>NC_141878.1:487060506-487685506 GCF_056163025.1 Triticum urartu
GAGTTTAGGGCTTGGCGGTGGCTCTGTATCGTAAAACGCGATGAATCCTTCTCCCTGATTTTTTTTCTCCCCGATAGTGAATATATGGAGTCAGGGTTGAGGTCGGTGGAGCATCAGGGGGCCCACGAGGCAGGGGGCGCGCCCAGGGGGGTAGGCGTGCCCCCACCCTCATGGACAGATGGAGGCCCCCTTGACATGGATCTTTCTTCTAGTATTTTTTTATATATTCCAAAATAATTATCCGTTGATTTTCAAGTCATTCCGAGAACTTTTATTTTTGCACAAAATTAACACCATGGCAATTCTGCTGAAAACAGCGTCAGTCCGGGTTAGTTCCATTCAAATCATGCAAGTTAGAGTCCAAAACAAGGGCAAAAGTGTTTGGAAAAGTAGATACGACGAAGACGTATCAACTCCCCCAAGCTTAAACCTTTGCTTGTCCTCAAGCAATTCAGTTGATAAACTGAAAGTGATAAAGAAAAACTTTTACAAACTCTATTTGCTCTTGTTGTTGTAAATATGTAAAGCCAGCATTCAGGTTTTCAGCAAAGATTATGAACTAACCATATTCACAATAACACTTAGGTCTCATGTTTACTCATATCAATGACATAATCAACTAGTGAGCAATAATAATAAATCTCGGATGACAACGCTTTCTCAAAATAATCATGATATGATATGACAAGATGGTATCTCGCTAGCCCTTTCTGAGACCGCAAAACATAAATGCAGAGCACCTTTAAAGATCAAGGACCGACTAGACATTGTAATTCATGGTAAAAGAGATCCAGTCAAGTCATACTCAATGTAAACTAACAGTAATGGATGAAAATGAGAGCGGTGCTCTCCAGCTGGTGCTTTTTTTAAAAGAGGATGATGACTCAACATAAAAGTAAATGGTTAGGCCCTTCGCAGAGGGAAGCAGGGATTTGTAGAGGTGCCAGAGCTCGGTTTTGAAACAGATATGAATAATATTTTAAGCGGTATACTTTCATTGTCAACATAACAACCGAGAGATCTTGATATCTTCCATGCTACACACATTATAGGCGGTTCCCAAACATAATGGTAAAGTTTATACTCCCCCTCCACCAACAAGCATCAATCCATGGCTTGCTCGAAACAACGAGTGCCTCCAACTAACAAGAGTCCGGGGGAGTTTTGTTTGCAGTTATTTTGATTTGATTTGCATAAAGCATGGGACTGGGCATCCCGATGACTAGCCATTTTCTCGTGAGTGAGGAGCGGAGTCCACTCCTCTTGAGAATAACCCGCATAGCATGGAAGATACAAACAACCCTAATTGATACATGAGCTATTCGAGCATACAAAACAGAATGTTTATTTGAAGGTTTAGAGTTTGGCACATACAAATTTACTTGGAACGGCAGGTAGACACCGTATATAGGTAGGTATGGTGGAGTCATATGGAATAACTTTGGGGTTTATGGAGTTGGATGCACAAGCAGTATTCCCGCTTAGTACGGGTGAAGGCTAGAAAAAGATTGGGAAGCAACCAGCTAGAGAGCGACAACAGTCATGAACATGCATTAAGATTAATCAACACCGAATGCAAGCATGAGTAGGATATAATGCACCATGAACATAAATAACATAGAGGCTATGTTGATTTTGTTTCAACTACATGTGTGAACATGTGCCAAGTCAAGCCACTCGAATCGTTCAAAATAGGATACCACCCTATCATACCACATCACAACCATTTTAATAGCATGTTGGCACGCAAGGTAAACCATTATAAGCTCCTAGCTAACTAAGCATGGCATGAGCAACTACAATCTCTAATTGTCATTGCAAACATGTTTATTCATAATAGGCTGAATCAAGAACGATGAACTAATCATATTTACAAAAACAAGAGAGGTCGAGTTCATACAAGCTTTTCTCATCTCAATAAGTTCATCATATAATCATCATTATTGCCTTTCACTTGCATGACCGAATAGTGTGGAAAATAATAATAGTACACGTGCATTGGACTAAGCTGGAATCTGCAAGCATTCAATTCAAGAGAGAAGACAAGGTAATATGGGCTCTTTGTTAGATCAACAATAATGCATATAAGAGCCACTCAACATTTTCATTATGGTCTTCTCCTCTCGACCCCCAAAGAACAAGGAAAGAAATAAAACTATTTACACGGGAAAGCTCCCAACAAGCAAAAGAAGAATGAGAAATATTTTTGGGTTTTCTTTTTAATTACTACTACAGCATGAAAAGTAAACTAGCTAAAAAGCTACAGCTAATTTTTTTGTTTTTTTATTAAGGTTTATCAAACACACAAGAAGAAAGCATAAAAAGTAAAATAAACTAGCATGGATATTATAATGAAAAAGTATGAGCACCGAAAACTAGCATGAGTGTGTGAACATGAATGTAATGTCAGTGAGAAATACATACTCCCGCAAGCTTAGGCTTTTGGCCTAAGTTGGTCTATGGCCATGGCTGGCCTGGCAGATATCCAAAGTTGTAGTTGGGGTCGTACTGAGATGCAGCGACAATTGCCTGATGAGCTGCAGCTTGGAGGCGAGCTGTCTCTGCCCTCCTCTCGTACTCGGTCGCCTCCTCCCTGGTTATAAAACATCGCCCCTTTGCCTGAAAGTCAAAGAAAGTAGGAGCAGGGAGGGCGATGTGATAGGTGCGTCGTCCGTCAAAGATTAGTCGGCACTCGAGGAACTGATCTTTCCTCTCAACAAACTGATGATGAACCGTAACCTCATAATCTAAATAAGAAGGAGGCAACTCAATATCATCTCCACCTATGGGTATCTCAAGAAAGTTAGCTATACGAGTTGCATAAATTCCACCAAAGAAATCTCCATGAAGGCGATTATTATGCAACCTACGTGCAACAATGACTCCCAAATTATAATGTTTATCTCCTAATACAGCACTCCTGAGAACACTGAGATCAGGGAAACACATGTGACATGCTTCATCCTTACCATTGATGCACCTACCTATGAAGAGAGCAAAATAATGTATAGCAGGAAAATGAATGCTCCCTATGGTAGCTTGTGTTATATCCCTAGACTCTCCCACAGTTTTATTAGCAAGAAAATCTCTAAATTCAGATTTGCGAGGTTCACTAACATCACCCCACTGAGGGAGTTTACAAGCAGTGTTAAAATCTTCTAAGTCCATGGTATAAGATTTATCATAAAGATCAAAGAGGACAGTTTGAGAATTGCGTGATGATGAGAATTTAAACCTTCTCACAAATGAGTCCGTTAAATAGAGGTATTGACGGCGCTTATCTGCCTCGAAGCTCTCCAGATCAGCATTACGCACATATGCATCAAATTCCTCTTTAATTCTTGCTTGGATCATGAAATCCTCTGACGGCCATTCACAAGGCCGCACTTGAGCGTCTCTTGGCGGTTCCACGTCCGCATCGCATATTGCGGGCCTGGGTCCTTGCTTCCTTGAAGAACCACCTTGGTATATTTTCCTAAACATATTTCTTCCTCTGAAAAATTTCTGAAATTTTTAGTAACTTCAAAATAAAAGTGAACCAAACTCAACAATATTGATAGCAACTACTCCTACAAGTGCCTAGAGGCAATATCATGCATTAAAACTACTTTTGACCATATAAATTTGACATGCAAGCTTAAGAACATGGTCACCTAAGCAACAAAAATTTGCAATGAATAAAGCACTAGAACAAAAACTAATTGGACCATTGGAGGAGTCACATACCAAGGAATAATCCCCCATAGCAGTTTTGTGAATGGAGCTTTGAGCAAGGAGATCGAAAATGGTAGCAAAATGAGCTTGCACTCGGGTTTGAGCTAGTTGGTGATTTTTGTGGGAGGAAGGAGTGTGTGGTAGCTGGAATAAGTGGAGGGGAGCCACCATGGGCCCACGAGGCAGGGTGTGGGCGCGCCCTAGACCCTCGTGGCTAGGTGCTTGCTCCCCGTGCTGTGTTCTCAGTGCCAGATATTCTCAAATATTCTAGAAAAATCATATTTAATTTTCAAGGAATTTGGAGAACTTTTATTTTCGAGATATTTTTATTGCATTGATAATTCAGAAAACAGACAGAAAAATACTATTTTTGCTTTATTTAATATAAATAACAGAAAGTAAAAGGAGGGTACAGAGAGTTGTGTTTTCTAACTTCATCCATCTCATGCTATTCAAAAGGAATCCACTAACAAGGTTGATCAGGTCTTGTTAACAAACTCATTTCGAGTAACATGGAACCAGAGAAAATTCGAATAACACTATGTTACCTCAACGGGGATATGCATGTCCCCAACAATAAGAATATCATATTTCTTCTTGACAGTAGGAAGAGGAAATTCAAAACCTCCAATAGTAATTGTTGAAAATTTTCCAATAGAATTGATACTGTGGACTTGAGGTTGTTTCCTCGGAAAGTGTATTGTATGCTCATTACCATTAACATGAAAAGTGACATTGCCTTTGGTGTAATCAATAATAGCCCCTGAAGTATTCAAAAAGGGTCTTCCTAGAATAATAGACATACTATCATCCTCGGAAATATCAAGAATAATAAAGTCCATTAAAATAGTAACGTTTGCAACCACAATAGGCACATCCTCACAAATACCAACAGGTATAGCAGTTGATTTATTAGCCATTTGCAAAGATATTTCAGTAGGTGTCAACTTAGTCAAATCGAGGCTACGATATAATGAGAGAAGCATAACACTAACACCGGCTCCAAGATCACATAAAGCAGTTTTAACATAGTTTTTTTAATGGAGCATGGTATAGTTGGTACTCCTGGATCTCCAAGTTTCTTTGTTATTCCACCCATAAAAGTGTAATTAGCAAGCATGGTGGAAATTTCAGCTTCCGGTATCTTTCTCTTATCAGTAACAATATCTTTCATATATTTAGCATAAGGATTCATTTTAAGCATATCAGTCAAACACATACGCAAAAAGATAGGTCTAACCATTTCAGCAAAGCGCTCAAAATCCTCATCATCCTTTTTCTTGGATGGTTTAGGAGGAAAGGGCATGGGTTTCTGAACCCATGGTTCTCTTTCTTTACTGTGCTTCCTAGCAACAAAGTATCTCTTATCATAAAGTTGATTCTTTGATTGTGGGTTATGAAGATCAACAGAAGGTTCAATCTCTACATCATTATTATTACTAGGTTGAGCATCAACATGAACATCATCATTAACATTATCACTAGGTTCATGTTCATTACCAGATTGTGTTTCAGCATCAGAAATAGAAATATCATTAGGATTCTCAGGTGTGTCAACAACATGTTCACTAGAAGCATGCAAAGTCCTATCATTTTTCTTTTTCTTCCTCTTAGAAGGACTAGGTGCATCAACATTAGTTCTTCGAGAATATTTCTCAATTCTCTTGGGGTGGCCCTCAGGATACAAAGGTTCCTGAGTCATTTTACCCCCTCTAGTCATAACTCTAACAACATTATCATTTTTCTTACTATTCAATTCATTGAGCAAATCATTCTGAGCTTTAAGTACTTGTTTTACTTGAGTGGTAACCATAGAAGCATGTTTACTAATAAGTTTAAGTTCACCTTTAACATTAGCCATATAATCACTCAAGTGTTCAATCATATAAGCATTATGTTTCAATTGTCTACCAACATAAGCATTAAAATCTTCTTGCTTAACCATAAAGTTATTGAATTCATCCAAACATTGGCTAGCAAATTTAGCTGGAGGGATTTCAGCTTTATCATATCTATAGAGAGAATTTACCTTTACTACCTGTGTCGGGTTATCGAGACCGTGTGTTTCTTCAATAGGTGATGAATTAAGACCATGTATTTCTTCAACAGGAGGTAAATTCTTAACATCTTCAGCTTTTATACCTTTTTCTTTCATAGATTTATTTGCCTCTTGCATATCTTCGGGACTCAGAAATAGAATACCCCTTTTCTTTGGAGTTGGCTTAGGAGTTGGTTCAGGAAGTGCCCAATTATTCTCATTAGTCAACATGTTATTCAATAGAATTTCAGCTTGATCGACCATTCTTTCCCTGAAAACACAACCAGCACAACTATCCAGGTAATCTCTGGAAGCATCGGTTAGTACATTATAAAAGATATCAAGTATTTCATTCTTCTTGAGAGGGTGATCAGGCAAAGCATTAAGTAATTGGAGAAGCCTCCCCCAAGCTCGTGGGAGACTCTCTTCTTCAATTTGCACAAAATTATATATCTCCCTTAAAGCAGCTTGTTTATTATGAGCGGGGAAATATTTAGCAGAGAAGTAGTAAATCATATCCTGGGGACTACGCACACAACCAGGATCAAGAGAATTAAACCATATCTTAGCATCACCCTTTAATGAGAATACCAATAATTTAAGGATATAATAGTAGCGAGTTTTCTCATCATTAGTGAACAGGGTAGCTATATCATTTAATTTAGTAAGATGTGCCACAACAGTTTCAGATTCATAGCCATAGAAAGGATCAGATTCAACCAAAGTAATTAACTCAGGATCAACAGAGAAATCATAATCCTTATCAGTAATAAAGATAGGTGAAGTAGCATAAGCAGGATCATATTTCATTCTAGCATTCAGAGTTTTTTCTTTCAGTTTAGCTAATAATTTCTTAAGATCACTTCTATCATTGCAGGCAAGAAATTCTCTAGCAGTTTCTTCATCCATAACATAACCTTCAGGAACAACAGGTAATTCATATCTAGGGGGAGAATCTTCATCATCACTTTCATTAATATTATCAGTTTCAATAATTTCATTCTCTCTAGCCCTAGCAAGTTGTTCATCAAGAAATTCAACAAGTGGCACAGTGGTATCAAGCATAGAAGTAGTTTCATCATAAGTATCATGCATAGCAGAAGTGGCATCATCAATAAAATGCGACATATCAGAATGAATAGCAGAAGCAGGTTTATGTGTCACAAGCTTAATCAAAACAGAAGGTGAATCAAGTGCACAGCTAGATGGCAGTTCCTTACCTCCCCTAGTAGTTGAGGGAAAAATCTTGGTTCTTTGATCTTTGAAGTTCTTCACAATGATAAGCAGATATAAATCCCAAGTGACTCAAAGAATATAGCTATGCTCCCCGGCAACGGCGCCAGAAAATGTTCTTGATAACCCACAAGTATAGGGGATCGTAACAGTTTTCGAAGGTAGAGTATTCAACCCAAATTTATTGATTCGACACAAGGGGAGCCAAAGAATATTCTCAAGTATTAGCAGCCGAGTTGTCAATTCAACCACACCTGGAAACTTAATATTTGCAGCAAAGTGTTTAGTAGCAAAGTAATATGATAGTAGTGGTAACGGTGGCAAAAGGTAATGGTAGCAAAAGTAATATTTTTGGGTTTTGTAGTGATTGTAACAATAGCAACGGAAAAGTAAATAAGCGAAGAACAATATAGGAAAAGCTCGTAGGCATTGGATCGGTGATGGAGAATTATGCCGGATGCGATCGATCATGTAACAGTCAAAACCTAGGGTGACACAGAACTAGCTCCAGTTCATCAATGTAATGTAGGCATGTATTCTGAATATAGTCATACTTGCTTATGGAAAAGAACTTGCATGACATCTTTTGTCCTACCCTCCCATGGCAGCGGGGTCCTAATGGAAACTAAGGGATATTAAGGCCTCCTTTTAATAGAGTACCAGACCAAAGCATTAACACACAATGAATACATGAACTCCTCAAACTACGGTCATCACCGGTAAGTATCCCGATTATTGTCACTTGGGGTTAACGGATCATAACACATAATAGGTGACTATAGACTTGCAAGATACGATCAAGAACTCTCATATATTGGTGAAAACATAATAGGTTCAGATCTGAAGTCATGGCACTCGGGCCCTAGTGACAAGCATTAAGCATAACAAAGTCATAGCAGCATCAATGTCATAACATAGTGGACACTAGGGATCAAACCCTAACAAAACTAACTCGATTACATGATAAATCTCATCCAACCCATCACCGTCCAGCAAGCCTACAATGGAATTACTCACACACGGCGGTGAGCATCATGAAATTGGTGATGGAGGAAGGTTGATGATGATGGCGACGGATTCCCCTCTCCGGAGCCCCGAACGGACTCCAGATCAGCCCTCCCGAGAGAGTTTAGGGCTTGGCGGCGGCTCCGTATCATAAAACGCGATGAATCCTTCTCCCTGATTTTTCTCTCCCTGAAAGTGAATATATGGAGTCAGGGTTGAGGTCGATGGAGCATCAGGGGGGCCACGAGGTAGGGGGCGCGCCCCCACCCTCGTGGACAGGTGGAGGCCCCCCTGACGTGGATCTTTCTTCCAGTATTTTTTATATATTCCGAAATAATTCTCCGTTGATTTCAAGGTCATTCCGAGAACTTTTATTTCTGCACAAAAATAACTCCATGGCAATTCTACTGAAAACAGGGTCAGTCCGTGTTAGTTCCATCCAAATCATGCAAGTTAGAGTCCAAAGCAAGGGCAAAAGTGTTTGGAAAAGTAGATACGACGGAGACGTATCACCTCCTGCTCTCCCTCTGAAACCCTGTAGAAGGTCTGCAATCAAACAAGACAACACTAATTAGTACAATCACTAGGTAGTGTTGATTTTTAATTCTGTAAAGGAGAAATTACCCCAAACCGATGGAACACAATGTCGGCCGCCGTGTCGCACAAGACACCGTCGACCCTCTCCTCCGTCGGGGCCGGGGCAACCGAGTACAGTGCTAGATGTGCAACCTGACCCTCACCGGGCAACGTGACCCACCCAGGGAAGTGCTGCCGGCAAAGCACACCAAGGACCTGGTTGGGCATGCGGACACCACGAGGGTGTACCCAGCCCCTGCAGTATGACAAGGCCAACGCATTAGATATTAATTTGAAGGAACATGAAGGCAAAAGGTTAAAAAATAGTAAATGCACTTACTTCAACCCTTTAGGCGCAATCAACCACCTCTGGTTGGGGGTCGTCGGCACGGGCGGGAGCTTTGTACATCCACGCTTGTAGACCTTCTTGCCCTTCTCAACCAGCTCATCGTCGCTGTAGCTATAATTTGTAAAGGTGTCCTCGCTACCATCCTCCGGGCCATTAGCCTTCGGAGTCTCGTGGGAAGAAGACTGCAGGATCGGAGTCTTCTGGGACGAAGACCCCGTGACCGGAGTCTTCTGGGACGAAGACTCTCGGACCGCACTCACGTGGGGCGAAGGATCGGCGACCCAAGTCTGGTGGGGCGAGGGATCAGCGACCGGAGGCTCATGGACCGGAGTCCGAGATGGGTCCACATCAGACGGAGCAGTCCTGTGCTCGGGTGAATCAGCTGAGGGTGGCAGCGAGGAAGGCGTAGAAGTCTTCCTACCTCTCCCGCTGCCACGTCTACCTCTACCAGCCTTCTTCGTCCTTCCCCGACCTCTCCCAGTCGAAGAAGAAGCGCCCGCCGGAGTTGTCTGCATACTGTCTAGCAGCGCTCTCCGGAGGGGCTGGGCTGGAATAATGGAACCACCCCTCCCAGTAGCACTCGTAGGAGGCTCGGGGCGCTCTGGACCCTTGCCCACCATCCTGTCAACACCTGCAATGACAAAAAGTAAACGAAATTAGTACAACATAAAAAATTGGATACCTGACATGAACATAATAATATGTATATAAGTTAAGTGTATCATCATCATGAACATAATAAAAATACACCCGATCAACACAAATATATATGATGTTATTGTATCATCATGATGTCCGGGGTTGATCGGGGTGTCAGGGTGTCAGGGTGTCGGGGTCGGGGTGTGGTGTCAGGGTGTCGGGGTGTGGTGTCAGGGTGTCAGGGGTCGGGGTTGGGGTGGGGGGGCGGGGTGTCGATTGTCGGGGTCTCAGGGTGTTGGGGTCGGGGTCGGGGTGTCGGTGGTCGGGGTCGGGGTGTCAGGTGTCGGGGTGTCGATGGTCGGGGTCGGGGTGTGGTGTCAGGGTGTCGGGGTGTCAGGGTCGGGTGTTGTGCCGGGGTCGGGGTGTCGGGGTCGGGGTGTGGTGTTAGGGTGTCGGGGGTCGAGGTCAGGGTGGGGTGGGGGGGGGTCGGGGTGTCGTGTCGGGGTGTCTTTTTCTTCTTCTTCTTCTTTCTCTTTTTTCCTTTTCTTATTCTTCTTCTTCTTCTTCTCCTTCTCCTTCTTCTTTCTCCTCCTCCTCCTCCTCCTCCTCCTCCTCCTCCTCCTCTTCTTCTTCTTCTTCTTCTTCTTCTTCTCCTTCTCCTTTTTCCTCTTCTTAAACCTAGCACTAACCTAAAACAAAACAGGAAAAAACTACACCTAAACCTAGCACTAACCTAATCCTAAAAACTCAAAACTACACCTAAACCTAGCACTAACCTAAACCTAAAAACTCAAAAGCACACCTAATTAAAACCTAGCACTAACCTAAAACAAAATAGGAAAATAGAGAACAAAAAAACAGAAAACATTACCTCTTGCTCCGGCGAGGTCGGACGGTGGGGCGGGGCGGCGCAGGGGCCGCGGGGAGGAGGACGGCAGCAGGGTGGGGCGGCGCAGGGGCCTCGGGGAGGGGTCTGGCCCGGCGCAGGCCTCTCCGGCGACGGGGCGCGGTGGGGTGGCGCAGGGGCGGCGGCGAGGAGGACGACAGCGGGGCGGGGCAGCGCAGGGGCCTCGGGAAGGGGTCCGGCGCGGCGGGGAGGCCCGGCGCAGGCCTCTCCGGTGAAGGGGCGCGGCGGGGCGACGTAGGGGCCGCGGGGAGGAGGACTGCAGCGGGGCGGGAGGGCTGGCCGGCGGCAGGGGCTTGGTCCGGGGGGGCTGGCCGGCGGCGGCGACAGCGGCGACAGAGGAGAGAGGCGGGCGCGCGGGAGGGAGATAGAGAGGGGAGACGGCTCGGCCCGTTAAGTGGGCCTTCTTTGCCGTCTGCTAGCAGACGACAAAGAGGGCGACCGTTAGGGCTAGTCCACGCCTCCTCTTTGCCGTCCACAAGCGGATGGCAAAGGAGTAACATTGCCGTCTGCTAGCGGACGGCAAAGTAGTCACCTCTTTTGCCGTCCGCTAGCAGACGGCAAAAAATCTGACCTAGCCACGCCATGCCCTGTGGGGCCCACCTGGCTCTTTGCCGTCTACCGTCTAGCTCTTTGCCGTCAGCTGGTCGACGATAAAGAAGCAGCTGATGGCAAATAGCATTTTTGCCATCTGCACTTTCTTTCCTGTCCGCTTTGTGGAAGCGGACGGCAAAGAGCCTCTTTGCTGTTAGCTGGCGGACGACAACGAGGTGGCAGACGGCAAAATGCCAGATTCCAGTAGTGGCAACACCCTACAACGGCAATCCCACATGCTTGCGTGACATGAAGGGCCCCATAGGACAACACCGAAATAAAACATAAACTCAAACCAATCACGATCATCAATCAACCCATAGGACAAAACAAATCTACTGAAACATCATAGGATGGCCATACATCATTGGATAATAATATATAACATTAAGCACCATGTTTAAGTAGAGATTACAGCGGGGAGAAGAGGTGTTACACCACTGCATAGAGGGGGAGAGAGTTGGTGATGACGGGGGTGAAGTTGTTGGTGTAGATAGCCGTCACGATGATTGCCCCGTCGGCGTCCCAACGCCACCGGGAGAGAGGGGGAGAGGGCCCCTCCTTATTCCTTGGTATCCCCCTAGATGGGAGGAGTGTTTCCCCTCTAGTCCATAGTCTCCATGGCTCCCGGAGGGCAGGAGCCCTCCGAGATTGGATCCCTCTCTGTTCTCTTTTGTTTCATGTTCCTGTTTTCTGGCCGAAAACCGTTTCTTAAGTTCCTAGAGATCCGTAACTCCGATCGGGCTAAAATTTTAACACAATTTCCCTCGATATTCTCTTTCTTGTGGCGGAAGAAGAGCGTCAACTGACTTATGACGGGCCCACAAGCCACATGGGCGCGCCTGCCCCCTTGGGTGCACCCAGGTGGCTTGTGGTCACCTCGGGCACCGTCTTGCGTTGATTTGGTCCTTTCATGAGCATTCATGTCTCAAAAATCTTTTGGAAACTCAATGTTCCAAGTAAATGGAAAATATTCGGTTTGAAGGCTTTGCATGGGATCATAACATGCTTTTCGGTGCTAGAAAATCGACATATTCATGTTTCTGAACAATGTGCTACTTGCCAGAGCTAATGTACACATGCACAAGAGCTAGAGAAGTTTGGAGAGCTCTGGTCATGAAGGAGGTGATTGATCAAGCACTTGAAACTGATAGATCTGGCAACATCATTCTTGAAAAGTTACTTAGGAACTAAAGCCGATGGTCACCAACTATTCAGCATCTTGGTCTACAAGAGTCTATCATTGTGGGTGCATGGTATATTTGGTGGCAAAGGAGAGAAGTTGCTATGGGATTGGGATCCCTAGCCCGCCAATAATTGCATTGGCGAGAAATGCAATCACAGCTAACTCAGCTAGGGCGATTGATGATGAGCAAACCAAGGTTGCTAAATGAACCATACCAGAGCTAATGTGTATAAAGTGAATGTTGATGCATGCTATATGGGTGATGGAAGGGGAGCTACAGCCATTGTACTTCGTAACCATCAGGGGGGCAATGTCAAGTGTCTCTCTCTTATTTGATCATGTGCGTGATGCTCCTTCAGCGAAGGGGTTAGCTCTAAAAAATGGAATGATACTTGTAGACGAACTGGATACTCACTAGTTGTTTTTAATCTGATTGCCTAGTGAAGGAAATATGCCCTAGAGGCAACAATAAAGTTGTTATTTATATTTCCTTATATCATGATAAATGTTTATTATTCATGCTAGAATTGTATTAACCGGAAACTTAGTACATGTGTGAATACATAGACAAATAGAGTGTCACTAGTTTGCCTCTACTTGACTAGCTAGTTGAATCAACGATGGTTATGTTTCCTAACCATGTACATGAGTTGTCATTTGATTAACGGGATCACATCATTAGAGAATGATGTGATTGACTTGACCCATACGTTAGATTAGCATGATGATCGTTTAGTTTGTTGTTATTGCTTTCTCCATAACTTATACATGTTCCTATGACTATGAGATCATGCAACTCCCGAATACCGGAGGAACACTTTGTGTGCTACCAAACGTCACAACGTAACTGGGTGATTATAAAGGTGCTCTACAGGTGTCTCCGATGGTGTTTATTGAGTTGGCATAGATCGAGATTAGGACTTCTCACTCCAATTGTCGGAGAGGTATCTCTGGGCCCTCTCGGTAATGCACATCACTATAAGCCTTGCAAGCAATGTAGCTAATAAGTTAGTTACGGGATGTAGCATTACGGAACGAGTAAAGAGACTTGCCGGTAACAAGATTGAACTAGGTATTGAGATACCGATGATCAAATCTCGGGCAAGTAACATACCGATTGAAGGAAATATGCCCTAGAGGCAATAATAAAGTTATTATTTATTTCCTTATTTCATTATAAATGTTTATTATTCATGCTAGAATTGTATTAACCGGAAACATAATACATGTGTGAATACATAGACAAACATAGTGTCACTAGTATGCCTCTACTTGAGTAGCTCGTTAATCAATGATGGTTAAGTTTCCTAACCATAGACATGAGTTGTCATTTGATCAACGGGATCACATCATTAGGAGAATGATGTGATTGACTTGACCCATTCCGTTAGCTTAGCACTTGATCGTTTAGTATGTTGCTATTGCTGTCTTCATGACTTATACATGTTCCTATGACTATGAGATTATGCAACTCCCATTTACCGGAGGAACACTTTGTGTGCTACCAAACGTCACAACATAACTGGGTGATTATAAAGGTGCTCTACAGGTGTCTCCGCAGGTACTTGTTGAGTTGGCGTATTTCGAGATTAGGATTTGTCACTCCGATTGTCGGAGAGGTATCTCTGGTCCCTCTCGGTAATGCACATCAGCATAAGCCTTGCAAGCAATGTGACTAATGAGTTAGTTGCGGGATGATGCCGAGTAAAGAGACTTGCCAGTAACGAGATTGAACTAGGTATCGAGATACTGACGATCGAATCTAGGGCAAGTAACATACCGATGACAAAGGGAACAACGTGTGTTGTTATGCGGTTTGACCAATAAAGATCTTCGTAGAATATGTGGGAGCCAATATGAGCATCCAGGTTCCGCTATTGGTTATTGACCGGAGACGTGTCTCGGTCATGTCTACATAGTTCTCGAACCCGTAGGGTCCGCACGCTTAAAGTTCGGTGACGATTTGTATTATGAGCTTATGTGTTTTGATGTATCGAAGGTAGTTCGGAGTCCCGGATGAGATCGGGGACATGACGAGGAGTCTCGAAATGGTCGAGACGTAAAGATCGATATATTGGACGACTATATTCGGACATCGGAAAGGTTCCGAGTGATTCGGTTGTTTTTCGGAGTACCGGGGAGTTACGGGAATACGGGGAAGAAGTGTTGGGCTTAATGGGCTTTAGTGGGAAGGAGAGGCAACAACCAGGAGGTGGCGCGCGCCCCTCCCAAGCCCAGTCCGAATTGGACAAGGGGTTTGGGGCACGGCCCCCCTCTCGCTTCCTTCTCCCCTTCCCTCCTTTCCCTCCTTCTCCTAGTTGGACTAGGAAACGAGGAAACCTACTCATACTAGGAGTAGGAATCCTACTCCCTTGGCGCGCCCCTCCTAGGGTCGGCCTCCTCCTCCCTTGCTCCTTTATATACGGGGGCAAGGGGGCACCCCAGGACACAACAATTGATCATTGATCTTTTAGCCGTGTGCGGTGCCCCCTCCACCATAATCCACCTCGGTCATATCGTAGCGGTGCTTAGGCGAAGCCCTGCGTCGGTAGCATCATCATCACCGTCATCACGCCGTCGTGCTGACGGAACTCTCCCTCGAAGCTCTACTGGATTGGAGTTCGTGGGACGTCATCGAGATGAAAGTGTGCTGAACTCGGAGGTGCCGTACGTTCGGTACTTGGATCGGCCGGATCGTGAAGACGTACGACTACATCAACCACATTGTGCTAACGCTTCCGCTTTCGGTCTATGAGGGTACGTGGACACACTCTCCCCGCTTGTTGCTATGCATCACCATGATCCTGCGTGTGCGTAGGAATTTTTTTGAAATTACTATGTTCCCTAACAGTGGAATCTGAGCCAGGTTTTATGTGTAGATGTTATATGCACGAGTAGAACACAAGTGAGTTGTGGGCGATACAAGTCATACTACTTACCAGCATGTCATACTTTGGTTCGGCGGTATTGTTGGTTGAAGCGGTCCGGACCGACATTACGCGTACGCTTACGCGAGACTGGTTCTACCGACGTGCTTTGCACACAGGTGGCTGGCGGATGTCAGTTTCTCCAACTTTAGTTGAACCGAGTGTGGCTATGCCCGGTCCTTGAGAAGGTTAAAACAACACTAACTTGACGAACTATCGTTGTGGTTTTGATGCGTAGGTAAGAACGGTTCTTGCTTGGTCCGTAGCAGCCACGTAAAACTTGCAACAACAAAGTAGAGGACGTCTAACTTGTTTTTGCAAGGCATGTTGTGATGTGATGTGGTCAAGACGTGATGAGATATAATTGTTGTATGAGATGAGCATGTTTTGTTAAAGTTATCGGCAACTGGCAGGAGCCTTATGGTTGTCTCTTTATTGCATAAGATGCAAGTGCCATACAATTGCTTTACTTTATCGCTATGCGATAGCAATAGTTGCAAGAGCAATAGTTGGCGAGACGACCATATGATGACACATTGATAGAGATCAAGATGATGAAGATCATGGTGTCATGCCAGTGACGATAGAGATCATGACAATACTTTGGGGAGGGAGATCAAAGGCGCAAGATGATCATGGCCATATCATGTCACATATTTTGATTGCATGTGGTGTTTATCCTTTATGCATCTTATTTTGCTTTGTTTGACGGTAGCATTATAAGATGATCTGTCACTAAATTTCAAGGCAAACGTGTTCTCCCTGAGTATGCATCGTTGCCAAAGTTCGCCGTGCCGAGACACCACGTGATGATCGGGTGTGATAAGCTCAACGTTCATCTATAACGGGTGTAAGATAGTTTTGCACACACAGAATACTCGGGTTAAACTTGACGAGCCTAGCATATGCAGATATGGCCTCGGAACACTGGAGACCGAAAGGTCGACCGTGAATCATATAGTAGATATGATCAACATAATGATGTTCACCATTGAAAACTACTCCATCTCACGTGATGATCGGACATGGTTTAGTTGATTTGGATCACGTGATCACTTAGATAATTAGAGGGATGTCTATCTAAGTGGGAGTTCTTAAGTAATATGATTAATTGAACTTTAATTTATCATGAACTTAGTCATGGTAGTATTAGCATATCTATGTTGTAGATCAATAGTTCGCGTTTAGCTCCCCTGTTTTATTTTTGATATGTTCCTAGAGAAAAATAAGTTGAAAGATATTAGTAGCAAAGATGTGGACTAGCTCCGTGATCTGAGGATTATCCTCATTGCTGCACTGAAGTATTATGTCCTTGATGCACCGGTAGGTGACAGAACTATTGCAGGAGCAGATGCAGACGTTTTGACAAAAGCTCAGTATGATAACTACTTGATAGTCTAGTGCACCATGATTTACGGCTTAGAACCGGGACTTCAAAAATGTTTTGAACGCCACGGAGCATATAAGATGTTCCAAGAGTTGAAATTGGTATTTCATACTCATGCCCGTGTCGAGAGGTATGAGACCTCTGACATTACTTTGCCTACAAGATGGAGGAGAATAGCTCAACCAGTAAGCATGTGCTCAGATTGTCTCAGTACTATAATCACTTGAATCAAGTGAGAATTAATCTTCCAGATAAGATAGTGATTGACAGAGTTCTCTAGTCACTATCACCAAGTTGTTAGAACTTCGTGATGAACTATAATATGCAAGGGATAACGGAAACGATTCCCAAGCTCTTCGTGATGCTGAAATCGACGAAGGTAGAAATGTAACATCCCAAAATTCTAAATTTTGGAATGTTATAATAAATAGATAGATTGATTGTTTTTTAAATTGTTGTGTGATTGATTGAGTGAAATTCGAAACTTTTTGAAAGTTAAATGAGGGGGAATAAAATGACTTTCCCAAACTTTAACCTTTTTGCATTTTGATCTCCATGAATTCAAATTCTTTTCAAATACAAAACCCTCGAGAGAAGATGATATGACTTCTTCCATTTAATTAAATGAAAATGGCTTTTTGAAAAGATTTCAATTTTATTTGGAAATATTTCAAATTCAGAAACTTTAAGCAACTAAATGATTTTCATGAGAGAAGATAAAATGACTTCTTCAAAATATATGAAATACGAGTTGGAAGTTTAAAAGGATCAAATTTAAAGTTCGTTTGAAATTATTTTCAATTTGGAGTCATTTTGGATTTATTCAAATTATTTTTCTTAAAAAATAAAATAAATGGAAAATAGGATAAAATGATTCCCTACATCATAAAATTGGAGAGAAATAATTTTGAAATCATTTTGGTATTTCTAAAATAATTTTTATTGGGTTTTATTGTAGAAGTAGCACTGTTTGAATTATTTGAATTCTTGCGTATTCTATTTGGCACTAGAGAAATGTTCATGTTGTATAAAATCATTTTCTGAAAATTTTTGATATATAATATGCCTATATAAAATTATACTTTATTATCGTTATCCAGTTTTCTTTTTTTGTTTCTATATAAAAAAAGAAAAAAAATCTACGCGTGCGCTTGGAACTAACTGTTGCGCACATGCGTAGCATAGCAGCAGGCCGACCCGTTTTTCTTTTGTTTTATTTTATCTTTTATTTATTTATTTTATTTTCGTTTAATGTTTATTTTTTTGAAACAAATTTCATAAAAAAATAGAGTTCGGAAAAAAAATGCAGCTCGTATACGGCGTGCGGCTCGCCGAGCCCTTTAGGCAGCTTTTTTTTCTCTGTTTCGTATATTTTCGTCTACGTTTAGTCCCACATTGCCTATCCTTTGACCCTTAAACCTCTTTTTCACTTATAAATATATACCCATAGAGCCTTTAAATATCATCCGATTTGGATTAAATCAATATTTTGGTTTGACTAGATTCATTTAAGAAAAATATATTTCTCCTCTCCGGCGCGACTTATGGAAATTGTCTCTTCTATTCAAAATCGTCTTTTCTCTCCCTTATAAAGGTATCTTTTTTTGTTTTTTTATACTTCCGTAGTTTATTATTTCTAGACTAATACAATAGAATAATTAGATTATCAATTAATCTACATATTTATACATTAGACTTTACCCATAGCTATTTTTCTTCCATAAAACAGCTTGGCTCTGATTTTTCAAATAGCAATAACTTTTTACTCGTTCATCCAAATTAGATGAAACCAACGTCCACTTCTTCGTTACGATCTCCTCTATCCAGTAAAACAACTTAAACATGTTTTTGAAAGTTTCAAAATTTGAATTCAAATAGATTGTATTCAAACTTCTTTTGTTCATAACTTGAGTTTTATAGCTCCGATTTAGTTGATTCTTTTTGCAAATCGAAGCTCTTGACTTAAACTTTTTGATAAGGCCAAATTCACATAATTTGGTACCGTTAGAAATTGTTTTATGTTGCAAGAGTTATTTGTTGGTTTTGATGTTTTCCGAACTGTCTTCTTCGTTCTTCCCGATCTTTTGAGTGATTGCTTATGTGTGGTTACTATTGCTTGCTCACGATAGATTGAACGGAGTGTGACGAGTAGAAATATCAAGAGTTATGAGTGGGAATCATCTTCATCAACAGTACAAGGCAAGTTCACACTTTGATCATATCCCTTTCATACCCAGTTTTTATGCATTAGTTTCAACCCTCAAACATTGCATGGTTAGGATTTGATAACATGTGGGTATCAGGAAGTAGTTCATGAGGTAGGAACCTATTGCCCTGCATTCAAACCCTAGGAGTTACTTTTACGTTATGCTCATATTGCTATGCTATGCTCATAGACGTGGATTGGTTTGAGAGAATTCATGACAGATGTGAGAGTTATTATTTAATGGTTAACTTAAGGTGGCTACTTTAATACACATCTGGGTGGATTGGTTGGGGCACCCTGGAGCACCCAGTGGTTTGCCCGGGCACCTGGAGAACCCAGTGTTTGCCCAAGGGGATCCCGGAGGACCCGTGTGATCACCCTACGGAATGCCACCCAGGCTCAAATGGATCATAAGATTATTCATGCTAGAAACTTCCGTGTGCAGCCACAAGCTATTATGGGCTCTAGCATAGTTGAGTAAGTTGCGTGAAGCTCTTGAAGAGATAGGCTAGCGGGTAGTGGGTTGTAGGTGGTATAGTCTATCCGGAGTAGAGAGTTAATGCTTCTAAAAGACTGTGTCTCGGTCATCCGTTTCTCAAACACCCGTCAGTGCGAGAAATTCAACGGAGGAGATCGGGTCTTGTGGGGAAAAGTGCGCAAACCTCTGCAGAGTGTACAAACTAATCATGGTTAGCCGTGTCCCCGGTTATGGACATCTTAAGTATCTGGTTCTTGGATTATCATATTGATCTCATCATGTTACTTAAATAATTTGTTGGGTTATTGATGTTAATTTGGGATTGAGTTGGAGGAACCTTCTCAATATTTTCAACCAACTTTGTAGTTAAATAAATTATATTCCTTTGCAGTAGGGAAAAATTGGCTTTTCGCAAAAAATATTATAACCATAGAGCCTTTCCACTAGCCAAATATGCATGTAGGGATAGCCTTTATTCATCATTATCCTATGGTGTGAATTTGCCAGTAAATTCAATGTACTGACCCTTTGTGGCTGCAACGTCTCATGTTGCAGGATTCTTACGACAAGTAAGTGATACGTTAGGGTTACGATTTCTACACTCAACTTTACCATTGGTGTTGATGGGAATCCACAACTTTGTTACTTCCGCTATATGGATTGAGGTAATAGTATTTACATTATTTTATACATGTGATTTACCTCTGTTATAAATCCTCAAGTACTGTGTGTGTCAGCATACCGATCCAGGGATGACACTTAAGCACAGAGACGTGACCGTCTGAGGTCGGGTCGCTACAAGATGGTATCAGAGCACATGTTGACTGTAGGACATGACCCTAGTAATTGGCAAGCCCATAGTAAAGATTTTCTCTACAACTTCATTTTCAAAAGATCTTTTACCTCTCTTCTTTTCTGAGCTTTATCAAAATATTCCCTTTTAGTTAGACCATACCCCTTTCCCCTTTTGACCAGACGAGGATTTGATTGATGAGACCACTCCAAGAAGTACAAGATATCAGACAACTAAGACCACTTCGGAATGAAGAGGATTTTATCGTGTATTATAATAATGGAAACTACAACGATTGAAGACTCCAAAGACTAGGAGAATTTGAAGGCCATGTAGAATTTTCCAGATTTGTATGACCTAGGAAGGCACCCCTTATGGAACTTGGCAGACTAAGGAAGCTGTCAATACCCGAGATCAAGGTGTATCGGAGAAAGACCAGAACATGGAGCATGAGAACTCAAAGTTTTGTCAAGAAAACCCTAAGGCAGGAGATATCAACTATGGAAGATAGCTCATGGCAATTACAAGGGCAGAAACACGGTTATCCGTGATGTCATCGCCACTGATACTATGGTCACCGAGCTGAGCTAAGCATGCATTTCTTCGATTGGATGGTAGAAGGCTGATGGAGCACCTATCAGTAAGATGAAGTTTTAACCTTAGCTGGTGTATCGCCAGAATCTGGTGTAATACATCAAGAATTTTAAGATGGGGCTCCAGGAAGCCGTATTAGACAAGGAAGCATTTTGTGAAGAACTCAAGAACCAGAAGCTGAAAGTAGCCAAGCTGGAGGAGCTACAACCTCGAGATACCGAAGATTTGTCAGGAATTGAAGGACAGTAGGACCATGGTTCATGTCAAGGATGTTGAAACCCAGAAGTTTGGAATGCAACCCCAGAATATTGAAGGACGTCATGAGAGACTTCGCGTCGACAGAGATGATCTGGCAAAAGAACTTGAGAAGGACAAGCACGGTCGAAAGAAGCCATCGGAGACATGAACGAGACTCGAAGAGTTTGATGGCTTTGAAGATTCATTGACCTTTAGAAGACCAAGCCCCTGTTATATACCTACGTTAGATGCGACGATTGTGAGCTATCATTTGTTTGATATTTTTCCGACAGCCACAAATAAAATCTGTCTCTTCAAAACTATTGTTTGTATTGTGTGTATCCCCCTTTGTCTCTCTCATTTCACCCCAAACCCATGGACCCAATAGAGGACGAATGGATATGAACTCATGTTTCCCTGGACCGATAAGTCAATTGGAGACGGACCGATGGATTCAGAACATGGAGGATCACATGAAGAATAACCCTATAGTCGGAAAGGATATGACCCAGCATGCTCTTCAGTGCTTTGAAAGAGGTGCTGCTACTTGGTGGAGGATGTACCAAACCATCAATGGATGGCAAGGAGTAACCACTTGGAAAGAATTTAAGTTGACTTTGCCAAAGTCTCGGTTTGTGTCCCATAAGTTGAAGCCTTATGGAAAGGATATGAAGAAACCTCGTGCATGCAAGATTTGTGGAGAAATAGGACACACCCATAAAGAACACAAGGATGAATGCCCTAATTGTGAAGGAAGTCACCCAGTTGAAGAATGCCCAACTAGGCAGATTACTTGTTTCTTGTGTGAAGGGACTATCCACTATCCTGCTCAGTGTCACATTTGCCCCATGGTACAACGAACCATCCAACAGAAGAAAGAAGTAATGAAAGGAGCCCTCATGGAAATTTTAGAAGAAACTGTGATGAAGGAAGAGGTGGAGGACACACCTAAAGAAGACCCGAGTAAACCCTGCACTAAGTCTTGTTATTCATGTGGAGAAGAAGGACACATCTCCCAAAATTGTTTGAATGGGGATCTAGTAGAATTCCCGACAGAGGAAGTAGAATATGACCCACAGGAAATAGAAGCCCTGATTGGAATGGAAAAGTCCAGGAAGAGAAACCAATTGGAGTCCAGGAGGGACCTGAGTCATATCACCTGTTACAGGTGCAAGGAGTCAGGGCACTACCTCAGCAGTTGCCCAAAAAGGAAGCCAAGGACCCAAGGAGGCTATATAATCACAAGGAAACCTCAAGAGTTGTCAGAAGTAATATGTTTTCATTGTAATGAAGCATGGAACTTTGCTAGGGATTGTCCCAAGGAGAAGGAGACTTGTGATAATTAGTTGTGTCTGTGAGAAGTAATGTAGTAGTAGAAGTAGTGGGAACAACTCTTTTGTATCAAGGTGTTGAGTTGAGACATGTAATGGAAAAGCGAGAGATTGTAATACTTTGAGAATCAATAAAGTTAGTATTGTGGGTACTATTTGGATTTTATGAGTTGTTACTCTATGAATAAGGATTTTGACCGTTTTCGAGGATATGAGAAATATGGTATATGGATGAGTTTGTGCATTTCAAGGGCGGTAGTAACTATGAGGACCCTTGACCCCTGGAAAGGATAATGATATTCCACGAAGTGGACTTCGGACAAAATAAGTAAGAGTTTTAACTCGATATGTGGGATACCCCAAGAATATGAGGGGATGAAGTATTATTGGATATAGAGGAGGTGTAATGTTGTTAATATGGAGCAATTGTAACTCCATGATGAGTTGAGTAATCACATCTGAGTTTGGTACAAATAGAAGGAAGAGAGAAAGTGCAATTGTATGGATTTAAGAATGCCAGGAAGCTGGATGTTGGATTAATGATCAGTAGCCCCGATGATGAGTTCAATGGTTTACAAGTGATGAGATGGGCCATAACCCACAGGCCCCAGGACCTGCCAAGGAGCAAGCACACTCTTGCTGAAGGGAAAAACCCTGGAAGAAGTTACGTTTATCGGCAGACGATCTTATAGAGTAAAGCAAAACCTGAGAGTTGTGAAGAACGATAGATGTTTGTTTGGCTTGCAGAATCAATGGATTTATCCGAACTTGGTTCGTCGACAAGAGAAATTCTGCAATGCTTGAGAGGATGACCGAGTGTTAGAATGCGAGATTCGCTAAACCATGTACAAGGTAATGATTTGGGTGTGGGATGGATTGATCACCATATCGACTTACTCTTATTATTTGCCTTGCTATATGGGATGGTAAATCTGAGTGACTTACCTATAGTAGAGAGACGACGATATTAAGCCTTGTTTAAAACTTAGAATGGTATAATCATTTTCCCTTGTACAAGGCAGCTATTGTCAATCGTAGGACAGATGGTGAGAATGAAGCCTAGACTCATTTCCTGCAGGAGAAACCATAAATTGTTGACCACCATGAGATATCGACAGTTGTTTAGTATTGGCGCCAGACCCGTCAGCTAAGAAGACCCAGTCACAGAAGAACCTTACCTAGATGAAAGACAGAAGAATTGAGGAAAATGTTATGCCACTACCGAAAGAGCCCAGATAAGGAATTATCCTGAAGATCTGAGAAGACCGACACTGTTAACAATATGGATGAAGTATATGAGTTTTGATGGAACCGTAACCATGCTTCTAAAGGTGGTAGCACCCCAGACCCCCTCCTATGACAATTGATGGATTTTGAGGAGACCCCCAAACCCTAACCTTTTTCTTGCTAGCCACTCTGAATCTCGAGGATGAGATTCATTTTAAGGGTGGTAGGTTTGTAACATCCCAAAATTCTAAATTTTGGAATGTTATAATAAATATATATATTGATTGTTTTTTTGATTGTTGTGTGATTGATTGAGTGAAATTCGAAACTTTTTGAAAGTTAAATGAGAGGGAATAAAATGACTTTCCCAAACTTTCACCTTTTTGCATTTTGATCTCCACGAATTCAAATTCTTTTCAAATACAAAACCCTCGAGAGAAGATGATATGACTTCTTCCATTTAATTAAATGAAAAGGTTTTTTTGAAAAGATTTGAATTTTATTTGGAAATATTTCAAATTCAGAAACTTTAAGCAACTCAATAATTTTCATGAGAGAAGATAAAATGACTTCTTCAAAATATATGAAATATGAGTTGAAAGTTTAAAAGGATCAAATTTAAAGTCCGTTTGAAATTATTTTCAATTTGGACTTATTTTGGTTTTATTCGAATTATTTTTCTTCAAAAATAAAATAAATTTAAAATAGGGTAAAATGATTCCCTACATCAAAAAATTGGACAGAAATAATTTTGAAATCTTTTTGGTATTTCTAAAACAATTTTTATTGGGTTTTATTGTAGAAGTAGCACTGTTTGAATTATTTGAATTTTTGTGTATTTTAGTTGGCACCAGAGAGATGTTCATGTTGTATAAAATCATTTTCTGAAAATTTTGATATATAATATGCCTATATAAAATTTTATTTTATTATCGTTATCTAGTTCTCTTTTTTTGTTTCTATATAAAAAAAGAAAAAAATCTACGCGTGCGCTTGGAACTAACCGCCGCCCACATGCGTAGCATAGCAGCAGGCCGACCCGTTTTTCTTTAGTTTTGTTTTGTCTTTTATTTATTTATTTTATTTTTGCTAATGTTTAGTTTTTTTTGAAACAAATTTCAGAAAAAATAGACTTCGGAAAAAATGCAGCTCGTGTACGGCGCGCGGCTGGCCGAGCCCTTTAGGCCCGTGCGAGGCGTTAGCCTTTTTCTTCTCTGTTTCGTATATTTTCGTCTACGTTTAGTCCCACATTGCCTACCCTTTGACCCTTAAACCTCTTTTCCACCTATAAATATAGATCTATAGAGCCTTCAAAAATCATCCAATTCGGGTTAAATCAATATTTTCGTTTGACTAGATTCATTTAAGAAAAATATATTTCTCCTCTCCGGCGTGATTTATGGAAATTGTCTCTTCTATCCAAAGTCGTCTTTTCTCTCCCTTATAAAGGTATCTTTCTTTGTTTTTTTATACTTCCGTAGTTTATTATTTCTAGACTAATACGATAGAATAATTAGATTATCAATTAATCTACATATTTATACATTAGACTTTACCCATAGCTATTTTTCTTCCATAAAACAGCTTGGCTCTGATTTTTCAAATAGCCATAACTTTTTACTCGTTCATCCAAATTAGATGAAATCAACGCCCACTTCTTCGTTACGATCTCCTCTATCCAGTAAAACAACTTAAACATGTTTTTGAAAGTTTTAAAATTTGAATTCAAATAGATTGTATTCAAACTTCTTTTGTTCATAACTTGAGTTTTATAACTCCGATTTAGTTGATTCTTTTTGCAAATCGAAGCTCTTGACTTAAACTTTCTGATAAGGCCAAATTCACATAATTTGGTACTGTTGGAAATTGTTTTATGTTGCAAGAGTTATTTGTTGGTTTTGATGTTTTCCGAATTGTCTTCTTCGTTCTTCCCGATCTTTTGAGTGATTGCTTATGTGTGGTTACTATTGCTTGCTCACGATAGATTGAACGGGGTGTGACGAGTAGAAATATCAAGAGTTATGAGTGCGAATCATCTTCATCAACAGTACAAGGCATGTTCACACTTTGATCATATCCCTTTCATACCCAGTTTTTATGCATTAGTTTCAACCCTCAAACATTGCATGGTTAGGATTTGATAACATGTGGGTATCAGGAAGTAGTTCATGAGGTAGGAACCTATTGCCCTGCATTCAAACCCTAGGAGTTACTTTTACGTTATGCTCATATTGCTATGCTATGCTCATAGACGTGGATTGGTTTGAGAGAATTCATGACAGATGTGAGAGTTATTATTTAATGGTTAACTTAAGGTGGCTACTTTAATACACATCTGGGTGGATTGGTTGGGGCACCCTGGAGCACCCAGTGGTTTGCCCGGGCACCTGGAGAACCCAGTGTTTGCCCAAGGGGATCCCGGAGGACCCGTGTGATCACCCTATGGAATGCCACCCAGGCTCAAAGGGATCATAAGATTATTCATGCTAGAAACTTCCGTGTGCAGCCACAAGATATTAT
The DNA here is from genome assembly GCF_056163025.1 of Triticum urartu. Taxonomy (NCBI): domain Eukaryota; kingdom Viridiplantae; phylum Streptophyta; class Magnoliopsida; order Poales; family Poaceae; genus Triticum; species Triticum urartu. The sequence goes on from NC_141878.1 coordinate 487,086,445, forward strand.
GGGCTCTAGCATAATTGAGTAAGTTGCGTGAAGCTCTTGAAGAGATAGACTAGCAGGTAGTGGGTTGTAGGTGGTATAGTCTATCCGGAGTAGAGAGTTAATGCTTCTGAAAGACTGTGTGTTAGTGTCAAAACCGGCGGATCTTGGGTAGGGTGTCCCGAACTGTGCGTCTAAGGTGGATGGTAACAGGAGGCAGGGGACACGATGTTTTACCCAGGTTCGGGCCCTCTTGACGGAGGTAAAACCTACGTCCTGCTTGATTATACTTGATAATATGGGTATTACAAGAGTTGATCTACCACGAGATCGGAGAGGTTAAACCCTAGAAGCTAGCCTATGGTATGATTGTATGTTGTCCTAGGGACTAAAACCCTCCGGTTTATATAGACACCAGAGGGGGCTAGGGTTACACAAGGTCGGTTACAAAGGAGGAGATATGCATATCTGTATTGCCTAGTTTGCCTTCCACGCCAAGTAGAGTCCCATCCGGACACGGGACGAAGTCTTCAATCTTGTATCTTCATAGTCCAACAGTCCGGCCAAAGGATATAGTCTGGCTGTCTGGAGACCCCCCTAATCTAGGACTCCCTCAGTAGCCCCTGAACCAGGCTTCAATGACGATGAGTCTGGCGCGGAGTGTTGTCTTCGGCATTGCAAGGCGGGTTCCTCCTCTGAATACACCACGGAAGAATTTGAATACAAGGATAGTGTCCGACGCTGCAAAATAAGTTCCACATACCACTGTAGAGAGAATAATATTTATATAAATCCAATCTGCTGACGTGTTTGGCAGCATGACATCATGCCATGGCCCGGCAATTATTCGAACTGTTTTTCCTCAACCAGCCCCGCACATAATGGGAGGCGGTTTCTTGACACGTCTTGTCAAAGCAGAGATCGTGTTCCCCTTATTACGGGATTCTCATCAATACGGACGTGGGTAACCCAACCGCGCCATCAATTACGACGCTTGGGGGATAAGCGAGTTTTACCAGGCTAGTGGGAGCGCATAGTCTAGTCTGCCCTTATAAAGGGATAAGATCTCACCTTTTTCTACCCATGCCTTCTTCCTCCTTGCTCATCCATTCTCGCGCACTCGAGCTCCAGCGCCCAAGTCCGCATCCTCCTCCTCCACTCTCTCCAAACATGTCTGGAGCGGGAGGCAAGTGGATGGCCTCCTCCGTCATAGAGGGGCATATCAAAAAGTTACGCGAAGCTGAATACTTAGCCGCGGATATCGTGCACCGGCTGCCAGCCGCGGGGCAGGTCATCCCTACCCCAGAACCCCATGAGAGGGTGGTCTTCCTCCACCACTTCGTCCGCGGACTGGGGTTTCCCCTCCATCCATTTGTCCGCGGCCTCATGTTCTACTATGGGCTGGACTTTCATGATCTGGCCCCGAACTTCATCCTCAACATCTCGGTGTTCATCGTCGTGTGCGAGGCCTTCCTCCGCATCCGGCCCCACTTCAGCCTGTGGCTGAAGACCTTCAATATCAAGCCGAAGGTGGTGGGTGGCCAACAGGCGGAATGCGGCGGAGCCATGGTGGGCAAGATGCCCAACGTTACATGGCTCGAGGGCTCCTTCGTGGAGACCATAAAGGGGTGGCAGTCGGGGTGGTTCTGCATCACCGAGCCGCGCGACACCAACTGGGCGGCGGCCCCTGAGTTTCGATCCGGAATCCCCATGCGACTCACTTCCTGGAAGGAGAAGGGCATGTCCTAGGGTTCATCGGTAGAGCTGGACGGACTCCAGAAGTGTATCCGGAACATGACAAGCAAAAAACTCAAGATTGTCAACATAGTCCAGGTCATGCTCTTCCGTCGGATCCTTCCGTGTCAACAACGGGATTTTAACTTGTGGGAGTTCGACCCGGCCCGGCACCAGACTCTAAGCGAGCTCTTCGACACGACGCACAAGGACGTCTGGAGGGTGCTATTCAAGGGCGCCGAGGTCCCTCCTTCTCTTACCGAGGACCGTGGGCTAAGCGCGAAGTGCCCTGCGCATTTGGTAAGTTCTGTACATAGGGTATTTACTTCCCATAGCTTAAACATGTGCGGGATCTGAGCTCCCATGCCTTTGACAGGACTGGGTGGAGACATCAGAGCAGATTAACTGACCGGCCCCTCTGCCTGAAGACACTGCGGATGCTCTCCTGACGGAGATGCTGACTCCGGCTCCTTATGAGGTGCCGGATAAGACCAAGAAGAAGGGCAAGGGAACCCGAAAGAGTTCCCGGCGCCAGGTGATATCGGACTCATCGTCCGATTACTCCGCGATGCACTCCTCCATGAAGACGAGGAGGAGGAAGACGAAGATGCTCCCCCTCCAGCCGGGGAGACAAGAAAAGGAAGGCCGCCCCAACTAGGGAGGCCAAAGGGTCCAAGAAAGGAAGGACTCTCCCTCCGGAACCGCCGCTGAAGGCGAAGATGAGTGGCTGCTCAGGGCCAAGCCCCTGGCAAAGTCGTAAGTATTTGGATACCAGAGTAACTCATAGCATTCCTTTGTCGCACTGCTTCTCCTAACGCCGAATATGATTATGCAGACCGCCCCAAGCCCGTATCGACGTATCCTCGTCGGACGGCTCCTTGGATTCGTCGGATATGGATATCGATCCACTTCCGACCGCCTCCTCCCCTTGCCATGCGGACAATGCCGAGGTGTTGTCTCAAGGGGCACCGAGCCGGGGGGAGACAGTCCCGAAGGCGCCTCAAGGCGACCTTCTGGACTCCAGGAGCAAAGGGAGCAAGGCTCCCGTGGGCTCCAAGCTCGGCTCGCAGCCGAACACCGTGCTGGAACCTCCAGTGGTTCCGGACTCGGGCAGGCGGCCCCCTTCCAGAAGGGGTAAGACGCCCGTGCCGGTGACCTCTATCCATCCAGAGGCACCGGACAACCTGCTCGGAGCGCTTCGCGGCGCTTCCATGGACGAAGAGCACCATAATATTATGAGTGCGGTGATTAAGAAGGTTCAGTCCGCCAAGAGCGGACTGACTGAAGCCTGTGCCAACCTTCTAACAGGCTTTGAGGTAAGTATTGAAAATGTAGGAAAAATATTACCGCATAGACAGTAGCCCCTGATGCTCTGTTTGGTGTTCACAAAGAAAAGCCGAATAGAGGATCAAATAAAATATGCAGGAGTCTAATATAAGTATGTATGTATGCGTATGCAGGCTTCGCTACTGGCCTCTGCCGCACTGACTGCGGAGGTCACCGCACTGAAGCAGGACCTCGAGGGGTCCAAAAAGAGCTCGGCCTTGCCAAGAGGCAGCTCGAGGAGAACAAAGGTAAGGAATACCTTGTCTATATATATAAAAAGAAAATGTGATTACGAAATGACAGGATCATCATGAATGTACCAGGGGCCGCGACCAAGGTGGCGACCCTAAAGCAAGCGTTGTCCGAGGCCGAAGACAAAGCAGCCAAGGAGCGCACTGAGTGGGAGAAGCAAGAGGCACGGGTGGGCGAGGTGCAGCAAGAGCTCCAGGCTCTCGTGACGAAGCACGAGGCTTTGGAGCTTGACTCGAAGACGCGAGAGTCTGAGCTTGCCGCAGCCCTTGAGAGCGTGAAGAATGCCAAGGGTTAAGCCCAAAAGGCCCTCCAGGAAATTGAAGCGATAAGGAAGATAGCGGCGGGTAAGGCATTCAATATGCAAAGCAAGCATGTGAAAGTAAATTACTTGTTACTTACCCGAGTCCGGAGCTCTCCAGGAGCATCCGCAGATTTGCCCCGCAGCGTGTCGGATGCCGCAAAGTTTTACCAGGCCGAGGAGGGAAGCTTGACGAAGAAGCTGTTCTGGTCTCAGTATACTGGGACCGAACAGCCAATGCCTGTGAGCGACCAGCTGAAGCAACTGGTCGAGCTGCACAGGGCGGCCAAACAGGCCATGAAGGGCTTTGTAGTGCGGATGTGGCCTGGCAAAGCCCTTCCCAATAACTACTTTGGCCTGGTGAGGCGGCTTGTGGATGCCTGCCCACGGCTGGAGGTCATCAAGCGGTTCGTCTGCATCGAAAGTGCACGCCGGGCTTTTGCCCGTGCAAAGGTGCACTGGGCCAAGATGGATGCCGAGAAGCTGGTGAAGGAGGGGCCGCCGCAGGGCAAGGAGCATCGCCACCCCGAGATGTACTATGAGGGTGTCCTGAAGGGTGCCCGTCTTGTAGCGGACGAGTGTGCGGAAGATGTAATATTTGAATGAACTTGCTCGTGTGATCCTGTGGTATGAAAACTTGTTCATATGTGATATGCAACGCTTGTTTGAATTTAAAATATTACCTTCTGTTCGGCTGTTTATCAAATCTGAGAGATGGCTAGTCGTCGGCTTCTGCCCCCATGCCACGAGTGCTGGGGTGTTCAGGATAAACCTGAGCACTCTTGTTCCCATTTTTGGGTCCTTCGAGGGAGGTGCTCAGCGCAACGAACAAGGCAATCAGACTATAATGCTTTGTCACTCTCACTTAGCCATAGAATTCTATAATTTTAAATTTTGGCGAAGCCCCTAGTATTCGGAAGGCCGAATTTGGGGCGCTATACACACCTTAAGCCGAACAAAGCCGACTCCTCGCTCAAAGCGGCATAAGTCTTTAGGGACTCGAAACCTCTCGAACAGCGACCAATCTCTCGCCTTATCATGATAGTCAGTTTTAGCTTTCTCTACTGAGGTGCTTAGCCCATCTGAACCGGGGCACAATTGCAGTAGTTCTCCCAGTGCTACCTTAGCCGATATAGCGGAACGTAAGGTACCAAAACATGGGAGCCGGGCAAACCCAACTATTGACCCAAGACATGATTTGGAGCTGATGCATATAATGCTATAAGTTCGGGGTGCCGCACTTGTCTAAAGTGTTCGGACTTCTCACACTGTGTTATGGGGTATGCTTAAGCCCCTGGCGTATTAGCCGTACCAGAGTGTACGGGTGCTGGATGTCATGAAATGAACACACACACACACACACATATATAAAGGAAGAATAAAGAATGAGATAATAGTCTAGTGCTATGCATTGTTTATTCAAAAAGGTGCATTAAAGCAAAATGATACAGGTAGTGCGATAAGCAAAAAGTAGGACTATTTGACATGTCCCTGTTGGAAATATGCCCTAGAGGCAATAATAAATTAGTTATTATTATATTTCCTTGTTCATGATAATCGTTTATTATCCATGCTATAATTGTATTGATAGGAAACTCAGATACATGTGTGGATACATAGACAACACCATGTCCCTAGTAAGCCTCTAGTTGACTAGCTCGTTGATCAATAGATGGTTACAGTTTCCTGATCATGGACATTGGATGTCATTGATAACGGGATTACATCATTAGGAGAATGATGTGATGGACAAGTCCCAATCCTAAGCCTAGCACAAAGATCGTGTAGTTCGTATGCTAAAGCTTTTCTAATGTCAAGTATCATTTCCTTAGACCGTGAGATTGTGCAACTCCCGGATACCGTAGGAATGCTTTGGGTGTGCCAAACGTCACAACGTAACTGGGTGGCTATAAAGGTACATTACAGGTATCTCCGAAAGTGTCTGTTGGGTTGGCATGAATCGAGACTGGGATTTGTCACTCCGTGTAAACGGAGAGGTATCTCTGGGCCCACTCGGTAGGACATCATCATAATGTGCACAGTGTGATCAAGGAGTTGATCACGGGATGATGTGTTACGGAACGAGTAAAGAGACTTGCCAGTAACGAGATTGAACAAGGTATCGGGATACCGACGATCGAATCTCGGGCAAGTATCGTACCGCTAGACAAAGGGAATTGTATACGGGATTGATTAAGTCCTTGACATCGTGGTTCATCCGATGAGATCATCGTGGAACATGTGGGAGCTAACATGGGTATCCAGATCCCGCTGTTAGTTATTGACCGGAGAACGACTCGGTCATGTCTGCATGTCTCCTGAACCCGTAGGGTCTACACACTTAAGGTTCGATGACGCTAGGGTTATAAAGGAAGTTTGTATGTGGTTACCGAATGTTGTTCGGAGTCCCGGATGAGATCCCGGACGTCACGAGGAGTTCCGGAATGGTCCGGAGGTAAAGAATTATATATAGGAAGTGCTATTTCGGCCATCGGGACAAGTTTCGGGGTTATCGGTATTGTACCGGGACCACCGGAAGGGTCCCGGGGGCCCACCGGGTGGGGCCACCTGCCCCGGGGGGCCACATGGGCTATAGGGGGTGCGCCTTGGCCTACATGGGCCAAGGGCACCAGCCCCAAGGGGCCCATGCGCCTAGGGTTTCACAAAAGGGAAGAGTCCCAATAGTGGAAGGCACCTCCTAGGTGCCTTGGGGGGGAGGGAAACCTCCCTGGCCGCCGCCCCCCCTAGGAGATTGGATCTCCTAGGGCCGGAGCCCCCCCTTGGCCCTCCTATATATAGTGGGGGAAGGAGGGCTTTTCATCAAGGCCTTTGGTTGCCTCCTTCTCCCTCTCCAACACCTCTTCCTCCTCTTCTGCGGTGCTTGGCAAAGCCCTGCAGGATTGCCACGCTCCTCCATCACCACCACGCCATTGTGCTGCTGCTGGATGGAGTCTTCCTCAACCTCTCCCTCTCCCCTTGCTGGATCAAGGCATGGGAGACGTCGTCGGGCTGTACGTGTGTTGAACGCGGAGGTGCCGTCCGTTCGGCACTAGGATCTCCGGTGATTTGGATCATGACGAGTACGACTCCATCAACCCCGTTCTCTTGAACGCTTCCGCTTAGCGATCTACAAGGGTATGTAGATGCACTCTCCTTCCCCTCGTTGCTAGTCTCTCCATAGATAGATCTTGGTGACACGTAGGAAATTTTTTGAATTTCTGCTACGTTCCCCAACAGTGGTATCAGAGCCAGGTTTATTGCGTAGTTACTATGCACGAGTAGAACACAAAGTAGTTGTGGGCGTTGATTTTGTTCAATATGCTTGCCGTTACTAGTCTTATCTTGATTCGGCGGCATCGTGGGATGAAGCGGCCCGGACCGACCTTACACGTACTCTTACGTGAGACAGGTTCCACCGACTGACATGCACTAGTTGCATAAGGTGGCTAGCGGGTGTCTGTCTCGCCTACTTTAGTCGGATCGGATTCGATGAAAAGGGTCCTTATGAAGGGTAAATAGCAATTGGCATATCACGTTGTGGTTTTGCGTAGGTAAGAAACGTTCTTGCTAGAAACCCATAGCAGCCACGTAAAACATGCAAACAACAATTAGAGGACGTCTAACTTGTTTTTGCAGGGTATGCTATGTGATGTGATATGGCCAAAAGGATGTGATGAATGATATATGTGATGTATGAGATTGATCATGTTCTTGTAATAGATGATCATGGAGCCCCAAGATGGAGATCAAAGGAGCTATATGATATTGGCCATATCATGTCACTATTATTTGATTGCATGTGATGTTTATCATGTTTATACATCTTGTTTACTTAGAACGACGGTAGTAAATAAGATGATCCCTCATTACAATTTCAAGAATGTGTTCTCCCCTAACTGTGCACCGTTGCTAAAGTTCGTCGTTTCGAAGCACCACGTGATGATCGGGTGTGATAGATCCTTACGTTCACATACAACGGGTGTAAGACAGTTTTACACATGCAAAACACTTAGGGTTGACTTGACGAGCCTAGCATGTGCATAGACATGGCCTCGGAACACAGAAGACCGAAAGGTCGAGCATGAGTCGTATAGAAGATACGATCAACATGAAGATGTTCACCGATGTTGACTAGTCCGTCTCACGTGATGATCGGACACGGCCTAGTTGACTCGGATCATGTAATCACTTAGATGACTAGAGGGATGTCTATCTAAGTGGGAGTTCATAAGATGAACTTAATTATCCTGAACATAGTCAAAAGGTCTTCGCAAATTATGTCGTAGCTCGCGCTTTAGTTCTACTGTTTAGATATGTTCCTAGAGAAAATTTAGTTGAAAGTTGATAGTAGCAATTATGCGGACTAGGTCCACAAACTGAGGATTGTCCTCATTGCTTCTTAGAAGGCTTATGTCCTTAATGCACCGCTCAGTGTGCTGAACCTCGAACGTCGTCTGTGGATGTTGCGAACATCTGACATACACGTTTTGATGACTACATGATAGTTCAGTGCGTAATGTTAAATGGTTTAGAATTGAGGCACCAAAGACGTTTTTGAAACATCGCGAAACATATGAGATGTTTCGAGGGCTGAAATTGGGATTTCAGGCTCATGCCCACGTCAAGAGGTATAAGACCTCTGACGATTTTCTTAGCCTACAAACTAAGGAGAAAAGCTCAATTGTTGAGCTTGTGCTCAGATTGTCTGAGTACAACAATCACTTGAATCGAGTGGGAGTTAATATTCCAGATGAGAAAGTGATGGTTCTCCGAAGTCATTTCCACCAAGCTGCTAGAGCTTCGTGATGAACTATGATATATCAGGGACATATATGATGATCCTTGAGATATTCGCGATGTTTGACACCGCGAAAGTAGAAATCAAGAAGGAGAATCAATTGTTGATGGTTGGTGAAACCACTAGGTTCAAGAAGGGCAAGGGAACAAAGGGATACTTCATGAAACGGCAATTCAGCTGCTGCTCTAGTGAAGAAACCCAAGGTTGAACCCAAACCCGAGACTAAGTGCTTCTGTAATAAGGGGAACAGCCACTGGAGCAGAATTACCCTAGATACTTGGTAGATGAGAAGGCTGGCAAGGTCGATAGAAGTATATTGGATATACATTGTGTTGATGTGTACTTTACTAGTGCTCCTAGTAGCACCAGGGTATTAGATACCGGTTCGGTTGCTAAGTGTTAGTAACTCGAAATAAAAGCTACGGAATAAACGGAGACTAGCTAAAGGTGAGCTGACGATATGTGTTGGAAGTGTTTCCAGGATTGATATGATCAAGCATCGCACGCTCCCTCTACCATCGAGATTGGTATTAAAACCTAAATAATTGTTATTTGGTGTTTGCGTTAAGCATAGACATGATTGGATTATGTCTATCGCAATACGGTTATTCATTTAAAGAGAATAATGGTTACTCTGTTTATTTGAATAATACCTTCAATGGTCTTGCACCTAAAATGAATGGTTTATTGAATCTCGATCGTAGTGATACACATGTTCATGCCAAAAGATAGTAATGATAGTACCACCTACTTGTGGCACTGCCACGTAAGTCATATCGGTATAAAACGCATGAAGAAGCTCCATGTTGATGGATCTTTTGGCTCACTCATTTTTGAAAAGTTTGAGACATGCGAACCATGTTTGTTGGTAGATATGCATGAAGAAACTCTATACAGATGGATCGTTTGGACTCACTTGATTTTGAATCACTTGAGACATGCAAATCATACCACATGGGCAAGATGACTGAAAGCCTCGTTTTCAGTAAAATGGAACTAGAAAGCAACTTGTTGGAAGTAATACATTTTGATGTGTGCAGTCCAATGAGTGCTGAGGCATGTAGTGGATATCGTTATGTTCTTACTTCACAGATGATTTGAGTAGATGTTGAGTATATTTACTTGATGAATCATGAGTCTGAATTATTGAAAGGTTCAAGTAATTTCAGGGTGAAGTTGAAAGATCGTCGTGACAAAAATATAAAATATCTATGATATGATCATAGAGATGAATATCTGAATTACGAGTTTGGCACAGAATTAAGACATTGTGGAAATTGTTTCACAACTAATACAGCCTGGAACACCATAGTGTGATGGTGTGTCCGAACATCATAACTGCACCCTATTGGATATGATGCATACCATGATGTCTCTTATCGAATTACCACGATAGTTTATGGGTTAGGCATTAGAGACAACCACATTCACTTTAAATAGGGCACCATGTAATTCCGATGAGATGACACCGTATGAACTATGGTTTAGAGAAACCTAAGCTGTCATTTCTTAAAAGTTTGGGGCTATGACTTATGTGAAAAGTTTCAGGCTGATAAGCTCGAACCCAAAGCGGATAAATGCATCTTCATAGGACACCCAAAAACAGTTGGGTATACCTCCTATCTCAGATCCGAAAGCAATAAGGGATTGTTTCTAGAATCGGGTCCTTTCTCGAGGAAAAGTTTCTCTCGAAAGAATTGAGTGGGAGGATGGTGGAGACTTGATGAGGTTATTGAACCGTCTCTTCAACTAGTGTGTGGCAGGGCACAGGAAGTTGTTCCTGTGGCACCTACACCAGTTGAAGTGGAAGCTTATGATAGTGATCATGAAACTTCAGATCAAGTCACTCCCAAACCTCGTAGGATGACAAGGATGCGTACTACTTCAGAGTGGTACGTAATCCTGTCTTGGAAGTCATGTTGCTAGACAACAATGAACCTACGAGCTATGGAGAAGCGATGGTGGGCCCGGATTCCGATAAATGGCTCGAGGCCATAAAATCCGAGATAGGATCCATGTATGAAAACAAAGTGTAGACTTTGGAAGAACTACTCAATGGTTGTAAGGCTGTTGAGTGCAGATGGATTTTAAAAGGAAGACGGACAATGATGGTAAATGTCACCATTAAGAAGGCTCAACTTGTCATTAAGATGTTTTCCGACAAGTTCAAGGAGTTGACTACGATGAGACTTTCTCACTCGTAGCGATGCTAAGAGTCTATTGGAATTATATTAGCGATTACAGATAGGATGTCAAAACGTTCTTTCCTCGACGATTTTCTTGAGGAAAGGTTGTATGTGATACAACCGGAAGGTTTTGTCAATCCTGAAAGATGCTAATAAGTATGCAAAACTCCAGCAATCCTTCTAAGGACTAGAGTAAGCATCTCGGAGTTGGAATGTATGCTTTGATGAGATGATCAAAGATTTTGGGTTTATACAAAGTTTATGAGAAACTTGTATTTCCAAAGAAGTGAGTGGGAGCACTATAGAATTTCTGATGAGTATATGTTATGGATCAGAAATGATGTAGAATTTCTGGAAAGCATATAGGGTTATTTGGAAAGTGTTTTTTAATGGAAAGCCTGGATTAAGCTACTTGAACATTGAGCATCAAGATCTATAAGGATAGATCAAAACGCTTAATGGTACTTTCAAATGAGCACATACCTTGACATGATCTTGAAGGTGTTCAAGATGGATCAGTCAAAGAAGGAGTTCTTGCCTGAGTTGTAAGGTATGAAGTTAAGACTTAAAGCTCGACCACGGCAGAATAGAGAGAAAGGACGAAGGTCGTCCCCTATGCTTAAGACATAGGCTCTACAGTATGCTATGCTGTGTACCGCACCTGAAGTGTGCCTTGCCATGAGTCAGTCAAGGGGTACAAGAGTGATCCAAGAATGGATCACAGTACAGCGGTCAAAGTTATCCTTAGTAACTAGTGGACTAAGGAATTTTCTCGGTTATGGAGGTGATGAAGAGTTCGACGTAAAGAGTTACGACGATGCAAGCTTAACACCTATCCGGATAGCTCTGAGTAGAGATACCGGATACGTATAATGGAGCAACAATTTAGAATAACTCCAAGTAGAACAGTTATTTGAAATGGCTCCAAATAGAGCGTGGTAGCTGCATCTAGGAGATGACATAAAGATTTGTAAAGCACACACGGATCTGAAAGGTTCAGACCCGTTGACTAAAACCTCTCTCACAAGCAACATGATCAAACCCAGAACTCATTGAGTGTTAATCACATAGTGATGTGAACTAGATTATTGACTCTAGTAAACTCTTTGGATGTTGGTTACATGGCGATGTGACCTGTGAGTGTTAATCACATGGCGATGTGAACTAGATTATTGACTCTAGTGAAAGTGGGAGACTGTTGGAAATATGCCCTAGAGGCAATAATAAATTAGTTATTATTATATTTCCTTGTTCATGATAATCGTTTATTATCCATGCTATAATTGTATTGATAGGAAACTTAGATACATGTGTGGATACATAGACAACACCATGTCCCTAGTAAGCCTCTAGTTGACTAGCTCGTTGATCAATAGATGGTTACGGTTTCCTGACCATGGACATTGGATGTCATTGATAACGGGATCACATCATTAGGAGAATGATGTGATGGACAAGACCCAATCCTAAGCCTAGCACAAAGATCGTGTAGTTCGTATGCTAAGCTTTTCTAATGTCAAGTATCATTTCCTTAGACCATGAGATTGTGCAACTCCCGGATACCGTAGGAATGCTTTGGGTGTGCCAAACGTCACAACGTAACTGGGTGGCTATAAAGGTACATTACAGGTATCTCCGAAAGTGTCTGTTGGGTTGGCACGAATCAAGACTGGGATTTGTCACTCCGTGTAAACGGAGAGGTATCTCTGGGCCCACTCGGTAGGACATCATCATAATGTGCACAGTGTGATCAAGGAGTTGATCACGGGATGATGTGTTACGGAACGAGTAAAGAGACTTGCCGGTAACGAGATTGAACAAGGTATCGGGATACCGACGATCGAATCTCGGGCAAGTATCGTACCGCTAGACAAAGGGAATTGTATACGGGATTGATTAAGTCCTTGACATCGTGGTTCATCCGATGAGATCATCGTGGAACATGTGGGAGCTAACATGGGTATCCAGATCCCGCTGTTAGTTATTGACCGGAGAACGTCTCAGACATGTCTGCATGTCTCCCGAACCCGTAGGGTCTACACACTTAAGGTTCGATGACGCTAGGGTTATAAAGGAAGTTTGTATGTGGTTACCGAATGTTGTTCGGAGTCCCGGATGAGATCCCGGACGTCACGAGGAGTTCCGGAATGGTCCGGAGGTAAAGAATTATATATAGGAAGTGCTATTTCGGCCATCGGGACAAGTTTCGGGGTTATCGGTATTGTACCGGGACCACCGGAAGGGTCCCGGGGGCCCACCGGGTGGGGCCACCTGCCCCAGGGGGCCACATGGGCTATAGGGGGTGCGCCTTGTCCTACATGGGCCAAGGGCACCAGCCCCAAGGGGCCCATGCGCCTAGGGTTTCACAAAAGGGAAGAGTCCCAATAGTGGAAGGCACCTCCTAGGTGCCTTGGGGGGGGAGGGAAACCTCCCTGGCCGCCGCCCCCCTAGGAGATTGGATCTCCTAGGGCCGGCGCCCCCCCTTGGCCCTCCTATATATAGTGGGGGAAGGAGGGCTTTTCATCAAGGCCTTTGGTTGCCTCCTTCTCCCTCTCCAACACCTCTTCCTCCTCTTCTGCGGTGCTTGGCGAAGCCCTGCAGGATTGCCACGCTCCTCCATCACCACCACGCCATTGTGCTGCTGCTGGATGGAGTCTTCCTCAACCTCTCCCTCTCCCCTTGCTGGATCAATTCATGGGAGACGTCGTCGGGTTGTACGTGTGTTGAACGCGGAGGTGCCGTCCGTTCGGCACTAGGATCTCCGGTGATTTGGATCACGACGAGTATGACTCCATCAACCCCGTTCTCTTGAACGCTTCCGCTTAGCGATCTACAAGGGTATGTAGATGCACTCTCCTTCCCCTCGTTGCTAGTCTCTCCATAGATAGATCTTGGTGACACGTAGGAAATTTTTTGAATTTCTGCTACGTTCCCCAACAGTCCCCTCCAAGGGCAAGCTGAGGAATGTCATTAAAGCAAGTATTTCATTCGTTATCATAATCCACCTGGGAGTTCCGTGGTGCGATGTAGCTTTCTGCCTCCTTGGTTGATGCATCATGTGTTCGGCAATCATACTGCCGGACAGGGTTTCCAGAGATTAAAGTCCTGAAAGAGAGAAAAATAATAAAGCGGGAAGCCCCTAGTGCGGTTGAGCCGCGTCTTGGGGCGTGCCGTAGTCGTGCCCCCCTCCCCACCTATGCCCATGGTATTTTCAATGCGTAATTATGTACGCGCGGCATGGATTTTGCAGTTTGGCTGGGACCGGGGTGGGGGCCGCATTGCTATGCAAGCTCGGAACGTGCCAGGCGGTCTTGTTGCCGATTACTCCGGGCACGCTTGAAGGTGTCCGGGTCCTTAATCGCCGAACTAGTGGATTGCCTTAAGAGGCTGCTTTGCGCTTCTACTGCGAGGGCCGCGGTGTGCTCCTCCGTGCGGAGAGAGCGCTCTGTGTTTCCATTAACTATGATGACCCCCCGAGGTCCTGGCATCTTGAGCTTGAGGTATGCATAGTGCGGTACCGCATTGAATCTCGCAAATGCGGTTCGCCCGAGCAATGCATGGTAGCCACTGCGGAACGGGACTATATCAAAGATTAACTCTTTGCTTCGGAAGTTATCCGGGGATTCGAAGACCACTTCCAGTGTGACTGAGCCTGTGCAATGGGCCTCTACACCTGGTATGATGCCTTTGAAGGTCGTTTTTGTGGGTTTGATCCTTGAGGGGTCTATACCCATTTTGCGCATTGTGTCCTGGTAAAGCAGGTTCAGGCTGCTGCCGCCATCCATAAGGACTCGAGTGAGGTGAAATCCGTCAATAATTAGGTCTAGGACCAGTGCGGCGAATCCGCCATGACGGATACTAGTGGGGTGGTCCCTGCGATCGAAGGTGATCGGACAAGAGGACCATGGGTTGAACTTTGGGGCGACTGGCTCCAACGCATATACGTCCCTTAGCGCACGCTTCCGCTCCCTCTTGGGGATGTGGGTTGCGTATATCATGTTCACCGTCCGCACTTGTGGGGGGAACCTCTTCTGTCCTCTAGTGTTCGGCCGCCGGGGCTCCTCATCATCATCGCTATGTGACCCCTTATCTTTGTTTTCGGCATTTAACTTGCCGGCTTGCTTGAACACCCAACAATCCCTGTTGGTGTGGTTGGCTGGCTTGTCGGGGGTGCCGTGTATTTGACACGAGCGGTCAAGTATACGGTCCAAACTGGACGGGCCCGGAGTGCTTCTTTTGAATGGCTTTTTCCGCTGACCGGGTTTAGAGCCTTTGAATCCGGCATTGACTGCCGTATCCTCTGTATTGTCGCTGTTAATGTGGCGCTCGTGTTTGTTGCGACGTGACCTACCATTGCCATCCTTGGTATCCGAAGTACCATGGTTCTTTGATATGTTATTGCTGCGAGCCAGCCAACTGTCTTCTCCCAGGCAAAAGCGGGTCATGAGTGTCGTGAGGGCTGCCATAGATTTCGGCTTTTCCTGGCCAAGGTGCCGGGCGAGCCACTCATCGCGGATGTTGTGCTTAAAAGCTGCTAGGGCCTCTACATCCGGACAGTCGATGATTTGATTTTTCTTTGTTAGGAACCGTGTCCAGAATTGCCTGGCCGATTCCTCTAGCTGCTGAATTATGTGGCTCAAGTCATCGGCATCTGGTGGTCGCACATAAGTGCCCTGGAAGTTGTCAAGGAATGCGGCTTCCAGATCCTCCCAACAGCCAATGGATTCTGCTGGCAGGCTGTTGAGCCAATGCCGAGCCGGTCCTTTGAGTTTAAGTGGGAGGTATTTGATGGCGTGTAGATCGTCACCGCGGGCCATGTGGATGTGCAGGAGGAAGTCCTCGATCCATACCGCAGGATCTGTTGTGCCGTCGTATGATTCTATATTTACAGGTTTGAAACCCTCTGGGATTTGATGATCCATTACTTCATCTGTGAAGCATAGGGGGTGTGCGGCGCCTCTGTACTGGGCTATATCACGACGCATCTCAAATGAGTCTTACCCGCGGTGTTCGGCCTGGCCGGATTTACTTTTACTATATCCGGCATGATGGTTATCGTCTCGCATAGTGGCGCGCCCTCGCGATCCGTAGATTGATCTTGCCTGTTTTGCTTTGTCCTCCAATACGTCTCGCAGGTCTAGCATGTTCCCCTGTGCCTTGTCATTTTTATTTGAGTGGCGTCGGGGTGCGGGCTGAGTTTTTGGCTGAAATGCCCCTCTGTCGCGGCCACGAGGTGGCCGGTCAGCCACATCAAATACTGGAGATGTAGGTTTGAATGCTTCCTCCTCCAGTCGGGGTAGCAACCTACGCTTTGGGTAACTCTTGGAGGGGCGTTCGAGTTTATATTCCTCGGCCGCAAGGACTTCAGTCCATCTGTCAGCTAGCAAATCTTGACCAGCTTGAAGCTGTTGTTGCTTTTTCTTAAGGCTATTTGCCGTGGCTATAAGCCGGCGCTTGAAGCGCTCTTGTTCGACGGGATCCTCAGGCACGATGAATTCGTCATCGTCGAGGCTTGCCTCGTCTTCGGAGGGAGGCATGTAATTATCGTCCTCCGCCTCTCCATCTACCGCTCTCTCTGGAGGGCTGGCCTCTCCATCCTCCTGCCCTAAATCTTGCTGGAGGGGATTGCTGTCGTCTTCGGCACTGTCCGGAGTGTTATTATCTCTTGTGCCAGGGTCACCGCTTTTGCTTTGGCAAGACTTAGAGCGGCGCCGCTAACGCCGGCGCTTGGGTTGCTTCTTGGAGGGGTCATCCTCCGCTGTCTCATCACCATTGCCTTCTTTGGGTGTGTCCACCATGTATATATCATATGATGAGGTGGTTGTCCAGTGCCCTGTGGGCAGTGGTTCCTCTTCGCCTCCCGCATCGTCGTCCATACCATCGATGTCTTCGGAGTCGAAGTCGAGCATGTCGGTTAAGTCGTCGATAGTGGCTACTAAGTGGGTGGTGGGTGGGTGGCAAATTTCTTCGTCATCCGCATCCCAATCCTGCCGGACATAGTTCGGCCAGGACTCTCCTGACAAGGAGAGAGTCCTTAATGAGTTCAGTATGTCGCTGAAGGGCGAGTGCTGAAAGATATCCGCGGAGGTAAACTCCATGATCGGCGCCCAATCGGATTCGATAGGCACGGGCGCAGGCGGTTGGGAGTCCGTGGCCGGGGAAGGATCCAGCAGTGTGGCATCACGACTCTCGTGAAGGGTAAGGTCGATATTCGGCTCGATCGCCGCTGAGAATACGACCTCTGTGGCGGGGTCTATCCACCCTCCCATGGACGGCGCAGCTGGCTCCGAATTAAGGGTCGGAGCGGTTGCCGGCGCGATCTCCTGGACACTGTCCGATGGCAGAGCTAAATCATGCTCATCGTGACCGTGTGGCGCACTAGGCAAAGGCTCGAATCCGTCAAAGATCAAGTCTCCACGGATATATGTCGTGTAGTTTAAGCTTCCAAACCTGACCTGATGGCCAGGGGCGTAACTCCTGATCTGCTCCAGATGGCCAAGCGAGTTGGCCCGCAGTGCGAAGCCGTCGAATACAAAGATATGTCCGGGGAGAAAAGTCTCACCCTGGACTGCATCGCTATGGATGATCGTGGGATCCATCAAGCCTAACGGCGATGACATAGAGGAACTCTCAATGAAAGCACCAATGTCGGTGTCAAAACCGGCGGATCTCGGGTAGGGGGTCCCGAACTGTGTGTCTAAGGCGGATGGTAACAGGAGGCAGGGGATACGATGTTTTACCCAGATTCGGGCCCTCTTGATGGAGGTAAAACCCTACGTCTTGCTTGATTATACTTGATAATATGGGTATTACAAGAGTTGATCTACCACAAGATCAGAGAGGCTAAACCCTAGAAGCTAGCCTATGGTATGATTGTATGTTGTCCTACGGACTAAAACCATCCGGTTTATATAGACACTGGAGGGGGCTAGGGTTACACAAGGTCGGTTACAAAGGAGGAGATATACATATCCGTATTGCTTAGCTTGCCTTCCACGCCAAGTAGAGTCCCATCCGGACACGGGATGAAGTCTTCAATCTTGTATCTTCATAGTCCAACAGTCCGGCCAAAGGATATAGTCCGGCTATCCGGAGACCCCCTAATCCAGGACTCCCTCACTGTGTCTCGGTCATCCGTTTCTCAAACACCCGGCAGTGTGAGAAATTCAACGGAGGAGATCAGGTCTTGTGGGGAAAAGTGCGCAAACCTCTACAGAGTGTACAAACTAATCATGGTTAACCGTGTCCCCGGTTATGGACATCTTGAGTATCTGGTTCTTGGATTATCATATTGATCTCATCACGTTACTTAAATAATTTGTTGGGTTATTGATGTTAATTTGGGATTGAGTTGGAGGAACCTTCTCAATATTTTCAACCAACTTTGTAGTTAAGTAAATTATTTTCCTTTGCAGTAGGGGAAAATTGGCTTTTCGCAAAAACATTATGACCATAGAGCCTTTCCACCAGCCAAATATGCATGTAGTGATAGCCTTTATTCATCATTATCCTATGGTGTGAATTTGCCAGCACATTCAATGTACTGACCCTTTGTGGCTGCAACGTCTCATGTTGCAGGATTCTTACGACGAGTAAGTGATACGTTAGGGTTACGATTTCTACACTCAACTTTGTCGTTGGTGTTGATGGGAATCCACAACCTTTGTTACTTCCTCTATATGGATTGAGGTAATAGTATTTATGTTATTTTATACATGTGATTTAGCTCTGTTATAAATCCTCGAGTACTGTGTGTGTTAGCATACCGATCTAGGGATGACACTTAAGCATAGAGACTTGACCGTCTGAGGTCGGGTCGCTACAAGAAATCAAGAAAAGCATCAAGTTTTGATGGTTAACAAGACCACTAGTTTCAAGAAAAGGGCAAAGAGAAGAAGGGGAACTTCAAGAAGAATGGCAAGCAAGTTGCTGCTCAAGTGAAGAAGCCCAAGTCTGGACCTAATCCTGAGACTAAGTGCTTTTACTGCAAAGGGACTAGTCATTGGAAGCGGAACTGCCCCAAGTATTTGGTGGATAAGAAGGATAGCAAAGTGAACAAAGGTATATTGGATATACATGTTATTGATGTGTACTTTACTAGTGTTTATAGCAACCCCTCGGTATTTGATACTAGTTCAGTTGCTAAGAGTAGTAACTTGAAACAGGAGTTGCAGAATGAACATAGACTAGTTAAGGGTGAAGTAATGATGTGTGTTGGAAGTAGTTCCAAGAATGATATGATCATCATCGCACACTCCCTATACTTTCGGGATTAGTGTTGAACCTAAATAAGTGTTATTTGGTGTTCGCATTGAGCATGAATATGATTTGATCATGTTTATTGCAATATGGCTATTCATTTAAGTTAGAGAATAATTGTTATTCTGTTTACATGAATAAAACCTTCTATGGTTATACACCCAATGAAAATGGTTTATTAAATCTCAATTGTAGTGATACACATATTCATAATATTGAAGCAAAAAATGCAAATTTAATAATGATAGTGCAACTTATTTGTGGCACTGCCGTTTAGGTCATATTGGTGTAAAGCGCATGAAGAAAATCCATAGTGATGGGATTTTTGGAATAACTTGATTATGAATCGGTTGATGCTTGCGAACCATGCCTCATGGGCAAGATGACTAAAGACTCCGTTCTCCAGAACAATGGAGCAAGCAATAGACTTGTTGGAAATAATACATACTAATGTATGTAGTCCGATGAGTATTGAGGCTCGCGGCAGGTATCATTATTTTCTGACCTTCACAGATGATTTGAGCAGATATGGGTATATCTACTTGAAGAAACATAAGTCTGAAACATTTGAAAAGTTCAAAGAATTTTAGAGTGAAGTGGAAAATCATTGTAACAAGAAAATAAAGTTTCTATGATCTGATCGCAAAGGCGAATATTTGAGTTACGAGTTTGGTCTTCAAATAAAACAATGTGGAATAGTTTCACAAACTCATGCCACCTGGAACACCACGTCGTGATGGTGTGTCCGAACGTCATAACCGTACTTTATTTGATATAGTGCAATCTATGATGTCTCTTACCGATTTACCACTATCGTTTTGGGGTTATGCATTAGAGACAGCTGCATTCACATTAAAAAGGGCACCATCTAAATCTGTTGAGACGACACCGTATGAACTGTGGTTTAGCAAGAAACCTAAGCTGTCGTTTCTTAAAGTTTGGGGTTGCGATGCTTATGTGAAAAAGTTTCATCTTGATAAGCTCAAACCCAAATCGGAGAAGTGCGTCTTCATAGGATACCCAAAAGTAACTGTTGGGTACACCTTCTATCACAGATCTGAAGGCAAGATATTTGTTGCTGAGAATGGATCCTTTCTAGAGAAGGAGTTTCTCTCGAAAGAAGTGAGTGGGAGGAAAGTAGAACTTGATGAGGTAACTGTACCTGCTCCCTTATTGGAAAGTAGTTCATCACAGAAATATGCTTCTGTGACTCCGACACCAATTAGTGAGGAAGCTAATGATGATGATCATGTAACTTCAGATCAAGTTACTACCGAACCTCGTAGGTCAACCAGAGTGAGATCCGCACCAGAGTAGTACGGTATCCTGTTCTGGAGGTCATGCAAATTGACCATGACGAACCTACAAACTATGAGGAAGCGATGATGAGCCCAGATTCCGCGAAATGGCTTGAAGCCACGAAATCTGAGATGGGATCCATGTATGAGAACAAAGTGTGGACTTTGGTTGACTTGCCCGATGATCGGCAAGCCATAGAAAATAAACGGATCTTCAAGAGGAAGACGGACACTGATAATAGTGTTACTATCTACAAAGCTAGACTTGTCGAAAAAGGTTTGACAAAGTTCAAGGTGTTGACTACGATGAGATTTTCTCACTTGTAGCGATGCTTAAGTCTGTCCGAATCATGTTAGCAAATTAACACATTTTATGAAATCTAGCAAATGGATGTCAAAACTACATTCCTTAATGGATTTCTTAAAGAAGAGTTGTATATGATGCATCCAGAACGTTTTGTCGATCCTAAAGGTGCTAACAAAATGTGCAAGCTCGAGCGATCCATCTATGGACTGGTGCAAGCATCTCAGAGTTGGAATATATGCTTTGATGAGTTGATCAAAGCATATAGTTTTATACATACTTGTGGTGAAGTCTGTATTTACAAGAAAGTGAGTGGGAGCACTACAACATTTCTGATAAGTATATGTGAATGACATATTGTTGATCGGAAATAATGTAGAATTTTCTGGAAAGCATAAAGGAGTATTTGAAAGGAGTTTTTCAAAAAAGACCTCGATGAGGCTGCTTACACATTAAGCATCAAGATCGATAGAGATAGATCAAGACGCTTGATAAGTTTTTTCAATGAGTACATACCTTGACAAGATTTTGAAGTAGTTCAAAATGGAACAGTCAAAGAAAGAGTTCTTACCTGTGTTTCAAGGTGTGAAATTGAGTAAGACTCAAAACCCGACCACAACAGAAGATAGAAAGAGAATTAAAGTCATTCCCTATGCCTCAGCCATAGTTTCTTTAAAGTATACCATGTTGTGTACCAGATCTATTGTATACCCTACACTAAGTTTAGCAAGGGAGTACAATAGTGATCTAGGAGTAGATCACTAGATAGCGGTCAAAAATTATCCTTGGTGGAATAAGGATATGTTTCTCTATTATGGAGGTGATAAAAGGTTTGTCGTAAAGGGTTACGTCGATGCAAATTTTGACGCTGATCCAGATGACTCTAAGTCTCAATCTGGATACATTTTGAAAGTGGGATCAATTAGCTAGAGTAGCTCCGTGCAGAGCATTGTTGACATAGAAATTTGCAAAATACATACGGATCTGAATGTGGCACACCCGTCGACTAAACTTCTCTCACAAGCAAAACATGATCACACCTTAGTACTCTTTGGGTGTTAATCACATAGCGATGCGAACTAGATTGTTGACTCTAGTAAACCCTTTGGGTGTTGGTCACATGACGATGTGAACTATGGGTGTTAATCACATGGTGATGTGAATTATTGATGTTAAATCACATGGCGATGTGAACTAGATTATTGACTCTAGTGCAACTGGGAGACTGAAGGAAATATGCCCTAGAGGCAATAATAAAGTTATTATTTGTTTCCTTATTTCATGATAAATGTTTATTATTCATGCTAGAATTGTATTAACCGGAAACATAATACATGTGTGAATACATAGACAAACATAGTGTCACTAGTATGCCTCTACATGACTAGCTCGTTAATCAAAGATGGTTAAGTTTCCTAACCATAGACATGAGTTTTCATTTGATTAACGGGATCACATCATTAGGAGAATGATGTGATTGACTTGACCCATTCCGTTAGCTTAGCACTTGATCGTTTAGTATGTTGCTATTGCTTTCTTCATGACTTATACATGTTCCTATGACTATGAGATTATGCAACTCCCGTTTACCGGAGGAACACTTTATGTGCTACAAAACGTCACAACGTAATTGGGTGATTATAAAGGTGCTCTATAGGTGTCTCTGAAGGTACTTGTTGAGTTGGCGTATTTCGAGATTAGGATTTGTCACTCCGATTGTCGGAGAGGTATCTCTGGGCCCTCTCCGTAAGGCACATCACCATAAGCTTTGCAAGCAATGTGACTAATGAGTTAGTTGCAGGATGATGCATTACAGAATGAGTAAAGAGACTTGCCGGTAACGAGATTGAACTAGGTATCGAGATACCGACGATCGAATCTCGGGCAAGTAACATACCGATGACAAAGGGAACAACGTATGTTGTTATGCGGTTTGACCAATAAAGATCTTCGTAGAATATGTGGGAGCCAATATGAGCATCCAGGTTCCGCTATTGGTTATTGACCGGAGACGTGTCTCGGTCATGTCTACATAGTTCTCGAACCCGTAGGGTCCGCACGCTTAAAGTTCGGTGACGATTTGTATTATGAGTTTATGTGTTTTGATGTACCGAAGGTAGTTCGGAGTCCCGGATGAGATCGGTGACATTACGAGGAGTCTCGAAATGGTCGAGACGTAAAGATCGATATATTGGACGACTATATTCAAACATCGGAAAGGTTCCGAGTGATTCGGGTATTTTTCGGAGTACCGGGGAGTTACGGGAATACGGGGAAGTAGTGTTGGGCCTTAATGGGCTTTAGTGGGAAGGAGAGGCAGCAGCCAGGAGGTGGCGCGCGCCCCTCCCAAGCCCAGTCCGAATTGGACAAGGGGTTTGGGGCGCGGCCCCCTCTCCCTTCCTTCTCCCCTTCCCTCCTTTCCCTCCATCTCCTAGTTGGACTAGGAAAGGAGGAAACCTATTCCTACTAGGAGTAGGAATCCTACTCCCTTGGCGCGCCCCTCCTAGGGCCGGCCTCCTCCTCCCTTGATCCTTTACATACGGGGGCAGGGGGGCACCCCAGGACACAACAATTGATCATTGATATTTTAGCCGTGTGTGGTGCCCCCCTCCACCATAATCCACCTCGGTCATATCGTAGCGGTGCTTAGGCGAAGCCCTGCGTCGGTAGCATCATCATCACCGTCATCATGCCGTCGTGTTGACGGAACTCTCCCTCGAAGCTCTGCTAGATCGGAGTTCGTGGGACGTCATCGAGCTGAACGTGTGCTGAACTCGGAGGTGCCGTACGTTCTGTACTTCGATCGGTCGGATCGTGAAGACGTACGACTATATCAACCGCGTTGTGCTAACACTTCAAATTTCGGTCTACGAGGGTATGTGGACACACTCTCCCCGCTCATTGCTATGGATCACCATGATCATGCGTGTGCGTAGGAATTCTTTTGAAATTACTACGTTCCCCAACATCGATGACAAAGGGAACAACGTATATCGTTGTGCGGTTTGACCGATAAAGATATTCGTAGAATATGTAGGAACCAAAATGAGCATCCAGGTTCCGCTATTGGTTATTGACCGGAGACATTTCTCGGTCATGTCTATATAGTTATCAAACCCATAGGGAGGGGGCACCCTATAGACACACAAGTTGATCATTGATCTTTTAGCCGTGTGCAGTGCCACCCTCCACCATAATCCACCTCGGTCATATCGTAGCGGTGCTTAGGCGAAGCCCTGTTCCGGTAGCATCATCATCACCGTCGTCACGCCATCGTGTTGACGAAGCTCTTCCTCGACACTCTACTGGATCGTGAGTTCGTGGGACGTCACCGAGCCGAACATGTGTAGATCGCGGAGGTGCCGTACCTTTCGTTCCAGGATCGGTCGATCGTGAAGACGTATAACTACATCAACCACGTTGTCATAATGCTTCCGCTTACGGTCTACGAGGGTACGTGGACAACACTCTTCCCTCTCGTTGCTATGCATCACCATGATCTTGCGTGTGCGTAGGAATTTTTTTGAGATTACTGTGTTCCCCAACAGTGGCATCCGAGCCAGGTCTATGCGTAGATGTTATATGCACGAGTAGAACACAAAGGAGTTGTGGGCATGGGTATATGCATATTGCTTGCCGTCACTAGTTGATTCTTGATTCGGCGGTATTGTTGGATGAAGCGCCCCAGACCGACATTACGCGTACGCTTAAGCGAGACTGGTTCTGCCGACGTGCTTCGCACACAGGTGGCTGGTGGGTGTCAGTTTCTCCAACTTTAGTTGAATCGGATTCAATGAACAGGGTTCTTTCTGAAGATCAGAAAGCAATCACTATACCGCGTTATGGTTTTTGATGCGTAGGTGAGAACAGTTCTTGCTCAGCCCGTAGCAGCCACGTAAAACTTGCAACAACAAAGTAGAGGATGTCTAACCTGTTTTTGCAGGGCATGTTGTGATGTGATACGGTCAAGACATGATGCTAAATTTTATTGTTTAAGATGATCATGTTTTGTAACACAGTTATCGGCAACTGGCAGGAGCCATATGGTTGTCGCTTTATTGTATGAAATGCAATCACCATGTGCTTTACTTTATCACTAAGCGATAACGATAGTCGTAGAAGCAATAGTTGGCGCGACGACAACGATGCTTCGATGGAGAACAAGGTGTCAAGCCGGTGACAATGGTGATCATGGCGGTGCTTTGGAGATGGAGATCAAAGGCACAAGATGCTGATGGCCATATCATATCACTTATATTGATTGCATGTGATGTTTATCCTTTATGCATCTTATTTTGCTTAGTTCGAGGGTAGCATTATAAGATGATCTCTCACTAAATTTCAAGGTATAAGTGTTCTCCCTGAGTAATGCACCGTTGCTACAGTTCGTCGTGCCGAGACACCACGTGATGATCGGGTGTGATAAGATCTACGTTCACATACAACGGGTGCAAGCCAGTTTTGCACACGTGGAATACTCGGGTTAAACTTGACGAGCCTAGCATATGCAGATATGGTCTCGGAACTCTGAGACCGAAAGGTCGAGCGTGAATCATATATTAGATATGATCAACATAGTGATGTTTGCCATTGAAAACTACTCCATCTCACGTGATGATCGGACATGGTTTAGTTGATGTGGATCACGTGATCACTTAGATGATTAGAGAAATGTCTGTCTAAGTGGGAGTTCTTAAGTAATTTGATTAATTGAACTTTAATTTATCATGAACTTAGTACTTGATAGTATTTTGCATGTCTATGTTGTTGTAGATAGATGGCCCGTGTTGTTGTTCCATTGAATTTTAATGCATTCCTAGAGAAAGCTAAGTTGAAAGATGATGGTAGCAACTACACGGACCGGGTCCATAACTTGAGGATTATCCTCATTGCTGCACAAAAGAATTACGTCATAGAAGCACCGCTGGGTGACAAACCCGCTGTAGGAGCAATGCCAGATGTTGTGAACACCTGGCAGAGCAAAGCTGATGACTACTCGATAGTTCAGTGTGCCATGCTTTACAGCTTAGAACCGGGACTTCAACAACGTTTTGAACGTCATGGAGCATATGAGATGTTCCAGGAGTTGAAGTTAATATTTCAAGCAAATGCCTGGATTGAGAGATATGAAGTCTCCAATAAGTTCTACATCTGCAAGATGGAGGAGAATAGTTCTGTCAGTGAACATATACTCAGAATGTCTGGGTACCACAACCACTTGACTCAACTGGGAGTTAGTCTTCCTGATGATAGTGTCATTGACAGAGTTCTTCAATCACTGCCACCAAGCTATAAGAGCTTTGTGATGAACTATAATATGCAAGGGATGGATAAGACGATTCCTGAGCTATTCGCAATGCTAAAGGCTGCGGAGGTAGAAATCAAGAAGGAGCATCAAGTGTTGATGGTCAACAAGACCACCAGTTTCAAGAAAAAGGGTAAAGGGGAGAAGGGGAACTTCAAGAAGAACAACAAGCCAGTTGCTGCTCAAGTGAAGAAACCCAAGTCTGGACCTAAGCCTGAAACTGAGTGCTTCTACTGCAAAGGAACTGGTCACTGGAAGCGGAACCGCCCCAAGTATTTGGCGGAGAAGAAGGATGGCAAACTAAAAGGTATATTTGATATACATGTTATTGATGTGTACCTTACTAATGCTCGCAGTAGTGCCTAGGTATTTGATACTGGTTCAGTTGCTAACATTTGCAACTCGGAGCAGGGGCTACGGATTAAGCGAAGATTGACTAAGGACGAGGTGACGATGCGCGTGGGAAATGGTTCCAAAGTTGATGTGATCACCATCGGCACGCTACCTCTACATCTACCTTCGGGATTAGTTTTAGACCTAAATAATTGTTATTTGGTGCCAGCGTTGAGCATGAACATAATATCTGGATCTTATTTGATGCGAGACGGTTATTCATTTAAATCAGAGAATAATGGTTGTTCTATTTATATGAGTAATATCTTTTATGGTCATGTACCCTTGATGAGTGGTCTATTTTTACTAAATCTTGATAGTAGTGATACGCATGTTCATAGTATTGAAGCCCAAAGATGCAGAGTTGATAATGATAGTGCAACTTATTTGTGGCACTGCCGTTTAGGTCATATTGGTGTAAAGCACATGAAGAAACTCCATTCTGATGGACTTCTTGAATCACTTGATTATGAATCACTTGGTACTTGCGAACCATGCCTCATGGGCAAGATGACTAAAACTCCGTTCTCCGGAACAATGGAGCGAGCGACATAGTTATTGGAAATCATACATACTGATGTATGTGGTCCAATGAACATTGAAGCTCGCGGCGGATATCGTTATTTTCTCACCTTCACAGATGATTTGAGCAGATATGGGTATATCTACTTAATGAAACATAAGTCTGAAACATTTGAAAAGTTCAAAGAATTTCAGAGTGAAGTGGAAAATCATCATAACAAGAAAATCAAGTTTCTACAATCTGATCATGGAGGTGAATATTTGAGTTATGAGTTTGGACTTCATTTGAAACAATGCAGAATAGTTTCGCAACTCACGCCACCTGGAACACCACAACGTAATGGTGTGTCCGAACGTTGTAACCGCATTTTATTAGATATGGTGCGATCTATGATGTCTCTCACTGACTTACCGCTATCGTTTTGGGGTTATGCTTTAGAGAAAGTTGCATTCATGTTAAATAGGGCACCATCTAAATCCGTTGAGACAACACCTTATGAACTGTGGTTTGGAAAGAAACCCAAGTTGTCGTTTCTTAAAGTTTGTGGCTACGATGCTTATGTGAAAAAGCTTCAACCTGGTAAGCTCGAACCCAAATCGGAGAAATGTGTCTTCATAGGATACCCAAAGGAGACTGTTGGGTACACCTTCTATCACTGATCCGAAGGCAAGATATTCGTTGCTAAAAATGGATCCTTTCTACAGAAGGAGTTTCTCTCGAAAGTAGTGAGTGGGAGGAAAGTAGAACTTAACGAGGTACCTTCTCCCTTATTGGAAAGTAGTTCATCACTGAAATCAATTCCAGTGATTCCTACACCAGAAAGTGAGGAAGATAATGATGATGATCATGAAACTTCTGATCAAGTTACTACCGAACCTCGTAGGTCAACCAGAGTAAGATGCGCACCAGAGTGGTACGGTATTCCTGTTCTGGGAGTCATGTTACTTGACCATGACGAACCTATGAACTATGAGGAAGCGATGATGAGCCCAGATTCCGCAAAATGGCTTGAGGCCATGAAATCTGAGATGGGATCCATGTATGAGAACAAAGTATGGACTTTGGTTGACTTGCCCGTTGATCGGCAGGCCATAGAGAATAAATGGATCTTCAAGAAGAAGACTGACGCTGACGGTAATATTACTCCCTACAAAGCTCGACTTGTTGCAAAAGTTTTTGACAAGTTCAAGGAGTTGACTACGGTGAGACCTTCTCACCCGTAGTGATGCTTAAGTCCGTCTGAATCATGTTAGCAATTGCCACATTTTATGATTATGAAATTTGGCAAATGGATGTCAAAACTGCATTCCTTAATGGATATCTTAAAGAAGAGTTGTATATGATGCAACCATAAGGTTTTGTCGATCCAAAAGGTGCTAACAAAGTGTGCAAGCTCCAGCGATCCATTTATGGACTGGTGCAAGCCACTCGGAGTTGGAATATATGCCTTGATAGTGTGATCAAAGCATATGGTTTTATACAGACTTTTGGAGAAGCCTGTATTTACAAGAAAGTGAGTGGGAGCTCCGTAGCATTTCTGATATTATATGTAGATGACATATTGTTGATCGGAAATGATACTAAATTTCTAAATAGCATAAAAGGATACTTGAATAAGAATTTTTCAATGGAAGGCCTCGGTGAAGCTGCTTATATATTGGGCATCAAGATCTATAGAGATAGATCAAGACACTTAATTGGACTTTCATAAAGCACATACCTTGATAAAGTTTTGAAGAAGTTCCAAATGGATCAGGCAAAGAAAGGGTTCTTGCATGTATTACAAGGTGTGAAGTTGAGTCAGACTCAATGCCCGACCACTGCAGAAGATAGAGAGAAAATGAAAGGTGTTCCCTATGCTTCAGCCATAGGCTCTATCATGTATGCAATGTTGTGTACCAGACTTGATGTGTGCCTTGCTATCAGTTTAGCAGGGAGGTACCAAAGTAATCCAGGAGTGGATCACTGGACAGTGGTCAAGAATATCCTGAAATACCTGAAAAGGACTAATGATATGTTTCTCGTATATGGAGGTGACAAAGAGCTCATCGTAAACGGTTACGTCGATGCAAGCTTTGACATTGATCCGGATGACTCTAAGTCACAAACCGGATACGTGTTTTTATTAAATGGTGGAGCTGTCAGTTGGTGCAGTTCCAAGCAGAGCGTCGTGGCGGGACCTATGTGTGAAGCGGAATACATAGCTGCTTCGGAAGCAGCAAATGAAGGAGTCTGGATGAAGGAGTTAATATACGATCTAGGTGCCATACCTAGTGCATCAGGTCCAATGAAAATCTTTTGTGACAATACTGGTGCAATTGCCTTAGCAAAGGAATCCATATTTCACAAGAGAACCAAGCACATCAAGAGACACTTCAATTCCATCCGCGATCAAGTCAAGGAGGGAGACATAGAGATTTGCAAGATACATACGGATGTGAATGTTGCAGACCCGTTGACTAAGCCTCTCTCACGGGCAAAACATGATCAGCACCAAGACTCCATGGGTGCTAGAATCATTACAATGTAATCTAGATTATTGACTCTAGTGCAAGTGGGAGACTGAAGGAAATATGCCCTAGAGGCAATAATAAAGTTGTTATTTATATTTCCTCATATCATGATAAATGTTTGTTATTCATGCTAGAATTGTATTAACCGGAAATTTAGTACATGTGTGAATACATAGACAAATAGAGTGTCACTAGTTTGCCTCTACTTGACTAGCTCGTTGAATCAATGATGGTTATGTTTCCTAACCATAGACATGAGTTGTCATTTGATTAACGGGATCACATCATTAGAGAATGATGTGATTGACTTGACCCACACGATGATCGTTTAGTTTGTTGCTATTGCTTTCTCCATAACTTATACATGTTCCTATGACTGTGAGATCATGCAACTCCCGAATACCGGAGGAACACTTTGTGTGCTACTAAACGTCACAACATAACTGGGTGATTATAAAGGTGCTCTACAGGTGTCTTCGATGGTGTTTGTTGAGTTGGCATAGGTCGAGATTAGGATTTGTCACTACGATTGTCGGAGAGGTATCTCTGGGCCCTCTCGGTAATGCACATCACTATAAGCCTTGCAAGCAATGTAGCTAATAAGTTAGTTACGGGATGTAGCATTAAGGAATGAGTAAAGATACTTGCCGATAACGATATTGAACTAGGTATTGAGATACCGACGATCAAATCTCGGGCAAGTAAC
Source organism: Triticum urartu (assembly GCF_056163025.1). Lineage (NCBI taxonomy): Eukaryota > Viridiplantae > Streptophyta > Magnoliopsida > Poales > Poaceae > Triticum > Triticum urartu. The sequence goes on from NC_141878.1 coordinate 487,116,316, forward strand.
ATACCGATGACAAAGGGAACAACGTATATCGTGATGCGGTTTGACCGATAAAGATCTTCATAGAATATGTAGGAACCAATATGAGCATCCAGGTTCCACTATTGGTTATTCACCGAAGACGTGTCTCGGTCATGTCTACATAGTTCTCAAACCCGTAGGGTTCGCACGCTTAACGTTCGGTGACAATCGTATTATGAGTTTATGTGTTTCGATGTACCGAAGGTAGTTAGGAGTCCCGGATATGATCATGGACATGAAGAGGAGTCTCGAAATGGTCGAGACATAAAGATCGATATATTGGACGACTATATTTGGACATCGAAATGGTTCCGGGTGAGATCGAGCATTTACCGATGTACCGGGAGGTTACCGGAACCCACGGGAGGTATATGGGCCTTATCGGGCCATAGTGGGAGAAAGGAGAAGGGAGCAAAGGAGGAGGCGCATACCCCCAAGCCCAATCCGAATTGGGAGGGGGGCAGCCCCCGTCTCCTTCCTCCCCCTTCCTTCTCTCCTAATCCAACTAGGGAAGGGGGGATCCAACTCCCGATGGGAGTAGGACTCCCCTTGGGGCGCGCCTAGGAGGCTGGCCCCCTCCCCCTCCTCCACTCCTTCATATATGGGGGAGGGGGGCACCCCATAGGCACACAAGTTGATCATTGATCTTTTAGCCGCGTGCGGTGCCCCCTCCACCATAATCCACCTCGTTCATATCGTAGCGGTGCTTAGGCGAAGCCCTGTTCCGGTACAATCATCATCACCGTCATCCCGCCGTCATGCTGACAAAGCTCCCCCTTGACACTCTATTGGATCGTGAGTTCGTGGGACGTCACTGAGCCGAACATGTGCAGATCGCCGAGGTGCCGTACCTTTGGTGCCAGGATCGGTCGATTGTGAAGACGTACGACTGAAGGAAATATGCCCTAGAGGCAATAATAAAGTTATTATTTATTTCCTTATATCATGATAAATGTTTATTACTCATGCTAGAATTGTATTAACCGGAAATATAATACATGTGTGAATACATAGACAAACAAAGTGTCACTAGTATGCCTCTACTTGACTAGCTCGTTGACCAAAGATGGTTATGTTTCCTAACCATAGACATGAGTTGTCATTTGATTAACGGGATCACATCATTAGGAGAATGATGTGATTGACTTGACCCATTCCGGTAGCTTAGCACTTGATTGTTTAGTTTGTTGCTATTGCTTTCTTCATGACTTATACATGTTCCTATGACTATGAGATTATGAAACTCCCGTTTACCAGAGGAACACTTTGTGTGCCACCAAACATCACAACGTAACTGGGTGATTATAAAGGTGCTCTACATGTGTCTCCGAAGGTATTTGTTGGGTTGGCGTATTTCGAGATTAGGATTTGTCACTCCGATTGTCGGAGAGGTATCTCTGGGCCCACTCGGTAATGCACATCACTATAAGCCTTACAAGCATTGCAACTAATGAGTTAGTTGCGGTATGATGTATTACGGAACGAGTAAAGAGACTTGCCGGTAACGATATTGAACTAGGTATTGAGATACCGACGATCGAATCTCGGGCAAGTAACATACCGATGACAAAGGGAACACCGTATGTTGTTATGCGGTTTGACCGATAAAGATCTTCGTAGAATATGTAGGAGCCAATATGAGCATCCAGGTTCCGCTATTGGTTATTGACCGGAGACATGTCTCGGTCATGTCTACATAGTTCTCGAGCCCGTAGGGTCTGCACGCTTAAAGTTCGATGACGGTTATATTATGAGTTTATGTGTTTTGATGTACCGAAGGTAGTTCGGAGTCCCGGATGAGATCGGGGACATGACGAGGAGTCTCGAAATGGTCGAGACATAAAGATCGATATATTGGATGACTATATTCGGACATCGGAAAGGTTTCGAGTGATTCGGGTATTTATCGGAGTACCGGGGAGTTACGAGAATTCGTCGGGGAGTGTATGGGCCTTATTGGGCTTTAGGGGAAAGAGAGAGAGGCAGGTCGCCCCCCCCAAGGCCTAGTACGAATTGGACTAGGGGGAAGGGCTGCGCCCCCTCCTTCCTTCTCTTCTCTTTTCCCTTTCCTTCTCTCCTACTCCTACTACTTGGAAGGGCTCCTAGTTCTACTATGAAAGGGGGAATCCTACTCCCGGTGGGAGTAGGACTCCCCTAGGGCGCGCCATAGAGAGGGCCGACCCCTCCCCTCCTCCACTCCTTTATATACGTGGCCAGGGGGCACCCAATAGAGACAACAATTGATCTCTTGATCTCTTAGCCATGTGTGGTGCCCCCCGCCATCATAATCCACCTCGATCATATCATAGCAGTGCATAGGCGAAGCCCTGCGTCGGTAGAACATCATCATCGTGACCACGCCATCGTGCTGACGGAACTCTCCCTCAAAGCTCGGCTAGATCGTAGTTCGAGGGACGTCATCGAGTTGAACGTGTGCAGAACTCGGAGGTGCCGTGCGTTCGGTACTTGATCGATCGGATCGTGACGACATACGACTACATCAACCGCGTTGTGCCAACGCTTCCGCTTTCGGTCTACAAGGGTATGTGGACACACTCTTCCCTCTCGTTGCTATGCATCACCATGATCTTGTGTGTGCGTAGGAATTTTTTTGAAATTACTACGTTCCCAAACAGTGGCATCCGAGCCAGGTTTTATGCGTTGATGTAATATGCATGAGTAGAACACAAGTGAGTTGTGGGCGATATAAGTCATACTGCTTACCAGCATGTCACACTTTGGTTCGGCGGTATTGTTGGATGAAGCGGTCCGGACCGACATTACGCGTACGCTTACGCGAGACTGGTTTTACCGCCGTGCTATGCACACAGGTGACTAGCGGGTGTCAGTTTCTCCAACTTTAGTTGAACCGAGTGTGGCTACGCCCGGTCCTTGAGAAGGTTAAAACAGCACTAACTTGACAAACTATCATTGTGGTTTTGATGCAAAGGTAAGAACGATTCTTGCTCAGCCCATAGCAGCCACATAAAACTTGCAACAACAAAGTAGAGGACGTCTAACTTGTTTTTGCAGGGCATGTTGTGATGTGATATGGTCAAGACATGATGAGATATAAGTTGTTGTATAAGATGATCATGTTTTGTTGAAGTTATCGGCAACTGGCGGAAGCCTTATGGTTGTCTCTTTATTGCATAAGATGCAAGCGCCAAATAATTGCTTTACTTTATCGCTATGCGATAGCAATAGTTACAAGAGCAATAGTTGGCGAGACGACCATGTGACGACACATTGATATAGATCAAGATGATGGAGATCATGGTGTCATGCCGGTGACGATGGAAATCATGACGATGCTTTGGAGATGGAGATCAAAGGCACAAGATGATGATGGCCATATCATGTCACATATTTTGATTGCATGTGATGTTTATCTTTTACACATCTTATTTTGCTTAGTTCGACGGTAGCTTTATAAGATGATCTCTCACTAATTATCAAGGTACAAGTGTTCTCCCTGAGTATGCACCGTTGCGAAAGTTCTTCATGCTGAGACACCACGTGATGATCGGGTGTGATAGGCTCTACGTTCAAATACAACGGGTGCAAAACAGTTGCACACGCGGAATACTCAGGTTAAACTTGACGAGCCTAGCATATAACAGATATGACCTCGGAACACTGAGACCGAAAGGTCGAGCGTGAATCATATAGTAGATATGATCAACATAGTGATGTTCACCATTGAAACTACTCCATCTCACGTGATGATCGGACATGGTTTAGTTGATATGGACCACGTGATCACTTAGAGGATTAGAGGGATGTCTATCTAAGTGGGAGTTCTTAAGTAATATGATTAATTGAACTTAAATTTATCATGAACTTAGTCCTGGTAGTATTAACATATCTATGTTGTAGATCAATAGCTCGTGTTTAGCTTCCCTGTTTTATTTTTGATATGTTCCTAGAGAAAACTAAGTTGAAAGATGTTAGTAACAATGATGCGGATTGGATCCGTGATCTGAGGTTTATCCTCATTGCTGCACAGAAGAATTATGTCCTTGATGCACCGCTAGGTGACAAACCTATTACAGGAGTAGATGCAGATGTTATGAACGTTTGGCTAGCTCAATATGATGACTACTTGATAGTTTAGTGCACCATGCTTAAACGGCTTAGAATCGGGACTTCAAAGACGTTTTGAACGTCATGGACCATATGATATGTTCCAGGAGTTGAAGTTAATATTTCAAGCAAATACCCGAGTTGAGAGATATGAAGTCTCCAACAAGTTCTATAGATAAAAGATGGAGGAGAATATCTCAAGCAGTGAGCATGTGCTCAGATTGTCTGGGTACTACAATCGCTTGAATCAAGTGGGAGTTAATCTTCCAGATAAAATAGTGATTGACAGAATTCTCTAGTCACCATCACCAAGTTAGTAGAACTTTGTGATGAACTATAATATGCAAGGGATAATGGAAATGATTCCCAAGCTCTTCGTGATGCTGAAATCGATGAAGGTAGAAATAAAAAAATCATCAAGTGTTGATGGTAAACAAAACCACTAGTTTCAAGTAAAGGGACAAAGGGAAGAAAGGGGAACTTCAAGAAGAACGGCAAGCAAGTTGCTGCTCAAGTGAAAAAACCCAAGTCTGGACCTAAGCCTGAAACTGAGTGCTTCTACTACAAAGGGACTGGTCATTGGAAGCGGAACTACCCCAAGTAATTGGCGGATAAGAAGGATGGCAAAGTGAACATAGGTATATTTGATATACATGTTATTGATGTGTACTTAACTAGTGTTTATAGCAACCCCTCAGTATTTGATACTAGTTCAGTTGCTAAGAATAGTAACTCGAAATGGTAGTTGCAGAATGAACAGAGAGTAGTTAAGGGTGAAGTGACGATGTGTATTGGAAATGGTTCCAAGATTGATATGATCATCATCGCACACTCCCTATACTTTCGGGATTAGTGTTAAACCTAAAATAAATGTTATTTAGTGTTTGCATTGAGCATGAATATGATTGGATCATGTTTATTGCAATACGGTTATTCATGTAAGTTAGAGAATAATTGTTGTTCTGTTTACATGAATAAAACCTGCTGTGGTCATACACCCAATGAAAATGGTTTGTTGGATCTCGATCGTGGTGATACACATTTTCATAATATTGAAGCCAAAAGATGCAAAGTTAATAATGATAGTGCAACTTATTTGTGGCACTGCCGTTTAGGTCATATTGGTGTGATACGTCCATTTTGCATCATGCTTTTATATCGATATTTATTGCATTATGGGCTGTTATTTCACATTATGTCACAATACTTATGGCTATTCTCTCTTATTTTACAAGGTTTACATAAGGAGGGAGAATGCCGGCAGCTGGAATTCTAGCCTGGAAAAGGAGCAAATATTAGAGACCTATTCTACACAACTCCAAAAGTCCTGAAACTCCACAGAACACCTTATAATAAATAATGAAAAATCCTCGCCAAAGATGAAGACCAGGGGGGCCACACCCTTCTCACGAGGGTGGGGGGCGCCCCCCTAGGGCGCGCCCCTGCCTCGTGGGCCCCCTGGTGGCTCTCCGATGACCATCTTCTCCTATATGAAGTCTTTCGTCAAGAAAAAAATAGGAAGCAACCTTTCGGGACGAAACTCCACCGCCACGAGGCGGAACCTTGGCGGATCCAATCTAGAGCTCCGGCAGAGCTGTTCTGCCGGGGAAACTTCCCTCCCGGAGGGGGAAATCATCGCCATCGTCATCACCAACGCTCCTCTCATCGGGAGAGGGCAATCTCCATCAACATCTTCATAAGCACCATCTCATCTCAAAACCCTAGTTCATCTCTTGTATCCAATTCTTGTCTCCAAGTCCGGGATTGGTGCTAGTAGGTTGCTAGTAGTGTTAATTACTCCTTGTAGTTGATGCTAGTTGGTTTAATTGGTGGAAGATCATATGTTCAGATCCTTTATGCATATTAATACCCCTCTGATTATGAACATGAATATGCTTTGTGAGTAGTTACGTTTGTTCTTGAGGACAAGGGAGAAGTCTTGCTATTAGTAGTCATGTGAATTTGGTATTCGTTCGATATTTTGATGAGATGTATGTTGTCTAGCCTCTAGTGGTGTTATGTGAACGTCGACTACATAACACTTCACCATTATTTGGGCCTAGAGGAAGGCATTGGGAAGTAATAAGTAGATGATGGGTTGCTAGAGTGACAGAAGCTTAAACCCTAGTTTATGCGTTGCTTCGTAAGGGGCTGATTTGGATCCATATGTTTCATGCTATGGTTAGGTTTACCTTAATACTTTTGTTGTAGTTGCGGATGCTTGCAATAGAGGTTAATCATAAGTGGGATGCTTGTTCAAGTAAGAACAGCACCCAAGCACCGGTCCACCCACATATCAAATTATCAAAGTATCGAAAGCGAATCATATGAACGTGATGAAAACTAGCTTGACAATATTCCCATGTGTCCTCGGGAGCGCTTTTCCTTATATAAGAGTTTGTCCAGGCTTGTCCTTTGCTACAAAAAGGATTGGGCCACCTTGCTGCACTTTATTTACTTTTGTTACTTGTTGCTCATTACAAATTATCTCATTACAAAACTATCTGTTACCACTTATTTTAATACTTGCAGAGAATACCTTGCTGAAAACCGTTTATCATTTCCTTCTGCTCCTCGTTGGGTTCGACACTCTTACTTATCGAAAGGACTACGATAGGTCCCCTATACTTGTGGGTCATCAAGACTCTTTTCTGGCGTCGTTGCCAGGGAGTGAAGCGCCTTTGGCAGGTGGAATTTGGTAAGGAAAAATTTATATAGTGTGCTGAAATTTACTGTCACTTGTCACTATGGAAAGTAATCCTTTGAGGGGCTTGTTCAGGGTATCTTCACCCCGACCAGTAGAGCAAAGAGTTGCTCCTCAACCTACTGAACCTATTGAAAATGAAATTCCTTATGAGTATCCTTCGAGTATAATAGAAAAACAGCTAGCTAATCCTTTTATAGGAGATGGAACAAAGCATCTTGATGAACACCTAATATATGTGGATGAAGTTTGTGGACTATTTAAGCTTGCAGGTATTTCCAATGATGTTGCTAAGAAGAAGGTCTTCCCTTTATCTTTGAAGGGAGACACATTGACATGGTATAGGCTATGTGATGATATTGGATCATGGAACTATAGAAGATTGAAATTGGAATTTCATCAAAAGTATTACCCTATGGATCTTGTTCATCGTGATCGCAATTATATATATAATTTTTGGCCTCGCGAAGGAGAAAGCATCGCTCAAGCTTGGGGGAGGCTTAAATCAATGTTATATTCATGCCCCAATCATGAGCTTCCAAGAGAAACAATTCTTCAAAAAATTTATGCTCGGCTTTCTGATAACAATCGCACCATGCTTGATACTTCTTGTGCTAGCTCTTTTATGATGAAGACTATTGAATTCAAATGGGATTTATTGGATAGAATTAAATGCAAATCTGAAGATTGGGACCTTGACAATGGTAAGGAGTCAGGTATGACACCTAAGTTTGATTATGTTAAATCTTTCATGGATACCAATGTTTTCCGTAAGTTTAGCACTAAATATGGACTTGATTCTGAGATAGTAGCTTCTTTCTGTGAATCTTTTGCTACTTATGTTGATCTCCCTAAGGAGAAGTGGTTTAAACATCATCCTCCCATAGAAGTAAAAGTATTTGCACCTATTAAAGTTGAAGAAAAGACTGTCACTTATAATGATCCTATTGTTCCTACTTCTTATGTTGAGAAACCACCTTTCCCTGTTAGGATAAAGGATCATGCTAAAGCTTCAACTGTTGTTCGTAAAAGCAATATTAAAATATATACACCTCCTGAGCAAGTTAAAGTTGAACCTAATATTGCTATTGTTAAAGAGCTCTTGTCTGATAATATTGATGGGCATGTTATTCATTTCTGTGGTGAAACTGCTAGAATTGCTAAACCGTGTGCTAAAGATAAACATAGACCTGTGGTAGGCGTGCCTGTTATTTCTGTTATAATAGGAGATCATTGTTATCATGGCTTATGTGATATGGGTGCTAGTGCTAGTGTTATACCTTATGACTTGTATAAAGAAATCAAGCATGAAATTGCACCTGCTGAGTTACAAGATATTGATGTCACAATTAAACTTGCTAATAGAGATACTATTTCAGCAATGGGAATTGTTAGAGATGTTGAAGTCTTGTGCGGGAAAACTAAATATTATGCTGATTGTCTTGTTCTTAGTTCTCCACAAGATAGCTTTTGTCCCATTATATTTGGTAGACCCTTCTTGAATACAGTTAATGCTAGGATAGACTGCAAAAAGAATGTTGTTACTATTGGCTTGGATGATATGACTCATGAGTTTAATTTCTCTAAATTTAGTAAACAACACCGTGAAGAAGAATTGCCTAGTAAGGATGTAATTATATATTGGTCTTGCTTCTGTTGCCATACCTCCTAATGATCCTTTAGAACAATATTTGCTAGACCATGAGAATGATATGTTTATGAATAAAAGAAGGGAAATAGATGAAGTATTCTTTAAACAAGAACCTATGCTAAAACACAATTTGCCCGTTGAAATCCTAGGGGATCCTCCTCCACCTAAAGGTGATCCCGTGTCTGAGCTTAAACCGTTGCCTGATAATCTTAAATATGCTTATCTTGATGAAAAGAAGATATATCCTATTATTATTAGTGCTAACCTTTCAGAGCGTAAAGAAGAAAGATTATTGAAAACTCTGAAGAAGCACCGTGCTGCTATTGGATATACTCTTGATGATCTTAAGGGCATTAGTCCCACTCTATGTCAAGATAAAATAAATTTGGAAGCAGATGCCAAACCAGTTCGTGATCCTCAACGACGTCTGAATCCTAAAATGAAAGAAGTGGTAAGAAAAGAAATACTAAAGCTTCTGGAGGCAGGTATAATTTATCCCGTTGCTGATAGTCAGTGGGTAAGTCCTGTTCATTGTGTCCCTAAGAAGGGAGGCATTACTGTTGTTCCTAATGATAAAGATGCATTGATTCCACAAAGAATTATTACCAGTTATAGGATGGTAATTGATTTTCGCAAATTAAATAAGGCTACTAAGAAAGATCATTACCCCTTACCTTTTATCGATCAAATGCTAGAAAGACTATGCAAACATACACATTATTGCTTTCTAGATGGTTATTCTGGTTTCTCTCAAATACCTGTGTCGGCTAAAGATCAATTAAAGACTACTTTTACATGCCCTTTTGGTACTTTTGCTTATAGACGTATGCCTTTTGGTTTATGTAATGCACATGCTACCTTTCAAAGATGCATGATGGCTATATTCTCTGACTCTTGTGAAAAGATTTGTGAGGTTTCCATGGACGACTTTTCCGTCTATGGATCTTCTTTTGATGATTGCTTGAGCAATCTTGATCGAGTTTTGCAGAGACGTGACGAAACTAATCTTGTCTCGAATTGGGAAAAGTGCCACTTTATGGTTAATGAAGGTATTGTGTTGGGGCATAAAGTTTCTGAAAGAGGTATTGAAGTTGATAAAGCCAAGGTTGATGCTATTGAAAAGATGCCATGTCCCAAGGACATCAAAGGTATAAGAAGTTTCCTTGGTCACGCCGGATTTTATAGGAGGTTCATCAAGGACTTCTCAAAAATTTCTCGGGCTCTGACTAATTTATTACAAAAAGATATACCATTTGTCTTTGATGATGATTGTGTAGAAGCATTTGAAATACTTAAGAAATCATTAGTCTCTGCACCTATTGTTCAGCCACCTGATTGGAATTTTCCCTTTGAAATTATGTGTGATGCTAGTGATTATGTTGTAGGTGATGTTCTAGGGCAAAGAGTTGATAAGAAACTAAATGTTATCCATTATGCTAGTAAGACTCTAGACAATGCTCAAAGAAATTATGCTACTACTGAAAAAGAACTTTTAGCAGTTGTATTTGCTTCTGATAAGTTCAGACCTTATATTGTTGATCTAAAGTAACTATCCACACTGATCATGCTGCTATTAAATATCTTATGGAAAAGAAAGATGCTAAACCTAGACTTATTAGATGGGTTCTCTTGCTACAAGAATTTGATTTGCATATTGTTGACAGAAAAGGAGCTGAAAACCCCGTTGCAGACAACTTATCTAGGTTAGAGAATTTTCTTGATGACCCACTACCTATTGATGATAGTTTTCCTAATGAACAATTAAATGTCATAAGTACTTCTCGTAGTACCCCTTGGTATGCTGATTATGCTAATTACATAGTTGCTAAATTTATACCACCTAGCTTCACATACCAACAAAAGAAAAAGTTCTTCTATGATTTGAGACATTACTTTTGGGATGACCCACATCTTTATAAAGAAGGAGTAGATGGTGTTATTAGACGTTGTGTACCTGAGCATGAACAGGAACAGATCCTACGCAAGTGCCACTCCGAAACTTATGGAGGACACCACGCGGGAGATAGAACTGCACATAAGGTATTGCAATCCGGTTTTTATTGGCCTACTCTCTTCAAGGATGCCCGTAAGTTTGTCCTATCTTGTGATGAATGTCAAAGAATTGGCAATATTAGTAGATGTCAAGAAATGCCTATGAATTATTCACTTGTTATTGAATCGTTTGATGTTTGGGGCTTTGATTATATGGGACCTTTTCCTGCCTCTAATGGATATACACATATTTTAGTTGCTGTTGATTACGTTACTAAGTGGGTAGAAGCTATTCCAACTAGTAGTGCTGATCATAACACTTCTATTAAAATGCTTAAAGAAGTTATTTTTCTGAGGTTTGGAGTCCCTAGATATTTAATGACTGATGGTGGTTCACATTTTATTCATGGTGCTTTGCATAAAATGCTTGCTAAATATGACGTCAATCATAGAATTGCATCTCCGTATCACCCACAGTCTAGTGGTCAAGTAGAATTGAGTAATAGAGAACTCAAATTAATTTTGCAAAAGACTGTCAATAGGTCTAGAAAGAATTGGTCCAAGAAACATGATGATGCATTATGGGCCTATAGAACTGCATATAAAAATCCCATGGGTATGTCTCCGTATAAAACGGTATATGGAAAAGCATGTCACTTACCTCTCGAACTAGAACATAAGGCATATTGGGCTATTAAAGAGCTCAACTATGATTTCAAACTTGCCGGTGAAAAGAGGTTATTTGATATTAGCTCGCTTGATGAATGGAGAACCAAAGCTTATGAAAATGCCAAGTTGTTTAAAGAAAAGGTTAAAAGATGGCATGACAAAAGGATACAAAAGCGTGAGTTTAATGTAGGTGATTATGTATTGCTATACAACTCTCATTTAAGATTTTTTGCAGGGAAACTTCCCTCTAAATGGGAAGGCCCCTATGTTATCGAGGAGGTCTATCGTTCCGGTGCCATAAAAATCAACAACTTCGAAGGCACAAATCCGAAGGTGGTAAACGGTCAAAGAATCAAACATTATATCTCAGGTAATCCCATAAATGTTGAAACCAATATTATTGAAACCATAACCGCGGAGGAATACATAAGGGACACTTTCCAGAATGTTTCAGACTCCGAAAAGGAATAGGTATGTGGTACGCTAAGTAAACCGACTCCAAAACAATTTTTAAGGCAATATTTCTCTGTTTTGGAATATTTAGAAAAATAGAAAATTAAGTAGCAGTCCGGGAAGGACAGGAGGGCCTCATGAGGGTGGAGGGCGCGCCCCCCTACCTCGTGAGCTCCTCGTGTGCCTTCCGGACTCCGTTTTCTTGCACGACACGTATTTTGGTCGGTAAAAATTCATTATATATTCTCCCGAAGGTTTTGACTCCCGTATCACGCAAAAATCCCTTATCTTTGTTTTGAGTTGTCCTGCTACAGACAGAGCAACATGTCGTCCCAGGATTCGGAAGGAGAAAGCTATGTGGCTGATTACCTTGCAGACCCTAAGGTTTATGGGGATGTGGAGCCTTGTGGTTGGACTACGGAAGAAGAAGAAGACTATGAACCCAAGAGAAAGGAGGAGACGAGCTCAGATGAAGATGAAGTCCCACTACCTCAACCTGGGGACATGCATGTGGAGTTCAAAAAGTCAAGCCTCCCGGATAGGGTAAAGAAACGTAAGATCGAGTTTATCCCTTTTCACCTCTTGCAGGAGAACAAGCAGGAACTATGCAAAAAGATACTGAGCTTGGAGCAGGAGATCGAGGACCTAAGGGACCAAAATTCTGTCCTCAAACGCAAATAAAGGAAGAAGCCTACGCCATCAACAAAATCACCACCGTCTCCTCCAACAAAGAAGAATTGAGTATCCGGGTATGGGCACTCCACTTGGCAACTGCCAAGCTTGGGGGAGTGCCCTGGTATCGTATCACCATCACTTTTATCTTTACCGTTTTCCTTAGTTCGATCTCATTAGTAGTATTTTGATCCAGTAGAATAAAGTTTATGGCATGATCTAGTTGTGAGTTTTGCTTTATTATCCTTCTATGCAATCGAGTCCGTGAGCTATATAATAAAGATTAGTGATTGAGTCAAGGGCTTGCTTATTTTTTCCATGATCCCAAATAAAAGAAAAGAAAAGAGGAAGAAATAAAAAGAAACAAAGAGATCATATGGATCTCATGGAGAGTAATGAGCTCACATAGAAAAAGTATGATGAATAAAAGTTGTTGGGAGTTGACAAGCATAGTTTTGGTCATTGTTGCAATTAATAGGAAGTAATAAAGAAAGAGAGGTCTTCACATATAGATATACTATCTTGGACATCTTTTATGATTGTGAGCACTCATTAAAATATGACATGCTAAAGAGTTGACATTGGACAAGGAAGACAACGTAATGGGTGATGTTTTCTTACATCTGAGATAAATTATATTGTCTTGGATCTTCCAACATGTTGAGCTTGCCTTTCCCCCTCATGCCAGCCAAATTCATTGCACCAAGTAGAGATACTACTTGTGATTCCAAATACCCTTAAACTAGTTTTGCCATGAGAGTCCACCATATCTACCTATGGATTGAATAAGATCCTTCAAGTAAGTTGTCATCGGTGCAAAGCAATAAAAATTGCTCTCTAAATATGTATGATTGATTGGTGTGGGAGAAATTATCTTTATACGATTTTGTGATGTGGAAGTAATAAAAGGGACGGACTGCATAATAAAGGTTCATATCACAAGAGGCAATATAAAGTGATGTTCTTTCGCATTAAGATTTTGTGCATCCAACCATAAAAGCGCATGGCAACCTCTGCTTCCCTTTGCGAAGGGCCTATCTTTTATCATTATCTTCTACCTTATGCAAGAGTCATGGTGATTTTCACCCTTCCTTTTTACACTTTATCCTTTGGCAAGCACAGTATGTTGGAAAGATCCTGGTATATATGGCTAATTGGATGCGAGTTTCCATGAACTATTACTGTTGACATTACCCTTGAGGTAAAACGTTGGGAGGCAAGACTATAAGCCCCTATCTTTCTCTGTGTCCGATTAAAACTCCATACCCATAAGTATTGCGCGAGTGTCAGCAATTGTGAAAGATTATATGATAGTTGAGTATGTGGATTTGTTGAAAAGCTCTTATACATTGACTCTTTCCTATGTTATGATAAATTGCAATTGCTTCAATGACCGAGATTGTAGTTTGTTAGTTTTCAATGAAGTTTACGACTCATACCTGATATTGTGATTGAATTATTACTCTAGCATTAGAGATCATATGACAAAAATTATATAAGTTGTTGTTATAAGAATGATAATGATGCCCTCATGTCTGTATTTTATTTTTATCGACACCTTGATCTCTAAACATGTGGACATATTTTTCGATTTCGGCTTTTCGCTTGAGGACAAGCGAGGTCTAAGCTTGGGGGAGTTGATACGTCCATTTTGCATCATGCTTTTATATCGATATTTATTGCATTATGGGCTGTTATTTCACATTATGTCATAATACTTATGGCTATTCTCTCTTATTTTACAAGGTTTACATAAGGAGGGAGAATGCTGGCAGCTGGAATTCTGGGCTGGAAAAGGAGCAAATATTAGAGACCTATTCTACACAACTCCAAAAGTCCTGAAACTCCATGGAACACCTTATAATAAATAATGAAAAATCCTCGCCAAAGATGAAGACCAGGGGGCCCACACCCTTCTCACGAGGGTGGGGGCGCCCCCCTAGGGCGTTGCCCCCTGCCTCGTGGGCCCCCTGGTGGCTCTTCGATGACCATCTTCTCCTATATGAAGTCTTTTGTCGAGAAAAAAATAGGAAGCAACCGTTCGGGACGAAACTCCGCCGCCACGAGGCGGAACCTTGGCGGATCCAATCTAGAGCTCCGCCAGAGCGGTTCTGCCGGGGAAACTTCCCTCCCGGAGGGGGAAATCATCGCCATCGTCATCACCAACGCTCCTCTCATTAGGAGAGGGCAATCTCCATCAACATCTTCATAAGCACCATCTCATCTCAAAACCCTAGTTCATCTCTTGTATCCAATTCTTGTCTCCAAGTCCGGGATTGGTGCTAGTAGGTTGCTAGTAGTGTTAATTACTCCTTGTAGTTGATGCTAGTTGGTTTAATTGGTGGAAGATCATATGTTCAGATCCTTTATGCATATTAATACCCCTCTGATTATGAACATGAATATGCTTTGTGAGTAGTTACATTTGTTCTTGAGGACAAGGGAGAAGTCTTGCTATTGGTAGTCATGTGAATTTGGTATTCGTTCGATATTTTGATGAGATGTATGTTGTCTAGCCTCTAGTGGTGTTATGTGAACGTCGACTACATAACACTTCACCATTATTTGGGCCTAGAGGAAGGCATTGGGAAGTAATAAGTAGATGATGGGTTGCTAGAGTGACAGAAGCTTAAACCCTAGTTTATGCGTTGCTTCGTAAGGGGCTGATTTGGATCCATATGTTTCATGCTATGGTTAGGTTTACCTTAATACTTTTGTTGTAGTTGCGGATGCTTGCAATAGAGGTTAATCATAAGTGGGATGCTTGTTCAAGTAAGAACAGCACCCAAGCACCGGTCCACCCACATATCAAATTATCAAAGTATCGAAAGCGAATCATATGAACGTGATGAAAACTAGCTTGACGATATTCCCATGTGTCCTCGGGAGCGCTTTTCCTTATATAAGAGTTTGTCCAGGCTTGTCCTTTGATACAAAAAGGATTGGGCCACCTTGCTGCACTTTATTTACTTTTGTTACTTGTTGCTCATTACAAATTATCTCATTACAAAACTATCTGTTACCACTTATTTTAATACTTGCAGAGAATACCTTGCTGAAAACCGTTTATCATTTCCTTCTGCTCCTCGTTGGGTTCGACACTCTTACTTATCGAAAGGACTACGATAGATCCCCTATACTTGTGGGTCATCATGGTGTAAAGCGCATGAAGAAAATCCATGCTGATGGGCTTTTGGAATCACTTGATTATGAATCAGTTGATGCTTGCGAACCATGCCTCATGGGTAAGATGACTAAAACTCCGTTCTCTGGAACAATGGAGCGAGCAAAAGATTTGTTGGAAATCATACATACTGATGTATGTGGTCTGATGAATATTGAGGCTCGCGGCAGGTATCATTATTTTCTGATCTTCACAGATGATTTGAGCAGATATGAGTATATCTACTTGATGAAACACAAGTCTGAAACATTTGAAAAGTTCAAAGAATTTCAAAGTGAAGTGGAGAATCATCATAACAAAAATAAATATTTCTACGATATGATCACAGAACTAAAATATTTGAGTTACGAGTTTGGCCTTCAGTTAAAACAATGTGAAATAGTTTCACTACTCACGCCACCTGGAACACCACAGTGTAATGGTGTGTCCGAACGTCGTAACCGTACTTTATTAGATATGGTGCGATCTATGATGTCTCTTACTGATTTACCGCTATCATTTTGGGGTTATGCATTAGAGACAGCTGCATTCACATTAAAAGGGCACCATCTAAATCCGTAGATACGACACCGTATGAACTGTGGTTTAGCATGAAACCTAAGCTGTCGTTTCTTAAAATTTGGGGTTTCAATGCTTATGTGAAAAAGTTTCATCTTGATAAGCTCAAGCCCAAGTCGGAGAAGTGCATCTTCATAGGATACCCAAAAGAAAATGTTGGGCACACCTTCTATCCCAGATCCGAAGGCAAGATATTCATTGCTGAGAATGGATCCTTTCTAGAGAAGGAGTTTCTCTCGAAAGAAGTGAGTGGGAGGAAAGTAGAACTTGATGAGGTAACTGTACCTGCTCCATTATTGGAAAGTAGTTCATCACAGAAATCTGTTCCTCTGACTGCTACACCAAATAGTGATGAAGCTAATGATGATGATCATGTAACTTCAGATCAAGTTACTACCGAACCTCGTAGGTAAACCAGAGTGACATCCGCACCAGAGTGGTACGGTAATCCTGTTCTAGAGGTCATATTACTTGACCATGACGAACCTACGGACTATGAGGAAGCGATGATGAGCCCAGATTCCACGAAATGGCTTGAGGCCATGAAATCTGAGATAAGATCCATGTATAAGAACAAAGTATGGACTTTGATTGACTTGCCCAAAGATCGGCGAGCCATTGAGATTAAATGGATCTTCAAGAGGAAGACGAACACTGATAGTAGTGTTACTATCTACAAAGCTAGAATTGTCGCAAAAGGTTTTCGACAAGTTCAAGGTGCTGACTATGATGAGAGTTTCTCACTCGTATCTATGCTTAAGTCTATCCGAATCATGTTAGCAATTACCACATTTTATGAAATCTGGCAAATGGATAAACAAAACTACATTCCTTAATGGATTTATTAAAGAAGAGTTGTATATGATGCAACAAGAAAGTTTTGTCAATCCTAAAGGTGCTAACAAAATATGCAAGCTCTAGCGATCCATCTATGGGCTAGTGCAAGCATCTCGGAGTTGGAATATATGCTTTGATAAGTTGATCACAGCATATAGTTTTATACAGACTTGCGGTGAAGCCTGTATTTACAAGAAAGTGAGTGGGAGCACTACAACATTTCTGATAAGTATATGTGAATGACATATTGTTGATCGGAGATAATGTAGAATTATTCTGCAAAGCATAAAGGAGTGTTTGAAAGGAGTTTTTCAAAGAAAGACCTCAGTGAAACTGCTTACATATTGAGCATCAAGATCTATAGAGATAGATCAAGACGCTTGATAAGTTTTTCAATGAGTACATACCTTGACAAAAAAAATTAAGTAGTTCAAAATGGAACAGTCAAAGAAAGAGTTCTTGCCTGTGTTACAAGGTGTGAAACTAAGTAAGACTCAAAGCCCGACCACAACAGAAGATAGAAAGAGAATGAAAGTCATTCCCTATGCCTTGGCCATAGGTTCTATAAAATATGCCAGGCTGTGTACCAGATCTATTGTATACCCTACACTGATTTTGGCAAGGGAGTACAATAGTGATCTAGGAGTGGATCACTAGACAACGGTCAAAATTATCCTTAGTGGAATAAGGATATGTTTCTCGATTATGGAGGTGACAAAAAAGGTTCGTCATAAAGGTTTACGTCGATGCAAATTTTGACACTGATCCAGATGACTCTAAATCTCAATCTGGATACATATTGAAAGTGGGAGCAATTAGCTAGAGTAACTTCGTGCAGAGCATTGTTGACATAGAAATTTGCAAAATACTTACGGATCTGAATGTGGCAGACCCGTTGACTAAACTTCTCTCACAAGCAAAACATGATCACACCTTAGTACTCTTTGGGTGTTAATCACATAGCGATGTGAACTAGATTATTGACTCTAGTAAACCCTTTGGGTGTTGGTCACATGTCGATGTGAACTATGGGTGTTAATCACATGGTGAATTGAACTATTGGTATTAAATCACATGGCGATGTGAACTAGATTACTGACTCTAGTGCAAGTGGGAGACTGAAGGAAATATGCCCTAGAGGCAATAATAAAGTTATTATTTATTTCCTTATATCATGATAAATGTTTATTATTCATGCTAGAATTGTATTAACCGGAAACATAATACATGCGTGAATACATAGACAAACAAAGTGTCACTAGTATGCCTCTACTTGACTAGCTCATTGATCAAAGATGGTTATGTTTCCTAACCATAGACATGAGTTGTCATTTGATTAACGGGATCACATCATTAGGAGAATGATGTGATTGACTTGACCCATTCCGTTAGCTTAGCACTTGATCATTTAGTTTGTTGCTATTGCTTTCTTCATGACTTATACATGTTCCTATGACTATGAGATTATGCAACTCCCGTTTACCGGAGGAACACTTTGTGTGCCACCAAACGTCACAACGTAACTGTGTGATTATAAAGGTGCTCTAAAGGTGTTTCCAAAGGTACTTGTTGGATTGGCGTATTTCGGGATTAGGATTTGTCACTCCGATTGTCGGAGAGGTATCTGTGGGTCCACTCGGTAATGCACATCACTATAAGCCTTGCAAGCATTGTAACTAATGAGTTAGTTGCGGTATGATGTATTACGGAACGAGTAAAGAGACTTGCCGGTAATGAGATTGAACTAGGTATTGAGATACCGACGATCGAATCTCGGGCAAGTAACATACCGATGACAAAGGGAACAACGTATGTTGTTATGCGGTTTGACCGATAAAGATATTCGTAGAATATGTAGGAGCCAATATGAGCATCTAGGTTCCGCTATTGGTTATTGACCGGAGACGTGTCTCGGTCATGTCTACATAGTTCTCGAACCCGTAGGGTCCGCACGCTTAAAGTTCGATGACAGTTATATTATGAGTTTATGTGTTTTGATGTACCGAAGGTACTTCGGAGTCCCGTATGAGATCGGGGACATGACAAGGAGTCTCAAAATGGTCGAGACATAAAGATCGATATATTGGACGACTATATTCGGACATCGGAAAGGTTTCGAGTGATTCGGGTATTTATCGGAGTACCGGGGAGTTACGGGAATTCGCCGGGGAGTGTATGGGCCTTATTGGGCTTTAGGGGAAAGAGAGAGAGGCAGGTCACACGCCCCCCAAGGCCTAGTCCGAATTGGACTAGGGGGAAGGGTTGCGCCCCCTCCTTCCTTCTCTTCTCTTTTCCCTTTCCTTCTCTCCTACTCCTACTACTTGGAAGGGCTCCTAGTTCTACTAGGAAAGGGGGAATCCTACTCCCGGTGGGAGTAGGACTCCCCTAGGGCGCGCCATAGAGAGGGCCGTCCCCTCCCCTCCTCCACTCCTTTATATACGTGGCCAGGGGGCACCCCATAGAGACAACAATTGATCTCTTGATCTCTTAGCCGTGTGCGGTGCCCCCCTCCACCATAATCCACCTCGATCATATCATAGCAGTGCATAGGCGAAGCCCTGTGTCAGTAGAACATCATCATCGTCACCACACCATCGTGCTGACGGAACTCTCCCTCAAAGCTCGACTGGATCGGAGTTCGAGGGACGTCATCGAGTTGAACGTGTGCAGAACTCGGAGGTGCCGTGCGTTCGGTACTTGATCAGTCGTATCATGAAGACGTACGACTACATCAACCGCGTTGTGCTAACGCTTCCGCTTTCGGTCTACGAGGGTACGTGGACACACTCTTCCCTCTCGTTGCTATGCATCACCATGATCTTGCATGTGCGTAGGATTTTTTTTGAAATTACTACGTTCCCCAACAACGACTACATCAACCGCGTTGTCATAACACTTCCACTTACGGTCTATGAGGGTACATGGACAACACTCTTCCCTCTCGTTGCTATGCATCACCATGATCTTGCATGTGCTTAGGATTTCTTTTTGAGATTACTGCATTCCCCAACACCTAGAGCTTATTAATGCTTGCAATGGGTTAGCTAAAATACCCAGTCCATATACAATTATCCTTGTTGATTGCTTCCATATAGCTTAGAGGATTGGACTAGTCTATTTTGTTCACTGCCCAATGAGGCAAACATGGTGGCACACTCTTTAGCAAGAAATTCCTTTGATTACCAAGTTGTTATTTCTTGGAGTGATGAACCTCTCCTGGTTTTCTCTTAGACAATCTGGTTAAATATGTAACTATTATTTGAGTTTAATAAAGTGTTCCACAAGTTAAAAAAACACTAAGGGCCTGACCCTAAAAAAGACACCAAGAGCATGCAAGTAAAAGAAAAACACTAAGGGCGTGTTTGACTGTCTGTAGTTATTTTGGCCTTCTTGCATTTGTGGTCCCATAGGGCCAGGTTGAGGTAATACATGCTATAAACCATGTTTTGTGTTTTGTTTGAATGCATGTATTGTATTATGAAGTCGTTCGATACATGATGTTGGTTGACTGCCCTTGAGGGTTATGGATGTGAAGATGCAAAAACATGGCATTTGGTTGCTCTCGACCTAATTTTTGTGCTCATCCTTCTCATTAGTGGTGATCTTATCACACACTAGATGGCCCGTTGCGTCCTTGGCACAAAGACCAATTGCAATCAAGAAGCTAAGCAACCTATGAACAACCTGTTTTATGAATTATTTACAAAGAGGATAAAAATGAATTGCAACTAAGAAGGTTAGTCAACAATTCAAAGGATGTTTTCCCCGTGTTATATGCAAATGACTATTTTCATATCGCGTCTGTATTTGCCTTGTATTTAACTCTTATAAGTTTTTTTGGTTACACCGTTGGCGCAAAAAACAAATGACATCGCTGTGACTTCGGCGGAAAAAATGATAGAATACATATGAACTACATATGCAACATGCATTTTTACACGGGAGAAATATAAACAAAAGTAGTTTCGTAAAAGCTAACATATCCCACATTGGCAAAATAGCTGACTTAGACCACTCCTCACCCAAGTCCATTCCTTTTATTTATTTTTGATTGAAGGGGCCACACGGTGCCTGATAACCCACAAGTATAGGGGATCAATTGTATCTTTCTCGATAAATAAGAGTGTCGAACCCAACGAGGAGCTAAAGGTAGAATATATGTTCTCTTCAAGTTCTATCGACCACTGATACAACTCTACGCACACTTAACATTCGCTTTACCTAGAATAAGTATGAAACTAGAAGTACTTTGTAGGTGTAATGCTAGAGCTACTTTGCAAGAATAAAACTGGGAGTACTTTGCGAGGTAATAAAAGTTAGTTATTTAGTATACAGCTTTATGTAACACAAGAGAAGGATTTTTTCCATAGGCAATCAATAACTAGACCGGTAATTATTATTGAAATTTTATATGAGGGAGGGGCATGAGCTAACATACTTTCTGTACTTGGATCATGTGCATCTATGATTGGAACTCTAGCAAGCATCCCCAACTACTAAAGATCAGTAAGGTAAAACCCAATCATAGTATTAAGTAACAAGTCCTCTTTACCCCCATACGCAACAACCCTCTTACTCAGATATAAGCTTATGTCACTCTCACCACCCACTACAAGCGAATTAGGAACGTATTGCAACACCCTACAACGGTAATCCCACATGCTTGCGTGACACGGAGGGCCCCATAGGACAACACCGAAATAAAACATACAACTCAGACCAATCACGATCATCAATCAACCCATAGGACAAAACAAATCTACTCAAACATCATAGGATGGCCATACATCATTGGATAATAATATATAGCATTAAGCACCATGTTTAAGTAGAGATTACAACGGGGAGAAGAGGTGTTACACCACTGGATAGAGGGGGAGAGAGTTGGTGATGACGGTGGTGAAGTTGTTGGTGTAGATAGCCGTCACGATGATTGCCCCGGCGGCGTCCCGACGCCACCGGGAGAGAGGGGGAGAGGGCCCCTCCTTCTTATTCCTTGGTATCCCCTAGATGGGAGGAGGGTTTCCCCTCTAGTCCATAGTATCCATGGCTCCCAGAGGGCAGGAGCCCTCCGAGATTGGATCTCTCTCTGTTCTCTTTTGTTTTGTCACTACAAAAAAATACACTTCCGTGATGATACGTGTTTGTCACAGTAGGCCGCGTTTTCTGTCATGCATGTACATCCATGACAAATTTATGACAGAATCAAGATAGTCATACATGTGCTGTCGTAGAAGTGTTCCATGACATTGCCAAAATTATCATCATGGAAGTGTCCACTTCTAGGACGATAAATTGCGCGTCACAGAAGTGCTTTCGTCAAGGGTGACCGACACGTGGCATCCACCGTAACGGAACGCCGTTAAGCTATCGAGTCAGATTTTGGATCCGATAACCCGTTAACAGCCACGACCAATGCCAATTTTCCACGTGTAAAATTCTCATTGGCTGACGGATCCACGCGTCAGCTCCGCATTGGCACAGGTGTCACTCATCCAACGGTCGAGATGGGCCTATGATATGTTGACACGTGGACCGGCCCAAAAGTGGCCCACAAAGTTTAAATGGGCCGGCCCAACTGAAGGCCCATAAGATTTAGCGGACCATAATGGGCCGGCCTAGCTAAAGGCCCACAAAATTTAGCAGACCATAATGGGCCGGCCTAGCTAAAGGCCCCCACGATTTTGCAGACCATAATGGGCCGGCCCAGCTAAAGGCCCACAAGATTTTGCGGACCACAATGGGCCGGCCCAGCTAAAGGCCCACAAGATTCTACAGACCATAATGGGTCGGCCCAGCTAAAGGCCCAACATTCTCTGTCAAACCGACCTGTCAACGGCCTGTCCTAAACTTGTCATCAACGCGGCCCATGGTCACTTCTGGCCCGTTAACAGTCCGCTAAGTAATTGGGCCGAATTATGGCCCGGTGTATTTCCGGCCTGTTAAAGGTCCGCCTTCATTTGGGCCCATTTACAGGCCATCAAAACTTTCGGCCCATAAACGACCGTGAAGGATTTGGGTCATATTCGGCCATCTCTGACATTCGGCCTGTTAGAGGCCCACTATAGCTTTGGGCCACTTTTGGCCTGTTAACGCCGGACATAAACCATGGGCCATATGTGGCCCAACATCATATTGGGCCCATTAACAGCCCATATAAAAATGACGATAATCTAGCCCGACCGAAGTTCTGGCCTGTTAAAGGCCCGTGTATTAGGTCGGCGCATTTACGGCCCGTCCGAATTTCGGCCTGTCAAAGATCCGCATCGTAAATGGGCCACCATTTCGGCCAGCTAAGTCCAGTGGGTTATTTGGCACAATCAGGGCCCAATCTCACTTTCGGTCTATTAAAGGCCCATGTTTTCTATGGGCTCGAGATATTTACACCTGTAAACGGCCTATTTTTACTGAGGGCCCAAATTATGTTTAGGCCTGTTAAAGGCCCACCATGGGCACATGCCTACCAGAAAAATATGAAAGCTTATGCTGATTTAGGCCCAGATATTTTTAGTGGGCTACATGCCAATTTTGGCCCATAATCGTTTTTAGCCCAATTGGAATGGGCCCGACGAATGTTGGCATATTGGGCTCCTACGAATCTTTCGGCCGAATACATTACTAAGATAAACCTACACTATACAAAAATAGCATCGTAATTACTGCAGCCTGAGGCAACATCATAAATGTTGTATCACAACAAAATAAATTCCAACCATACAACAAAAGGCATGTTGGCATAAAGTTTACTGTCCTTTCAGATAAAAGCACCATCAGATGTATAGAAGCACAGATCATTTGACCTGAGTGCTAATGTTTCAGGCTGTAGAATCTGATGGAGCAGCAAGATCTCCACCTTTTTTCCGCCATTGCTCTTGAATAACGAAGCGAATATCTGATAGTCTGGTTTCAAAACCATTCATATCTTGACGACATTTCTCAACCACTATTCTTGTTTCTGAAACAACGTCCATTAGGGATTGGACTTGTGTCTGGAGCACAGATATATCACTCTGTCTAGCAGGAAGATTTTGTTCAGTAGGCGATTTGGACGAGGTTACCTTGACAACCAACCCAGAATTACACAGGAAGGTGCTTTTTGCACTGTTAGTGGAGAGATACTGACGCACTGCAGCAAGAGGTGACATTGTGCCTGTAGTAGCCTCGTCACCTTCAGGTGGGTGTGGCTGTTCAATCATTTGTTACATAGCATCCTGAAAGTTTGAACTTTTAGATCAGTGTACCAGATAAGTTACTAATGAGATAAAAACAAACAAAGTAGGTTAAACGTTTATACATAACTTGTTTTGGTGAACTACTATAATACATTAGCATGTATTGTAGTGCCAACTACATAATAAAATCACTCTCGGAACATATGTCCATGTAGCATGCCTACTGTATTGTCTATTTCCTCACATTCGTTGACATCTAAGGATAAAGAGACATGGTTTAAAGTAGGATGAACATAGTATGACATCATTCATATCATGGGCAAATAGATATAAAACAAACAGGCTATTTTATCATTGTGTGCACACGTGAACATAACAACTAGATTACAGATCAAGACCAAAAGAATATCCTTCATCTCTTTTAAACCATGTAAGGTGAAATGATATGTTAAGACAACTGTGAATAAAAGTGAACAGAGTAACTGACATTGGCTGCAAACCAAGTAGTTAAATTAACACATCACAGTACCAATCAGTTCAAGGCAGGAGGAGTAAGGACTTACAACGGCGGCTTGAATTGGTGTGCTCATGCCCTTCATCTTGCTGGTGTGGCAATCCTTGAAGATTTGCACTGCATTCGGTTCAGGTTCTTTTTGGTCCGCACGAGCTTTCCTCTGTATTTGGAACAAGTCAATATAGATACGATAATATGGCACAAAAAAAGAAGGAAGTAGCAGCTATTTACAAGAGCCTCGTAGTGTGCAATATAGCTACGAGATCCTGTTGTCTGTTGGAATTTCACTTTAGAACGGTTGGTTTTGTTCTTCAAACAGTTAGCCTAGAAGAAGATACACTTGTAAGGCACAGACATAAATACAAGTTCAATATGTGGTCTGATCAAATACATATAGCCTACCTGATACTTTGGATCAGACCAGTGTTTAACGAGGGCTGTCCAGTGTTCATCTGTAATATATTCCACTGGAGATGTTTGGGCGATTTCATTGTTAGCCTTGTCTTTAAAGTGAGATTTTCTAAGGTGGTACCGATACTGTCGCAGAGCAGATTGAAAAACATGAGTGCATGCTTGTTTAGTTGCATCATCTTTCAGATCCAACTTGAACCTCATCTGTTGAAAAAAGAATGTGAGTCTTATTAGGAGGAAGCTAGAAAGTATGGGATAGAGCAAGACAATATTAATAATTGCGATGAATAACATTACTTACGGATAAATGGTCAAGGAAGGTGTTAAACTAGGTATTGTCTTTCTCATTCCTGTACTGGATCCACGTTGGGAGGATACGTGCATGACACCTAATGGCAACGGCTGCCTCTGATACTAACTTGGCTGACTCTGTAGCATCACGTGGCCTTTTTAAACCTGCCTCACAATGGATCTCCATTCTTCCTCCTTTAGATTTTGTTAATCTGTCAAGCATTAACCCTGATGTCAGTTTCCGCTTGCGCCGTGGTGCTAGTTCAACAACGAATATGGAAAGTGTTAGTGTACATCAAACTGTGAGAGTACATATAAAGGAGCATGCAACTGCAACTTGACTCGGTCAGGTACCGTCTTGGTGTTGATGCTCATGAGGTTCATCTAATCTTGCCAAGTCCTGTTGTGTCAGCAGTGCTTCGGAAGTAGTGTTAGGTGTGAAGGCAGCTTGGGAACTGGCCAGTTCCGGAGCAAACGAATGAGTAACTGGTTGAGATGCTGGTATAGTTGAAGCAAATGCTGCAGCTAGTGGAGCAGGTGATACTGTGTTTGTAGATTTAGCCGGTGGACTTGGACCTTCTACTGCACTATAAGTACCAGCAGAATCTCGATGGCAGAACCTTTTCCGTTTCACCCGACGAGTAATAGCACTCCCTACTATATTATTTTCCTTGCTCTTTTTTGACTTTGCCATGTCAAGCTATACCCACAACACAAAAGAATAAAATCACTCTTCAGAACTCATTGATGCATGATACAGACAAGCAATACTTTGATGTAAGACAACCATATGAGGATGGAATATGTAAGAAAAACAGGACGGCATGACATATTCATAGCTACGATGTGCAAACTAAGCAGAAGGATTTTCAAGAAAATAGAAGTAATGCAAGCTAGACACCATATGAAAGATGCAACCAATATTACTCTGCCAAGTCAAAAGTGTCTTGTCATAAGTGGCAATTCGAAAAATTAGAAGCAGTACAACGTAGAAATCAATGCAAGATGCAACCACTATCAAACTGCCATGTTAAAAGCGTCCAATCATGAGTGACTGATGCAGGATACACAACAACAGTACTTTGATGTAAGAACATGGTATGATAGATAGATGCAGTGTATTCTAGACACAGAAAGCCATGTCATATGCACATGTATAACGTATAAACTCAGCAGGTGCAATTTAATCAAAATAGAAGAAATACAGGCTAGACAACATATGCAACATGAAACTAATTATCACACTGTCAACTTAGAGCAAGCACCTGCGATGGTGGAGTACGGGAGATGAACTCATCATGTAGACTTGGGACTTCAACTTCATTAGCAGTAGCAGTGGCAAATCTAGAGAGTCTATGTTTGCGTCGGTGCGGAGGACCACCAACATCCCCTAACTTTCTCTTTTCCTTCCTATTTTCTGATATTGCCTTATGAAGTCAAAACCACAAGAAGATGAATAAAATTAGCTCTGCATAACTGGTTGATGCATGATACAGACGAACACTACTTAGATGTAAGGCAAGCGCATGATAGGAGGATGGAATATATACAAAAAAGACAGCGTTTCATATTCACACGTATGATAGGAGGATGGAATATGTATGAAAAAACAGTAAGCGGAAGGCATTTCAACAAAATTAGAAGAAATGAAAGCTAGGTACCATATGAACTTGCAACCAATATCACTCTATCAGGTAAAAAGTGTCTCATCATAAGTGCCATTTCAAGAAATTAGAAGCAGTACAAGCTAGAAGACGATGCAAGATGCAACCTACATCACAGTCCCAAGTTAAATGTGTCTTATGGGTAAGTGATCGTTGCAGGTATAAGTTGTAAGCTACACAGATGCAATTCAACATAATCAGAAGCAATACAAACTAGACATCATATGGAAAACGCAACCACGTATAACAGTTCCAAGTAAGAGCAAGCACCTGTGATGGTGGAGTAGGGGAGATGTGCTCATCATGTACACGTATGTTCTAGAAACAGGAACACGTGTCATATTCACAGGCATTATGTGTAAAGTAAGCACATGCAATTCAATTTAGAAGCAATACAAGCTAGACATCATACGCAACATGCAACCACATATAATAGTGTCAAGTTAGAGCAAGCACCTGTGATGGTGGAGTAGGGGAGATGTGCTCATCATCTACACAGCTACGTTGACTGTCCAGCCTTGTGTTGTCTTGCGAATCTTGTTGGGAGGATGGCGGAGTAGAATCTGTAGAGACCCCCTGTTTGAGTTGCTCCGAAGGACCACCATCATCCACTGCCGGACTAATTTCCTTCAGCTGTAATGATTTTGCATTGTGAAGTCAAACCGATAAGAAAAAGGAATAAAATTCGCTCTTCAGAACTCATTCATGCATGATACTGACGAACACTACTCGGATGAAAGGCAAACACATGATGCGAGGATGGAATATGTATGAAAAACAGGATGGTGTGACATATTCACACCTATGATGTGGTAACTAAGCAGAAGGCATTTCAACAAATTAGAAGCACTGCAAGCTAGACACCATATGAAAGATGCAACCAATATCACTCTGCCAAGTTCAAACTGTATGGCGTTTCAACAAATTAGAAGCAGTACATGCTAGAAATCATATGCAAGACACAACCAATATCACAGTGGCGACTTAAAGGTGCCTTATCATAAGTGACTGATGCGGGATATGCAAGAATAGTAGTCTGATGTAGAAACAGGAACACATGTCATATTCACAGGCATTATGTGTAAAGTAAGCAGATGCAATTCAACAAAGTTAGAAGCAATACAAGCTAGACATCATACGCAACATGCAACCACATATAATAGTGCCAAGTTAGAGCAAGCACCAGTGATGGTGGAGTAGGGAGATGTGCTCATCATCTACACGGCTACGTTGACTGTCTAGCCTTGCGTTGTCTTGCGAATCTTGTTGGGAGGATGGCGGAGTAGAATATGTAGAGAACCTCCGTTTTAGTTGCTTGGAAGGACCACCATCATCCAATGCCTTGCCAATTTCCTTCAGCTTTATTGATTTTGCATTGTGAGGTCATACCGACAAGAAAAAGGAATATCATTCGCTCTTCAGAACTCATTCATGCATGATACTGACGAACACTACTCTGATGAAAGGCAAAGTCATGATACGAGGATGGAATATGTACGAAAAAATGGACGGCTTGACATATTCACACCTATGATGTGGTAACTAAGCAGAAGGCACTTCAACAAATTAGAAACACTGCAAGACACCATATGGAAGGTGCAATCAATATCACTCTGCCAAGTTAAAACTGTCTCGTCATAGGTGGCGTTCATCAAACTAGAAGCAATACATGCTAGAAATCATATTCAAGACGCAAACCAATATCACACTGCCAACTTAAAGGTGTCCCATCATAAGTGACTGATGCGGGATACACAAGAAGAGTAGTTTCATGTAAGAACATGGTATGATAGACAGATATAGTATGTACCAAAAATAGGAAAGCGTGTCATATTCACATGTATCATGTGTAAGCTAAACAGATGCAGTTTACACTAATTAGGAGCAATACGAGCTAGACACCATATGCAACATGCAACTAGATATCACACTGCCAAGTTAGAGCAAGCACCTTGGATGGTGGAGTAGGGGAGCGGAGACTTGGACCTTGTAATGCACTATCAGTACAAGGAGAATCGGTACAGATGCTCCGTTTACGTTGCTGCAGAGGACCACCATCATCGCCTTCCTTACTCTTTCCCTTCCTCTTTCTTGATTTTGCCTTGTCAAGTCAAACCCACAAGAAAAAGGAATAACATTTGCTTTTT
Source organism: Triticum urartu (assembly GCF_056163025.1). Taxonomy (NCBI): domain Eukaryota; kingdom Viridiplantae; phylum Streptophyta; class Magnoliopsida; order Poales; family Poaceae; genus Triticum; species Triticum urartu. Next base: position 487,145,339 of record NC_141878.1, read on the forward strand.
AGAACTCATTGATGCATGATACTGACAAACACTACTTTCATGTAAGGCAGTCGCATGATAGGAGGATGGAATATGTATGAAAAACAGGATGGCATGACATATTGACATGTATGATGTATAAAGTGTAAACTAAGCACAAGGTGCTTGAACTTGTTAGAATCGATGCAAGCTAGAAACCATATGAAAGATGAAACCAATATCACTCTGCCAAATTAAAAGGGTGCCCTAACAAATGTATTTGACCAAATTAGAAGCAATACATGGCAACATGCTAGAAATAATATGCAATATGCAACGAATAAAGGTGACTCATCGTAAGTGATTGATGCAGGATACACAAGAGAGGTAGTTTCATGTAAGAACAAGGTTAACACATAGATGTAGTGTGTACCAAAAATAGGAAGGCATGTCATATTCACAGGTATAGTGTGTAAACTAAGCAGATGCAATTTACCCTAATTAGAAGCATTACAAGCTAGACACCATATGCAACATGCAACCACATATCACACTGCGAAGTTAGAGCAAGCACCTGTGATGGTGGTGTAGGGGAAGTGCGGTCTTCAGGTACATAGCTTCGTTCAATATCTTCATTTAGGCTTGTTGTTTCTTGAGAATCATGTGGAGAGGATGAAATTGCATTCTTTATAAGAGTATTGCGTCTCATATTAACCCACGCGCATGACTGTCTCATCATAAGCGATAGACGCACGATACACAAGAACAGTAGTTTGATGTAAGAACATGGTGTGATAGACAGATGTAGTATGTACCAAAAACAGGAAGGCGTGTCATATTCACATGTATAATGTGTAAGCTAAGGAGATGCAATTTAACAAATTAGGAGCATTGATGAGGGCTACACAAGAAAAGTAGTTTGATGTAAGAACATGGTTAATAGAAAGACGTAGTATGTACCAAAAACAGGAAGGCATGTCATATTCACAGGTATAATGTGGTAACTAAGCAGATGTAATTTACCCTAATTAGAAGCATTACAAGGTAGACACCATATGCAACATGCAACCACATATCACACTGCCAAGTAAGAGCAAGCACCTGCGATGGTGGTGTGGGGGAATTGCGGTGATCAACTAGAGAGCTACGTTGACTATCTACATTTAGCCTTGTTGTTTCTTGAGAATCATGTGGGGAGGATGACACTGCACTCTTTATACGAGTAGGGCGTCTCACAGAACCCACTCGGGTGACTGTCTCATCATAAGTGATTGGCGAGGGATACAAAAGAGCATTAGTTTGATGTACGAACATGGTTAATAGACATATGTAGTATGTATCAAAAATAGGAAGGCATGTCATTATCAAAGGTATAATGTGTAAAGTAAGCAGATGCAATTTAACCAAATTGGAAGCAATACAAGCTAGACACCATATGCAACATGCAACCACATTTGACAGCGCGAAGTTAAAGCAAGCACCTGGGATGGTTGTGTGTGGCAATTGAGATCATCAACTACAGAGCTACGTTTACTGTCTCCAACTGCTGACACTGCACCCATTAGAGCGCTGAAACGCTTAGTGCTTATCTTCGAATTACACTGGAGCGACTTCTGTCTTTTCTTTTCTCCATTCATCAACACTGCATTAGAGTCTGAAATACCCATGCATAAAAAACAATAGTGCGAGTATGGGTGAAGTGTGTGCACATTTAGTACAGTGTAAAGGTAGCAGATAGCAGGTCGGTGAGAAATAAATGACGGGAGACATATGATAGCTCTACAACATGCATGGCACACTAAATTACTACAAGATTCTATGAAAATAACAGTCGACTGAAAGCAAATAGGTCAGTCCATTTTTTCTGCACCGTCCGATGTACAAAGAACGGGCAAATCGCCTTCATCTACCTCCAGCCAGTCAGTGTTGACTATCTTCCTTGAAACGCCAGCGACCACCGGCCCAGTATTCCTCCCCTGCCTGCGCCCTGCCCTCGACCTCACCGCACCGCCGTGCTTGGCACCGCCCCTGGCCATCCATTCAAGCCCCGCTGACCTCCAGATCAGGTGCAAGCAGCTCCTGCACCCACACCCCTATGATAGACACCGATGCGCTGCTTCCCCGGGGAACCGGCAGACTAGGTGCTCCGCACGCCTAAGCGGGTGCTGCTTCTTTTAATTGCGGTTTGACTGACCCTGAATTGAAATCCAGGCGGGCTACTGACCTCTAGCAAAGGTGAAATAGTAAAAGGGAGGAAACCTTGTGCATTTAGTATCACGAAGAAGATGCAGTAAGAAGTTCTCAACTAGTTTCTTTCATGGGATGAATACGGTGTGAGCGGAGACGTAAGATTTGCACGAATAAGGGAAGAGGAGTCTTTCTGCTGGCAGCGTTGTGTCCTCCTTCTGTTTTTCCGACGATCTTCTTGTTGTTCGCCGGAAACTAGAAGTTGTGGAGGACGGTGCAGCCTTGGACGAACCCATGGCCAAGTTGTTGAGTGTGGTGCGGTGGCCGTTTATCGGTGGCGGGGAAGCAGATCCGAGGTGGCGAACGACGGCGTAGCGGGAACAGCTCTGGTGCGGTGGACGGTTGCGACAGTGGAGCCGCAGCAGTGAGGGCAGGACGGCGTGGTCGGAGTGGTTCTGGTACAGCGCACGTCGGCGTCGGCATCGTGGAGGCAGCTCTTCCTCGGCTTCAGCTGCTAAGTCCTTGAGGGCGTCGCGGTTGCGGTTGTGTTGGACGACGACGTCGGGGTACCGGCTCCGGCATGTAAAGCTTTGAGTCATATATGCATGATGTAGATGTTCGTTTAGTTCTTATAGTTCATCTCATTCAAAATCAATTAGTTTTATAAAAATGTTAAGATTCATGGGGTTGTGCATTGTAAATCATAAAGTAAAAAACAAATAATGGCAATTCATTTAGAAAAAATAATCAATTATGATACAGAAGATTCTAGAACAAAGGAGAAGTGCTTGTGTTTTGAGGTTTGTGCATTATGCTTAAGTTCAACCATGGGGTCTTCTAAATTGTACATGTGGCAGATCTGGTGGAATGTTGATGATATCCAATGGCCAGTAGTGCTCGGATTTGCCTATCTCTGCACTGTCGGGTTAGCTTCATCCAGCGACCATCTTTCAAAGTTATTGGCACACTATATAGTTCTTGTGCCATAGTTGCATGTTTTGGAAAAAAGCTACCAGTGGGTTGTACTATCTATTTAGGAATAGAAGATGTATACATGGAAGTTATAGGGAAAGAGATGACATGGAGCATCTCAATTCCTATGAGTAGGGATTGGAAAAGAGATGTCATTTGGTTCACATCATAGGAACTTTTCTATTGAATCTAGAGATGACATGTATCTCAATTCCTATGAGGAGGGATTAGAAAATAGATGTAATTTGGTTCATATCATAGGAACTTTTCTATTGAATATACGCTAATGTTTATTTCCTTTGAAATTAAGGGAGTATAGGAATCCATTCATATGAACCAAGTGGCTCTAAAGCTATAGAAATGATATCATGTTTATTTCCTTTGAAATGTGGAGTATATGAATCTATTCCTATGAACCAATTGGCTCTAAAGGAAAAAATCCTATAAAAATCATATCATATAGAGTTCCTATGATATTCCTCGACACAAAAGGATGCTTGAAATTGCTGCGGGTGATATGATGGTCTTTCTTTGTAGACTCCTCACCCATCTTTATAGTTACCTCTTGAAGATGAATGAAATGATATATACATGGTATTCTACATGTGCAATTTGGTACACGAAAACTCGGTAAGTTTGCGAGGTTCGAATTTTCAATAAAGCTATATGCACTGCATTTCGGAACGGAGGGAGCATACGGCAGTTGCTAACACTCACGTGGAGGATTTGTGTGTAGGAGGAGTGGCTGTTCTGTTAAATGACATGGCAAAACTGACACTGTCGGATGTCGATCTAACGGTTCTTACGGTGTTCATCAGGAAAAGGCTTGTGGCGAACGTTTGTCGGATAATGATTTATGGACACATGCATTGCATTGATACGTGCCCCCTCTCTCTCACGCACACGCACCCTCACGAGTCACGACTCTCCTAAGTCCTCTCGCAGACTCGCACATCGCACCCATCGTCTATCTGCAGGTAGACCTCACGCACATATGTGCTCTTCACACCCTACCCTCAGAACTTCTAAAAAACAACGCACATATGTATATTGTACTCTCACGAAGAGAAGCGGTGCACGCACGCACTAGTTCTCTCACACCCACTCGCGGGTACACATAGGAGCACATTTTTTTGAAGCTGGTACAACAAAATCACTCCACTATATATAAAAGCAGGAGCCTTAGCGCTTGCTTTACTAGGGTTCCTCTCGCTCACTCTCTCATGCTCTCCAGATCTAAGCATCACATAGGTGGCCACACTCTCTCTCAGCTCATGGCTGGTCACAAATCCGGCCAGACAACCTCGACCGGGGCAGGGGTGTAGGTGCATCGTTCACGCTGTCGTCAGCGGCGAGGGAGGAGACCAACGGCTGCTCACGCGTCCCGATCGGCGGCCGTGCTATTCTCTCCGAGAGAGCACCGGCTCGGGAGGGCCTCTGACCCCTTCTTCCTCCCTGCGGTATTGTGGCCAAGATGCGGCCTCCCGACGCCGTCTTTGCCACATGCCGACGATCCTCAGGTATTTATTCCTTCAAAACCTGCCTTGCTCTACTGCCCCATCTCCCTTCGTGTGGATCCTTTTCTACTTCCGTCCGCTGTTCCAAAGCCACCTAGACTTCTACTATTATTAGAAGTAAAGCTAGTTCATACAGTCGACTCAAAGCGTTGGTTCAAACAGGGAAGAAAGTGGGAAAGCTGTAGCATTAATCTAGGACTTGGTTCTAAGAGGAAACGGGGGAAAGTAGTAATATATGTCACTGCTTAAATAACCGTATTTTGTATTTGCGCAAACAGGGATGTCTGTCTCCATATCGTTTCGGGATGTCTATCTCCGTATCGTTTCTATCCGTGCAATCAAAAGCACACACCTCAGTTTTAGTACAACTGCGCAAAATGAGATGGCTATCCCTCGTTGTCGTCGTCTAACCTCCCGTCTTCAAGGTATCCCTACATTGGTAGTAACTAAGGTAGAATGACCAACGCAATCTAAAATAAGCTGATTCGTACATTTTACTTCCTGATAGCAGTGCAGGGACGAGCGAAAACAACTGCATCCTAGTCCGGAATGCACTTCCTACCAGTTCATCCATGGTCCGAGGACTAGCTGGCACGGCTGCACGATGGTTTTTTGGACAGGTGCGCGGACAAGAGGCATTGTGGTCTGCTTATTTCTGCAAAGAGCGGTGCTTAAATTTAGTGGAATGCACAAGCATTTCAGCTGGTCAGTACACTGCATGGTTCAGTTCAGCATTCCAGCTGAGACCACAATTATAATCGGTTATTCTGGAATGAGAGAACCTAACCCTGGATGGTGGCAACAAGAAAAAACCAGAGTGAACTCCAGGAAATTTAAGCCTGCCGGGAGACCCTTTGCTCAGAGAAGCCTTGCTTGTTTTTTCCTGATTTGTAAACATTCTCACAACTTTGTCTTTTGCTGTGAACTAGTATATGTTTGTTATGTTCTATGAATCATTGAGATGTATAGAATTGCTTAATTTATGCTTTTAAAGTTTTTTATGAAGACGAGTTTAATGTCATTGTTCCACATGAGCGTTGGACTAGCGTGTGAACGTTTGGAATTTATTACATTGTGGCCTCAATTAACTGCATGAACCACTGTAACAAGATACATAGTTGCTTATATGTCAGACAGCAGGTTGTTGATTGTTAGCTGGTCGATAGCCTAGTGTTGAAGCGAGTTGAGCCAATGTGCCGTGTTTTGCACAACTGCTTACAAGTGGGGTAGCACCAACAGTGTTTACAAGTACTTATGTATACGTCGGCGCACGGTTCTCGAACGAGTGCTCTATTTCATCAAAACACACACTGCTCGTATGATAAACCGTGACAACTTATGTCTTACCATGCCATATTCATGAAAAAACTAGTGAGGATGCATCTGTTTCGGCAACAATTACGATGGTTCTCACATGATTCACGGGCACACAAAAGTAGCAGCAGTTCCCATAGACGGATTCAAACAGATTACTAGCCCTAGAGGGGTCGATAATAGGCAAGGTTCGGATAATTAGACACAATCCAAACTACTATTAAACACTAGCTGGGGCAACTATTTCATGCCTCGATCTAATTTGGGCTGGACACAAGACGGACCTTGCCATGAACATCATCGAGGACGTCCCGCAGCAGCTCAATCCTACGAACCTTCATGAAGACAACCTTGTGGCCTTGCCACTGATAAACTTGTTTGTGGAGGCATGCCACGTCATCTTCCTGCGTAAGCTTGACAAGAACAGTATGCCTCACAAATGAAGGAGTAACTTTGAACTTCTTGTGCTTCAGTACACCCTGGACAACACGCCTGACAACAGTGAGGCTGGAATACAACTGTTCATTGGTATAACCGCAAATGGCTTCCAGGATCCAACAGCCTAAGAACTCTGTTTTCCAGTGCGTATATTCAGGTCGTCCGCCTCATAGCGAGTGACATGTACAACCACACAATCCTTGTCTGCATCAGGGCTCTAATTGAAACAGAAACAAATTCTGAATTACTTTTCAGTATAAGAAACACAAGTTATTTAAACCACTATGTATAGCATGGCATCGAAGCTAATAAAATTTTGCATTAATAATCACCACATACTTCCTTTTCTAAAAAAAAATCACCACATACTTAGATGAAAAACCACAATCGAGATCGGCAAAGAAGGAAATCACCTTGGGCAGCTCAGCGGGGGGGGGGGGGACACATCCTCGAAGGGGGAAAACTGCTCCTGCAGTGCCACGGGGGCTGTAACCTCAAATGGGGCGTTGACCATCTCAGTAGTGGCCGTGAGCGTATCTGGGGGCGGCTTGGTGGTTGCCTCCATCTTCTTGGAGCTCTCTGTCTCGTGGGGATCATCCTCCCGCGTCTGCTCCAATATCGGCAGATCTTTGCCTGGTTCTCCTTGGTACATCATGAAACTGACGAATACTAGGAGACCACTGAAAGGAAAACACAATCGCAATGACAATGAAACAAAAAAGAGAGTGAGGATCGGTTACTACTTTGCAAAAGTTCTTTTTTTCTCTGAATGAAAATATACCAACATCACAGATCCGCTTACCTTCCCTTCGTTCGGAGAGAAGAACAGTGGCAGATGCGAGTGTTGCCTTTCTTGAAGACGGTGAGGGAGAAGGGGATTCAGCAAAGAGTGAAATGATGGTTGCTTCGTCCTTCAAACTTAGACTGCGGGGAGGTGGGGTTTTGTGATGCGACGGCTCGTTACTGCCGCGCTACGACCGGGGTGATTCTCCGCCTGCATACTACCTTCTAATTTGGTGGATGGCATTTGGGCCCGCGCGCTGCATGGCCCGCATGTCGGTGAACAAAAGTATAACGGCATTCAGTAGAGGGAGACGTTTCAATGACCTAGGAGGAGCTAGAAGCGGTAGAGTGTCTCCACTGTAGTAGTAGTAGTAACTGTTTTTCTGGGTAGCTGTAGAGTGTCTCCACTGTACTAGTAGTAATTGTTTCTCTGGGCCCAAGACAAAACAACCCATCCACACTAGTAAATAGTAAAATCAATTCAAAAGCCCATATGTTTACTGAATTGATGGATGGGTATGTCGAAGAGCAAAAAAAGGAGTCTCAGGTGGGCAAAAGAGCTTCTGAACATGCCGGGCTTCTATTTACAACATATTGTGGTCATAATCCAGTACATTTTACGACCCAGGATGTTCATTCTATGGACCTGACCGATCCATTTGACTGTGACTGCCGAAAACAGTGCTGGAGTTAGATGTTGTTGCCCTTTTCAATCTGGTTTTTTTGTAAACCTGATGAACAATTAACCCCCGTGCTTTTGTACAGTTTGTAAGCTGGAGTTAGATGTTCCTGCCCTTTTCAACTCGGCTATGACTGTCATATTTTCTTTGAAACAAGGCAAATGGCTTGCCATTCGTTTAATTTAGAGTGAAATATAGTAACAAATCCCAACCAAGGGAAATAACATCACTCTCGCCGGCTGCTTGAGCTCACTGTGCATTACAGAAGCCAAGTGATTAGCCCCCACCAGCACCCACAAACTTATTTTGAACTAGCACATCAAATGGGTTGTAAATTTTCATAGGAAAGGCTGCATGACCATGACAGATTTGGATTCTGACATTTGGGACCCGCGAGGAAATAGCCTATCCAAGGTGGTGTCGACTTACTAGCCAGTTAACAAAGGATTCTGCCTACCAGCCATTGGATTCACATCCAACATCTGTCGTGTATCTTCTATCTCTTGTCTTCTTCTTCCTCCAGCCGCCCAAACCAAACCACCCCGTCGGCTCCGCCTGCTCCCGCCTCCCATGGCTGGCTGCGCCTCTGCCGCCCTACCGTACGTACCCTCCAACATTGGCCAGTCCCTCCCTCTATTCCCCCACACGTCCTGTTATTCTCCGGCGACGTCAGCCCCAACACGCACCCACGCCCGAACCAGTCAACCCTCGTACTCCCCTCCGCCTGCGACTGGACCGGCGCATCTTCAACGGCTCCTGTTCGTTCCGTCCGAGGCCTCGTCGTCGTCCTCCGCCTTGCGGCCTTGGTTCGCTCGCCGTGCACGGTGCGCTGCCCTCTTGCGTTGTCAACGTCGTCAACAACCGAGAGGAACAAGGAGATGACTGTATGTGGAGAGGATGACAGTAGGGACCCACTAGCGTCATGGCAGTACGCAAGCAAGTGCCTCTATAGTACAAGCCCAAAAATATGGTTCCTCCTAATGGTTGGACATCTGGGGCTCACGCCATTGTCAACGTAGTCAATAAACGAGAGAATTACACTACGAGCGGCTGACACCAGGGACCCAGCAAGTCGCGCAGTTTTTTTAGGAACAAGCAGTTGTTATTTATACTAGTTTTAGCGACAGATTAGGGTAACAACGGGGCTGTGCGGGGGCTGTGGCCCGTCTAGCCAGGGTTTTATTTATGTTTACCACATCATGAGCCCAGTTGTGTTTTTTTCTTGCTGAAAATGGCTAGCCCAGTTCTATTTTTTTTAAGAAATACCCAAACAAGGCCTACTTGCTTTATCGGCCCTGCTGGGCTGCAAATCTTTCAAGACGAGGAAAGTTTCATTTGGTTTGCCCAGAAATGGGCTGTACATTTTTAAAACACATCAAACCGGGAATTAGTTTCAATTTTTTTCATTACAAGATCTTAAATTCCATTGATTTTATGCATGGACAATTATTTGGATTTTATATTTATATAAATTATTTTTCAAAATAGTTTGAATGTGAATCGATATTTCTGGATTAAAAACAGTTGACCGCATCGAAATATGCAAAATTTTGTATACTTTTTAACCGTGGCCACAATATGGGGTGTAATGCTAACAAAAAGAAGATGGGCAAATTCTTAAGAATTAGCAAATGGGCTGTACATTATTAGAAATAATGGCAGATGGGCTGTATGCTATTTTCCACAGATTTGAGGCTGACTTGTGCGCCTACTACAGGTTGACGCGTGTGCTTTCATAAAAAAAAAGGTTGACGCACACACAACGCCCTATCAACTTAGTCAACACACGAGAGCAGTGACTGTTGGATGTCCATCAAACGACTGTCGTGCTTCTTCAATCTCTGCTCTTCATGCTCCAGCCGCTCAAACAAGCGCCGGCGGGACTGCCTGCTCCCTCCTCCCACGGCCGGCTATGTTGCCGCGCAGGCCTCATGGCCCCACCGTACTCCCATCGCTGGCCTAGCCATCCCTCTACTCACCCACACATTCTGTTATTCTCCGGCGACGGCAGACGAACCAGTAAACCCTCGTACTCCTCCGCGTGGGAAACAACTACCGAGTATTCCCTGGCTCCGTGTTGTTCCCTTCCTAGGCCTCGCCGTCGTCCACCACCCTGATGCTCTCGGCGCGGCCTGGTCAACATGGTCAATGAACGACATCCATCGGAAGTGGACTGTACATGGAGAGGCTGACAGCTGGGTCCACGGCCGCACGCAAGGAAATGCCTCCTTATTACGCGTAAAATAATGATTCCCCCACCTGACAGCTAGGACCCACAGGAAGGGCCTCTGTATTTCGTGAAAAAAACGTTCCCCCCGCTGAGAGGTCGGACCCACCAGCTATATCTTCACACGCAAGGAAGTGCCTCCTTATTACGCCAAAAAATGAATACCCCCTGCTAACTGGGACCCACAATATTGTTGGGCTGACTTGTGGGCCTACTAAGTTGACGGGGATGGAAGGCTTTGTCAACTTAGTCAAATACTCCAATGACCGTATGATGTCCATCCAACGGCCATAGTGCTTCTTCAACCTCTGGTCTTCTTGCTCCAGCCGCCCAAAGCAGCGCCGGTCGTGCCGCCTGCTCCTGCCTCCCATGGCCGGCTGTGCTATCGCGGAGGCCTCACCACCCCCATACTACTCCCACCACTGGCCAGGCCTTCCCTCCACTCACCCACACCCCCTGTTATTCTGCGGCGCCGGAAGCCTCACACCGCAGCCGAACCAGTGAAAGCTCATACTCCTCTCCGCGTGGGCATCAACTGCCGCATCTTGCCCGGCTCCGCGTCGTCCCCTTCCTAGGCCTCGCCGTCGTCCACCGCTGTGGTGCTCTCGGCGCGGCGTGGTCAATGTGGTCAACGACCGACTTCCATCGGAAGAGTACTGTACGTGGAGAGGCTGACAACTGGGTCCACGGCAGCCGCAAGGAAGTGCCTCCTTATTACGCGGAAAATAATTATTCATCCACCTGACAGCGGGGACCCACCGGACGGGCCACCAATATTTTATGAAAAAATTGTTTCCCCCTGACTGCTAGGACCCACCGGACGGGCCACCGTATTTCGTGAAAAAAACGTTCCCCCCGTTGTCAGCTCGGACCCACCAGAAGTGCCTCCTTATTACGCACAAAAAAATGAATACTCCCCCGGCTAGCTGGGACCCACCTTGGTGGGAGGCTGACTTGTGGGCCTACTAAGTTGACGGGGACGAAGGGCTTTGTCAACTTAGTCAACATGAACGATTCTAGCTCCAGTGATCGTACGATGTCCATCCAACGGCCGTAGTGCTTCTTCAACCTCTGGTCTTCTTGCTCCAGCCGCCCAAAGCAGCGCCGGTCGTGCCGCATGCTCCTGCCTCCCGTGGCCGGCTGTGCTGCCACAGAGGCCTCACCACCCCCTACTATTCCCACCGCTGGCTAGGCCCTGCGGTGACGGCAGCCTCACACCGCAGCCGAACCAGTGAACCCTCGTACTCCTCTCCGCGCGGGCTTCCACTGCCGCGTCTTCCCCGGCTCCGCGTCGTCCCCTTCCTAGGCCTCGCCGTCGTCCACCGCCGTGGTGCTCTCCGCGCGGCGTGGTCAACGTGGTCAAGGAATGACTTCCATCGGAAGAGTACTGTACGTGGAGAGGCTGACAGCTAGGTCCACGGCCACAACCCAGTTTTTTTGTGATTTGCCAAGTAAGTCGCTTTGTCAGGCCTGTTGGGCTGCAAATCTTTCAAGACGAGGAGAGCTTTCATTCGGCTGGCCAAGAAAATGGCCCATCAGTAATGAGAAATGGGTTGTACATTTTCAAAACACATCAAACCGGCAATTAGTTTCAAATATCTTTTTTTTCATTTCAAGATTTTAAATTACATTAATTTTTATGTGTGGAGAATTTGTTGGATTTTATATTGATATACATTTATTTTTAAAATCAGTTTGAATGTGAGTCAAAATTTCAGGATTAAAAAATAGTTCGGGTCGCACCAAAATATGCAAAATTTCGTATAATTTTTTAACCGTGGCCACAATATGGGCTGTAATGCTAACAAAAAGAATATGGGCTCCAAAAAAACCTTAAGAATTAGCAAATGGGCTGTAAATTATTAGAAATAATGGCAGATGGGCTTTATGCTGTTTTCCACAGATTTGAGGCTTTCCTAAAAAAAGGTTGACGCACAAGCACTGACTGTTGGATGTCCATCCAACGGCCGTCGTGCTTCTTCAATCTCTGCTCTTCCTGCTCCAGCCCCTCAAACAAGCGCCTAGCCATCCTTCTACTCACCCACACCTGCTGTTATTCTCCGGCGACGACAGACGAACCAGTACACCCTTGTACAGTCATACTCCTCTCCGCGTGGGAAACAACTGCCGAGTCTTCCCTGCCTCTGTGTCGTCCCCTTCCTAGGCATTGTCGTCGTCCACCGCCGTGGTGCTCTCGGCGCGGTGTGGTCAATGTGGTCAACGACCGACTTACATCGGAAGAGTACTATGCATGGAGACGCTGACAGCTGGGTCCACGGCCGCAGCAAGGAAGTGCCTCCTTATTACGCGCAAAATAATTATTCCTCCACCTGACAGCGGGGACCCACCGGACGGGCCACCGTATTTCGTGAAAAAAGGTTCCCCCCTGACTGCTGGGACCCACCAGCTACACCTTCGCATGCAAGGAAGTGCGTCCGGGCAAATAAAACAAAACGATTCGCCCCCCTGACTGCTGGGACCCACCAGCTACATCTTCGCACGCAAGGAAGTGCCTGACAGTCGGGACCCACCTGGTCGAAGCATACGTAGCGTTGTCATTCTCGTCGCAAACGTGTACGTACATATATACTGGTGGATGTAGAGGCACGCACATGTCGTAGTAGAGGCGCGTACGTGTCGTAGTAGAGGCGCGCATGTAGTATGTACACGTACGTGCAGCGGCCATGGTGCAAGAAAGAAAATACGGCCATGTATGTGTACATACAAGCGGGGTCTCGAATGCCTACTCGCGCATACGTACGACCAGGGCTCGTGTACATGGCTGGGTCGGAACGGAGAAACATCGTCGTCGTCGTGTTCATGGGGAGGCAACGAAATGCGTCGTGTTCATGGGGAGGCAACGGAATGCGTCGTGTTCATGGGGAGGCAACGGAATGCTCGTGTTCATCGGGAGGCAACGGAACGCGTGGGAGCCAACCGGCTGGGTCGGAACGGAATGCGGGGTCGTGTTCATCGGGAGGGCTTGGACGGAACAGGCGATGGAAACGAGGCCTGGCGTACCGTACAACGGAGGAAACAGACCTCCTACGTTCGGAACGGGGTCCTGTTGATCGGGAGGGGTCTGGCGTACCACAAAACGGAGGAAACAGACCTCCTACGGTCGAAACGGGGGTCCTGTTGATCGGGAGGGGTGTGGCGTACCGTAAAACGAACGAAACGGACCTCCTACGGTCGAAACGGGGGTCCTGTTGATCGGGAGGGGTGTGGCGTACCGCAAAACGGACGAAACAGACCTCCTACGGTCGAAACGGGGGTCCTATTCATCGGGAGGGGTGTGGCATAACGCAAAACGGGACTCCACGGGATACTGTTCATCTCCACCGTCGACCTCCTCCAGCCTCCATAGGCTACCGTCGACCTCCTCCATCCTCCACGGGCTCCTGTTCATCCAGCCTCCACCGCGCGCTACTCCACCGGCTACTGTTCAACCACCCCTCCACGGGCACCCCTCCACCGTCTACTATTCATCCAGCCCTCCACACCACGGGGTCCTGTTCAACCACCCCTCCACCGTCTACTGTTCATCCAGCTCTCCACCACACCACGGGGTCCTGTTCATCCAGAGGCAACGCCACCGCTCACTGTTCATCCAACCCCTCCCCCCCCCGCGCGCAACGCTCACTGTTCATCCAATCGATCAGCTTCAGTTAGCAGCAGTAGCGAAGGAATCGCTCGATCGGGTTTAGTTAACAGCCATCGATCGATCGCTCGGGTTCAGTAACGCGTAGCCTGCAGTGCAATATCTCGGGTTCAGTTAGAGCCCAACGCCTCGCTCGGGTTCAGTTAGAGCCAACGCCTCGCACACACACACGCGTATGTGTATGAGAGAAATGCGCATCGCTCGGCCCCCGACCTCCCACCGTAACCGGGAACTCCCCAAAATTTTCCTCACCCTCGCTTCTACCACGGTTTTTTCCACCATGGACGGCCCAAAGAATGTCATGCAGCTGCGTCTCCGGCCCGCCCAGGACGAAAAGCCCATTTTCTGTCATGATTTTTTGTCATAGAAGTAGGAGCCCACCACATCTATGATGATACCGGGTTTTGTCATAATTATCGTCATAGAAGTGTCATATGTATGACAATTTTTTTCGTTCGGCCCAAAATGTCATGGATGTGTCTTTTTTTGTAGTGTGTGTTCCTGTTTTCTGGCCGAAAACCATTTCTTAAGTTCCTAGAGATCCGTAACTCCGATCGGGCTGAAATTTTAACACGATTTCCCCTGATATTCTCTTTCTTGTGGCGAAAGAAGGGCGTCAACCGACTTACGACGGGCCCACAAGCCACATGGGCGCCCCTGCCCCCTTGGGCGCACCCAGGGGGCTTGTGGTCACCTCAGGCAATGTCTTGCGTTAATTCTTCTTCCCAAAAATCAAATATTACAAAATAAATCTCCGTAAATTTTTATCGCGTTTGGACTTTCTTTGACATGGATATTCTGCGAAACAAAACATATGCAACAAACAGGAACTGCCACTGGGCACTGGATTAATATGTTAGTCCCCAAAATAATATAAAATGTTGCCAAAAGTATATGAAAGTTGTAGAATATTGGCATGAAACAATCAAAAATTATAGATATGATGGAGACATATCAACATCCCCAAGCTTAATTCCTGCTCATCCTTGAGTAGTAAGTGATAAAAAAATATAGTTCTTGATGTGGAATGCTACCTAACATAATCTTGATCGTATAATCTAATCATGGCATGAATATTAAGATACGAGTGATTCAAAGCAATAGTCTATAATTTGATATAAATACATCAATACTCAGCCACACCAACAAACAATCATGCCTTTCAGAATAAAAATGTTAAAGAACGCTATCCCTAGCCCGCCATGATCAATCCTTTATCTAGTCATGATGCATACAACATTAACTATACTCAATGCATAAGGATGACAATAGCGCTCTCCAACTAGTGCTTGAATGAGAAGGCGATGACTCAAAAAATGAAAGTCAAATAACATACAAGTAAATAGATAGGCCCTTCATAGAGGGAAACATGGATTTGTAGAGGTGCCAGAGCTCGAAGCTTAAATTAGAGATGAATACATTTTAAGAGGTGTACTTTTCCTGTCAATGTCACGACCGAGGATTCTCAATATCTTCCATGCTAAAACACATTATCGGCGGTTCCCAAGCGGAAAGGTAAAGTTTACTCCCGGTCAACCATTCAAACACAAGCCATGGCTAGCCTCCTTGGGTGCCCTCCATACAATAAACTTTCCAGGGGAGTTTGTTTTATTATATTTTTGTCATTTTGGTTACAGGACCGGGCATCCCAATTACTAGCCTCTCTCGTGCAATGTGCTACTTCTTGAGATTGCGTTGATTTTTCCCTTGAAGAGGAAAGGGTGATGCAGCAAAGTAGATATAAGTATTTCCCTTAGTTGGAGAACCAAGGTATCAATCCAGTAGGAGGAACACACAAGTCTCCAATGATAACACACATCGACCGCTATCCAGCATGCATCTAGTGTATTAAGTTAACAAGAACGGAGTAACACCTTAATCAAGATGAAATGATGTAGAGGGATATATCCAATCAATATGAACAAACCCCATCTTTTTATCCCTAATGGCAACAATACAAATATGTGTCATGTCCCCTTTTGTCACTGGGAATAAGCACCACAAGATTGAACGCATTACAAAGCACCTCTCCCATTGCAAGAAAAATCAATCTAGTTAGCCAAACCAAATCAATAGATCAGAGAGAAATACAAAGCTATCTTAATCATGCATAAAATACTTCAGGGAAGACTCAAATAATATTCATAGACAATCTGACATAAACCCACAATTCGTCGGATCTCAACAAACGCACCGCAAAAGAAGATTACATCGAATAGATCTCCAAGAAGATCGGGGAGAACATTGTATTGAAGATCAAAGAGAGAGAAGAAGCCATCTAGCTGCTGGCTATGGACTCACAGGTCTGTGGTAAACTACTCACACACCATGGGAAGGGCGGCAAGGTTGATGTAGAAGTCCTCCGTGGTCGAATCCCTCTCCGGCAGAGTACCAGAAAAGGCCTCCGGATGGGATCTCGCGAGAAAAGAAACTTGCAGCGGCGGAAAAGTATTTTTGCTGTGCCCCTGGTCTACGGGGAATATTTGGGTATTTATAGAAGAAATATTAGGTTTAGAAGTGTCACGGGGGGCCAACAAGCTTACGGGGTGCCCCTAGGTCATGGCCTCCGAGCTTGTGGCCACCCCTTGGCCCTTCTGGCCTCCTCCTGAAGCTTCAAAGGTGTCTTGTGGTCTGAGAAAAACCGTCAAAAAGTTTCGTTCCATTTGGACTCTGTTTGGTATTGATTTTCTGAAAAGGCAAATACAAAGAAAAAAACAGCAACTGGCACTGGGCACTAGGTTAATAGGTTAGTCCCCAAAAATGATATAAAATAGCATAATAATGCATATAAAACATCCAAGATTGATAATATAATAGCATGGAACAATAAAAAATTATAGATACGTTGGAGGCATATCAAGCATCCCTAAGCTTAATTCCTGCTCGTCCTTGTGTAGGTAAATGATAAAAATAGAACTTTTCATGTGGAATGCTACCTAACATGTTTATCATGTAATCTTTCTTTATGTGGCACGAATATTTAGGTCCGTATGATTCAAAACAAAAGTTTAATGTTGACATAAAAACAATAATATTTCAAGCATACTAAAAAACAATCATGACTTTTCAAAATATGATGGCTAAATAAAATTATCCCTACAAAATCATATTGTATTGTCATGCTCCATCTTCTTAACACAAAGTATTTATCATGCACAACCCTGATGACAAGCCAAGCAATTGGTTCATACTTTTAATGTGCTTCAACTTTTTCAACTCTCACGCAATACATGAGCATGACCATGGATATAGCACTATGGGTGGAATAGAATATGATGTTGAAGGTTGTGTGGAGAAGACAAAAAGGAGAAAGTCTCACATTGACGAGGCTAATCAACGGGGTATGGAGATGCCCATCAATTGATGTCAATGCAAGGAGTTGGGATTGCCATCCAACGGAGTCTCGACTTGCATGCTTCTTTCTTCTTCGAGTCTAAAGAAGTAGACGTTGCTTCTTCGCATCTAGTCTCATCTCTAGCCTTTATTCTAGCAACAAGTGCACATACATCTACCAAATTTCGTTCTATCAATAGATCGATGCATTCTTCTTCCCACCCAATACCAAAAGTTGCATCCATCCTACAACAATAAAAATTTTCTCCTGCACGTTGGGTCGCTTGTTTTATCCGTTTACCCCGCGCCCAGGCCATTTGGGGTTGTGCATTGGAGTTGCCATAATGTCTACTCTGGCACCGCTGAACTGTTGTCTTCACCAAACAACATTGTGAAACTGAATTCTAAAGTTAAGTTGGCCGTATGCAGCATAGGACTGTAAGCTCTTCTTTAAGGAAAACGATTTTCATTGACTACGATGGGCTAATTAGAAGGATGTATCATAGTTTTGTTGGCCAGACTCTCTACATACACATGGCTTGCTGAAATACTAAGATGCCAAAGAAAATGCATGTGTTTTGATCTCTCTTACTAAGGTAATTTTAGATCGGGCATGTATGGCTTGCTAAAATACTACATGCTCGATCTAAAGTTATCTGCACGAATCTATCTATCAAACTCAACTACAGTCCACTATCAAATATTCGTGTAAGCCGTTGGATGTGGAACCTAGAAAAAATCAGATTAATATACATTGTATTTTTATCTCTCAAAGAACATATGAGCAGTCGATTTTTTTTCGACCACCTCATTCATCAGGAGACTAGCTTTGTCTGCTCAAATCTCCAGGCAAGCAGTTATGTATGTATCATACTTGAAAATAGGACATCAGAAATTTGACAAAATACGATAGGAAACTTCTCTTCAATTGATTAGTAATCTAATGTAGGGGTAAGTACACTGAATTGTTCAATTTAATGGTTGATGCAACCAAATATCACTATTTCATTTGAGTTAGGGAGATGAAGGTTAGGCTTTCCATTGGCGGTTGATTGCTGACAGCGGAAGAAGATCCGACCCATGATCGGTCTCCAGCCGGCGTCGCCCGTTCCTGGCGCGCCAACTGGCGAAGCAAATTCCCGCCAGATCCCCCGGTGAGAGTGCAAGCGCAGCTGGAAGTCATGGATCGGAGGTCACACGAGGGTTTATTCAGGTTCGGCCCCCCGAAGAGTTATACCCTACATCCTGCTGTTTTTGATAATTCGTAGTGAAGGGATACCTCGTGCGAGGGGTTACAATGGTGTATGAGATTGCTACTGGAGAGTTCTCCTATCTGAGGATAGATGATCGATGGGCACCCTAGACCTTCCTTTATATATACAGGAGAGGCCTACGGTTTACATGTCAAATGCGATCTGGGGTGCTGCCGCCCTCTAGTTTTGGGTGTCAAGAAGGTCACCTTGCCTCCCAGGGTTTGCACCGTTCCCTGCCCTATTGCCCCCCTGGTGGTTAGACGAGGCCAGGCTCCTAGGTGCCACCCTGATACAGGATCCCGTCACTTACCTAGACTTCATCAGCTAGGTTTTGGACTTTGCTTGAGAGTCTGGTTTTATTTTGGTGGTGGTTTCTTTAATGAAATCAGGGATCCATCCCTTTTATTCAAAAAAATTAAAAAATAATCCATGTCTGCATTTTCTCCTAGTGGGTTGGTGTACTAAGAATACTAGCATGAAATCTAACACCTCTCTGCCCACGGCCTTGACGATGAAATTTGCCTCCTTCACATACAACTCTTCCAGTTTCTCAAAAAGAAAAGAAAAACTCTTCCAGTTTCTCAAAAAAACCCGCACATGGCCCTCCCGCAACTGAGCTGAGCTGCCCCCCTCCCGTGCCCTAGCGCCGTTGGCCACTCCGGTCGCGGCGGCCACCCAGCCCCCGTCGTCGCCCGCTGGGCGTCGACACCACCCCTCAGACGCCATGTGCCCGGCCTCCCTGCCCAGCTCCGCGCGCTCCTCGCGCTCCGCAGCCAGCGACAGATCGGGATGGGGAATGCGCGCCTCCACTCCGGATCTCGCTCGGTCCTCCGGTCCGTCGCAGGCCCCGGCCGCGCCATCGCCATTACTGCGGGCCGCGGCCTCGCCGCGAATCCCGCAGAGGGGTGAGTGCTCCCATGCCGCCGCAACCCCGCCTTCGCCAGCGGTCCAAGCATCGGATCCCCCCTTCGGGGCGCCCAGGCTAAAATCCATCATAGTTCGGCCTTCCCCCGAGTCAAAGCTTCCCCTTTCCGGCGCTGGCGATGCCTGGACCGTAGTTACGTCGTGGAAAGAGCGCCGCGCGCCCAAAAATCCTTCGGGCCGCTCTGCGTCCTCCGCTCCCGGCGCTCTGGTCGGCGCTCCTCCTTCAATGGCCAGAGCGGCCACGACGCCTTTTTAAGGCGCTTTCGCGGCCACTGCTTTCGCTGCCTTAGCTCGCGCCACCAGCGTATCGATTGCAGAGTTCCACTGGATTGCATCATCTGCAAGCTGCCCGGCCACTTCGGTCGTGAGTGCCCCAAGAATCCAAAGAACAAGAGAGGAAGAGGTGTAGTGCAGGATAGGCTAGGACCGCTGCAGCAGCATGGCCCGGTGAGATACAGACTGCGCTTCCCCACGCCCGACCCGTCGCCGCCTCCGGCCGCCATGGATCGGCGGGCTTTCCACACCGACCCCTCCCGTTGCCCTCGCGTAAGTCACAAGGTCATCATCACCACGCCGGCCATGGAGCACCAGGAGTTCCTTCTGCGCAAGCACGCTGTCCTGCTCTCCACGACGGCGGAGCACCGTGCCGCCAATCCCATGGTCGTGGGATGAGCCATCGAAGAGCAGCTGCGCACTCCTCCTCACCTGCTGCGCGTGACCAGCCACGACCCCGAGGACTTCTTCGTCCACTTCGAGCTGCCTGGGCACAAGGAGAACGCCGTGCGCCTCGGCTCCATCACGGTCGGCGACGTGGTGTTCTCCATCAAGGGCTGGAGCGAGGATGACCACGACGTGCCCGACGACCTCAAGCTCCACGTGCGCGTCGTCATCGAGCAGATGCCTATGCAGATGTGGTCCCTGGAAGGCGCGGCGGAGGTCCTCGGTGACAAATGCATCGTCGACTGCCTGGACAGCCGCACGCTTGAGCGCGGCCGCACCAAGACGTTCACGTGCTGGGTGTGGGTCCCGGCCGTCGCCTTCATCCCCACGAAGCACACCATTTGGCGCGCCGCGCGCGGCACCGGTCGCGTCGAGGCCATGCTCGGCTTCTCTCCTCCGAACTGCCAAGTCGATCCGCCCCCGGCCGTCAGGAAGCGCGAGCTGCTGCTGCACGTCGACCGCGTCGAAGACTGGACCCCGCCGCCCCCCCCCCCCCCCCCCCCCGCTCCTCCCACTCACGCCAGAGTGGCCTCCCTTCATCCGGCTCCGACGACGACGCGCCGTTCCCCGCCATCTACCCAGGGACCTGGACCAGGCACGTCGAAGATTGGCAAGGACGTCGCACTGCCCCGACGGTGACCTCCACTGGCTGCCAGGGCTTGCAGCTGGGTGGGGGCGCCGCGACCACGATGACCGCGATGGTGACCGGCGCTCATGGAAGGACACCCTGCTGGGCCGAAGCCACGGCGACTCTACGCATCACAGCAGCAACAACACCAAGGCCCCGCCTCCCACCGCTCGGCAGCATAGCCGAACACCAACCAGCCGCCGCCACGGCAAGCGCCGCGCAACCAGCGACACGGGCATTCGCGCCACTCCGCCGCTTCCTCTCTGTTGCCTGCCCTCTCCACCGCCCCCGCCACCGCCGCCGTCCCAGCTGCCTCCTGCCCCGTAGTCTCCAGCGCCTCCGGAGCAGGATCCGGTCACGGTGTTCTTCAACTCCACCGCGGACGTGATTGCGCCACCGCCTCGGCCTGACAGCATGCAGTTGCAGCTGGAAGCCTCCATCGACGCCACGCTGGCAGCACCGATGTCCTTTGACACGGAAGCGGTCAACGGCCAGCCAGCCTCGCCTCTGCCGCTGACCGACGGCCCCCCGCCTCAGTCCATGCAGCTCGACCTCGTCAGCGCTGCATGCCGTGCGACCCGCTCGGAGGTGGCCACCACGATGCAGCTGGGCGCGATGGTGCAGCAGGTCCAGGAGCTCCACCTGGGCACCTCGCCGCCGACCCTGCGTCGCCTCTTCCTCGAGCCTACACCGCCCGTCATCGCCAACCCGCCCGCCCTGCCTCGCCGCCCCACCGCGCCGCCAAAGTCTAGGGCCTCATCCGCCCCGCTCCGTCAGAGCGCTCGTCAGGCGGCAAATCCCTCCCCCGTCCCTGTGGCGCAGCGCGCCACCCTGCGGCTCGTCCAGGGTCTCGGGATGCTGGGGCCAAAGGAGAGGATGACAGTCCAGGCAGCCGAGGCGCTGGTGCGGCGCTT
This sequence comes from Triticum urartu, assembly GCF_056163025.1. Taxonomy (NCBI): domain Eukaryota; kingdom Viridiplantae; phylum Streptophyta; class Magnoliopsida; order Poales; family Poaceae; genus Triticum; species Triticum urartu. The sequence goes on from NC_141878.1 coordinate 487,166,848, forward strand.
CGACGAGCCCCTATCCGAGGAAGACATTGCTGGCATCGCCAAGATCACTCGTCTGAACGTGGATGCGCTGCACGCCATGGCCACCCTTGCTGGCCCGGACGACGCGGGCGGCGCTGCAGCCTAGGCCTCCCCCTCATCGTCTCTCCGGCGGCGTCTGGCCATGCGTCAGATAGAGTTAGGGATCAATGTCAATGTTTAGTAGCAGGCTTAGAGGTTTAGATCGTCACCAGCATATCTTGGGTGCTACTGGTGGTTTCTGCCGCGCCACGGCTTGTATGATGGTGTATCGTCCTTCTATCTTCTTTGTAGTAAAATTTAGCCTCCGGAGAAATCGTGTGTTCAATCATGAGTAGCCCCCACTGCGCAATCTTGAGCTGGAACGTCCGTGGCCTGAACTCGTCGGCGAGGCGTTCGGCCGTCCGTGAAGTACTCGACGCGCACCAACCCCTGGTGCTTTGCATCCAGGAAACAAAGCTTGACACCTGGTCTCCAGACCTGGTCCGGAAAATTGGCGGTAGTAGGCTAGATGGCTGCATGGTGTTGCCGGCGATCGGCACGCGAGGGGGAGCGGCCATCCTCTGGGACAGCGGCGCCATCCACATGTCCACGCATGCCGTTGGCCGCTTCGCCATCACTGCCAAAGCCACCGTGCAGCACGACAACGCCTGTTTCTGGCTGACGACCGTATACGGCCCCGCCGACGACGCGCGCAAAGACGACTTCCTCCACGAGCTCGTCGCCATCGCGCCGCCGCAGGGCCAGCCCTGGCTCATAAACGGCGACTTCAACATCATCTACGAGGCGCGCGACAAAAACAACCTAAACCTAAATAGGCACATTATGGCTAGGTTTAGATCGGCGATCGACACTGCGGGACTGCGCGAGATCAAATGCAAAAATCGTAGATTCACTTAGAGCAATGAGCGGCGGAGCCCCACCCTGGTCAGCATCGACAAATTCTTCTGTAACACCGACTGGGAGCTGCTCTTCCCCTCGCACACGCTAATGGCGGCTTCCACGGCCTGCTCAGACCACTTCCCACTCCTCCTGGCTAACGTGCAGGCACCGCGGAGGCAGGCGAGGTTCAGGTTCGAGTCCTTCTGGCCCCATTTTCCTAGATTCCAGGAAACGGTGGCGAGGGCATGGAACAGGCCGGTGAACCACGACTGCCCGTTCACGCGGATCAAAATCAAGATGAAGCGAGCAGCTGCCGACTTGAAGATCTGGGGCAAGAGCTTCTTCAGCGAAGCAAAACTCCAGTTCCACATTGCAATCGAGGTCATCCTGCGGCTGCACGTCGCGCAGGAGAAGCGGCGACTAACTGACGCTGAATTCAATCTTCGGAAGTCGCTCAAGCTGAAGATCGTAGGGCTGGCCGCGCTAGAGAGGGCACGCAAACGACAGGCATCCCGGGTGACCTGGCTCAGAGCAGGCGACGCACGGATTGCCTTTTTTCATGCCAAGTTGTGCTCACGGCGACGGAAAAACTTCATTCGGAGCATTGAGCACAACGGAGTCCAGGCAACCACCCATGAGGACAAGGAACGGATCGTGGCAGAGCACTTTAGGCAGCTGCTGGGAAAAAAGGAAGCCCGCTGCCGATCAATCAACTGGGACGCGCTCGATCTGCCAAGGGTGCAAAATCAGGGCCTTGATAACCCTTTCACAGAGGAGGAGGTCTGGGCAGCGGTCTGTGCTTCACCGGCAGAAAAGGCTCCGGGGCCAGATGGCTTCTCCGGCACCTTCTTCAGAGCATGCTGGCAAACGATCAAGGGCGACATAATGGCAGTCTTCCACAAATTCCATAGCCTCGCAGCTGGTGATTTTCAGGCCATCAACACAGCAATCATAGCGTTACTGCCAAAGAAGAACAGTGCAACCAAAATGAGCGACTTCAGGCCAATCAGCTTGATCCAGTCCATTGCCAAGCTGATCGCCAAGGTGCTCTCAATCAGGCTCAGAGGGGTTCTTGACAAGCTCATCTCACCAGCCCAGAGTGCCTTTCAGAAGAAGAAGGGGATTCACGACAGTTTCCTGTTCGTGCAAAACATTGTCAAAAACATGCACCGCAAGAACAGGCCGGCTCTGCTGTTAAAACTGGACATCGCAAAAGCTTTTGACAGTGTTTCCTGGGAGTACATACTAGAGCTGCTGCAGCGCATGGGTTTCCCGGCAAGATGGAGGGACTGGATCACGATCCTACTTGCCTCCTCGTCCTCTGCATGTATGCTGAACGGCATTGCAGGGCCCAGTTTCTTGCATCAAAGAGGATTGCGGCAAGGCGATCCTCTATCGCCGATGCTGTTCATCCTGGCAATTGATCCGCTGCAAAGATTGCTCGCTGCGGCTGAGAGCACGGGCTTGCTCCGCCCAATCCCCGGTTGTGGTTGCAGAGTGCGAATCAGCCTGTACGCCGATGACGGCATTGTCATCGCCAATCCAATCCGCGATGAAGTAGACGCAATAATGCAAGTCCTCCGCGGTTTTGGAGATGCCACCGGGCTCCGCATCAACCCTGCAAAATCAACAGCGGCGCCGATACGATGCGGCGCCATCGATCTGGGCAACGTTCTGCAATCCTTTGGAGGTTCTATTGTCAGCTTCCCGATCAGATACCTCGGCATGCCGCTCACACTCGGCCGGATCAGGCTGGTGCACCTGCAATACCTCCTCGATCGGATCAAGTCCAGACTTGCGGGATGGAAGGGACGGCTCATGCCCATCTCCGGCAGGCGGGTGCTTGTCAGGAGCGTGCTCTCCGTGCTCCCGGCTTTTGCGATCGCAGTGCTGCGCGCCCCGAAGAAATTCCTCAAAGACATTGACAAAGTGCGTCGACGCTTCCTCTGGGCCCAGGAGGAGGAGCTCACAGGAGGAAAAAGCAAAGTCAACTGGCAGGTGGTCTCTCCCCCTGTCGATCGCGGCGGCCTGGGCATCCCGGACATGGCCAAGTTCGCCACGGCCCTGCGGCTTCGATGGCTCTGGCTCGCCTGGAAGTGCCCTGATAGACCATAGGTGGGATCGGGCACACCGTGCGACGACGCAGACCGCGACCTGTTCGCGGGGGCAAGGGCAGTCACCATCAGAAGCGGCGAGCAGGCGACCTTCTGGCACTGCAACTGGATCGGCGGCCGCCCCCTCAAGCAATCTTTCCCGGACCTCTTCACCCACTCCGTCCGCAAGCACCGGACAGTGGCAGCAGCGCTCCATGAGGACAAGTGGATCCATGACCTGAGACATGGCAACGTAACCAACATCCTGCCGCAATTCGTTTTGCTGCTCAGACTCATCAGAGCGGCGCGCATCACGCTCGACGGGGCCAGGCGCGACGAAATCTGCTAGACGGCGGGCGGCGCCGAGTACTCCGCGCGCGCGACTTACGCCATGCAGTTTTCAAGCCAGCCGCGCTCTGAGCTCAAAAGCCTCATCTGAAAGACCTGGGCAACGGGGCAAGTGAAGTTCTTCTGCTGGCTATTGCATCACAACCGGCTATGGTGCAACGATCGGTTGCAACGACGGGGCTGGGAAAACGCCTACTTCTGTCAACTCTACAAACGGAACCTTGAGTCGTCGGTGCACCTCTTCTGGGAGTGCACGGTCGCCAGAGAGGTATGGCAACGTGCAGCGCAATGGAAGGGATGTGCCGCCCTGTGCCCTGAAGACTGGTCACCACGCAGCGCGACCATGGAGATGGTGGCCATGATCGCGAGCAAGACGGAGCCGGGCCACCGGCGAGGGATACTGTTGCTCACCGCCCTAATTTTCTTGGCGCATTTGGCTGGAGCGTAACTGCTGCACCTTCAAGAGGAAACAACCAAGCGTCAGCGACATCATCGCCTCGATCAGATGCGACCTGGAGCAATGACGCCTTGCTGGCACGACCTGTTTAGCGACCCCTTTTGGGGATCCAACGTGAGACATAAGCATTTTTTGATCGTCAGGCTAGCTTTTCGGCTGCTCTAGTCGCTAGCCTGAATTTTTGTTTTCATCTCTCTGCTACTGACCGCACTCTCGATCAGTTAGCCCTTTTTGTATTCTCCCCTCTGCTAAATCAATGATAAGCCAGGCAATCTGGATCTTTCAAAAAAAAAGTTTCTCAAAAAGAAAATAAGAAAAATGCACCTCTTCCTGCATTTGAATCACGACCATTACGAAAATTACAAATTGGGTTGCGCACACGATTCGGTGCCGCTTCGCAGTGGGTCTGATAGAAAGGCGCCTGAAACTGCTCTTCTGGACCCGATGCGAGCATTCAGAAAAGTCTCGGTTTTGATCTCTTCATCGTCAGTGCACACTTTCCCTCGTCACTCCCTCACATGCGAGGTTGGCAGCCGCTCCAGAAGCTTCTAGAAGCCGCCGCGGACTCCTCCAGCCCCCTTGCCGCCGCGCGCCTCCACGCCCACCTCCTCCGCTCGGGCCACCTCCACTCCTCCCACCACCTCACCTCTCGTGTCCTCGCGTCCTACCCTCCCGCCCTCGCTCGCCACCTGTTCGATGAAATCCCCGCCCCGACCCCGCGCCTTGCCAATGCGCTCCTCCGCGCCCGCGTCCGGGCGGGCCAGTGGCGCGACGTGCTCCTCCTCCTCCCGCGCCTCCGCGTCCGCCCGGACGCCTTCACGCTGTCCCTCCTGCTCAAGTCCTGCGCCATGCTCCCCTCCCTCGCCCACGGCCGCGCCGTGCACGCGCTTGCCGTCCGATCCTGCGCCGCGTACACCGACGCCTTCGTGGCCGCCGCGCTTGTGCAGATGTACGCGAAGTGCGGCGACATGGTTGGCTCAATCAACGCCTTCAACGCGTTCGAGGAACCAGACATCGTCCTCCGGACTTCCGTGGTGACTGGGTACGAGCAGAACGGGATGGCACAGGAGGCACTGGAGTTCTTTGCAAGGAGTGTGATTGGCCAGGGTTTCATGCCGAGTCCAGTCACTCTTGTGAGCGTGATCTCGGCAGCGGCGCAGTTGAGGGATGCCCGAAATGGGCAGGCCTGCCATGCATATGTTCTCAAGAATGACTTGGAGTACGACTTGGTTCTGGTGAATGCTATTCTTGGGCTTTACATGCGGATTGGAGCTGTGCAATCTGCAAGGAGGTTATTCGACGGAATGATGGAGAGAGACGTGGTCACATGGAGCTGTATGGTCACAGGATATGTGCAATCTGGACACACCTCTGAAGCGTTGAGCTTATATAAGAAAATGGTTGCGGCAGGAGTGAAGCCAAATGCAGTTACCGTGGTGAGTGTTCTGCAGGCCTGTTCGCTTGCTCTGGATGTTGAAGAAGGCAAGAGGTTGCATGACATTGCTGTCAAGATAGGTTGCGAACTTGAGATGACAGTTGCAACTGCGCTGGTTGATATGTACATGAAGTGCTCGTGCCAGGAGAAGGCAATGCAGTTATTTCTTCGGATGCCAAAGAAAGATGCAGTTGCTTGGGCAGCGGTCATCAGTGGTCTTACCCAAAATGGTCTCCCTGATGAGTCGATGAGAGTCTTCAAGTGCATGTTGTTGGATGGTCCTGTCCCTGACGCTGTCACTATGGTGAAGGTACTTGCTGCATGCTCAGAATCTGGTGTTATGAATCAAGCCTTTTGTCTCCATGGCTATTTGATTAACACTGGTTTCTGTGATAAGAAGTTTGTGGCAGCTGCACTTGTGGATTTGTATTCTAAATGTGGAAACTTGGGTAGCGCTGTCAGGGTATTTGAAAGTGCCACTGAGAAGGATATTGTGCTGTGGAGCTCAATGATCTCAGGTTATGGAGTCCATGGCCTTGGGCAGCAAGCTGTTGCCTTGTACCAAAGGATGGTTGCTTCTTCAGTTAAACCTAATAGCCTGACATTTGTATCTGTGTTATCGGCATGCAGCCACTCTGGACTAGTGCAGGAAGGAAAGTCCATTTTTAAAAGCATGACCCGAGTCTATGGAATCATGCCAAATGCAGAGCATCGTAGTGCCATGGTTGATCTCCTTGGCCGGGCCGGTGAATTGCAAGAGGCAGCGAAGCTCCTTCATGAAACAGGTGGGAGAGCTGATGCTCATACTTGGTGTGCCTTGCTTGCTGCCTGCAGAGAACACCGTGACACAGAGATGAGTGGTGTGGTAGCTGCCAAACTACTCAAGCTGGATTCTGACCATGTTGGCTACTACAATCTCTTGACTAATATATATGCTTTTGATGAAAAGTGGGACAATGTAAAAGAGACTAGGGACATTATCAGAGACAGAGGTTTGAAAAAAGTGCCTGGTTGCAGTGCAGTAGAGATCAATAATGCAATGCACACATTCACAGCTGGGGAGAGGTCACACCAAGATTGGGAGAAGATCTCTACATTGCTCTGGGAGTTGTCACGAAAGTTGAGAGGGGATGATTGTTTCTTTCAGTTGGACGGTCACTTGGTGTTTGAAGATTTCTGATCTTCTCTGAGCTGAAACATGATCTTTCAATACACTTCACTTGGTGGTGAGTTCCTAGAAGAAAGTAACAACAAAATAGCATATGCAAGGTAATAATTCATCTTATAATGAGAAAAGTAGCACAGCTTAGTTTTGCACTAATTGTAAAATTGTATATGTAGGACAGACACTTCCAAGAAGTGTATAGCTGTAGTCCCCTTCATTTAACAATCAGTCAATCAGCTATGTATGTGTTGTAGATTTAACTTTATGGTCAGAGCATGGCTACCTTTTTCCATAATTAAAGAAGCGCGTTGACCTGATGTCAACACAAATGCCCTGAACTAACCACTGGTTGTAGGTAGTTTCATGTTGGAGAATGCGTTTGTTCAGGTCTGCTCAGGACTCATGATATGTGAGCTGTTAGTGCTCTCTCGTAGTCGGAAGTCATTATGCATTTGTTCTCTGGAGATAATGAGTTTCATGCATTGAACCTCCAATGCTTTTGCAGAGTAAATTCATCTACAGTTCACTGCAGCTTGCACTGTTTGACCGGTTCTAAAAGTTGTTTCAAGTAGAAAGTTGATTGATATGTTATTGTGCTCTGTGTAGGGCAATATACTTATATATGCCACATAATGGCACGATTGCAAGCCAGTGCTTGTCTCTTTCTCCTATGTGTGGTATGCAGGCAGCGATTAGCAGGTACAGAAACCAGTTATGAAGTTACTCTTTCTGCGGGCCTATCCGCTTGTTTCATTCTGAGTGTGGTTAAGAGTAGCATGATGCGGTTGAATTAACCTAGCCAGTCTTTGTGGACTACATCAGCACTGCCTTGCATTTGTTATCTTTTGTAGTGTTTTTTTGAATCGCTCTGAACACCTGGATGAATTTATTATTACCATAACAAAGGTGGAACTATGACAATGTTTGCGTCTAATTGCCTTGGCCGCATTGGTTTATGATGTATAGTCTCGGTCTCACCGGTCAGTTACCTGCACGCCGCTGATTTCTTCGAGCCATAGTGACACTTATCTGTGTGTTTTATCCGTTTTTCTGCTATGTGGCCAAAGAAGCTTACTTATCGGACGTCACAGAAATCAGGAGCTATGGGCTATGGCAGCATTATCAGTCAGTTGCACCTAGTATTCAATCTGCAGACACATGCTCCCTCAATTTGAACTAAAACCACAACAAGAATTATGGGACGGAGAAACAATTTAGGATGGCCAAGCTGATGTGTGCCAGTTCAATACTTCTTGCAGCTGTCAAGAGCCACACAAGCTTATCTCATAAGGGTTGTTTACGATATTGATATATGGCTTGAGATGTGCATGTTATGGCTTGACATTTTGTAGTTACCCCAGACTTGAACAAAGAACTCCTGGCCTAACACTCTACTGAAGCAAATCTACAAACTTGGTGCGCCGGTACTATGGACGCCCCTGTTGTCACCCAAGGAAATTAGCATACTTCTTGATAAAGACCGAACCTCGAGGCGAGATCCGATCCGTTGTTGCGGCCCGATCTTTCACGACACTTCACCTTCAGCAGCAGTAGCCTCTCACCCGCACACGCGATATGCACGAAATAGAGGGTTTGAACCTTACGGCCCAGCACGAGAAAATCAATCTCGACGATGATACTCACGCGCAAAAACAATTTCTACAAAGAAATCGCAACACAGAGGTTTTCTAAAGATCCCCCTAAAACTTGATATGGGTGTCTACCCTTGAAAACACATCGTGTCTATTTTATCAAATAACCTGCTTTACAATGAACGCATCATGGCTTTATATATTAGCCAATCCATCTAACTTGAGCAACAAACTGAACTATTCATCAATTGATATCTCTCACGGCTAAACATAAAAGGAAACTAATTCTGTTGTAGGTTCGTGCGTCTTCTCTGATTGCATGGCAGGTGGACCCCATCCAATTTCTTTTAAGGAAAGAAGACTCCATGTGCTGCATCTTCTACATGTTCCTCCCTGATACGTCTCTTTGCCTGGCAAGAATAAATATAAAAATCTAAATTGCATTGATTTTCTTTTAAACCAGCGTACAACGCCTCTATATCTCCGATTAGAATATTCCCTTGTAAACTCATCCATACATACAACCTTGTGGCCTGAGTATGCACGGCTCAAGGACCGATGAGATCCATGCAAGTAGTACTCACGTTGTAGTTTTCCATTACCATATAACTCAGTTCGTTTCTTATCTCCCGGGACCAAATCAAGAAATACACCGTAATTGCATGCGCTCAGAACAAAACAAGAATGATTGTTCAATGATTTGACCACCGAGCCATCTTCACTCAACTGAAAATAATTAGGAGCGTAGATATTTCGCTGTATTGATCCCTCGACATCACTGGCATCAACGTCCGTATCACTTCTTCCTTCCTGCTCTGGTGTTCCAAGACAGTTTCAAGGAAGCTGATGCTCATAGGGCTGTTAATTTGTATCAAATGTACAAATTGGCTTGTATTGGAATCTTGACTTTCGGGCCTCAAATTTAATTGATCGATCAACCTTGAAAACCTATGAGCACTGTGCTTGTGAACATCTTAGCCTACTCCAAACAAGCCTATAAATCTTAGGCAGCAGCGAGTCGCAAACTTAATTGATCGAACCACAGCAACGTGTGAAGTTATGCAACACGGAACATTGTCCAGTACAACACTTGAAACATAAGGGGATGATTACCCCCCAAAAAAGAAACACAAGGGGATGCAAACATCGATCCAAACAAACGATGTGAACAAAAGCAAAGGAAAAGAAACAGCAGCAGATCATGCATGAAACCACACAGGGAGCAAGCAAGAAAAAGGCAATCACTTCTACGTAGTCCTCGCACTCGTCAATGCGTATTAGCAAACCACTAACGCATGCATGGGGGCGTTGACACGATGCTTCGCCTCGTTCAGATGGCAGCAGAGGAGCCATGGTGATGGTGGGTGGCGCCGGTGATCATGCCGCTCCACAGGCCGAGCCCGCCCAGGGAGCTGATGGAGGTCTCTGTCGGCGCGCGGCTCGCCTCGCCGCACCACTCCAGCGACAGCAGCCTCTCCGCCTGCGGCTTCATCTCGGCAACGACACTGTCACGCTCAGCCCGCGACGTCGCGCCACCAAATGGAAGCGCAAGGTGCTCGCCAAGCCCGGCTGCATACCGGAGCGCGTTCAGTGCGTGGTACTCCGCGCCGCCACCGCCGCTTCCGTTGGCAATGCCCATCATGCCTGGCCCGGTGAAGTGAGCCTCAGAGTTCGCGCTCTCAAAGCCGCCGGAGCCCGAGAGGATGTGGTCGTACTTCCAGTCGAAGAGCCCGAGGCTGCAGAGCGGGTCGGCGGCCGAGACCGCCGGCGGCTGCATCCCGGAGAAGGACAGGTGGAGTCCGGTCTCTGCCATGTGTCGCCCGTGGTGAAGCTGCTGCATCATCGAAATCGGCGGCGTGATGGCGGCGGCAGCAGAGGGCTTCTTGGCGGCGCTGGCGCGCTTGTTCTTGCGGCAGCCGCCGCCGACGGGGACGTTGCGGAGGGAGCCGCCCTTGGTCCAGTAGCGGCGGCACGTCTTGCAGAAGTAGCGCGGCTGGGAGAGGCTGTAGTTGTTGTAGTAGCAGAACTTGGTGTGCGTGGAGTCGCAGCGCGGGCACTTGAGCGGCTGGTCGTGCTGCGGGCGCAGCCGCCGGTCCGCCGCCTGCTGGGCCTGCATCGGCTCCGGGCACGCGATGATCAGCTCCTCCGACGGCGACGACGACCCCATCCCGCCCTGGTCCTCGGGAACGATGCCCTGAAAGCAAAAGGCACACACCAGATCAACGTCAGCACGTTGTCGCAGTGTGATCTGTAATCATCATTAGCTGTGGCATGTGACAGAAGAATGGAAGCCTCGGAATGCGCGAAAGCGTCTTGGCCAAGCTGCTAGCTGCATCCTGCATGCATGCATGGTCCCATGCATGTCGCAGCAAGCTGCATGCAGACCAAGCTAGGGTTTCTCAAAGGGTAAAGCTTGCGACACCCATGGCGCTTCATGATGGAAGCATCAAGTAGGTCCAAGTTCTAGATCGATCTGGGGCCGATCCTATGGTATACGTACTTTTAGACTCAGACTGATCACTTGCTTTCCATCACATGCAAAAGTAACAAGGGGTGTGTAGATTTCTTGAGGGCCATACGTAGTGTACTTGGCGACTTGGTCTTGATCTCTCCACCATTCTCCATGCATTTCTCATGATTACTCGCAACTCTAGATCCTTAAGAGTGATCATAGTCTAGCTTGTTCCTAGTTATACATATACAGTTAATTTATGTCAAATATACAATGTTTTATGCAGAGTTGCAGACTGTATGCATTGGTGTGTTGTGCCCTAGCTATCATCCCATCCGAGCTTAATTCAACGACATGAATGTTACTCCTCCCATTCGTAGTGGATACAGATTTTTTTAGAGGAACATTGAACAAGTTTATAAACAAAACTACATATATTGAATACAAATATATATCGTTAGATACATCCTGAGACACTTTTGTTATGTTAGGTGTTGCAGATATATATGGATGATTTTTCTCTGTAGACTTGGTCCACTCTAAAAAAAACAATATGCAATACATTATGGAACATAATAAGTAGCATGAGAGTTACCCACAGAGTTCAAGCCAAGTCTCCTTAAAAAAGGCTATTCTACTCATAATGTACTATTGTGCTAAATCTGCCTCCGCTCCAAATGCCGTTGTTTCTCCGCATTAACATTTTTACCTTTCAAGGAGAGGCAGAATTTATGTCATGTTCAAAAGTTAAAGTGAAACTTATCAGATGATCAAGTTGTACTTGTTTGAATCTCTTTATCTTGTCGTTGCTTTTGCTTGCAATACATGTGGGTCTCTGGTTAGCTAGTCGATAGCTACCATTCACTTTTCACAGTTTCTTAAAATGGACACGCACTAAAACTACTAATGTCTGGTAGAATGCCCGCTTTTGTTGCATCTTTTGCTTGTTTTCCTTTTAAAGTTTCTTTGTGTAACAAAGCTATGGAAACAAAATGTTTAGTGTGTCTTAAAATGTGGTATTTACACTGGTGAGAAATATCCATTCATGGTCCAAAGCTGAAACAACCGGATGCTGTTTACATGGATGATGGAACAGTGCATATTTCTCACACATATCTCCTACAGTAAATTTGGTCAGCTCACGTAGATACTACGCATCTCACAAATTAACTAGGGTCTGTCTAAACAAATTAACTAGGGTGGTATCCAATAAAATCTTGTTTCCCCCTCACCCTTCCACAAATCTCAATGCAGAGACATCAGACTGTTTAGGGTGTCGACTTAGACGTAATTAAGAATATCTGAAGCGACTTAGATTTAGCAAAATCATACTAATAATTAAGTGATGCTCTTACCAGCAGTACATACTCGTGAAAACTGTTCAGGTAAAGGAAAAGTTTTAGAACCTCTGTGAAACAAAAGGTACGAACGAAAGATTTTTTTTTTAGAAATACAGACTAACCTTATCAACGAAAACTACATGCGCTACTAGCTAGTATGAATACCACAACTGACTAAGAGAATTTGCATATGTTCGTTCATACTACATGTGATCAACGACGACAGGAATTTTTTTCAATTCTAGCTAATCAAGTATCAGGATCCAGCTGCCTGTAGATCTGCAGCGCCTAGGTACGTACAGTATCAAATAGGTAGATCTGTGAAGCTATATATTGAGTCATTAATTCTCCTCCAACAGTCTTTATAATTGATTTGGATGCAGAATACACCTACTAGCGTGACGCTTGTTTCTTCCTATGCTGCTAGGTCAATTAATCACAACTTCGATCTCCTGTATATGTAGATCCTACAACGTGTATATGGGTAGACTGGAAAACGAAAGCAGTGGTTATTTTCTGAAGGCTGCACGGTAGCTAGAGTAGCTGCATGTACACACCAGCGTATGTGAACACGGTCTCATCTCAAGATGAGGAGATGGAGACAAAAATCACGTTGATCGCGCAAAGCCAAATCAAACCAAGTGCTAGTTGATCACGCAAATCAAAACAAAGTGCTTGTTAATTACAAGCACGATAGGTGTACATATATATGTGGGTGACATACCTTGAGCCAGTCGGAGTCCATGCAGAAATGCATCGGATGAGCTGCGCCTGCCATCATCGATCGCCCGGGCTTCCCAATCAAGCAGTCAAGGCACCCCAAAGATGCGGCAACCTCACTGCCAGCCGCTATCTATGCACGTAGCCCCGGCAAATCGAAGATCCAGCAGCAACTCAAACCTAGATACGATCGATGGTCTACACCTACTGCACACGCACGCGGCCTGCTTGTTCTCGTTTCGTTATTTGTCGACGGGTTTCAGGGCGATTGGCTAGCTAGCTAAGAGGAGGCGGATTCACCGATTAGTAGCTAGGAAGAACATGAAGATGAAGAGGAGGGCGGGGTGTGGATCGACACATCGATGCTGGACAGGAGAAGAGAAGCTGTGGAGAAGGAAGAGGAGATATGAGGCGGGGAAGCTGGTGGGCTGCGGCGCTACTGGTAGTTGGTGAGAGACGTGGAGGAGGGGGGAGATGTGAATAAGAAGGGAGCGAAAAGCAGCGGAGCCATGGCCAAAGCCCCAGCCGGATGGAGGGCGGACTGGAACGAGCTTGGTGTGGGTAGGCTACTGTGCTGCTGCCTCTGATCTCCAGGGGCTTGGCCTGGCTCGGTGGTGGTGGTGGGGTTGGTTGCATGCGACGCATGTTGCCGGGGGTGTGGTGGGGCGGGCGGGGAGGCCCACCGTGTCGGGGTGGAGTCTGTGTGGAGACATGGCGTGGGGGAAGACGGCCATCTTCTCGTCTCCTCGCCACTGGTGGGCCTGCCTACGCGCGCGGCTCGCATCCCGCGGCGTGTGCGCGTGTCGGTCGGCGGCCTTCATCTTCATGCTAGCGCCTACGGCTGGCTACGTATCCCCATCGACCTCACCCGGATCGGTGGGTGGTCCGGTTCACGGTTCACGGCGTTGCTAGCGTGTTTCCGAGGTGAGAATTACGGCGTGGGTACACGAAGCGCCTAGTAGTACAGCTGTGGCAGTCAATTTCGCCGTTTGCCGGGGTGGTTGTTTGTTTGCGTAGCTGCAGCTGGAGCCTAGCTAGGCCCTCATTTTATCGTAGGAAATTGAAATTATATAAGAATAGAAAAGACGCAGTAATTCATGTGTCGCTATAAAGCCTTTTTTCATAATAGATAGGACAGAAAAATTATACTCCTAGTATATATCTATTGTTCATTGTTTTTTATAGCTTACCACTCCTGCCGAATGGATGCAATTTTGATCATCACCTCTGAGCTAATTTTCTTCTTCTTTAAAATACGAAGGATATGATGTGTAGGAATAGGGACTCATTCCTGCAAACCAAAAGCTCTAAAATATTTTTTTTCTACGAGAATCCTATCCTATGGGATTCTTCATATTTCCTGTAAACCAACGAAAGCCTGAAGAGGTGTTCCGGGGTGGTGCAAACGGAAAAACGCAGAAATTTTGGAAGATCGATGAAAGAGGTTAGAGAGATAGAATGTGTTGTATTGGACATAACAAAGGAAAGGCAAAATAAGATTTGATCTAACGTCGATATTCCTATGTAATGGAGAATATGGCGACTCCAATCCTATGGTCCAAACTCTATAGGGGGCGGGGGAGGGGGGGGGGATCTACGAACTAGAACCTTCCCAAATTCCTTCAATCCAAAGAGTGAATATTTTAAAACTTTTAAAATCTTTACTATATGCCGGCTATTTGATTTTCATAATTAAGGTCAATGCATGACATTATGTGTGGAGTAAGATTATGAAAATAGCATTATCTCGCGAAAAATTATGGGGGGATCTACGAACTAGAACCTTCCGAAATTCCTTCAATCCAAAGAGTGAATATTTTAAAACTTTTAAAATCTTTACTATATGCCGGTTATTTGTTTTTTCATAATTAAGGTCAATGCATGACATTATGTGTGGAGTAAGATTATGAAAATAGCATTATTTCGCGAAAAGGAAACTCAAGACTCTTCTAGCTAGGGGCTACCTTGTACTCGGTTTACAAGGAAAATTTGCACTAAGCTAAGACCTTTCTCAAATGAAATTGTACAATACTCCCTCCGTCCCATAATATAAGAATGTTTTGACACTAGTGTCAAAAACGTTCAAACGTTCTTATATTATGGGACGGAGGGAGTAGTATTATTCTTGGTTTTTATGTTTTCCATGTATTGTAGACGAGGGTTGTCTTCATCTCTACGTGCAGAGGGAGGATTAACTCTTGTGTGGTTGTATTAGCTTGATGTGATGATAAGACTTCGTAAAGCTTTCATTATAAAGAAATCTGGTGTAATCAATTATGGGGAGGGGGGGGGGGTTAAGAAGCATTGCAAATTAGCAAATGGAGAAAAGGAATGCTACTCTGGACATGATGTTGATGACTCTCTTTTTAATTTTAGCAAAAAATGCTTTCAAGCTTAAAGAAACTATGGGGGCGAATCATGGATGGGGACGTCGACCACATTGAACCTACACTAGTGAGTTTCAAAACTATGCGATCAAACAATACCTGTGTGAAAATCATGAAATGACTTCACGACACATGTCATGTGTGATAGAGAGCCATTTTTCGATTTTTCACACAAACCACAAGTGTTCTTCCATGGGGGTTCCCAGGTCTCACCGACAAAGGGCATAGGTAGAGCGGCACCTCCCTACGCACACTTATTCAACTTAGTGCAACAAATAAAAATCTAAATAATGTAATTAGTAGGTTATATTTTCTCATTGAAGGTGACAATTTTTTTTACTTTCTCTCTTCTCTTTTTTTGGTTCTCGCAACTTTCTGTTGGGTATCATCTCTAGCCTATTGTAACTTATTTGGGGCAAAAGGTTTTGTTGTTGTGTTAAGCTAGAGGGTTTAACGACCCAAATACAAAGAGTGAATATTTTAAAACTTTTAAAATCTTTACTATATGTCGGTTATTTGATTTTCATAATTAAGGTCAATGCATGACATTATGTGTGGAGTAAGATTCTAAAAATATCATTATTTCACGAAAAGGAAACTCAAGACTCTTCTAGATAGGGGCTACCTTGTACTCGATTTACAAGGAAATTTTGCACTAAGCTAATACCTTTCTGAAACAAAATTGTACAATCGTATTCTTCTTGGTTTTTATGTTTTCCCATGTATTGTAGTCGAGGATTGTCTTCATCTCTATGTGCAGATGGAGGATTAACTCTTGTGTGGTTGTATTAGCTTGATGTGATGATAAGACTTCGTAAAGCTTTCATTATAAAAAAATCTGGTGTAATCGATTATGGGGAGGAGGGGTTAAGAAGCATTGCAAATTAGCAAATGGAGAAAAGGAATGCTACTCTGGACATGATGTTGATGACTCTCTTTTTAATTTTAGCAAAAAATGCTTTTAAGCTTAAAGAAACTATGGGGGCGAATCATGGATGGGGATGTCGATCACATTGAACTTAAACTTGTGAGTTTCAAAAATATGCGATCAAACAATACTTGTGTGAAAATCACGAAATGACTTCACGACACATGTCATGTGTGATAGTGAGCCATTTTTTGATTTTTCACACAAACCACAAGTGTTCTTCCATGGGGGTTCCTAGGTCAGACCGACAAAGGGCATAGGTAGAGCGGCACCTCCCTACGCACACTTATTCAACTTGTGCAACAAATAAAAATCTAAATAATGTAATTGGTAGGTTATATTTTCTTATTGAAGGTGACAAATTTTCTACTTTCTCTCTTCTCTTTTTTTGGTTCTGGCAACTCTCCCCGAATGCAAACTTATTAATCCTAAAGAAAAGAGTCATCGTCTGGAGTAATGGGTGCTTGCTCATGACCATTCCTCTTCTCTCCAGATTTTTTTGTGCGGTGCATACCACCTTGACATTTTGACGACATTGTAAAATACACTCTTTCTGAAGAAGAAAAATGTGTCGTGTACAGTGAAACCAAATGTTACAACAGTGACGAAACCCAGTACATGTCCCCTTTCATATCCCTATTGATAATAGGGAAAATGTGTTTAAGTTTGCTTTTAGCTTGATAATATTATATTAAAATTCAAAAAGTATAATCACCTTAGTACTCTCAACTTCTCAAGCATTAGGGAGATCAGAAAAGATGGTGGGAAAAAACTGCTAAGTTGTAATTTTGTACAGTACCACCGAAATAATAAAGCACCTGGAAGAGAGATATTTCATTTGGACCTAGTTGATTTTCATTACACTTCGGTATGTAGGCATGTCAAAAACATTGTTTGACATCACTACAGGAAATAAGGTATGCAATCTACAGGCAGGAGAGACAAATATACAAACTGTGCTGGTATGTAATCCTAAACTGATTTCTATAAGCAACACTAACCCTATAGAAAAAATATATAAGCATATAGTAGCTAACCATACAAAAATCCATCTACGCGAAGGCCGGTAACACTTGGGAGCTAACTGTGTCTAAGATCCGGCACGACATGATCACAAGGGGTCCTCCGGAGTGTTGTACTCTGTCGATGGTGGTCGGTGGCCGACTGGCGATATCACCTCCTGGCAACCGCCACCCAGCTCCCCGTCAATCTGCCTCGATTGACGGTGTAGTGCTGCTGACCTGTGGTCAATGATCTGGCAGACCTAGATCTGCCACCGCGCCATCACGGTTTGGAAGGTCGTCCACTGTACCATGGGCGGGCTTGCCACCACACCACCCTGTTTGACAGAGGACTAGGTTGACAATAGTCACCGGAGAAGAAGCGTTGGATGCCCCATGTGCTCGACGAGGTGAACGTTGCGACAATTGTGCTAGGGGTTGTCCGTATATCGGAGAAGGGAAGGGAAGATGTACGAAAAATGAAGGGAAGACATACAAATAACAAAATTCACCTAGACCCCCATTTTAAAATTTATGTGCACAAGGAACGAGACAAATCATGTTCTGGACCTAATTAGCACATCTGGTTAAGCAAATAATTGCAGCAAGAAGCGAGTTTTAAGACTAGCCACAATGGGTAGTAACATAGACTAGTAACATGCACATGTTACTAGTCTATGTTAGGGGGTGTTTGTTTCCAGGGACTTTTTTGTGTAGGGACTAGAAAAAGTCCCTCTTAGAGACTTTTTTATCAAACGGGTGGGACTTTTTAGGGACTAAACTAGGCATTTGGGACTAAATGAAGAAGACTCTCAAGGAGAGTCTTTTTGGGACTTTTCCAACAATGCCCCTCCATGCACCCATTGGCCCGCCACTCCATGGTGTTGTTTGATTGTTATTTTTCTATATACTAGGGGCAACATGGTCATTTAATAATCTCTAGGAAGGGACTAAGGACTTTTTAGTCTCTGGAAACAAACAGGGAGGGACTAGAAAAAGTCATAGGACTAGAGAACCAGACACCACCTTACTACCTCTATAGTGGGGAGTAATATATGTGTTGTAACATGCAACACTTCATTTATTAGGCTATAGACTCATTTTGCCTTGATATGTGTGATGTTACTCATACTAGTAGTAACTAGCTATGTTATCATTTTCCTATATTTTTTTATTTATTGCTTGCCACATCATTTATTTTATCTAGATATGTGTGATGTTGCTATCTATATTACTCCCACTGTGAGTAGTCTAAGCTGATCATGGACCCTTTTACAATTCGTTGGTCTCTTTTAATCTTTATCTTTTTCCCGTGAATTAAACACCTCGACTTGAGAGAGTTACTGTGTTTTTCAATCATCCATTTTACGAATACTTTTCTACCATATTCGTTTATTTTTCTATTCCTTCATTTTTTGTGTCATGTGAATCGAAGGAGGGCTAAACAGTTTTAACAAAAGAACCTAGTACGTGACAAGTAAGGCGTCGCCATGACGACACCGGAGCCACGTGGAATATTTCGGACCTCGTGAAAAAGGAGCGACGAGAAAACCGAAAGCTCACTCCAATTGGGACCCCATGTTTTGTTCTTGTTGACCCGATCGATCCCCTTTTTTCTTCCCGGGCCGTCGTATTCTTTTCTCCGCGGCCTCTTAAAAATACGGCGTACAAAATTTTGGTCGAAAGGCACTCCTATCTTTCCCTCGCGCTTTGATTTGTTTTTAACCACCTAGCTGGTGCTGTCAAAAGTAACCGAACATGCATGTCGCGAAAGAAAGGAGCACCAGATGTCACATTATTTACAGAAGTAGAAAAAGCTAAAGGCGGGTGTTCAGTCTATGAAACTATGACCAGTTATGTGATTCTTCACGCATGTACCTGATACTCCAATAAAATGAGTACTAAGAGTATTTGATTTGTGAAACCTGAATGGCTAGGAGGACAGTGGTATTCCCAATACAACTTCCACACTTGACATTGGTGCTCACATTATTCCAGACGTTTCGGCGACGTGTGTTTACTGGAAGGAGACGTTTCCTTCGACTATGAAGGTGTCTGTGGTGACTTCATTAATCTCGAGATGATGTGTTGACTCAGTCACTCGAAAGTGCTTATAGGGGTAGGGCATGCATGCATGGCGTAAGCGTATGTGCGCATCTGCGTATGTAATGTGTTAAAAAAAATAGTATTTGATTGGGTTTATGTAAGACAGATCTAGATGTGCTCTAGTTATTGCACATCTAAGTGACTAAATCAAATTAGAAAGAAAAGGATAAAAGACAAAAAGAAAATGCTTGCACGAATTTTAGTATAAAACCAATGACATGAGACTTAGATGTGTAATAGTGAAAGCACATATAGATGTGCCTTAGCAAAACTGTATTTGATTTTTAGTTTTCAGCTAAGACATGGAACCGTATAGCGGTCTGGTTGAGGGTAAAAAAATTCGTCTGCTGGTGGTGTGATGCAGATTCCTATAGTCTACGTATGGCCGGAATTTTTCTGGGTCCGCTCGAAAGCATGTTTTTTGGGGGGACTGAAAGGCATGTGATTGCAAAGAAGAGACAAGGGAGGGCGGAGCCGAAGCATCTCTCCCTGTCTTTGATCTCTTTCCAGATTCAAAATTTGTTTCCTTTGCTTTCCCCAACTCGCCGTCCACAAGCAAGGTATCGATACCCTCGTTCCCCGCCATCATCATCCTCTAGCTGTGTGCGCGCTGCAGGCTTGGCTTGCTTCGCTTGGTTGGTTGGTGTCAGTCGTTCGGTCAGTCAGTCGGCTGTCAGTGCCATGCATCAACCTCGACCCCACTGCATCGCTTTGCGTTGATTGATAGCTTCTTCGGCTCTCTGTTTGGATATTCTAACTCAGTTAGAGATTAGAGTTAGATTCTAACCCTGAACTAATCCTAAACTAATTCTAATCAAAAAGATGTTTGGATAGCAGGGTTAGCTGAAGCGCGGATACGGCGAGGCGCCTTCACGGGCTGTGCGAGAGGGGGGGAGGGAGAGGACAAGAAGCTTCGAGGAAGTGAGGAGGGATCTGCCTCGGAAAGAGCGAGAGAAAAATGTGTTTTTTTAGTGTTCCTCAGAAGAACTAACCCAAATAAACACCTTTTAGGTGGGTTAGATTTTTTGGATGAGTTAGATGCATCTAACCCAAACTAACTCTCCTGTTTGGATATTTTTGGGTTAGTTGAGTCCAAACTAACCCAAACAAACTCTAACCCGTTGATTCAAACAGGGCCAATGGCCTGTTTGGATACTCTAACTCAGTTAGAGGTTAGAGTTAAATTTTAACCTTGAACCATCCCTGAACTAACTCTAAACAAAGAGGTGTTTGAATGGCAGGGTTAGATTGACAATAAATACTCTTTCTTGATCATTTGGCTACTTTGGACCCTATTTTCTGCCGGATTTGGCAGAGCGAGTCCTGGCCGAGGCAGACGGGGACGCGCCCGGCAAGGAGCCGCGCTGGCCTCTCGCGCAGCCCGCCGACCAAATCCGGCGTCCCTGCGTAAAGAGTCGCGCTGGCTGAGGCCGACGGGGACGGGCTGCGCAAGGAGCCGCGACTGCTTACCGGCGGGCAGACGGGCCGCAGAAAGACGAGAGGGTATGTTGCGGGAGAGTGAGAGAAAAATATGTTTTTTAGTGGTCCCAAAGAAAACTAACCCAAATAAGCACCTTTTAAGTGAGTTAAATTTTTTGAATGGGTTAGATGCATTTAACTCAAAGTAACCTTTTCATTTGGATATTTTTGAGTTAGTTGAGTCCGAACTAATCCAAACTAACTTTAACTCATGAAACCAAACAGGGCTCATGTTGAGTTTTGAATTGGAATTTGACCAAATTCATATTGCTTCTTCTGGACTTTCTTCCTAGTTTGATCAGGAGCTAGTTTACCCGAGTGCCTGAGTGGCAGTACTATTCGTAGGTAGTACTCTCTTCGTCTCATAATGTTAAAATAAATTCGAGGTATATCGTTGATTATTTGAGGACCAAACAATCACATGAGCACGGCACCGAGATTTGTTAACGAGGTTCACCGATATGGCTACATTCCCAGAGCCTGACTATGAGCGTTCCTTTTCGTGACACCGCTACAATACCGCACCCGGTCGCCCTGGACACCGGCACATGCCGCCGGCTTCCCCTGCGTTCCGGTGCTATTATGTTGGCATAGATTACATCGTGTGTCTACCCCCATTATATATGAGAGGTCTAGGATACAAGTGTCCTATTAGGACACGCCTCCATATCCTATCTAAACACAATACAACTCCTAGTCCAACTGTAACCTACCTTATACACAATATTTGACACAACTCTAACAAACTCTATCTTAGCGAATATTCTCCATAACCTTGAATTCGTCAATGTGTCAAACTTCCATGTACATTGGATTTGAGCTTATCCCATGAGTACCGCTGCTACTCCAAAGACTCCATGTGACTCCACCTGCAACTTGTAGTCTCTTCTTTTCTTGATCACAGTCAACACTCGAACAAAATTAAGTTCCTTATTACTCTAGTTTCTGCTCCCAACTTTCAGAGTACCCATCAATATTATCACACACTGATCACTGACCTGCATGAAAGTGAACAACTCATATATTGGGTGTCACATATAAGAGTTATCTGAACTCAACATCACCGCTCCTTTCTTGACCGTCTGTCTGAAACTTGAAGGAATTTCACCGTTGCTTATAGTCATCCCGAGTCAAATTCGCAGTTGTCTCACCACATGTATGACCACCAGAGCCCTGGTCCGTCTCCATGTCCCGTGCGCACCGCACGCCTCGCCGCTATTACCACGTCGAGCCCCGCTGTCCCGGTCGAGTCTCAAGGGTCGCGAACCCACACCACTCAACCCCACTGCAGAGTACCACCGATCATCATCGACCGATGACAAGTTTCACGCTTCCATCAGACCACTGGGCTCCAGTCCGAACTGCGTGTCACTCGCTTTTCCCACCTGCTGAATAGGCTTCGACCCCGTCGATTTACGCCGTAGCCCCTCAATCCAGCTCCACCTTCAATATGACTCCATGGTAGATGACCAATCCACCCCTACGCCTCATCGACTTCAAGCTCCGTGTATACACCACATTGAATCAATCCCGCGCCATAGTCTTGTCGAAGCCACACAAGTCCTCGGGGCCTGCGCCACGTGTTTCCATGCCCCAAAAGTCGGTCACCATCAGCATCACGCTCCTATGTAGCCGTCGCCGATCCCGCACCGTCTTCTGTATCAATCGACTTGCGTCGATCCGTCAGACTATCTAGTCCGACCCAGCCGAACTCGTTCGACTGTATGACACGCTCGAGGCTCCCAAATCATTTTCCGCGAATTTTCATCCATCACACATAATTCCATCTTATCTGGCATGACTTCCTGCAATGCCCTCAAGCATCCCTGTTGTGCCAACAAAATTTTCATCCTTGTCTGCCATAACCAAGGTTTTCAGTTCCGTGAACTTCTCCACCTCAATCCCGGTATCCGTTGGCCCCATGGTTCTTTGTACGGCTGACCCTGCGAAAAATTATATGAGCTTTCCACACGATGCCCCAAGCACACGGACAAAACCTCTGCATGCTACTATAGCAAAACCAAGAGAATTAAAAAATCTTTGGCCTTCACGTGGTAACTCTCGTCTCAGCTCAACTTCCTGATGCTAGCAATTGCCTTGTCAACGCCTCCTGCTAATTCCAACGGATGCATATCCCTTGATGGATTTAATTCCTCGATTGATTTGCCTACCTAACTCCGTGTCATTGGAGACTCGGTCTCCCTTTCTTTTTTTGTCCACAAACAAATCTCCGGCACGCTCATGCTTGAGTTCCTGCGTGGGACAACATCATCGAGCCAGCTCCGCCGTACCTGTGCGCGGCCACGCACCACAACCAAGCCGCCTGCTCCACAGCCCGCTGGACTTTTGCGTGAATGCCCTGGGCCTTGCCTGGACCAGCTGCTCCCGGCTACTGCTCGCACAAGTCCCACGCATCGCAACTCGCCGAGATCGTATCGACCTGACGCTTGCCTAGCTCAGTGCCGCCTGAACGCTCGCCCGATGGATCCACACGATCAATCGCCGCACGTCTGCTGCTCCCGATGCTTTCGCCTCCCGTCTACCAATCCGATCCCGTCGAGAACTCTGCCAGCCTCCGATTACTTGTTTTCCAATCTCGTCGAGAACCACGCCCCACTCGGTTGCAATCTCAAACTCGATATTTCCTCTAGATTGACGATCCACAACCTCCGAACAACCTAACTCATGATACCACTTGTTAAAATAAATTCGAGTTATACCGTCGATCATCCGAGGACCAAGCAATCACACGAGCATGACACCGAGATTTGTTAACGAGGTTCACCGATATGGCTACATCCCCGGGGCCTGACTATGGGCGCTCCTCCCCATGACACCGCTATAATACCGCACCCGGTCGTCCTGGACACCGGCACATGCCGCCGGCTTCTCCTGCGTTCCGGTGCTATTATGTTGGCATAGATTATATGGTGTGTCTACCCCCGCTATATATGAGAGGCCTAGCATACAAGTGTCCTATTAGGACACGACCCCATATCCTATTTAAACACAATACAACTCCTAGTCCAACTGTAACCTACTTTGTACACAATATTTGACACAACTCTAACACATAATATAAGAACATTTTTGAGAGATTGTCAAAAATTATCTTATATTATAGAATGGAAGGAGTAGTATGCATGAATCAAAGGCAGTGTGTGTGGTTGTCAGGGCGTGCAAGAAATGTACGTAAATGTGTACACACTCAAAATTGCCATGTATGCCGGTTTGTCATACCGGGACTTTGACATCTATTACCTTATCATGACTTGTTTGGTTTGTGATTTTTCTTTTCTTTAAAAAACAGGTTAAAATCCTTGGCTTCTGTATCATTGTGATGCATACAGCCATCTACAATTAAATTGATGTAAGACGGTGAGGCGTAAGTCACCAACGAAACAAGTATAAAACATATACAACTATGGTAGAACCAATACAAGAAATGAAATTAACGCCTACAAGTAAGTAGACTTCTTCGGCAGCAACCTTCAAGAAGGGATGCACATCCTCACGCCTCCATCGCCATGTCCAATCGTAGACGACAAGAGCGAGGAATTTCATCATGCCTATTGAGACTAACCAAGGAAGGTCAACATGGCAGCGAGATGACAACGCCTTCAACATGGTGTCGACCCTTCGTTGCTGAGTCCAACCATTGAAGGCTACAATAAGGATTTTCACATTGGAAATGAGACGGTGGTCCAATCACCATCTTTATATGGACCTTCCGACATTTACACCAGTTAGTACTCAACGCTAGGCCGGAGCGGCGCTAGCGGGAGAGTGGGATGTAGTCCGAAGCAAGATTACTAACACGGGCATTAGGAGGCTGCCTGTGATACTGTGTGGATTTGGCCGCTATCACTCCACACCGGCGAGAAACAATGTTTAGCATCCACCATGATCTCGGAATCGCTGCCCCGACATCCTTCATGTCTACTAGCATGTCGGGCGCCGTTCCATTGTGACGGTGTCCTTCGACAACGGATCGGCCCGTGCTCACCGTGCGCGTCACTTTCATGTCCGATCCGTCAACCGGCCACACAAGAAAGACGTCATGCTTGTGTTTGTAACTAAGTTTGCCATAGTTTGCCACAGTTGTCTTACTTACCTCGTGTGCTCAAATGTTTAGCCACACTTTGGCTTGTCTTAGGTAATTTGCCATACTTTTTGTGTGTAAGGCATTTGGGCTTATTTTTCATATATATTTTTACCTTATGTGTGGCTAGAGCCATACAACCATTTTACTTGGTTAAAGTTGTCTAATTTAAGGTGTGGCAAAGTGTAGCTAGGAACCTAACAACCCCTATGTCTAAAATCGAGTAAAAACTGAAAACCAAAGACCTGACCTGTAAAGACCGAGACCGAACACGTATAGGCAGAACTAAAATTGATCGTCGAAACTAGAAGACTGAACTAAATTTGGTCGGATCGGTCTTCTTCTCCAAATGATAGAATAACCAAGATAGACTGAATTAGCACAATTCTTTGGATGTTTACGGCACGGCTAGCACAATCCCCAACCCTCTCTCAATGTTTACGACACAGTTCTAGTTGAATACACCTACTATATACACATGTTGTATGAGTGTATCAATTTTGAATGTTGGTTGCATACACCTGTTACACATATTGCTTGAATTAGCTTGCACACGCCTATATTGTCTTTTATTAAACGGAGGCAAAATATTTGCCTCGTGTATTAACTATGAAGAATAGAATAGAGTGGTGTTACTATCCATTGAGTTTTAAGCGCTACGCCACCCCCTAGTACAACTACTCCCCCGACATGATTTGCCCTAGCTTCTTAGCACCAGCAAGCCACCGGGATTCCTTATTGTAAGCATCGTGTTCCCACGGTGTGAGATTTTCCATCGGATGCGTGTGGTAATTTATCATGGACTACTTGGAGGACCCCTGCAGGGTTAAATCTTTCGGAAAGCCATTCCCGCAGTTATGTGACGACTTGGAAATTTATAATATCCGGTTGTAGAGAACTTGACACTAAACTTCAAATAAAATACACCAACCGTGTGCGTAATCGTGATCGTATCTTTTTGAGGGAGTTCGGGAAGAGAACACGGTGGGGTTATGTATGACTCATAAGTAGGTGTTTAGGATCACCTCTTGATCATTACTAGTTCACGTCCGTTTATGCGTAGTTTACTCGTCTTATTCTTGTATTGATAAGTTAGCCACATAGAAATTAATGCTTAGTGCTTGCTGCAACCTCGCCACTTCACCATTCTTCACCCATTAAGTTTTGTTAGTTTTGATACCCATGGTAATGAGATTGCCGAGTCCCCATGGCTCACAGATTACTACAACAACAGGTGCAGGTACAAGTAAAGCAATGCTTTTGACGTGAGTGTGATGCTTGTTTGCTTTTGGAGTTCTTCTTCTTCCTCTTCGACGATCACAGGATGGGTTTCAGGTCGGGAGCCTGGGATTAGTAGGGTGGACTTCGTTCTTATTTTTCGTTTGATTTCATCCGTAGTCGGATCCTACTCTTCTGTATAATGATTGCTATGTATTGATGTATTGATGTACTCATGTTGTAGCTTGTGGCGAGTGTAAGCCTTTATCTGCTATTCTCATCTATCCAGTTGTTGGGTTTCGTAGTAATTTCAAAAAAATTCCTACTCACACGCAAAATCATGGTGATGCATAGCAACGAGAGGGGAGAGTGTGATCTACGTACCCTTGTAGATCGACAACAGAAGCATTTGGTTGATGTAGTCGTGCGTCTCCACGGCCCGACCGATCAAGCACCGAAACTACGGCACCTCCAAGTTCTAGCACACGTTCAGCTTGATGACGATCCCCGGGCTCCGATCCAGCAAAGCGTCGGGGAGGAGTTCCGTCAGCACGACGGCGTGTTGACGATCTTGATGTTCTCTTGTCGCAGGGCTTCGCCTAAGCACCACTACAATATGACCGAGATGGAATATGGTGGAAGGGGGCACCGCACACGGCTAAGGAACGATCACGAAGATCAACTTGTGTGTCTATGGGGTGCCCCCTGCCCCTGTATATAAAGGATGGAGGAGGAGGAGGCCGGCCAAGGCTTGGTGCGGCCAGGATGTGGAGTCCTACTAGGACTCCAAGTCCTAGTAGGAGTCCACCAAGAGGGGAAGAAGGGAGAAGGAAGTGGAGGAGAAGGAAAGGTGGCCGGCCCCCTTTTCCCTAGTCCAATTCGGACCAGAGGGGAGGGGGGCGCAGCAGCCCCTTGGCCCTTTCTCCTCTTCCCACTAAAGCCCATCAAGGCCCATTGCTTCTCCCGTAACTACCCGGTACTCCGAAAAATACCCGAATCACTCGGAACCTTTCCGATGTCCGAATATAGTCGTCCAATATATCGATCTTTACATCTCGACCATTTCGAGACTCCTCGTCATGTCCCCGATCTCATCCGGGACTCCGAACTCCTTCGGTACATCAAAACTCATAAACTCATAATATAACTGTCATCAAAACCTTAAGCGTGCGGACCCTACGGGTTCGAGAACGATGTAGACATGACCGAGACATGTCTCCGGTCAATAACCAATAGCGGGACCTGGATGCCCATATTGGCTCCTACATATTCTACGAAGATCTTTATCGGTCAGACCGCATAACAACATACGTTGTTCCCTTTGTCATCGGTATGTTACTTGCCCGAGATTCGATCGTCGGTATCCAATACCTAGTTCAATCTCGTTACCGGCAAGTCTCTTTACTCGTTCTGTAATACAACATCCCGCAACTGACTCATTAGTTGCATTGCTTGCAAGGCTTAAATGATGTGCATTACCGAGAGGGCCCAGAGATACCTCTCCGACAATCGGAGTGACAAATCCTAATCTTGAAATACGCCAACCCAACATGTACCTTTGGAGACACCTGTAGAGCTCCTTTATAATCACCCAGTTACGTTGTGACGTTTGGTAGCACACAAAGTGTTCCTCCGGCAAACGGGAGTTGCATAATCTCATAGTCATAGGAAGATGTATAAGTCATGAAGAAAGCAATAGCAACATACTAAACGATCGGGTGCTAAGCTAATGGAATGGGTCATGTCAATCAGATCATTCACCTAATGATGTGATCCCGTTAATCAAATAACAACTCTTTGTTCATGGTTAGGAAACATAACCATCTTTGATTAACGAGCTAGTCAAGTGCATACTAGTGACACTCTGTTTGTCTATGTATTCACACATGTATTATGTTTCCGGTTAATACAATTCTAGCATGAATAATAAACATTTATCATGATATAAGGAAATAAATAATACATTTATTATTGCCTCTAGGGCATATTTCCTTCAGTCTCCCACTTGCACTAGAGTCAATAATCTAGATCACATCACCATGTGATTAACATCGATAGTTCACATCATCATGTGATTAACACCCATAGTTCATATCGCCATGTGACCAACACCCAAAGGGTTTACTAGATTCAGTAATCTGGTTCACATCGCTATGTGATTAACACCCAAAGAGTACTAAGGTGTGATCATGTTTTGCTTGTGAGAGAATCTTAGTCAACGGGTCTGCCACATTTAGATCCACATGTATTTTGCAAATTTCTATGTCAACAATGCTCTGCATGGAGCTACTCTAGCTAATTGCTCCCACTTTCAATATGTATCTAGACCGAGACTTAGAGTCATCTAGATTAGTGTCAAAACTTGCATCGGCGTAACCCTTTACGACGAACCTTTTTTGTCACGTCCATAATCGAGAAACATATCCTTATTTCACTAAGGATAATTCTGACCGCTGTCCAGTGATCTACTCCTAGATCACTATTGTACTCCCTTGCCAAATCAGTGCAGGGTATACAATAGATCTGGTATACAGCATGACATACTTTATAGAACCTATGAGTGAGGCATAGGGAATGACTTTCATTCTCTTTCTATCTTCTGCCGTGGTCGGGCTTTGAGTCTTACTCAATTTCACACCTTGTAACACAGGCAAGAACTCTTTCTTTGACTGTTCCATTTTGAACTACGTCAAAATCTTGTCAAGGTATGTACTTATTGAAAAAAACTTATCAAGCGTCTTGATCTATCTCTATAGATCTTGATGCTCAATATGTAAGCAGCTTCACCGAAGTCTTTCTTTGAAAAACTCCTTTCAAACACTCCTTTATGCTTTATAGAATAATTCTACATTATTTCCGATCAACAATATGTCATTCACATATACTTATCAGAAATGTCGTAGTGCTCCCACTCACTTTCTTGTAAATACAGGCTTCACCGCAAGTCTGTATAAAACTATATGCTTTGATCAACTCATCAAAGCATATATTCCGACTTCGAGATGCTTGCACCAGTCCACAGATGGATCGCTGGAGCTTGCACATTTTGTTAGCACCTTTCGGATTGAAAAAACCTTCTAGTTGCATCGTATACAACTCTTCTTTAATAATCCATTAAGGAATTCAGTTTTGTTTATCCATTTGCCAGATTTCATAAAATGCGGCAATTGCTAACATGATTCGGACAGACTTAAGCATAGATACGAGTGAGAATCTCTCATCGCAGTCAACACCTTGAACTTGTCGAAAACCTTTTGCGACAATTGTAGCTTTGTAGATAATAACACTACTATCAGCGTCCGTCTTCCTCTTGAAGATCCATTTATTTTTATGGCTTTCCGATCATCGGGAAAATCCATCAAAGTCCATACTTTGTTTTCATACATGGATCATATCTCAGATTTCATGGCCTCAAACCATTTCGCGGAATCTAGGCTCATCATCGCTTCCTCATAGTTCGCAAGTTCGTCATGGTCTAGTAACATGACGTCCAGAACAGGATTACCGTACCACTCTGGTGCGGATCTTACTCTGGTTTACCTACGAGATTCGGTAGTAACTTGATCTGAAGTTACATGATCATCATCATCAGCTTCCTCACTAATTGGTGTAGTAGTCACAAGAATAGATTTCTGTGATGAACTACTTCCCAATAAGGGAGAAGGTACAATTACCTTATCAAGTTTTCTACTTTCCTCCCACTCACTTCTTTCCAGAGAAACTCCTTCTCTAGAAACTTTCCGAATTTAGCAACAAAAGTCTTGCCTTCGGATCTGTGATAGAAGGTGTATCCAATAGTTTCCTTTGGATATCCTATGAAGACACATTTCTCCGATTTGGGTTTGAGCTTATCAGGTTGAAACTTTTTCACATAAGCATTGCAGCCTCAAACTTTAAGAAACGACAGCTTAGGTTTCTTGCCAAACCATAGTTCATACGGTGTCGTCTCAACGGATTTAGATGGTGCCCTATTTAACGTGAATGCAACTGTCTCTAATGCATAACCCCAAAATGATAGTGGTAGATCGGTAAGAGACATCATAGATTGCACCATATCTAATAAAGTACGGTTATGACGTTCGGACACACCATTACATTGTGGTGTTCCAGGTGGCGTGAGTAGTGAAACTATTTCACATTGTTTTTTAACTGAAGGCCAAACTCGTAACTCAAATACTCTTCTCTACGATCAGATCGTAGAAACTTTATTTTCTTGTTACGATGATTTTTCACTTCACTCTGAAATTCTTTGAACTTTTCAAATGTTTCAGACTTATGTTTCATTAAGTAGATATACTCATATCTACTCAAATCATCTGTGAAGATCAGAAAATAATGATACCTGTCGCGAACCTCAATATTCATCGGACCACATACATCAGTATGTATGATTTCCAACAAATCTGTTGCTCGCTCCATTGTTCCGAAGAACGGAGTCTTAGTCATCTTGCCCATGAGGCATGGTTCGCAAGCATCAACTGATTCATAATCAAGTGATTCCAAAAGCCCATCAGCATGGAGTTTCTTCATGCGCTTTACATCAATATGACCTAAACGGCAGTGCCACAAATAAGTTGCACTATCATTATTAACTTTGCATCTTTTGGTTTCAATATTATGATTATGTGTATCACTATGATCGAGATCCAACGAACTAGTTTCATTGGGTGTGTAACCATATAAGGTTTTATTCATGTAAACAAAACAACTATTTATTCTCTTACTTAAATGAATAACTGTATTACAATAAACATGATCAAATCATATTCATGCTCAACGCAAACACCAAATAACACTTATTTAGGTTCAACACTAATCCCGAAATTATAGGGAGTGTGCGATGATGATCATATCAATCTTGGAACCACTTCCAACACACATCGTCACTTCATCCTTAACTAGTCTCTGTTTATTCTGCAACTTCCGTTCCGAGTTACTAAACTTAGCAACTGAACTAGTATCAAATACTGAGGGGTTGCTATAAACACTTGTAAAGTACACATCAATAACATGTATATCAAATATACTTATGTTCACTTTGCCATCCTTCTTATCCGCCAATCACTTGGGGTAGTTCCGCTTCTAGTGACCTGTCCCTTTGCAGTAGAAGCACTTAGTCTCAGGCTTAGGACCAGACTTGGGCTTCTTCACTTGAGCAGCAACTTGCTTGCCATTCTTCTTGAAGTTCCCCTTCTTCCCTTTGCCCTTTTCTTGAAACTAGTGGTCTTGTTAACCATCAACACTTGATGTTTTTCTTGATTTCTACCTTCGTCGATTTCAGTATCACGAAGAGCTTGGGAATTACTTTTGTCATCCCTTGCATATTATAGTTCATCACGAAGTTCTACTAACTTGGTGATGGTGACTAGAGAATTCTGTCAATCACTATTTTATCTGGAAGATTAACTCCCACTTGATTCAAGCGATTGTAGTACCCAGACAATCTGAGCACATGCTCACTAGTTGAGCGATTCTCCTCCATCTTTTAGCTATAGAACTTATTGGAGACTTCATATCTCTCAACTCGGGTATTTGCTTGAAATATTAACTTCAACTCCTGGAACATCTCATATGGTCCATGACGTTCAAAACGTCTTTGAAGTCCCGATTCTAAGCCGTTAAGCATGGTGCACTAAACTATCAAGTAGTCATCATATTGAGCTAGCCAAACATTCATAACGTCTGCATCTGCTCCTGCAATAGGCCCGTCACCTAGCGGTGCATCAAGGACATAATTCTTCTGTGCAGCAATGAGGATAAACCTCAGATCACGGATCCAATCCGCATCATTGCTACTAACATCTTTCAACACAATTTTCTCTAGGAACATATCAAAATAAACACAGGGAAGCAACAATGCGAGCTATTGATCTACAACATAATTTGCAAAATACTACCAGGACTAAGTTCATGATAAATTTAAGTTTAATTTAATCATATTACTTAAGAACTCCCACTTAGATAGACATCCCTCTAATCCTCTAAGTGATTACGTGATCCAAATCAACTAAACCATGTCCGATCATCACGTGAGATGGAGTAGTTTCATTGCTGAACATCACTATGTTGATCATATCTACTATATGATTCACGCTCGACCTTTCGGTCTCCGTGTTCCGAGGCCATATCTGTATATGCTTGGCTCGTCAAGTATAACCTGAGTATTCCGCGTGTGCAACTGTTTTGCACCCGTTGTATTTGAACGTAGAGCCTATCACACCCGATCATCACGTGGTGTCTCAGTACGAAGAACTTTCGCAACGGTGCATACTCAGGGAGAACACTTCTTGATAATTAGTGAGAGATCATCTTATAATGCTACCGTCAATCAAAGCAAGATAAGATGCATAAAAGATAAACATCACATGCAATCAATATAAGTGATATGATATGGCCATCATCATCTTGTGCTTGTGATCTCCATCCTCGAAGCACCATCGTGATCACCATCGTCACCGGCGCGACACCTTGATCTCCATCGTAGCATCGTTGTCGTCTCGCCAATCTCATGCTTCCACGACTATCGCTACCGCTTAGTGATAAAGTAAAGCATTACAGCACGATTGCATTGCATACAATAAAGCGACAACCATATGGCTCCTGCCAGTTGCCGATAACTCGGTTACAAAACATGATCATCTCATACAATAAAATTTAGCATCATGTCTTGACCATATCACATCACAACATGCCCTGCAAAAACAAGTTAGACGTCCTCTACTTTGTTGTTGCAAGTTTTACGTGGCTGCTACGGGCTTAAGCAAGAACCAATCTTACCTACGCATCAAAACCACAACGATTGTTTGTCAAGTTGGTGCTGTTTTAACCTTCGCAAGGACCGGGCCTAGCCACACTCGGTTCAACTAAAGTTGGAGAAACTGTTACCCGCAAGCCACCTCTATGCAAAGCACGTCGGGAGAACCGGTCTCGCGTAAGCGTACGCGTAATGTTGGTCCGGGCCGCTTAGTCCAACAATATCGCCGAACCAAAGTATGACATGCTGGTAAGCAGTATGACTTATATCGCCCACAACTCACTTGTGTTCTACTCGTGCATATAACATCAACATATAAAACCTAGGCTCGGATGCCACTGTTGGGTTTCGTAGTAATTTCAAAAAATTTCCTATGCACACGCAAGATCATGGTGATGCATAGCAACGAGAGGGGAGAGTGTGATCTACGTACCCTTGTAGATCGACAACGGAAGCATTTGGTTGATGTAGTCGTACGTCTCCACGGCCCGATCGATCAAGCACCGAAACTACGGCACATCCGAGTTCTAGCACACGTTCAGCTCGATGACGATCCCCGGGCTCCGATCCAGCAAAGCGTCGGGGAGGAGTTCCGTTAGCACGACGGCATGGTGACGATCTTGATGTTCTCTTGTCGCAGGGCTTTGCCTAAGCACCGCTACAATATGACCGAGGTGGAATATGGTGGAAGGGGGCACCGCACACGGCTAAGGAACGATCACGAAGATCAACTTGTGTGTCTATGGGGTGCCCCCTGCCCCTGTATATAAAGGATGGAGGAGGAGGAGGCCGGCCAAGGCTTGGTGCGGCCAGGATGTGGAGTCCTACTAGGACTCCAAGTCCTAGTAGGAGTCCACCAAGAGGGGAGGAAGGGAGAAGGAAGTGGAGGAGAAGGAAAGGTGGCCGGTCCCCTTTTCCCTAGTCCAATTCGGACCAGAGGGGAGGGGGGCGCAGCAGCCCCTTGGCCCTTTCTCCTGTTCCCACTAAAGCCCATCAAGGCCCATTGCTTCTCCCGTAACTACCCGGTACTCCGAAAAATACCCGAATCACTCGGAACCTTTCCGATGTCCGAATATAGTCGTCCAATATATCGATCTTTACGTCTCGACCATTTCGAGACTCTTCGTCATGTCCCTGATCTCATCCAGGGCTCCGAACTCCTTCGGTACATCAAAACTCATAAACTCATAATATAACTGTCATCGAAACCTTAAGCGTGCGGACCCTACGGGTTCGAGAACGATGTAGACATGACCGAGACATGTCTCTGGTCAATAACCAATAGCGGGACCTGGATGCCCATATTGGCTCCTACATATTCTACGAAGATCTTTATCGGTCAGACCGCATAACAACATACGTTGTTCCCTTTGTCATCGGTGTGTTACTTGCCCGAGATTCGATCGTCGGTATCCAATACCTAGTTCAATCTCGTTACCGTCAAGTCTCTTTACTCGTTTTGTAACACATCATCCCACAACTGACTCATTAGTTGCATTGCTTGCAAGGCTTAAATGATGTGCATTACCGAGAGGGCCCAGAGATACCTCTCCGACAATCGGAGTGACAAATCCTAATCTCGAAATACGCCAACCCAACATGTACCTTTGGAGACACCTGTAGAGCTCCTTTATAATCACCCAGTTACGTTGTGACGTTTGGTAGCACACAAAGTGTTCCTCCGGCAAACGGGAGTTGCATAATCTCATAGTCATAGGAAGATGTATAAGTCATGAAGAAAGCAATAGCAACATACTAAACGATCGGGTGCTAAGCTAATGGAATGGGTCATGTCAATCAGATCATTCACCTAATGATGTGATCCCGTTAATCAAATAACAACTCTTTGTTCATGGTTAGGAAACATAACCATCTTTGATTAACGAGCTAGTCAAGTAGAGGCATACTAGTGACACTCTGTTTGTCTATGTATTCACACATGTATTATGTTTCCGGTTAATACAATTCTAGCATGAATAATAAACATTTATCATGATATAAGGAAATAAATAATACCTTTATTATTTCCTCTAGGGCATATTTCCTTCACCAGTACGTGATATGTTGTAATGATATCCACTTTATTATGCGCTCGAAATGCGGTTCTGCCCCAATCATGAATTCATCACGTGATCGGGATAAAATTGCATCTTGGACGTTACACAAGCACCCATAGGGCCGCCTCCTACCTAATCTCATGAAGAAGGATTCTCGGTGGGATGCTCTTATGATGAAACACATGTACATTTCTTTCCTTCCAAGTGGCCTAAGAGGTGAGCATGGCAAGCGAGGCGACGACCTTGCACTTTGGGATGCTAGCATCGGAGAGACCAACCCACCAATCTTTGGTGTCGGTGTACCAAGACATGGGTGTCTTAGTACCCTGACTTGTGCACAGGCAGCGACAACCTTCCCGACGGCAGGGCTTGACGGAGGACAACTTTATAACAAGACCCAAGACTTGGTGTGCAAGATCATGAAGAAGACCTCAAGACAGGTCATCGAGAAGTACTAGCTTAGTACTAAAGATCAAGACTTTGGTTGCCGGCAAGCTTCTTGGCGGCACGAAGACCCGGCAAGCTCTGTGCCGGCAAGCTTCTACCACTTGTCCACCGCTCCAACTCAGCGACACGCCACTCACCTATCAAGTAGGTGCAGAATGGGCAGGCGGTTTGGTGAGCTATGTCTGGGCAAGTGTCAGCTCGTCGCTGAAGACACAACTTTAATGACACCCGTCCTAGAGGCATGTCAAGATAATAAGAGGTAGCTTGGCGAACGACATAGAGGGAGAGACAACTCTTGTCGGCAAGCTTTACCAACGCAACACCTCACGACGCATTTAATGCCTTTGTCCTAACCCGTCAGAGTTGGGTATATGACACTATAGCCACTATTTGCCTTGTGTAAAGACTGTTTTACCATTGTGGTGACCCCTTCATCTATAAAAGGAGACCCATAGCTACCTTTACAAAGGTCGACACTTTTGTTCAGTTACACACGTAGCCGCACTTTCCGCGCACCTTACCGGCAAGTTGCGGTCCTTGTACTTGAGCTCAAACACATCCAATAAAACAAAGTAGGAGTAGGGTTTTACGCTTCACAGTGGCCCGAACCTGGGTAAATCTCGCGCGTTGATTGTTGATTCTGCTCTCTGTGCTTGTTGATCTCCCGGGCTGAACCACAAAGGGGCCTTTGCTGGTCCCAGATCGTCATACGCATGACATTTGGAGGAACATACTAGTTGCCAAGTTGAAGCATCAATACTATCAATCTGGGTTCTCCATCACAGGTTCCGCAGGTTCCCTGTCAGCTGGCTTCGGGTGGGCAGCGTCCACAAAGGGAGCCCCGTGATCGCCCCAAGGATGGTCGTGGCTCCAAAGCTGGTTAGGGATGACTTGGATGCAGCAAGGTTAAACAAATGCTAAATATGTTTGATGCCAAGGAATTGTCAGAGGCTCCTGGTGCACTGAACAATCAAAAGAGAGAGAGAAAACTCCACCTCCGGGCAAGAAACAGACGACCGAACATAAACTGGGAAGCGTTGTGTGTGCTACGCAACTACCTGGGCTACACTCGGGATTCTTTTTGAGCAACACTCCTGCAACAATGCATTATACTGACTTGGCCCAGGGAAAAGACTAGGGGTGGACGTACATGATCAGGTACAGCTGGAGGAAGTGATACAGGTACAAACCACAGATAACCATGTTGGGGCGGAGGTCAGCAGTATGGAGCGTACGGCAGATTCGGAGGGAACCGGCCCAGGGGCCGCCGGTACACTGATGGGGCCAAAGGAGGCGCCCCGTCAGCAGCAATGAATTGCTTAAGCTGGAACTGTCGGGGTGCGGCCAAAAAAAAACCGACAGTTCACGAGTTGGTGGGTCTTGCAAGGACCACCAAAGCAAACTTGATCTTTTTGTGTGAAACTAGAATAAAAGCTGAAAAAGTTTGTCGCTTAAGAGGTAGATTGGGCCTGAGTGGTTTTGCAGGTTGTGATAGTAATGGTCATAGTGGGGGTTTAGCCCTTTTTGGAGTGATCAGATTTTTGTTGATGTTCAAGAAGTAAATGAAAGATACATCGATGCGTACATCCATGTGTCTGATTGAAGGAAATATGCCCTAGAGGCAATAATAAAGTTATTATTTATTTCCTTATTTCATGATAAATGTTTATTATTCATGCTAGAATTGTATTAACCGGAAACATAATACATGTGTGGATACATAGACAAAAAGAGTGTCACTAGTATGCCTCTACTTGACTAGCTCGTTAATCAAAGATGGTTATGTTTCCTAACCATAGACAAAGAGTTGTTATTTGATTAACGGGATCACATCATTAGGAGAATGATGTGATTGACTTGACCCATTCCGTTAGCTTAGCACTCGATTGTTTAGTATGTTGCTATTGCTTTCTTCATGACTTATACATGTTCCTATGACTATGAGATTATGCAACTCCCGTTTGCCGGAGGAACACTTTGTGTGCTACCAAACGTCACAACGTAACTGAGTGATTATAAAGGAGCACTACAGGTGTCTCCAAAGGTACATGTTGGGTTGGCGTATTTCAAGATTAGGATTTGTCACTCCGATTGTCGGAGAGGTATCTCTGGTCCCTCTCGGTAATGCACATCACATAAGCCTTGCAAGCATTGCAACTAATGAGTTAGTTGCGAGATGATGTATTACGAAACGAGTAAAGAGACTTGCCGGTATCGAGATTGAACTAGGTATTGAGATACCGACGATCGAATCTCGGGCAAGTAACATACCGATGACAAAGGGAACAACGTATGTTGTTATGCGGTCTGACCGATAAAGATCTTCGTAGAATATGTAGGAGCCAATATGAGCATCCAGGTTCCGCTATTGGTTATTGACCGGAGATATGTCTCGGTCATGTCTACATTGTTCGCGAACCCGTAGGGTCCGCATGCTTAAGGTTTCGATGACAGTTATATTATGAGTTTATGAGTTTTGATGTACCGAAGGAGTTCGGAGTCCCGGATGAGATTGGGGACATGACGAGGAGTCTCGAAATGGTCGAGACGTAAAGATCGATATATTGGACGACTATATTCGGACATCGGAAAGGTTCCGAGTGGTTCGGGTATTTTTCGGAGTACCGGGGAGTTACGGGAATACGGGAGAAGAAGTATATGGGCCTTATTGGGCTTTAGGGGAGAGGGAGAGGCAGGCAGCGCCCCCCCCCCAAGGCCTAGTCTGAATTGGACTAGGGGGGGCTGCACCCCCTCCTTCCTTCTCTTCCCTCTTCCCCTTCCTTGTCTCCTACTCCTACTACATGAAAGGACTCCTAGTTGGACTAGGAAAGGGGAATCCTACTCCCGGTGGGAGTAGGACTCCCCTAGGGCGCGCCATAGAGAGGGCCGGCCCTCCCCTCTTCTACTCCTTTATATACAGGGGCAGGGGCACCCCATAGACACACAAGTTGATCCACGTGATCATATTCTTAGCCGTGTGCGGTGTCCCCTTCCACCATAATCCTCGATAATATTGTAGCGGTGCTTAGGCGAAGCCCTGCGACGGTAGTACATCAAGATCGTCACCACGCCGTCGTGCTGACGGAACTCTTCCCTGACACTTTGCTGAATCAGAGTCCGGGGATCGTCATCGAGCTGAACGTGTGCTAAAACTCGGAGGTGCCATAGTTTCGGTGCTTGATCGGTCGGGCCGTGAAGACGTATGACTACATCAACCGCGTTGTGCCAACGCTTCCGCTGTCGGTCTACAAGGGTACATAGATCACACTCTCCCCTCGTTGCTATGCATCACCATGATCTTGCGTGTGCGTAGGAATTTTTTTGAAATTACTACGTTCCCCAACAGTGGCATCCGAGCCTAGGTTTTATGTGTTGATGTTATTTGCACGAGTAGAACACAAGTGAGTTGTGGGCGATATAAGTCATACTGCTTACCAGCATGTCATACTTTGGTTCGACGGTATTGTTGGACGAAGCGGCCCAGACCGACATTACGCGTACGCTTACGCGAGACCGGTTCTCCCGACGTGCTTTGCACAAAGGTGGCTAGCGGGTGACAGTTTCTCCAACTTTAGTTGAACCAAGTGTGGCTACGCCCGGTCCTTGCGAAGGTTAAAACAACACCAACTTGACAAACTATCGTTGTGGTTTTGATGCGTAGGTAAGATTGGTTCTTGCTTAAGCCCGTAGCAGCCACGTAAAACTTGCAACAACAAAGTAGAGGACGTCTAACTTGTTTTTGCAGGGCATGTTGTGATGTGATATGGTCAAGACATGATGCTAAATTTTATTGTATGAGATGATCATGTTTTGTAACCAAGTTATCGGCAACTGGCAGGAGCCATATGGTTGTCGCTTTATTGTATGCAATGCAATTGTGCTGTAATGCTTTACTTTATCACTAAGCGGTAGCGATAGTTGTGGAAACATAAGATTGGTGAGACGACAACGATGCTACGATGGTGATCAAGGTGTCGCGCCGACGACGATGGTGATCATGACGGTGCTTCAAAGATGGAGATCACAAGCACAAGATGATGATGGCCATATCATATCACTTATATTGATTGCATGTGATGTTTATCTTTTATGGATCTTATCTTGCTTTGATTGACAGTAGCATTTTAAGATGATCTCTCACTAATTATCAAGAAGTGTTCTCCCTGAGTATGCATCGTTGCGAAAGTTCTTCGTGCTGAGACACCACGTGATGATCGGGTGTGATAGGCTCTACGTTCAAATACAACGGGTGCAAAACAGTTGCACACGCGGAATACTCAGGTTATACTTGACGAGCCAAGCATATACAGATATGGCCTCGGAACACGGAGACCGAAAGGTCGAGCGTGAATCATATAGTAGATATGATCAGCATAGTGATGTTCACCAATGAAACTACTCCATCTCACGTGATGATCGGACATGGTTTAGTTGATTTGGATCACGTGATCACTTAGAGGATTAGAGGGATGTCTATCTAAGTGGGAGTTCTTAAGTAATATGATTAATTGAACTTTAATTTATCATGAACTTAGTCCTGATAGTATTTTGCAAATTATGTTATAGATCAATAGCTCGCGTTGTTGCTTTCATATGTTTATTTTGATATGTTCCTAGACAAAATTGTGTTGAAAGATGTTAGTAGCAATGATGCGGATTGGATCTGTGATCTGAGGTTTATCCTCATTGCTGCATAGAAGAATTATGTCCTTAATGCACCGTTAGGTGACAGACCTATTGCAGGAGCAGATGCAGACGTTATGAACGTTTGGCTAGCTCAATATGATGACTACTTGATAGTTTAGTGCACCATGCTTAACGGCTTAGAATCGGGACTTCAAAGACGTTTTGAACGTCATGGACCATATGAGATGTTCCAGGAGTTGAAGTTAATATTTCAAGCAAATACCCGAGTTGAGAGATATGAAGTCTCCAACAAAGTTCTATAGCTAAAAGATGAAGGAGAATCGCTCAAGCAGTGAGCATGTGCTCAGATTGTCTGAGTACTACAATCGCTTGAATCAAGTGGGAGTTAATCTTCCAGATAAGATAGTGATTGACAGAATTCTCTAGTCACCATCACCAAGTTAGTGGAACTTCGTGATGAACTATAATATGCAAGGGATAACGGATACAATTCCCAAGCTCTTCGTGATGCTAAAATCGACGAAGGTAGAAATCAAGAAAAACATCAAGTGTTGATGGTTGACGAGACCACTAGTTTCAAGAAAATGGCAAAGGGAAGAAGGGGAACTTCAAGAAGAACGGCAAGCAAGTTGCTGCTCAAGTGAATAAAGCCCAAGTTTGGTCCTAAGCCTGAGACTAAGTGCTTCTGCTGCAAAGGGACTGATCACTGGAAGCGGAACTGCCCCAAGTATTTGGCGGATAAGAAGGATGACAAAGTGAACAAAGGTATATTTGATATACATGTTATTGATGTGTGCTTTACTAGTGTTTATAGCAACCCCTCAGTATTTGATACTAGTTTAGTTGCTAAGATTAGTAACTCGATACGGGAGTTGCAGAATGAACATAGACTAGTTAAGGGTGAAGTGACGATGTGTGTTGGAAGTGGTTCCAAGATTGATATGATCATCATCGCACACTCCCTATACTTTTGGGATTAGTGTTGAACCTAAATAAGTGTTATTTGGTGTTTGCGTTGAGCATGAATATGATTTGATCATGTTTATTGCAATATAGTTATTCATTTAAGTAAGAGAATAAATTGTTGTTCTGTTTACATGAATAAAACCTTATATGGTTACACACCCAATGAAAATGGTTCATTGGATCTCGATCGTAGCGATACACATATTCATAATATTGAAACCAAAAGATGCAAAGTTAATAATGATGGTGCAACTTATTTGTGGCACTGCCATTTAGGTCATATTGGTGTAAAGCGCATGAAGAAAATCCATGCTGATGGGCTTTTGGAATCACTTGATTATGAATCAGTTGATGCTTGCGAACCATGCCTCATGGGCAAGATGACTAAGACTCCGTTCTCCGGAACAATGGAGCGAGCAACAGATTTGTTGGAAATCATACATACTGATGTATGTGGTCTGATGAATATTGAGGCTCGTGGCAGGTATCATTATTTTCTGATCTTCAGAGATGATTTGAGGAGATATGGGTATATCTACTTAATGAAACACAAGTCTGAAACATTTGAAAAGTTCAAAGAATTTCAGAGTGAAGTGGAGAATCATCGTAACAAGAAAATAAAAGTTTCTACGATATGATTGCAGAGGTAAAATATTTGAGTTAAGAGTTTGGCCTTCAGTTAAAACAATGTGAAATAGTTTCACTACTCACGCCACCTGGAACACCACATTGGTAATGGTGTGTCCGAACGTCATAACCGTACTTTAGTATATATGGTGCGATCTATGATGTCTCTTACCGATCTACCACTATCGTTTTGGGGTTATACATTAGAGACAGCTGCATTCACGTTAAATATGGCACCATCTAAATCCGTTGAGACGACACCGTATGAACTATGGTTTGGCAAGAAACCTAAGCCGTCGTTTCTTAAAGTTTGAGGTTGCAATGCTTATGTGAAAAAGTTTCAACTTGATAAGCTCAAACCTAAATCAGAGAAGTGCGTCTTCATAGGATATCCAAAGGAAACTATTGGATACACCTTCTATCGCAGATCCGAAGGCAAGACTTTTGTTGCTAAATTCGGAAACTTTCTAGAGAAGGAGTTTCTCTCGAAAGAAGTGAGTGGGAGGAAAGTAGAACTTGATGAGGTAACTGTACCTGCTCCCTTATTGAAAAGTAGTTCATCACAGAAATCTGTTCCTGTGACTACGACACCAATTAGTGAGGAAGCTAATGATAATGATCATGTAACTTCAGATCAAGTTACTACCGAACCTCGTAGGTAAACCAGAGTGAGATCCGCACCAGAGTGGTACGGTAATCCTGTTCTGGAGGTCATGTTACTTGACCATGATGAACGTACGAACTATGAGGAAGCGATGATGAGCCCAGATTCCGCAAAATGGCTTGAGGCCATGAAATCTGAGATGGGATCCATATATGAGAACAAAGTATGGACTTTGGTTGACTTGCCCAATGATCGGCAAGCAATTGAGATTAAATGGATCTTCAGGAGGAAGACGGACGCTGATAGTAGTGTTACTATCTACAAAGCTAGACTTATCGAAAAAGGTTTTTGACAAAGTTCAAGGTGTTGACTACGAAGAGATTTTCTCACTCGTATCGATGCTTAAAGTCTGTCCGAATCATGTTAGCAATTGCCGCATTTTATGAAATCTGGCAAATGGATAACAAAACTGCAATCCTTAATGGATTTCTTAAAGAAGAGTTGTATATGATGCAACCAGAAGGTTTTGTCAATCCTAAAGGTGTTACCAAAAATGTGCAAGCTCTAGCGATCCATCTATGGACTAGTACAAGCATCTCGGAGTTGGAATATACGCTTTGATGAGTTGATCAAAGCATATAGTTTTATACAGACTTGCGGTGAAGTCTGTATTTACAAGAAAGTGAGCGGGAGCACTACAACATTTCTGATAAGTATATGTGAGTGACATATCGTTGATCGGAAATAATGTAGAATTATTCTGTAAAGCATAAAGAAGTGTTTGAAAGGAGTTTTTCAAAGAAAGACCTCGGTGAAGCTGCTTACATATTGAGCATCAAGATCTATAGAGATAGATCAAGACGCTTGATAAGTTTTTCAATGAGTACATACCTTGACAAGATTTTGAAGTAGTTCAAAATGGAACAGTCAAAAAAGGAGTTCTTGCCTGTGTTACATGGTGTGAAGTTGAGTAAGACTCAAAACCCGACCACGGCAGAAGACAGAGAGAGAATGAAAGTCATTCCCTATGCCTCAGCCATAGGTTCTATAAAGTATGCCATGCTATGTACCAGATCTATCGTATACCCTACACTGATTTTGGCAAGGGAGTACAATAGTGATCTAGGAGTAGATCACTGGACATCGGTCAAAATTATCCTTAGTGGAATAAGGAAATATTTCTCAATTATGGAGGTGACAAAAAGGTTTGTCGTAAAAAGTTACGTCGATGCAAGTTTTGACACAGATCTGGATGACTCTAAGTCTCGATCTAGATACATATTGAAAGTGGAAGCAATTAGCTAGAGTAGCTCCGTGCAGAGCATTGTAGACATAGAATTCGCAAAATACTTACGGATCTGTATGTGACAGACCCGTTGACTAAAATTATCTCACAAGCAAAACATGATCACACCGTAGTACTCTTTGGGTGTTAATCACATAGCGATGTGAACCAGATTACTGAATCTAGTAAACCCTTTGGGTGTTGGTCACATGGCGATATGAACTATGGGTGTTAATCACATGATGATGTGAACTATCGATGTTAATCACATGGTGATGTGATCTAGATTATTGACTCTAGTGCAAGTGGGAGACTGAAGGAAATATGCCCTAGAGGCAATAATAAAGTTATTATTTATTTCCTTATTTCATGATAAATGTTTATTATTCATGCTAGAATTGTATTAACCGGAAACATAATACATGTGTGAATACATAGACAAACGGAGTGTCACTAGTATGCCTCTACTTGACTAGCTCGTTAATCGAAGATGGATATGTTTCCTAACCATGAACAAAAGAGTTGTTATTTGATTAACGGGATCACATCATTAGAAGAATGATGTGATTAACATGACCCATTCCATTAGCTTAGCACCCGATCGTTTAGTATGTTGCTATTGCTTTCTTCATGACTTAACATGTTCCTATGACTATGAGATTATGCAACTCCCGTTTGCCGGAGGAACACTTTGTGTGCTACCAAACGTCACAACATAACTGGGTGATTATAAAGGAGCTCTACAGGTGTCTCCAAAGGTACATGTTGGGTTGGCGTATTTCGAGATTAGGATTTGTCACTCCGATTGTCAGAGAGGTATCTCTGGGCCCTCTCGGTAATGCACATCACATAAGCCTTGCAAGCATTTCAACTAATGAGTTAGTTGCGAGATGATGTATTACGAAACGAGTAAAGAGACTTGCCGGTATCAAGATTGAACTAGGTATTGAGATACCGACGATCGAATCTCGGGCAAGTAAAATACCGATGACAAAGGGAACAACGTATGTTGTTATGCGGTCTGACCGATAAAGATTTTCGTAGAATATGTAGGAGCTAATATGAGCATCCAGGTTCCTCTATCGTTTATTGACCAGAGACGTGTCTCGATCATGTCTACATTATTCTCGAACCCGTAGGGTCCGCACGCTTAAGGTTTCGATGACAGTTATATTATGAGTTTATGAGTTTTGATGTACCGAAGGAGTTCAGAGTCCCGGATGAGATTGGGTACATGACGAGGAGTCTCGAAATGGTCGAGAGGTAAATATCGATATATTGGACGACTATATTCGGACATCGGAAAGGTTCCGAGTGGTTCGGGTATTTTTCAGAGTACCGGGGAGTTACGGGAATACGGGAGAAGAAGTATATGGGCCTTATTGGGCTTTAAGGGAGAGGGAGAGGCAGGCCGCACGCCCTCCAAGGCCTAGTCCGAATTGGACTAGGGGGAGGGGCTACGCCCCCTCCTTCCTTCTCTTCCCTCTTTCCCTCCCTTGTCTCCTACTCCTACTACATGAAAGGACTCCTAGTTGGACTAGGAAAGGGGGAATCCTACTCCCGGTGGGATTAGGACTCCCCTCCCCCCCTTTGGTCCGAATAGGACAAGGAGAGGGGGCCGGCCCCCCTTCCTCCTCTCTCTCCTCTTTTCCCCCCTCCGCGAATCCTATTCCAACTAGGAAAGGGGGGGAGTCCTACAACCGGAAGGAGTAGGACTC
The DNA here is from genome assembly GCF_056163025.1 of Triticum urartu. Classification (NCBI taxonomy): domain Eukaryota; kingdom Viridiplantae; phylum Streptophyta; class Magnoliopsida; order Poales; family Poaceae; genus Triticum; species Triticum urartu. Next base: position 487,211,673 of record NC_141878.1, read on the forward strand.
CTCCTGGCGCGCCACCTCTTAGCCGGCCAGCCCCCCCCTTTGAGCCTTTATATACGGAGGCACGGGGCACCCCTAGACACACAAGTTGATCCACGTGATCATATTCTTAGCCGTGTGCGGTGCCCCCTTCCACCATAGTCCTCGATAATATTGTAGCGGTGCTTAGGCGAAGCCCTGCGATGGTAGTACATCAAGATCGTCACCACGCCGTCGTGCTGACGGAACTCTTCCCCGACACTTTGCTGGATCGGAGTCCGGGGATTGTCATCGAGCTGAACGTGTGCTAGAACTCGGAGGTGCCGTAGTTTCGGTGCTTGATCGGTCGGGCTGTGGAGACGTACGACTACATCAACCAAGTTAACGCTTCCATTGTCGATCTACAAGGGTACGTAGATCACACTCTCCCCCTCTCGTTGCTATGCATCACCATGATCTTGCATGTGCGTAGGAATTTTTTTTGAAATTACTACGAAACCCAATGGTGGCATCTGAGCCTAGGTTTTAAGTGTTGATGTTATATGCACGAGTAGAACACAAGTGAGTTGTGGGCGATATAAGTCATACTGCTTACCAGCATGTCATACTTTGGTTCGGCGGTATTGTTGGACGAAGTGGCCCGGACCGACATTACGCGTACGCTTACGCGAGACCGGTTCTCCCGACGTGCTTTGCACAAAGGTGGCTAGCGGGTGACAGTTTCTCCAACTTTAGTTGAACCGAGTGTGGCTACGCCCGGTCCTTGCGAAGGTTAAAACAGCACCAACTTGACAAGATATCGTTGTGGTTTTGATGCGTAGGTAAGATTGGTTCTTGATTAAGCCCGTAGCAGCCACGTAAAACTTGCAACAACAAAGTAGAGGACGTCTAATTTGTTTTTGCAGGGCATGTTGTGATGTGATATGGTCAAGACATGATGCTAAATTTTATTGTATGAGATGATCATGTTTTGTAATCGAGTTATCGGCAACTGGCAGGAGCCATATGGTTGTCGCTTTATTGTATGCAATGCAATCGCGCTGTAATGCTTTACTTTATCACTAAGCGATAGCGATAGTCATGGAAGCATGAGATTGGCGAGACGACAACGATGCTACGATGGAGGTCAACGTGTCGCGCCGGTGACGATGGTGATCACGACGGTGCTTCGAGGATGGAGATCACAAGCACAAGATGATGATGGCCATATCATATCACTTATATTGATTGCATGTGATGTTTATCTTTTATGCATCTCATCTTGCTTTGATTGATGGTAGCATTATAAGATGATCTCTCACTAATTATCAAGAAGTGTTCTCCCTGAGTATGCACCATTGCGAAAGTTCTTCGTGCTGAGACACCACGTGATGATCGGGTGTGATAGGCTCTACGTTCAAATACAACGGGTGCAAAACAGTCGCACACGCAGAATACTCAGGTTATACTTGACGAGCCAAGCATATACAGATATGGCCTCGGAACACGGAGATCGAAAGGTCGAGCGTGAATCATATAGTAGATATGATCAACATAGTGATGTTCACCAATGAAACTACTCCATCTCACGTGATGATCGGACATGGTTTAGTTGACTTGGATCACGTAATCACTTAGAGGATTAGAGGGATGTCTATCTAAGTGGGAGTTCTTTAAGTAATCTGATTAATTGAACCTAAATTTATCATGAACTTAGTACCTGATAGTATCTTGCTTATGTATGTTTGATTGTAGATAGATGGCCCGTGCTGTTGTTCCGTTGAATTTTAATGCGTTCCTTGAGAAAGCAAAGTTGAAAGATGATGGTAGCAATTACACGGACTGGGTCCGTAACTTGAGGATTATCCTCATTGCTGCACAGAAGAATTACGTCCTGGAAGCACCGCTGGGTGCCAGGCCTGCTGCTGGAGCAACACCATATGTTATGAACGTCTGGCAGAGCAAAGCTGATGACTACTCGATAGTTCAATGTGCCATGCTTTACGGCTTAGAACCGGGACTTCAACGACGTTTTGAACGTCATGGGGCATATGAGATGTTCCAGGAGTTGAAGTTAATATTTCAAGCAAATGCCCGGATTGAGAGATATGAAGTTTCCAATAAGTTCTATAGCTGCAAGATGGAGGAGAACAGTTCTGTCAGTGAGCATATACTCAAGATGTCTGGGTATTGTAATCACTTGATTCAACTGGGAGTTAATCTTCCGGATGATAGCGTCATTGACAGAATTCTCCAATCACTTCCACCAAGCTACAAGAGCTTCGTGATGAACTATAATATGCAAGGGATGAATAAGACTATTCCCGAGCTCTTCGCAATGCTGAAAGTTGCGGAGGTAGAAATCAAGAAGGAGCATCAAGTGTTGATGGTCAACAAGACCACTAGTTTCAAGAAAAGGGGCAAAGGGAAGAAGAAGGGGAACTTCAAGAAGAACAGCAAGCAAGTTGCTGCTCAAGAGAAGAAACCCAAGTCTGGACCTAAGCCTGAAACTGAGTACTTCTACTGCAAGCAGACTGGTCACTAGAAGCGGAACTGCCCCAAGTATTTGGCGGATAAGAAGGATGGCAAGGTGAACAGAGGTATATGTGATATACATGTTATTGATGTGTACCTTACTAATGCTCGCAGTAGCACCTGGGTATTTGATACTGGTTCTGTTGCTAATATTTGCAACTCGAAACAGGGACTACGGATTAAGCGAAGATTGGCTAAGGATGAGGTGACGATGCGCGTGGGAAACGGTTCCAAAGTCGATGTGATCGCAGTCGGCGCGCTACCTCTACATCTATCTTCAGGATTAATATTAGACCTAAATAATTGTTATTTGGTGCCAGTGTTAAGCATGAACATTATATCTGGATCTTGTTTAATGCGAGACGGTTATTCATTTAAATCAGAGAATAATGGTTCTTCTATTTATATGAGTAATATCTTTTATGTTCATGCACCCTTGAAGAATGGTCTATTCTTATTGAATCTCGATAGTAGTGACACACATATTCATAATGTTGAAGCCAAAAGATGCAGAGTTGATAATGATAGTGCAACTTATTTGTGGCACTGCCGTTTAGGTCATATCGGTGTAAAGCGCATGAAGAAACTCCATACTGATGGACTTTTGGAACCACTTGATTATGAATCACTTGGTACTTGCGAACCGTGCCTCATGGGCAAGATGACTAAAACGCCGTTCTCCGGTACTATGGAGAGAGCAACAGATTTGTTGGAAATCATACATACAGATGTATGTGGTCCGATGAATATTGAGGCTTGTGGCGGATATCGTTATTTTCTCACCTTCACAGATGACTTAAGCAGATATGGGTATATCTACTTAATGAAACATAAGTCTGGAACGTTTGAAAAGTTCAAAGAATTTCAGAGTGAAGTTGAAAATCATCGTAACAAGAAAATAAAGTTTCTACGATCTGATCGTGGAGGAGAATATTTGAGTTACGAGTTTGGTGTACATTTGAAACAATGCAGAATAGTTTAGCAACTCACGCCACCCGGAACACCACAGCGTAATGGTGTGTCCGAACATCGTAATCGTACTTTACTAGATATGGTGCGATCTATGATGTCTCTTACTGATTTACCGCTATCGTTTTGGGGTTATGCTTTGGAGACGGCCGCATTCACGTTAAATAGGGCACCATCAAAATCTGTTGAGACGACGCCTTATGAACTATGGTTTGGCAAGAAACCAAAGTTGTCGTTTCTGAAAGTTTGGGGCTGCGATGCTTATGTGAAAAAGCTTCAACCTGATAAGCTCGAACCCAAATCGGAGAAATGTGTCTTCATAGGATATCCAAAGGAGACTATTGGATACACCTTCTATCACAGATCCGAAGGCAAGACTTTTGTTGCTAAGTTCGGAAACTTTCTGGAGAAGGAATTTCTCTCGAAAGAAGTGAGTGGGAGGAAAGTAGAACTTGACGAGGCAACTGTACCTGCTCCCTTATTGGAAATTAGTGCATCACAGAAAACTGTTTCTGTGACACCTACACCAATTAGTGAGGAAGCTAATGATAATGATCATGAAACTTCAGAACAAGACACTACTGAACCTCGTAGATCAACCAGAATGAGATCCGCGCCAGAGTGGTACGGTAATCCTGTTCTGGAAGTCATGCTACTAGATCATGATGAACCTACAAACTATGAAGAAGCAATGGTGAGCCCAGATTCTGCAAAATGGCTTGAAACCATGAAATCTGAGATGGGATCCATGTATGAGAACAAAGTGTGGACTTTGGTTGACTTGCCCAATGATCGGCAAGCAATTGAGAATAAATGGATCTTCAAGAAGAAGACTAACGCCGACGGTAATATTACTGTCTACAAAGCTCGACTTGTCGCAAAAGGGTTTCGGCAAGTTCAAGGGATTGACTACGATGAGACCTTCTCACCCGTAGCGATGCTTAAGTCTATCCGAATCATGTTAGCAATTGCCGCATTTTATGATTATGAAATTTGGCAGATGGATGTCAAAACTGCATTCCTGAATGGATTTCTGGAAGAAGAGTTGTATATGATGCAACCAGAGGGTTTTGTCGATCCAAAGGGAGCTAACAAAGTGTGCAAGCTCCAGCGATCCATTTATGGATTGGTGCAAGCCTCTCGGAGTTGGAATAAACGCTTTGATAGTGTGATCAAAGCATTTGGTTTTATACAGACTTTTGGAGAAGCCTATATTTACAAGAAAGTGAGTGGGAGCTCTGTAGCATTTCTGATATTATATGTGGATGACATATTACTGATTGGAAATGGTATAGAATTTCTGGATAGCATAAAGGGATACTTGAATAAGAGTTTTTCAATGAAAGACCTCGGTGAAGCTGCTTACATATTAGGCATTAAGATCTATAGAGATAGATCAAGACGCTTAATTGGACTTTCACAAAGCACATACCTTGACAAAGTTTTGAAGAAGTTCAAAATGGATCAAGCAAAAAAAGGGTTCTTTCCTGTGTTACAAGGTGTGAAGTTGAGTCAGACTCAATGCTCGACCACTGCAGAAGATAGTGAGAAAATGAAAGATGTTCCCTACGCTTCAGCCATAGGCTCTATCATGTATGCAATGCTGTGTACCAGACTTGATGTGTGCCTTGCTATAAGTCTAGCAGGGAGGTACCAAAGTAATCCAGGAGTGGATCACTGGACAGCGGTCAAGAACATCCTGAAGTACCTTAAAAGGACAAATGATATGTTTCTCGTATATGGAGGTGACAAAGAGCTCATCGTAAACTGTTACGTGGATGCAAGCTTTGACACTGATCCGGACGATTCTAAATCGCAAACCGGATACGTGTTTACATTAAATGGTGGAGCTGTCAGTTGGTGCAGTTCTAAACAAAGCGTCGTGGCGGGATCTACATGTGAAGCGGAGTGCATAGCTGCTTCGGAAGCAGCAAACGAAGGAGTCTGGATGAAGGACTTCATATCCGATCTAGGTGTCATACCTAGTGCTTCGGGTCCAATGAAAATCTTTTGTGACAATATTGGTGCAATTGCCTTGGCGAAGGAATCCAGATTTCACAAGAGAACCAAGAACATCAAGAGACGCTTCAATTCCATCCGGGATCTAGTCCAGGTGGGAGACATAGAGATTTGCAAGATACATACGGATCTGAATGTAGCAGACCCGTTGACTAAGCCTCTTCCACAAGCAAAACATGATCAGCACCAAGGCTCCATGGGTGTTAGAATCATTACAATATAATCTAGATTATTGACTCTAGTGCAAGTGGGAGACTGAAGGAAATATGCCCTAGAGGCAATAATAAAGTTATTATTTATTTCCTTATATCATGATAAAAGTTTATTATTCATGCTAGAATTGTATTAACCGAAAACATAGTACATGTGTGAATACATAGACAAACAGAGTGTCACTAGTATGCCTCTACTTGACTAGCTCGTTAATCAAAGATGGTTATGTTTCCTAACCATGGACAAAGAGTTGTCATTTGATTAACGGGATCACATCATTAGTTGAATGATCTGATTGACATGACCCATTCCATTAGCTTAGCACGATGATCGTTTAGTATGTTGCTATTGCTTTCTTCATGACTTATACATCTTCCTATGACTATGAGATTATGCAACTCCCGTTTGCCGGAGGAACACTTTGTGTGCTACCAAACGTCACAACGTAACTGGGTGATTATAAAGGAGCTCTACAGGTGTCTCCAAAGGTACATGTTGGGTTGGCGTATTTCGAGATTAGGATTTGTCACTCCGATTGTCGGAGAGGTATCTCTGGGCCCTCTCGGTAATGCACATCACTGAAGCCTTGCAAGCATTGCAACTAATGAGTTAGTTGCGGGGTGATGTAATACGGAACGAGTAAAGAGACTTGCCGGTAACGAGATTGAACTAGGTATTGGATACCGACGATCGAATCTTGGGCAAGTAACATACCGATGACAAAGGGAACAACATATGTTGTTATGCGGTCTGACCGATAAAAGATCTTCGTAGAATATGTAGGAGCCAATATGAGCATCCAGGTTCCGCTATTGGTTATTGACCGGAGACGTGTCTCGGTCATGTCTACATTGTTCTCGAACCCGTAGGGTCCGCATGCTTAAGGTTACGATGACAGTTATATTATGAGTTTATGCATTTTGATGTACCGAAGTTTGTTCGGAGTCCCGGATATGATCACGGACATGACGAGGAGTCTCGAAATGGTCGAGACATAAATATTGATATATTGGAAGCCTATATTTGGATATCGGAAGCGTTCCGGGTGAAATCGGGATTTTACCGGATTACCGGGAGGTTACCGGAACCCCCCGGAAGGTATATGGGCCTTAGTGGGCCTTAGTGGAAGAGAGGAGAGGTGGCCAGAGATGGGCCGTGCGCCCCTCCCCCCCTTTGGTCCGAATAGGACAAGGAGAGGGGGCCGTCCCCCCTTCCTCCTCTCTCTCTCCTCTTTTCCCCCCTCCGCGAATCCTATTCCAACTAGGAAAGGGGGGGAGTCCTACTCCCGGAAGGAGTAGGACTCCTCCTGGCGCGCCACCTCTTGGCCAGCCAGCCCCCCCTTTGAGCCTTTATATACGGAGGCACGGGGCACCCCTAGACACACAAGTTGATCCACGTGATCATATTCTTAGCCGTGTGCGGTGCCCCCTTCCACCATAGTCCTCGATAATATTGCGGCGGTGCTTAGGCGAAGCCCTGCGACGGTAGTACATCAAGATCGTCACCACGCCGTCGTGCTGACGGAACTCTTCCCCGACACTTTGCTGGATCGGAGTCCGGGGATCGTCATCGAGCTGAACGTGTGCTAGAACTCGGAGGTGCTGTAGTTTCGGTGCTTGATCGGTCAGGCCGTGGAGACGTACGACTACATCAACCAAGTTAACGCTTCCGTTGTCGATCTACAAGGGTACGTAGATCACACTCTCCCCCTCTCGTTGCTATGCATCACCATGATCTTGCGTGTGCGTAGGATTTTTTTTGAAATTACTACGAAACCCAACAGTACAAGCATCTCGGAGTTGGAATATACGCTTTGATGAGTTGATCAAAGCATATAGTTTTATACAGACTTGCGGTGAAGTCTGTATTTACAAGAAAGTGAGTGGGAGCACTACAGCATTTCTGATAATTATATGTGAGTGACATATCGTTGATCGGAAATAATGTAGAATTATTCTGTAAAGCATAAAGAAGTGTTTGAAAGGAGTTTTTCAAAGAAAGACCTCGGTGAAGCTGCTTACATATTGAGCATCAAGATCTATAGAGATAGATCAAGACACTTGATAAGTTTTTCAATGAGTACATACCTTGACAAGATTTTGAAGTAGTTCAAAATGGAACAGTCAAAGAAGGAGTTCTTGCCTGTGTTACAAGGTGTGAAGTTGAGTAAGACTCAAAACCCGACCACGGCAGAAGACAGAGAGAGAATGAAAGTCATTCCCTATGCCTCAGCCATAGGTTCTATAAAGTATGCCATGCTATGTACCAGATCTATCGTATACCCTACACTGATTTTGGCAAGGGAGTACAATAGTGATCTAGGAGTAGATCACTGGACATCGGTCAAAATTATCCTTAGTGGAATAAGGAAATATTTCTCAATTATGGAGGTGACAAAAAGGTTCGTCGTAAAAAGTTACGTCGATGCAAGTTTTGACACAGATCTGGATGACTCTAAGTCTCGATCTAGATACATATTGAAAGTGGGAGCAATTAGCTAGAGTAGCTCCGTGCAGAGCATTGTAGACATAGAATTCGCAAAATACTTACGGATCTGTATGTGACAGACCCGTTGACTAAAATTATCTCACAAGAAAAACATGATCACACCTTAGTACTCTTTGGGTGTTAATCACATAAACGATGTGAACTAGATTACTGAATCTAGTAAACCCTTTGGGTATAGGTCACATGACAATGTGAACTATGGGTGTTAATCACATGGTGATGTGAACTATTAGTGTTGAATCACATGGCGATGTGAACTAGATTATTGACTCTAGTGCAAGTGGGAGACTGAAGGAAATATGCCCTAGAGGCAATAATAAAGTTATTATTTATTTCCTTATTTCATGATAAATGTTTATTATTCATGCTAGAATTGTATTAACCGGAAACATAATACATGTGTGAATACATAGACAAACAGAGTGTCACTAGTATGCCTCTACTTGACTAGCTCGTTAATCAAAGATGGTTATGTTTCCTAACCATAGACAAAGAGTTGTTATTTGATTAACGGGATCACATCATTAGGAGAATGATGTGATTGACTTGACCCATTCCGTTAGCTTAGCACTCGATCGTTTAGTATGTTGCTATTGCTTTCTTCATGACTTATACATGTTCCTATGACTATGAGATTATGCAACTCCCGTTTATCGGAGGAACACTTTGTGTGCTACCAAATGTCACAACGTAACTGGGTGAGTATAAAGGAGCACTACAGGTGTCTCCAAAGGTACATGTTGGGTTGGCGTATTTCGATATTAGGATTTGTCACTCCGATTGTCGGAGAGGTATCTCTGGGCCCTCTCGGTAATGCACATCACATAAGCCTTGCAAACATTGCAACTAATGAGTTAGTTGCGAGATGATGTATTACGAAACGAGTAAAGAGACTTGCCAGTAACGAGATTGAACTAGGTATTGAGATACCGACGATCGAATCTCGGGCAAGTAACATACCGATGACAAAGGGAACAACGTATGTTGTTATGCGGTCTGACCGATAAAGATCTTCATAGGATATGTAGGAGCCAATAGGAGCATCCAGGTTCCGCTATTGGTTATTGACCGGAGATGTGTCTCGGTCATGTCTACATTGTTCTCGAAGCCGTAGGGTCCGCACGCTTAAGGTTTCGATGACAATTATATTATGAGTTTATGAGTTTTGATGTACCGAAGGAGTTCGGAGTCCCGGATGAGATTGGGGACATGACGAGGAGTCTCGAAATGGTCGAGACGTAAAGATCAATATATTGAACGACTATATTCGGACATCGGAAAGGTTCCGAGTGGTTCGGGTATTTTTTGGAGTACCGGGGAGTTACGGGAATACGGGAGAAGAAGTATATGGGCCTTATTGGGCTTTAGGGGAGAGGGAGAGGCAGGCTGTGCGCCCCCCCAAGGCCTAGTCCGAATTGGACTAGGGGGAGGGGCTGCGCCCCCTCCTTCCTTCTCTTCCCTCTTCCCCTTCCTTGTCTCCTACTCCTACTACATGAAAGGACTCCTAGTTGGACTAGGAAAGGGGGAATCCTACTCCCGGTGGGAGTAGGACTCCCCTAGGGCGCGCCATAGAGAGGGCCGGCCCTCCCCTCTTCCACTCCTTTATATACAGGGGCAGGGGGCACCCCATAGACACACAAGTTGATCCACGTGATCATATTCTTAACCGTGTGCGGTGCCCCCTTCCACCATAATCCTCGATAATATTGTAGCAGTGCTTAGGCGAAGCGCTGCGACGGTAGTACGTCAAGATTGTCACCACACCGTCGTACTGACGGAACTCTTCCCCGACACTTTGCTGGACTGGAGTCCGGGGATCGTCATCGAGCTGAACGTGTGCTAAAACTGGGAGGTGCCGTAGTTTCGGTGCTTGATCGGTCGGGCCGTGAAGACGTACGACTACATCAACCGTGTTGTGCTAACGCTTCCGCTGTCGGTCTACAAGGGTACATAGATCACACTCTCCACTCGTTGCTATGCATCACCATGATCTTGCGTGTGCGTAGGAATTTTTTTGAAATTACTACGTTCCCCAACACTGATAGTGATCCACTTTGGCATTTGACATGTGTCTATGGTGAGCCACGAGTGGAAAACCGTCATTTGATGTGGGAAAGTTTGCAGAGGCTAAAGACAGGGTCCCAATTACCGTGGTGTGTGATTGGTGACGTTAATGAAGCCATGTGGTCATTCGAGCATTTCTCCGCAACTCCACGTGGAGAACGACATATGTTGGCCTTCAAAGATACATTGGAGATATGCGAGCTGTCAGACTTGGGATTCTCTGGTGTGCCTTTTACCTATGACAATAAGCAAGCTGGCCGCCGCAATGTCAAAGTCTGCCTAGACCGGGCGGTGGACGATAACTCATGCTGAGACATTTTCCCAAAGGCAAAGGTTGTACACCACGTCAGCCCTTGCTCTGAGCACTGTGCCATGGTGCTACAGTGCATAAAAAAAGTCAAGCAGCAGGCCAAACCTTGTCAAAAGCGTTATGAAATTTTCTGGGAAACAGACAACACCCTTCCAGAGAAAGTACGGGTAGCCTGGGCGAAGGCGGGCGCGAAAGTGGACTTGGGAGACATCCGGCGTGGCCTCCGTGAATTAATGGCAGAGCTGCACTTGTGGAGCAAAGCCCGGTTTGGTAGCGTGGTACGTGAGTTGGAGAAGTCCAAATCAAGACTTGAAGAATTGATGAGCATGAACGCTGACCACAATGAAATAAGGGCAGTACAAGATCATATGAATGAAATTATGTACAGGGAAGAACTTATGTGGCTGCAATGGTCGCGGATCGATTGGCTGCGTGATGGGGACCGCAACACGAAGTTCTTTCATCAGCAGGCAGTGTGGAGGGCAAGGAGAAATAGAGTCAAGTTCCTAGTGGATGAGTCAGGCACTAGGTTTGATAAAAATGAAGAGATGGGTGGTCTGGTTGATGCATTCTTCCAACAACTCTTCACAAGGGATAACACACTTGACCAAGCGCCACTAGTACAGCTTGTACAACCAAAAGTAACACATGATATGAACCTAAAGCTCTGTGTTGAGTTTTTTGAGAAGGAAATCTCAGATAGCCTCTTCCAGATTGGGCCACTTAAGGCGCCGGGTAGTGATGGGTTCCCGGCTTGATTTTTTCAAAGGAATTGGCTAACTCTCAAAGATGAAGTCATTCATGCGGTCAAGGGATTTTTCCGCACAAGAGTTATGCCGCAAGGGATCAACGACACGGTAATCGTTCTCATTCCAAAAATTAATGATCCAATTCGTGTGTCTGACTTTAGGCCAATAAGTCTATGTAATGTCATTTACAAGATTGTTGCAAAGTGCTTGGTGAACAGATTAAGACCCATCCTAGATGAGATCATATCTCCGCAACAAACTGCATTTGTACCAGGATGGATGATTACTGATAATGCCCTCTTGGCGTTTGAGTGTCTTCATTTCATGCAGAATGAGAAGAGAGAGGAAAATAGTTTCTATGCTTATAAGTTGGATTTATCAAAGGCTTATGGTCGTGTGGATTGGGTCTTCTTGGAGCAAACGATGCAAAAGTTAGGCTTCGCTCACCAATGGGTTCAGTGGATCATGACATGTGTGACCTCGGTGAGATATTCTGTCAAGTTTAATGAAGCCATCTTGGATTCGTTTGCACCGTAACGAGGGCTAAGGCAAGGGGACCCCCTTTCACCATTTCTCTTCTTATTTGTTGCTGATGGATTGTCTGCGTTATTGTCACAAGGAATAGAAAATCAAAATATCCAAGCTTTAAAGGTTTGCCCAAGAGCACCTGGTATTTCTCACCTACTATTCACTGATGATACTTTATTGTTCTTCAAAGCCAATATGGACCAGGCCCGCTACATCAGAGAGGTGATTAATAACTATGAGAGAGCCACGTGACAACTTATTAACCCTCACAAATGTTCTATTCAGTTTGGAGAGGCCCGCCCTGAGAAAGTACAACAAGCTACCAAGCATGAGCTTCAGGTAGTTAACACTGAGTTTGAAGGGAAGTATCTTGGACTGCCGACCCCGAATGGTAGGATGCACAAGGGGAAGTTCCAGATGTTGCAAGCTAGCCTAACAAAAAGGATCATGGCATGGGGGACAGTTTATCCCAAGCCGGTGTTGAAGCAACGATCAAATCAGTGGCACAAGCCATCCTGACTTATATCATGGGGGTATTTAAATTACCCGCCTCAGCGTGTGATGACCTCACAAGGTTGGTGCGGAATTTTTGGTGGGGCTCAAAAAATGGGAGAAGGAAGACCCATTAGAGGGCATGGAAAAAAATCATTGAACCAAAAGAGAGAGGAGGTCTTGGGTTCCGTGACTTTCGTATCTTCAATCAGGCCCTGCTAGCTCGGCAAGCATGGCGTCTACTCACGAATCCAGACTCACTTTGTGCCATGGTGTTGAAGACGAGATATTATCCTAATGGGTCCCTAGTGGACATTGTTTTTGCAGGTAACGCTTCTCCCACGTGGCATGCTGTCCAGCATGGCTTGGAACTTCTCAAGAAAGGACTGTTGTGGCACATTGGCAATGGGGAGCAAGTCCGTATTTGGCGTCTTATAGGCCCATCACGAGCCGTGGCACCTGTCGCCTCCACCGTGTGTGTGACCTGCTGGACGCTAATGGGCGGTGAATACCGGAGCTTTTCCACCAGCACTTCCACGCCATTGATGTCACCTGCATCCTCGAGATCAAGGCCTCGCCACGGCTTGAGGAAGACGTCCTAGCGTGGGCTCCCGACCCCCGCGGCATCTTCTCTGTAAGAAGCGCGTACCGTCTCGCCCTCGACATCACATCTAGCACTAACAGGTGCGCCGCTAGCAGGGCACCGGACGGCACTCGTGCCGTCTGGAAGACAGTGTGGGGGTGCCCTGCTCCCCCAAAGGTACGCGTCCTCGCATGGCGTCTAATTATGAACTCCCTTGCAACTAAGGTGAACATGGCAAAGAGAAAATTAGAAGTCACTAATACTTTTGTTTTATGTGGCATGGAACCGGAGGATACTTTCCATGCAATGTGCAGATGCACGCTTGCTCATGTACTGTGGGAAGAGATGGCGAACTCCACCAGCATGCCACGGCCGATGGACATCTTGAACACCGACGACGAATGGCTCTTACATCTACTGAATGATCTCCCGGAGGAGGAACGGCTCCCTGTGATCATGACCTGTTGGCGCAACTGGCATGTCCGTAATGAAATTATTCATCATAAGCCATCTCCAACTGTCAAAGCTTCACGCAGATTTTTGTGCAGCTACATTGAGAGCCTATGATGTATTCAGCAACATCCTCACGTAGACATCATGAAGGGGAAAATGGTGGTCTCTCAGGAGACTAGGAGTAATAGTAAGGCGCATGTCATGCATGCTTCATATACTAGACCTCCAGAGCGGTGGGCGAAGCCACCAGCCGGCTGGAACAAACTCAATATCGATGGTGCGTGACGCGAGGAGGATGGCACATGCGGTGCCGGGATGATCCTCCGAGACCACAGTGGTGCAATCATCTTCTCCTCTTACAGGTTCCTCACATACTATGCGAGTCTGCTGGAGGCGGAAGTGGCTGCGTGCATGGAGGGGATCACCCTAACCCTCGAGTGGAGCAGAGAACCTTTCATCCTTGAGACGAATTGTCTTGTCGCAGCGAACATTATCAAGGAGAAGGGCTTGAATTGCTCACCTGTTGCATCCCTAATTGGTGAGGTGAAGAGGCTCCTGTCACAAGACCGAGAGTACAAGTTATTTCATGTGAGTAGAAAATAGTAACAATGTAAGCCATATGCTAGCCCAACTGGGACTTTCGGTACCACGTACTGCAGTTTGGCTAAGAGGCGGACCTGATGAAATTGACACTTTGTGTCAACAGGATTGTAACGATCTACCTTGATTAATACAATCCAAATCGTTCAAAAAAAGGAAGACCAAAAAGACCGGACCGAGCGAACCGAAAAGACCGAAAGCCCGGGCTTATACGCCTCCCGCATTGCCGATACAAGAGTTGAAAATGCTGGCGAACTGGTGACCAGCTGTAACCTGCCCGTCTAATGGATAAGCTGTAACACGTATCCCTTTATCCAGATTAAACAAAACCTTGATCGGTTCGAAGAAACTGGCGTGCCGTCGATCGACGTCAGTTGGATCGTGGCGCAGCATATCCAATTTGTTAACTCCTCTCCTGAGATCAAATCCCGCCGCCACATAATTTAATCCCTTTGGTCTGCTGCGCGAATGGCGTCAGATGCGATTCGAGTTAACAATCAAGGATTACCCCGCCGTGAGATCTCCCGTCTCTGTCAGAATATTTTTGGAGACGACTTGTGTGGATTGACAAGACCCCCCTTCTGATATACTGTTCGCGTGTCATAGTGTGTGCATCGAGCATCAGTGGTGAACGAACCGCTGTTAAAATCGGGGAACTGCACAAAAGTAAAACTTCCTCTCGTGCGTCGTGCGTGTAAGAGAATGCAGTGCCCCGAATGTACAGTGTCGACCACGGCGTGAGCATAGACCATGAGACGAGAGCGGTGCAGTGGGGCAGGAGAACACACCGTGCGCCCGCCTTGCCGCTCCGCCTTTGGCGCTGCTACGGTCCTACTCCTCCCTGCGCCCGTGTTCCTGGAGAGCGCATGGCGGGCAGCCAGTACGCGCGCGTGCCCTCGGAGCGCGCGCGGCTGGGCTGGGCGGCATCGCGCGCGCCCTGCCCCACTCCGGACGGCGTAGTAGTACGACCGAGCGCGTGCCACACGACGCGCGGGTCGGCGTGGGGGTGACGCTGCGACCGGATGGGCTGCAGCCCAGCAGTGGCGGAACGGCCGAGTTTTCCCACGCGCCGGCGTGGTGTCGGCACACGCACGCGTGCACGCCAACCCAGGCGCCGCGCCGTCGCGACAGGCCCCGTTTTTACTCCGTCGGAATGTGCCCCGCCTGTCCCAGACGTTCCTCTCGAGCCACCGTTCGCCGTGTCAAGTCTATAGTACGACCACGGCATGCATCAATCCCAAGCGCCAGCCGGCTTCGCGCGCGGGGCCGAGCAGGTTGGCCGTGCGTCACCACCCCATCGATCGTGCACAAAATTGTCCGCGGTGGTCGGTTCACCTGGTGCTGGTGCGCCGCACCGCGCACGTCGTGATCCTTGAAACAAAAATAAAACGGGCGCACACGTGCGCGCGGCTGGATGTCGTTCGATTATTCGTCCACCGAATCCCCCCGTGCGCGCTCGATCGAGACGGCCGGCGATCGAGCTAGCTTCAGCCCACGTTCGTCCGACTCGACCGATCACGGCCATAACCCTGCCGACCGCCCGATCCATCCATCGGGTTGGTCGCGGGTCGCTGCTTCTCGGCGGCAGGTCGTTTCACATCTTTTGACCAGAGCGTGCGTGTGTCTGCCGATCCAGCAAACGTGCTTGCCATAATCATGGAGCAGTAGTACAATCATACGATCGACGGTTTATTTCTAGGCGACAATTGTTATCTATTACGTACATAATCCAGGAGCACACGATCCGTCGCCGCAAGACTACAAATACATTAGCACACGCCTCGGAATCTAGCCTACGCATACAAGCGCGGAAACGACACGACGTTTCCACA
The DNA here is from genome assembly GCF_056163025.1 of Triticum urartu. NCBI lineage: Eukaryota > Viridiplantae > Streptophyta > Magnoliopsida > Poales > Poaceae > Triticum > Triticum urartu. Next base: position 487,227,483 of record NC_141878.1, read on the forward strand.
TCGTGCTTATGCATCCGCGAGGAACGGAAAGGGCGATCGGACGACGACGACGAGGCCCCACGGCCGCGGCGGTGATCCAGACCGAATGGGCACATGATGTGGAAAGGGCCGATTATAATTAGCCGCCGGATGGCCGGCGCGACTTCGGAACAGTGCAGGTGAGAGTATTTGTCACTGTCGTAGTCCGATCGCGATTCCGTGCATGCCATCTCGGCCTGGATCCCGGTGGCCATCTTTCCCCGACAAAGCGTGCGGTTTGTGTTGAATTCAAGCGCTAGCTTGCTCAGGTTCCGTCTCTGCCAAGTTATTTTTACCTCCACTTGCCCACGAAAGAAATGTTATTGCCTCCGTCCACCTCTTCCTCAACGGCCCCACGGGAATAAAATTGGGTTCTGCAGCTTCAGCTACTATTTTTTTTGCGGGATAGCTTCAACTACTTTTATATTTCAAAAAAAGGAAAATCCGAACCACTTCACATACGCCATTTTATTTTACGAGAGTGTCATCTGCCGACCATTCCCACAAGAAAATGCCTACATAGACTGATAACAAAGAAATTATTCTCCCAATAGAAAAATGCTTGGCACTCGCCCGTGAATCGTGATGGCCCAAATCCTCATGTCGTACTTCATCTTACATCTGATGATGAATGATAGGGTGCCGTTTTTGGTGAAGACTCATGTGTTCTGCTCACTCCATACCTCCCATGAGGTATGCATGATGAGGGAGATCATTAGCTTCCTATGAATACCGATAATCCTTGTTGTGATATGTCACCTAGTTTTGATTCATTGGCGCTGGCAAATCATTCCATAAAACAGTGATGAAGTCATATAAACCAAGTCATCCTTGGTCATGATCTATATCTCTGAAGTGTAACGCCATGAAACATGAGGTTCGTCACTGATGCCGTCTTCGCCTCTGGCTCTCTTTTGCAAAGCTGATAAGGGCCATGGTTCGAGCATTCCTCTCGCTCAAATGTATCATTTGTCGATGCTCTACCCCGAGTAATAAGCCAAGAGGAAAATTGCAAACTAGGATGCATCTAAATTTCCAAACTATCTTCGACATTACCATTGATACTGTCAAACCACATCTTGTACCTGGAGGCAACCAAATACAACCTGTTTGTGGTGAATTTCCATTTGGTGTCATTCGAAGACCCCTCGTATGGCGTGGGAAAGGATCTTCTAATGTCATTCCCACTTTCTTCTCCATATTTCCAAACAATGTATGATGCAAACACTGATGTTTGAATACGAACGCGATTTAGGGGATGTTAATTGGATATGAATACCAGAAATGTTGGTCAGAGCCTACAAACCGGATATGCAATCAATTTGGGATAGATGTGAATATCTTGCAACTTATTTTCCATTGACTAGGTAAAGCAAATATGTTGGTAACTAAGTGACACATGATAATATATTAATGCCACTTTTTTTGCGTAAAGGCCGAATGAGCTCCAGAAGAATTATCTTACAAGAATAACAATGTACAAGGAACCTTCAAGAAATAAGTAATGTCTTCTTTTAGCATCCGCTGACAACGTGCCATGAGGAAACTCGTTATCGTCTCCGGACCTCTGTTTTACGAGAGTAACCTTGTTGAAATTCAGATGCTTGTAGAACTATTATCCTGGAAGTCGTCGATGTAGACCATAAGACGTCGGCGACCGCAAAGAAGATGGATCACCGTCTCAAAGAAGTCAGCTCCGTGGGAGGGTCAGAAGATGATCCCAACTCATGCCATACAAAGGTGGGGGTGATACATCTCAAATGTATCAATAATTTTTATAACGTTCATGCTACATTCATACCATTTATACATTGTTTTGGCATGTTGTTTTATCTTTTTTCCTGAACTAACATATTAATTCAGTGTCAAGTGTCAGTTGTTACTTTTTAGTGTTTTTGGCTTCTCAAAAAGGTATTTCTAGGGACCAATAAAAAATTTCGGCTGGAAGTGGGACTGTGCCAAAGCCTATCCCAAGGGACCCTACTAGGGCCCCACAAACCCCGGCCTTGCGGGAAAGCCCTATCGCGCACCAACTGGGGCGTGTGGGCCCCTGGGGATCACTTCCACCGCCTTACGGCGCCTCTGGCCCTAATGTACCCCAAAACCCTAGTTATGATGTTTTGGAAATTTTTGTGCCGTCACAGGGGCAGCTTCGAGGCAAAAAAAAAAACCTTTTCTAGCACTCCACCGGAGGGGGTAGATCCATTATCAAAGGAGGCTCTCATTCTCTGGGAGCCATGAACACCAAGGACCATAGGGGAAAACCTTCTCTTGTCTAGGGGGTGGGGGGGGGAGGGAAAATAAGAAAGAGGCCCCCCTCCCCTATCATGCGGTGGTGCATACATTCATGAACCTCTACAATCTCCTACTTAAAGGTGCTTTATGCGATTAGTTATTATCGAATGATTTTTTCCACTACTATTATGTCTGCGTATTTTTCTTTGGGCCATTTGCATTTCTGCCCCTAACTCGAACCACCTACTCAGATTTGCCCCTAATTTCAAAGCATGCTCAAATTTGCCCCTCTGCCGTTAAGTCACTACTCAGAAATGCCCTTCCGTCCAGTCAAAGGCCTTTGACCGTCAAAGGCCCATGTGTACTGTAGCAGACGGAAAGTGCTACAGTATTGGACGGAAAGTGCTACAGTACTGTATGGAAGGGCATTTCTGAGTAGTGACTTAACGGCGGAGGGGCAAATTTGAGCATGCTTCAAAATTAGGGGCAAATCTGAGTAGTGGGTTCGAGTTAGGGGCACATATGTAAATGTCCCTTTTTCTTTTGTCCTACAACACTAGTGAAATATTATGATTGATATAAATTGTACTTTTGATATGGTGCTCTCCTCTTATGCTAATATATGAGCGCACACATATGCCTAATCACAATTGAGGGTCGGTAATGTGTAATGATTAATATAATTGTAGGGTGGCCACATTGACAGAAATTACCGTACCGAAGTATACGAGTCAAAACATATGAGACAGAGAGAACCCATATAACTTAATGCTATGGTTGAGTTACCACAATAAATTCTTAGTATTTGCGGATGTTGCTAGGGTTTCAATCATAAGTTATGATTTCAAGTAAGGGCAGTAATTAGTATATGACTCTTCCACATATAAACTACAAGTATGCCCATAGTTTTTTTTGCGGTTTCCCATAGGTAGTTTTATCGTAGCCAAGTTGCTAGGGACAATTTCACTATCACTACCACCACTGCATCCACACTCGCTCTCTTTTATTTCATTGCGGTTTTAAATTTCAGTACCGAACTTTTATTTACTTGCACTTTCTAATCTTGCACACCACATCTTTTGCACTTGCAAATTATTTTTCATTAAAGTGTCTAGGTAAAACAAATGATTGTTGTACGAAAGGTTGTATGAGTGGCAGATAGAGCCCGAGAGAATAAGATTTCTACCTTTAGTTTCTATGGGAAGACACTCCTACTCCCACCTCCACTGCTTCACATTGAGAAGTGCTACAACAGTTCCCTGCACTAGGAGACTATGAGGGGATATAAAACTCACAAGTTCCCCGACAGAGCCGTATATGGCTGAGGAAAAACATGTTGCAACACCATCTCTCAGCAGGATACGACCACCATGAACAAATGCTATTCATGCTAAACCGATTGCCTGATTGTCGACACCCTCCTTTGACATGTCGATGCCACTCCGACAAAGGACGTCGATATGGGGAAAGATAAGGAACAATTATTCTATCACCTCTGGTGTCCCAACTTCACCAGCGATGAAGAACTCAGGGTATGTTTGGTTTGAGTCCCAACTAGCCCATCCAAAATTTTGGCATGACCAAAGCAAATGTATGCCTATTTTTTATGTGGTTGTTGTTTGGATCACGACCACTGTAGCAGCCAAAAGTTTGGCAAAATTATTAGGCCTTAGTTTGGTTTGCAACCAACCAAGTTGGTAAACATATGATTCTGATTTACTTTGCATGATTAGCCAACAGCAAAACACGAGTTAAAAATACTTAGTCAACAACAATATGACAAAAGACATGATATGGCATGTAAAAGCACGTATATCAATGTATACCCATACCATGCGATAGGCGTGGTGAGCAATCTACTAGTCATTTAAATCATTCAAATATGTATCACCATCAAAAATACATATATATATAAGCAATTAACGTAGCATTCGAGCACACAAAAATGTAGCATTCTTGTATCTCACCACTTTTGCCTTCAAAGATCACTTATGCTATATGCATAAACTGAGACAATTTATATGAGCTGTACTAAATAGGATCTGTTATATATTGTTGCTCATCTCTACTACTAAAGGGGGAGTTGATAGCGTCGCCCCCACTCCGGTTAATTCCATCCCACCACCGTAAAAGACCCCTCCCACCAGTTTTTACTGTTGGTTTTATCTCTACTATCGGGAGTTAGTACCTAGTTTCATTTCGCATCGTTTAGCCCCATGCTCGACCCCAACAATTTCTTTTTCTTCATGTCAAGTCCACCTCCACCGATTTTTCTCTCCTTCCCACGATTTTCTTTTACTCAGGGGCCTCTCTCTCTCACGGTCTCACCTCCCCCTCCCCGCACGAGGGAGCCACCCCTCCCACATGGGTAGCCCTAGATGGACGCCGCCGCCGACATAGCATCCCTCTCCCCCGACCCTCAGCCACCCAGTGGTTGACTCCATCACACCTCTTCTCCAACTCCTCCTCCTCTGTGCCATCCTTGTCCGGATCGGCGTGGATCGAAAACATGAGCACACTCACCCTCCGTGACACATGCGCTTATCAGGCATCGTCGCCGCCGTCATGCTGGTCACAGTTCAGCGCCCCACTCACCGTCCCACTCGCGCACCATTCGTGCTACCCTAGATGGAGGATGTTGTGGAAGGCAACCACACACTAGCTCAAGGGTGCCATGCCAAGAAGCATTAGATTTGGGCGAACCTCCAAGGTAGTTAACTAGATATTGTGTTGCTGCCCCTTAAATCCAAATACATAGCCTAGGAAAAATACTAGGTTACCACAGCCAGACCCTGTATAGAGCCTGTACCCCATTGTGCTGGTTCCCCTTAAATGTGCGGATGTGCCAATTCACGTGAGATGACTATTGTTTTTTTTTGGGGTGAGATGTCTATTATGGTATCCATGATAGTTCTCCGTGAGTGCTAAAGTCTGTTGCACATTTTTGTACGTGCAACCAAAATTTAAAGAAGCCTAAAAACTTATGTGCATTGCAATAGCTTCATCTAAGATTCCACTATTTTCGAATCATGCATTCAGTGAAGGAAATATGCCCTAGAGGCAATAATAAAGTTGTTATTTATATTTCCTTATATCATGATAAATGTTTATTATTCATGCTAGAATTGTATTAATCGGAAACTTGATACATGTGTGAATACATAGACAAAACAATGTGTCCCTAGTATGCCTCTACTTGACTAGCTCGTTAATCAAAGATGGTTAAGTTTCCTGACCATAGACATGTGTTGTCATTTGATGAGCGGCATCACATCATTAGAGAATGATGTGATGGACAAGACCAATCTTTTAGCTTAGCATAATGATCGTAAAGTATTTGGACACCGAAATGGTTTCGGGATGTTTTGGATATTTATCGGAGTACCGAGGGGTTACCGGAACCCCTCGGGGAAAGTATGGGCCTACATGGGCCATAGGGGAGAGGGGGAGAGGGGAGGCAGCCCACAAGGGGCGGCTGCGCCCCCCTCCCATAGGGAGCCCGAATTGGACTAGGGGAGGGGGAGCGCCGCCCTTTCCTTTTCATCTTCCCTGTCCCTTTCCCTCTTTCCCCCTCCATGAGAAGGAAAAAAAGGGGGGGGGGCGAATCCTACAAGGAGTGGAGTCTTAGTAGGACTCCCCCCCTTGGCGTGCCCCTTGGTGGCCGGCCTCCTCCTCCCCTCCTTTATATACGAGGGCAGGGGGCACCCCAAAGCACACCAGTTGTTCTCTTAGCCGTGTGCGGTGCCCCCCTCCACAGTTTACTCCTCCGGTCATAGCGTCGTAGTGCTTAGGCGAAGCCCTGCGTGGATCACATCACCATCACCACGCCTTCGTGCTGATGAAACTCTCCCTCGACCCTCTGCTGGATCAAGAGTTCGAGGGACGTCATCGAGCTAAACGTGTCCTGAACTCTGAGGTGTTGTACATTCGGTACTTGATCGGTTGGATTGTGAAGATGTTCGACTACATCAACCGTGTTAACCTAACGCTTCCGCTTTCGGTCTACGAGGGTACGTGGACACACTCTCCCCCTCTCATTCATATGCATCTCCTAGATAGATCTCGCGTGATCGTAGGAATTTTTTTGAAATTGCATGCGATGTTCCCCAACAGTGGCATCCAAGCCAGGTCTATCCGTAGATGATATGCACGAGTAGAACACAAAGAGTTGTGGGCGATAATAGTCATACTTCTTACCACCAACATCTTATTTTGATTCGGCGGTATTGTTGGATGAAGCGGCCTGGACCAACCTTACATGACCCTGTTCATGAGACCGGTTCCACCGACAGACATGCAACTTGTTTTGCATAAAGGTGGCTGGCGGGTGTCTGTTTCTCCAACTTTAGTTGAATCGAATTTGACTACGGCCGGTCCTTGTTGAAGGTTAAAACAACACACTTGACAAAAAATCATTGTGGTTTTAATGCGTAGGTAAGAACGGTTCTAGCTAGAAGCCCGTAGCAGCCACGTAAAACTTGCATCAACAAAGTAGAGGACGTCTAAATTGGTTTTGCAGGGCATGTTGTGATGTGATATGGTCAAGACATGATGTGATATAAGTTATTGTATGAGATGATCATGTTTTGTAAAAGTTATCGACAACTGGCAGGAGCCTTATGGTTGTCCCTTTATTGTATGAAATGCAATCGCCATGTAATTGCTTTACTTTATCACTATGCGATAGCGATAGTCGTAGAAGCGATAGTTGGTGAGACGACAACGATGCTACGATGGAGATCAAGGTGTCAAGCCGGTGATGATGGAGAACATGACGGTGCTTTGGAGGTGGAGATCAAAGGCACAAGATGATGATGGCCATATCATGTCACATATTTTGATTGCATCTGATGTTTATCTTTTTATGCATCTTATATTGCTTAGTACGGCGGTAGCATTATAAGATGATCCCTCACTAAATTTCAAGGTATAAGTGTTCTCCATGAGTATGCTCCGTTGCGACAGTTCGTAGTGCCGAGACACCACGTGATGATCGGGTGTGATAAGCTCTACAATCACATACAACGGGTGCAAGATAGTTTTGCACGTGCAGAATACTCGGGTTAAACTTGACGAGCCTAGCATATGCAGATATGGCCTCGGAACACTGAGACCGAAAGATCGAACATGAATCATATAGTAGATATGATCCACATAGAGATGTTCACCATTGAAAACTACTCCATCTGACGTGATGATCGGACATGGTTTAGTTGATATGGATCATGTGGTCATTTAGATGACTAGAGGGGTGTCTATCTAAGTGGGAGTTCTTAAGTAATATGGTTAATTGAACTTAAATTTATCATGAACTTAGTCCTGATAGTTTTCACATATCTATGTTGTTGTAGATCAATGGCCCGTGCTACCGTTCCCTTGAATTTTAATGCGTTCCTAGAGAAAGCTAAGTTGAAATATGATGGTAGCAACTACATGGACTAGGTCCGTAACTTGAGGATTATCCTCATTACTGCACAGAAGAATTACGTCCTTGAAGCACCGCTAGGTGCAAGGCTCGTTGCAGGAGCAACTTTGGACGTTATGAACGTCTGGCAAACTAAAGTTAATGACTACTCGATAGTTCAGTGTGCCATGCTTTACGACTTAGAATCGGTACTTCAAAGACGTTTTGAACGTCGTGGAGCATATGAGATGTTCCAAGAGTTGAAGTTAATATTTCAAGCAAATGCCCGAGTTGAGAGATATGAAGTCTCCAACAAGTTCTATAGCTGCAAGATGGAGGAGAACAGTTCTATCAGTGAACACATACTCAGAATGTCTGGGTACCATAACCACTTGACTCAGGTGGGAGTTAATCTTCTGGATGATAGTGCCATTGACAGAGTTCTTCAGTCACTGCCACCAAGCTATAAAGGCTTCATGATGAACTATAATATGCAAGGGATGGAAAAGACAATTCCCTAGCTCTTCGCGATGCTTAAGGCTGCGGAGGTAGAAAAACAAGAAGGAGCATTGTCGGTGTCAAAACCAGCGGATCTCGGGAGGGGGTCCCGAACTGTGCGTCTAGGCGGATGGTAACAGGAGGCAGGGGACACGATGTTTTTACCCAGGTTCGGGCCCTCTTGATGGAGGTAAAACCCTACGTCCTGCTTGATTAATATTGATGATATGGGTAGTACAAGAGTAGATCTACCACGAGATCAGAGAGGCTAAACCCTAGAAGCTAGCCTATGGTATCATTGTTGTTCGTCCTACGGACTAAGACCATCCGGTTTATATAGACACCGGAGAGGGCTAGGGTTACACAGAGTCGGTTACAATGGTAGGAGATCTACATATCCGTATCGCCAAGCTTGCCTTCCACGCCAAGGAAAGTCCCTTCCGGACACGGGACGAAGTCTTCAATCTTGTATCTTCATAGTCCAGGAGTCCGGCCGAAGGTATAGTCCGGCTATCCGGACACCCCCTAATCCGGGACTCCCTCAAGCATCAAGTGTTGATGGTTAACAAGACCACCAGTTTCAAGAAAAAGGGCAAAGGTAAGAAGGGGAACTTTAAGAAGAATAGAAAGCAAGTTGTTGCTCCCGGGAAGAAGCCCAAGTCTGGACCTAAGCCTAAAACTGAGTGCTTCTACTGCAAAGGGATTGGTCACTGGAAGCGGAACTGGCCCAAGTATTTGGCGGATAAGAAGGATGGCAAAGTGAAAGGAATATTTGATATACATGTTATTGATGTGTACCTTACTAATGCTCATGGTAGCGCCTAGGTATTTGATACTGGTTTTGTTGCTCATATTTGCAACTCGAAATAGGGGCTACGGATTAAACAAGATTGCCTAAGGACGAGGTGATGATGCGCGTCAGAAATGGTTCCAAGGTCGATGTGATCGCTGTCGGTACGCTACCTCTACATCTACCTCCGGGATTAGTTTTAGACCTGAATAATTGTTATTTGGTGCCAGCGTTGAGCATGAACATTATATCTGGATCTTGTTTGATGCGAGACGGTTATTCATTTAAATCAGAGAATAATGGTTGTTCTATTTATGCGAGTAATATCTTTTATGGTCATGCACCCTTGATGAGTGGTCTATTTTTATTGAATCTCAATCATAATGATACACATATTCATAATATTGAAGTCAAAAGATGCAAAGTTAATAATGATAGTGCAACTTATTTGTGGCACTGCCGTTTAGGTCATATTGGTGTAAAGAGCATGAAGAAACTCCATGCTGATGGGCTTTTGGAATCACTTGATTATGAATCACTTGATGCTTGCGAACCATGCCTCATGGGCAAGATGACTAAGACTCCATTCTCCGGAACAATGGAGCGAGCTACTGACTTATTGGATATAATACATACTAATGTATGCGGTCCAATGAGTGTTGAGGCTCGCGGCGGGTATCGTTATTTTCTAACCTTCATAGATGATTTGAGCAAATATGGTTATATCTACTTAATGAAACATAAGTCTGAAACATTTGAAAAGTTCAAAGAATTTCAGAGTGAAGTGGAAAATCATCGTAACAAGAAAATAAAGTTTCTACGATCTGATCATGGAGGCGAATATTTGAGTTACGAGTTTGGTCTTCATTTGAAACAACGTGGAATAGGTTCGCAACTCACGCCACCTAGAACACCACATCATAATGGTGTGTCTGAACGTCGTAACCGTACTTTATTAGATATGGTGCGATCTATGATGTCTCTTACCGATTTACCACTATCATTTTGGGGTTATGCTTTAGAGACGGTTGCATTCACGTTAAATAGGTGTAACACCCCGGATGTAACTTTCCCAATTTGTACTCCAACTCTTGTCGTTTCCGGCGTTAAGTTATTTTATTTTCTCGGGTTCAGGTTTTTGTCTGCGTGTGTTGTTTTCATTGTCATGCATCTCATATCATGTCATCATGTGCATGGCATCTGCATACGTGTTTGTCTCATGCATTCGAGCATTTTCCCCGTTGTCCGTTTTGCATTCCGGCGCTTCGTTCTTCTCCGGTGGTCATTTCTAGCTTTCTTTCATGTGTGGGGATTAAACATTTCCGGATTGGACCGAGACTTGCCAAGCAACCTTGGTTTACTACCGGTAGACCGCCTGTCACGTTTCGTATCATTTGGACTTCGTTTGATACTCCAACGGTTAACCAAGGGACCGAAAAGGCCTCGTGTGTGTTGCAGCCCAACACCCCTCCAATTTGGCCCAAAACCCACCTAAGCCTTCTCCATCATCTAGATCGTTCAATCACGATCGCGTGGCCGAAAACCGCACCTCATTTGGACTCTCCTAGCTCCCTCCATGCCTATTTAAAGGTCTCTCCCCGAAATTCCGGACCCCCCTCGTCCTCAAACCCTAAATTCTAGATCCGCCGCGCCGGACAATGTCCGTCCCGGGCCGGACACCCCGCGCCGCCGCATTCAACCAGTGAGGAGCCGCCACTTGTCCCGCGCAGGGCCACATCCCCGCCGGCCCGCGAGCCCAGCCGGGGCCCCCGAGGGCCCGAAGCCTCTCCGCCGCCGCCTGCCCTCCAGCGCCGCCCGCCGCCTTCGCTGTCCGGCGCCGCCGTGGCGCCATAGTCGCCGGCCGCCGCCACCCATCTTCGCCGCCGCCTCGGGAGCCTCGCCGGAGCCGCCTCCCCGCGCCTCCCTGCCTCCTCTACGACCGGATCCGGGCTGGGGCCGGCCCGATCCGGCCATCTCGCGACGTCCCCGGCCACCAACGAGCTCGCCAGAGCTACAGTGCGTGCCGCCGCCTTGATTTCCGCGCCGGGTCAAACCCTAGATCCTGGGGTTGTTTTTCCCTCTAAGTCCCAGAAATCTCAGTCCAAGTGCTCATGTTCGTAGCTCCGTAACTTTGCATCTGTAGCTCCGATTCATGCATATAGCATATCAAAATGTTCATCTCAGAGAGTACATCATTTCATTCAATTGCATCATTTGCATTTGAGTTCATCTTGATGCCCGAAATGCTGTTAGAAGAGGGCTACTTGAGTTAATTGTCAGATCTGCTACTCCGGTTAGCTTTTTGTCATTTTTGCCATGATTAATGTGTGCATGATATGCCCCTGAGTTCTACATATGTTTTGTTAAGGGTTTTGTCATCTTTCCAGAGGTGCAACCCATGTATTTTTGTGATGTGTGTGGTGACTAGTGCAAGCTTGCAAAGTGAGGCACTCGGTAATTCTGTTTTCAGGGACTTAGCAATTCCACTAAGTCCTTGATCTGTTTATCTCATGATGCCATATGTTCATGTTGTTTCCTAGTGATCCGTGCCTCTTTTGAGGATGATCAGTAAGGATGTTTTGTTAATCTTGTAGTGATCTATCCATCCATGTCTTTGTTTGCAATTATGGAGCACCCTAGCTTGAGTCAATCGAGCTCTACTTTTGCTACTTTGTGAATCTGGGCAGATTGTCAACTTGTTTGCAATTTTGCCGATGATGTTGTAGTTGATCCGTGCATGCGATGCTATTGTTCTTGCCATGTATAGCTTGCATTTTGTGCCTTCTTGACGGATGTATGCTTAGCTTGTCATGACTTGCACTGTAGTGAGTGCATCGAGCTCGTAAACATGCCTACTTGAATTATATTTCAGCATGCTCCAGTTTTCACTAAGTCTGAAAACTGATTATGTTTTTGCTATGTTCACATGCTTGCAATTGTATTTTCTGATCCCTTTTGGCTCAAGGTCACTAAGGGGCTTTTGTTAAGCTCTTTGAGTAGCTCCATGTCATTCTTTACTTTGCCATGTTCAGGTGCTTTAGCATGTAGTTTTGTTGCTCCGAAGAGTGCTACCTGATCTGAAATTCCAGACAAGTGTTAATTTCACTAAGTCTAAGATCTGTTTGTCATATGCATTTTTGCCATGCTTGTTTGAACCTGTTAATGGATGAATTGGCCGTAGATCAGTGCTAGACTTTTGTTAAGCATCTTGAATGAATTCCTTCCATGTATTTTGTTGTCATGTTTGGGTGCTGTAGCATGTTCATCTCATTGCATTTAGATGGCTACTTGCTGTAAATCGCAGACCGGTGTCATTTTTGAATCGCTTGCCATTTCCAAACCGTAACTCCGATTCCGGCGTTATTTATATCGTTTTCAAGCGATTTCATCTCATATTTCCAGTGGCACCCTTGGATTTCCAAGTTGAGGCTAGATTCATGCATTTCCTGTCATATCTTGCATTTTGCATCCCGCATAGCATATCATCCTTGCATCATATTGTTTGATCCTTGCACGTGGTTGATTGTGCCCTTGTTGCTTGTTTGTCTTATTTGGGTAGAGCCGGGAGACGAGTTCGCTAACGAGGAGCCCGTTGAGTTTGCTTTCGAGGATCCAGTCAACTCTGACAACTGTGCAGGCAAGATGATCATACCCTCGAAATCACTACTATCTTTGCTATGCTAGTTTGCTCGCTCTTTTGCTATGTCAATGCTACGATGCCTACCATTTGATTTCAAGCCTCCCAAATTACCATGTCAAACCTCTAACCCACCTTGTCCTAGCAAACCGTTGATTGGCTATGTTACCGCTTTGCTCAGCCCCTCTTATAGCGTTGCTAGTTGCAGGTGAAGATTGGAGGCCGTTCCTTGTTGGAACATTTATTTACTTGTTGGGATATCATTATATTATCTTGTTATCTTAATGTATCTATATACTTGGTAAAGGGTGGAAGGCTCGGCCTCTCGCCTAGTGTTTTGTTCCACTCTTGCCGCCCTAGTTTCCGTCATATCGGTGTTATGTTCCCGGATTTTGCGTTCCTTACGCGGTTGGGTTATAATGGGAACCCCTTGATAGTTCGCCTTGATTAAAGCTTTTCCAGCAATGCCCATCCTTGGTTTTACCATTTGCCACCTAGCCTTTTCTTTCCCTTGGGTTCTGCAGACTCAAGGGTCATCATTATTTTAACCCCCCCGGGCCAGTGCTCCTCTGAGTGTTGGTCCAAACTGTCAGCCGCCGGTGGCTACCAGGGGAAACTCTGGGCTGGCCTATCGGAAGTTTAGACAATCTGAGGGTGCCCTGATAAAGAGATATGTGCAGCTCCTATCGGGATTTGTCGGCACATTCGGGCGGTGTTGCTGGTCTTGTTTTAACTTGTCGAAGTTTCTTGAATTACCGAGATACCGAGTCTGATCAGAACGTCTTGGGAGGAGGTCTATTCCTTCGTTGACCGTGAGAGCTTGTCATGGGCTAAGTTGGGACTCCCCTGCAGGGATTGAACTTTCGAAAGCCGTGCCTGCGGTTATGGGCAGATGGGAATTTGTTAATGTCCGGTTGTAGATAACTTTAACCTTAAATTAATTAAAATGAATCAACTGAGTGTGTTACCGTGATGGCCTCTTCTCGGCGGAGTCCGGGAAGTGGACACGGTGTTGGAGTAATGTTTGCGCAGGTTGTTCTCTAGTTTCTCGCTCGCGCTTTGCCTCCTCTTCTCGCTCTCTTTTGCGAATAAGTTAGCCACCATATTTGCTAGTCGCTTGCTGCAGCTCCACATATTTAGCTTGCCATTTCTATAAGCTTAAATAGTCTTGATCGCGAGGGTGCGAGATTGCTGAGTCCCTGTGGCTCACAGATTACTATTACACCAGATGCAGGGCCTGATGATTCCGCTCCAGGAGACGCGCTTGAGCTCAAGTGGGAGTTCGACGGGGACTCTCAACGTTACTATGTTTCCTTTCCAGATGATCAGTAGTGGTGCCCAGTTGGGGGTGATTGGGACCGTGTCGCATGTTGGGTTCTCTTTTATTTTGGCGCCGTAGTCGGGCCATGAGTATTTGGTTGATGTAATGTTATTTATGTACTTGATTGACGTGGCGAGTGTAAGCCAACTATGTTATCTCCCCTTTATGATTTATATTACATGGGATGTTGTGAAGATTGCCTAACTTGCGACATATGCCTTCAATGCGATTATGCCTCTAAGTCGTGCCGCGACACGTGGGAGATATAGTCGCATCGAGGGTGTTACAATAGGGCACCATCTAAGTCCGTTGAGACGACACCATATGAACTGTGGTTTAGCAAGAAACCTAAGCTGTAGTTTCTTAAAGTTTGGGGTTGCGATGCTTATGTGAAAAAGCTTCAGCCTGATAAGCTCGAACCCAAATCGGAGAAATGTGTCTTCATAGGATACTCAAAAGAAACTGTTGGGTACACATTCTATCACAGATCCGAAGGCAAGATATTTGTTGCTAAGAATGGATCATTTCTAGAGAAGGAGTTTCTCTCGAAAGAAGTGAGTGGGAGGAAAGTAGAACTTGATGAGGTAGTTGTACCTTCTCTCGAATTGGAAAGTAGTTCATCACAGAAATCAGTTCTAGTGATGTCTACACCAATTAGTGAGGAAACTAATGATGATGATCATGAAACTTCAGATCAAGTTACTACCGAACCTGTAGGTCAACCAGAGTACATTCCGCACTAGAGTGGTACGGTAATCCTGTTCTGGATGTCATGTTACTAGACCATGATGAACCTACAAACTATGAGGAAGCGATGATGAGTCCAGATTCCGCGAAATGGCTTGAGGCCATGAAATCTGAGATGGGAACAAAGTATGGACTTTGGTTGACTTGCCCGATGATCGGCAAGCCATAGAGAATAAATGGATCTTCAAGAAGAAGACTGACGCTGATGCTAATGTTACTGTCTACAAAGCTCGACTTGTTGCGAAAGGTTTTCTAAAAGTTCAAGGAGTTGACTATGATGAGACCTTCCACCCGTAGCGTTGCTTAAGTCTGTTCGAATCATGTTAGAAATTGCCGCATTTTATGATTACGAAATTTGGCAAATGGACGTCAAAACTGCATTCCTTAATGGATTTCTTAAAGAAGAGTTGCATATGATGCAACGAGAGGGTTTTGTCGATCCTATAGGTGCTAACAAAGTGTGCAAGCTCAGGCGATCCATTTATGGACTGGTGCAAGCCCCTTGGAGTTGGAATATACGCTTTGATAGTCTGATCAAAGCATATAGTTTTATACAGACTTTTGGAGAAGCCTGTATTTACAAGAAAGTGAGTGGGAGCTCTGTAGCATTTCTAATATTATATGTAGATGGCATATTGTTGATTGGAAATAACACATAATTTTTGGATAGCATAAAAGGATACTTGAATAAGAATTTTTCAATGAAAGACCTCGGTGAAGCTGCTTATATATTGGGCATTAAGATCTATAGAGATAGATCAAGACGCTTAATTGGACTTTCACAAAGCACATACCTTGATAAAGTTTTGAAGAAGTTCAAATTGGACCAGTCAAAGAAAGGGTTCTTGCCTGTGTTACAAGGTGTGAAATTGAGTCAGACTCAATGCCCGACCACTTCAGAAGATAGAGAGAAAATGAAAGTCATTCCTATGCTTCAGCCATAGGTTCTATCATGTATGCAATGCTGTGTACCAGACCTGATGTGTGACTTGCTATAAGTTTAGCAGGGAGGTACTATTGGGGATATAGCTACTAGGTATGACCCGCCCAAGAGGGGCCGGGTCAACCCCAATGGCGGGTTACAAGAAGAAGCCCAGTAAATATTCAAGGTGATGATTTATTAAGACTTGAAGAAGGCCTAAGCCCAGAGGTGGCTTAAGGCCCAAATATTGTGAACCGCCATATGTAGGAAAAGACTTGTAAAGAAAGGCATGTAAATAAAGTCAACGAGCTGGACACGTTTTATGAGCCGGCCGGGACTCTGTAGGCCGCTAGGCGTCAATCCGTGTATATAAGGGGACGACCCGTCAGTGGCTTAGGAGAGGAGACAACAACTCGAAGCCAAGCAAAGCGTATTCGCTCCCTGGTCTTTGAAACCCCAGCAATTCCAAACACAACTAGACGTAGGCTTTTACCTTCATTGTAAGGGGCCGAACTAGTATAAACCTCTTGTGTCCTTTGTCCCGATTAACCCATTTAAGCTTCCTAGTTGTGATGGCCCTACGACTAAGTCCTTTTACTAG
This sequence comes from Triticum urartu, assembly GCF_056163025.1. Taxonomy (NCBI): domain Eukaryota; kingdom Viridiplantae; phylum Streptophyta; class Magnoliopsida; order Poales; family Poaceae; genus Triticum; species Triticum urartu. The sequence continues at coordinate 487,243,656 of NC_141878.1, forward strand.
GACATCTGCCGTGACAATTCCACGACAGTTGGCGCCCACCGTAGGGCCAACGCATGGTGGATTTGAGTTCTTGAAGGGCAACTTCGAAGGGCTCAAGGGATACGTTGTGGGCCGGATGACCAAGAGTTGTCGCGGAAAAATCTACATCGATGACGAAGGATGGGGCCCCGAGGCCGGCTCAATTGATTACGGGTACCGGGTCCCCTTCGGCGGAATTCATGTCTTCATCGGCCGGATCGGCGAATCGGGCCCTGAGCCGGACGTCCACACCAACCTCGTCGAGACGGCTCAGCGCGCGAGATCCGCCCGGGTTCAACCTGCCGTGAGGCATGCCTTCGTGGGTTGCGTCCATGGAGGTGAATACTCTGAAGGATCAGTGGATGGCGGTGAGACGTCCATCTGTTCTGACGCTATGTCATCAACAGGCGAGACAGATTCTTTGTACCAACTGCAAGAGGGCATGCTCGGGGGCTATTCCGATGGCAGCAGTATTCCGGACCCCTTTGAGCCGCCGAATCGAGCCGGAGTCTTCATGGCTGGGACTCAACCTGGGCAGAACTCCACGGCTGCAGCAGCAACAACCACCGGGTCGGCAGCGGCCGGGTCAGGACACCCCGCACGCCCCCGACTCAGATGCTAATGGACCTCATGGATAAGTTGACGGCTCTGTTGACTGCTGTGGTGGAGCCGGCGGATAAGGCCCGCATGACGCGGAGGTGGCATGGTTACGCGAAGAGATGGCACAGGCTAAGGAAAATTTAGCAGCAGAAGAGGTCAGGATGGCCGCAGAGCGGGCAGCTTTGGACGCTCGTGCTCAGCAGATTCAAGCGGAGACTTTCCGGCTCTCGATGGATCTAAACGCGTCAAACGAGGTCATGAGGAGAAGGCACCAGAAAACTCAGTCACATCTACCTCTGATGTTCGATCCTAGGAACCTTTTCCACACACCCGGGGCCGGTCCAAGTAACCCGCCGGAGGCAAATCGGATCACGACACTCGGAGCGCCGGTTCAGCCGCGGTCCATGGAGCCGCCTCGTATGAATACCGCTCCGCCTCATTATACACCAATACCACCGAGTCACTTTTCCAATCCTTTGGAGAATCTCATTGCTGCGTCGGCTTGTTTGGCGGCTCTCCCGATGGAAGGCGACTCTCCGACAGCAATCGAAACACGAAGGGTGTGAGAACTTCTTCAGACGGCTCTGGCGCAGCAGGATGCATACTCTTACAGTCGAGACAGAATCCACTCAACCCCTCGCCCAAGCCGGAGCCGGAGCTATAGCAGGCATATGGACTCAGCCGAAATGTCAAGCAACGCTCAACGCCGTAACCAACCGTGCAGGCATGAGCCGGCGCATGGTGGAGCCCTTAACTTGGCGGATCAAGAGAGAATCCGACAAGAGCCCGAACGGGCGGTTCAACTGGCAGCTGAGCAGGCGGCTCATCAGGATTTTCCGGCTTATCCGGCAACCTCTGTTGAGGCAGGAGTAGCCACAAGAACAGGAGGTGTCCCTTGCCTGGTGCCGGCTATATGTAATGAGCGCTTGCCAATAGACTTTAAGGGGCCTCGTAAAGTACCTAATTACACGGCCGACTTGCAGCCCAGGGCATGGATTGAAAGTTATGAGATGGCAATGGAGCTGTTGGAGGTCAGCGATGCAACGATGGCTAAATATTTCACCATGATGTTGGATGGAACGGCTCGCACTTGGTTGAAAGGGTTACCACCCAATTCCATCGGCTCATGGGCGGAGTTGAAGGCCTGGTTCATTCAGAACTTCAAGGACACCTGTAAACAACCTATGTCAATCATGGACCTGACTAATTGTAAGCAAGAGGAAGGCGAGTCTATGACCCATTGGGTGCGCCGGGTCAAGGAGATAATACATTCACCTGATAAGATGGATGCCGGCTCGGCAGTCTTAGTGTTGGAGAAAAATTGCCGTTTTGAACCTCTGAAGCAGAAGCTGGGGCGGCTCAAGCGTGACTGCAATGACATGGGCCAGTTGATGGCGGCCCTGGTCAAATATGCTGATTCTGATAGTACCAAGGATCCCGTGTCTGATGAAGAAAAAACAGGGAAGAGAAAGAAGAACGGCAACGGCAAGGGTCACCAGCATAACCCGGCGAATCAAGGAGTTAATAAATGTAAGGCTAATGAGTTTGTGGCTAACACCAATACACATGGCAACAACCAACGGCGCAAGGGTAGGCAACCCCCTCGGTCAGGCGGGCAGGGTCCCGCCCTCGAACAACTACTGAATGAACCTTGTCCAAGACACGGCACCCGGGAGAAGCCGGTGCTACCTCTTTTAGCACTGCGTTGGTTTTCCCCGAAGAGGAAGGGATGATGCAGCAAAGTAGCGTAAGTATTTCCCTCAGTTTTTGAGAACCAAGGTATCAATCCAGTAGGAGGCTACAAGCAAGTCCCTCGTACCTACACAAACAAATAAATCCTCGCAACCAACGCAAATAGGGGTTGTCAATCCCTATAGGACCACTTACGAGAGTGAGATCTGATACATATGATAAAGATAATATTTTTGGTATTTTTATGATAAAGATGCAAAGTAAAATAAAGGCAAAGTAAATAGCAAAGTAAATAACTAAGTAGTAGGAGATTGATATGATAAAGATAGACCCAGGGGCCATAGGTTTCACTAGTGGCTTCTCTCGAGAGCATAAGTATTCTACGGTGGGTGAACAAATTACTGTTGAGCAATTGACAGAATTGAGCATAGTTATGAGAATATCTAGGTATGATCATGTATATAGGCATCATGTCCGAGACAAGTAGACCGACTCCTGCCTGCATCTACTACTATTACTCCACTCATCGACCGCTATCCAGCATGCATCTAGAGTATTAAGTAAAAACAGAGTAACGCCTTAAGCAAGATGACATGATGTAGAGGGATAGACTCATGCAATATGAAGAAAACCCCATATTGTTATCCTCGATGGCAACAATACAATACGTGCCTTGCTGCCCTTACTGTCACCGGGAAAGGACACCGCAAGATTGAACCCAAAGCTAAGCACGTCTCCCATTGCAAGAAAGATCAATCTAGTAGGCCAAACCAAACTAATAATTCGAAGAGACTTGCAAAGATAACCAATCATACATAAAAGAATTCAGAGAAGATTCAAATATTATTCATAGATAGACTTGATCATAAACCCACAATTCATCAGTCTCAACAAACACACCGCAAAAAGAAGATTACATCGAGTAGATCACCACAAGAGAGGGGGAGAACATTGTATTGAGATCCAAAAAGAGAGAAGAAGCCATCTAGCTACTAACTATGGACCCATAGGTCTGAAGTAAACTACTCACACTTCATCGGAGAGGCTATGGTGTTGATGTAGAAGCCCTCCGTGATCGATGCCCCCTCCGACGGAGCTCCGGAACAGGCCCCAAGATGGGATCTCGTGGATACAGAAAGTTACGGCGGTGGAATTAGGGTTTTGGCTCCGTATCTGATCATTTGGGGGTACGTGGGTATATATAGGAGGAAGAAGTACGTCGGTGGAGCAACAGGGGGCCCACGAGGGTGGAGGGCGCGCCTGGGGGGGAGGCGCCCCCCTACCTCGTGGCCTCCTGTTAGTTCGCTTGACGTAGGGTCCAAGTCTCCTGAGTTGTATTCGGTGAGAAAATCACGTTCCTGAAGGTTTCATTCCGTTTGGACTCCGTTTGATGTTCCTTTTGTTCGAAACCCTAAAACAGGCAAAAAACACCAATTCTGGGCTGGGCTTCCGGTTAATAGGTTAGTCCCAAAAATAATATAAAAGTGGAAAATAAAGCCCAATAATGTCCAAAACAGTAGATAATATAGCATGGAGTAATAAAAAATTATAGATACGTTGGAGACGTATCAAGCATCCCCAAGCTTAATTCCTGCTCGTCCTCGAGTAGGTAAATGATAAAAACAGAATTTTTGATGCGGAGTGCTACTTGGCATAATTTTAACGTAATTCTTCTTAATTGTGGCATGAATTTTCAGATCCGAAAGATTCAAGACAAAAGTTCATATTGACATAGAAAATAATAATACTTCAAGCATACTAACAAAGCAATTATGTCTTCTCAAAATAACATGGCTAAAGAAAGTTATCCCTACAAAATCATATAGTCTGGCTATGCCCTATCTTCACCACACAAAATATTTAAATCATGCACAACCCTGATGACAAGCCAAACAATTGTTTCATACTTTTGACATTCTCAAAACTTTTTCAATCTTCACGCAATACATGAGTGTGAGCCATGGATATAGCACTATAGGTGGAATAGAGTGGTGGTTGTGGAGAAGACAAAAAGGGGAAGATAGTCTCACATCAACTAGGCGTATCAACGGGCTATGGAGATGCCCATCAATAGATATCAATGTGAGTGAGTAGGGATTGCCATGCAACAGATGCACTAGAGCTATAAGTATATGAAAGCTCAAAAATAAACTAAGTGGGTGTGCATCCAACTTGCTTGCTCATGAAGACCTAGGAAAATTTTGAGGAAGCCCATCATTGGAATATACAAGCCAAGTTCTATAATGAAAAATTCCCACTAGTATATGAAAGTGATAACATGAGAGACTCTCTACTATGAAGATCATGGTGCTACTTTGAAGCACAAGTGTGGTAAAAAGATAGTAACATTGTCCCTTCTCTCTTTTTTCTCTCATTTTTTCTCTTTTCTTATTTGGGCCTTTTCTCTTTTTTATGGCCTCTTTTCTTTCTCTTTTTTTATTTTCCGTTCGGAGTCTCATCCCGACTTGTGGGGGAATCATAGTCTCCATCATCCTTTCCTCACTTGTGACAATGCTCTAATAATGATGATCATCACACTTTTATTTTTCTTACAACTCAATAATTACAACTCGATACTTAGAACAAGATATGACTCTATATGAATGCCTCCGACGGTGTACCGGGATATGCAATGATGCATGAGTGACAAGTATGAAAGAATTATGAACGGTGGCTTTGCCACAAATACTATGTCAACTACATGATCATGCTGAGAAATATGACAATGATGGAGTGTGTTGGGGGTATTACTACTGGGCGTAAACCGGCCTATCTGGGCCGGGTTAACTTCATCAGTAGTTAAGTATGTTAAAGCCCATGAAGGTAGATGAGGGCTTAAAGCCCATGATCGGTTTAAGGCCTGTAGTCGTAAACTGGCGTCGGTATGTAAACTTGTATTGTAAGTTAGGAATAAGTAGAGACCAAGCCGAACTCATATATGAGCCGGTGTTGGGACTCTGTAAACCGACGGGCGTCACCCATGTATATAAGGGGACGACCCGGCGGCGGTTCAAGACAACAGACAACAACTCGAGACTTAGGCGAAGCTTGTTTGCTCCCTAGTCATCGAAACCCCATCAATTCCATCACAACTAGACGTAGGCTTTTACCTTCATCGAAGGGGCCGAACTAGTATAAACTCTCTTGCGTCCCTGTGTCTGCTTTAACCCCTTCAAGCTAACCCGTTGCAATGGCTCCACGACTAAGTCCTTTCATGAGGACATCTGCCGTGACAAAACCACGACAGTTGGCGCCCACCATGGGGCTATCGCACGATGGTTTCAAGTTCTTGGAGGGCCGCTTTGAAGGACTCGAGGGCTACGCTGTGGGCCGGATGACTAAGAGTCGTTGCGGCAAGCTCTACATCGATGATGCAGGCTGGGGCCCCGAGGCCGGCTCAATTGAGTATGGGTACCGGGTCCCCTTTGGTGGCATACACGTTTTCATCAGCAAGATCGGTGAACCAGGCCCGGAGCCGGACATCTGCACCGACCTCGTCGAAACGGCTCAGCGTGCGCGATCCGCCCGGGTTAAACCGGCCGTGAAGCATGCCTTCGTGGGAGTCATCCATGGAGGAAGTTATGAGGATGGATCGGAATCTCACGGCGAGACCGTCGTTTATTCCGGCAACGAGTCATCAACCGGAGAAACCGAATCTCTATATCAGCTACAAGATGGCCGGATTGGGGGCTGTTCCGATGGTGACAGTATTCCGGACCCCTCTGATCTACCCAACCGAGTTGGAATATTCATGGCCAGCACACAAGCAGCGCTTCATTCGTCGACCGCTGCGCCAATAACCTCTGGTTAAGTAGCGGCGACAGCTGCCGGGGCAGGAAGCTCTGTACGCCCACCGGCTCAAGTTCTATCAGATCTATTTGATGCATTGGCTGTGCTTATGGCAGAAGCTAACCCGGTGGATCAGGACGTCCACAACGCGGAGATTGCAAAGGTGAAGGAACAGATCACCCACGCCAAGGCGGACCTGGCAGCTGAGAATGCCAGGATGACCACAGAGCGGGCCGCTTTAGACGCACAAGCCTACAGGCTCATGTTGGACCAGAACGCGTCGCATGAAGTCATGAAGAGGAAGTACCGATCCCGTTTGCCTTTGGTTTTCGAGGCCAGAGACCTTTTCAACACCCCAGGAGCAGGAACCAGTAATCCGCTGGAGGGAAACCGGGTAGAAGCTCCTGGGACTGGCGCGCCGGTTCAGCCCCGTCTGATGGATCTGCCTCGTCAAAACACTGTTATACCTTAGGCTGTTTCAACACCTCCGGGTCACTACTCCAACCCGATGGACAATCTCGTTGCCGCTGCTGCATGGCTGGAGGCCATTCCAATTGAAGGTGACTCACCGCAGGCGGTAGAGACGCGACGGGTCAAGGAGCTTCTTAGGACAGCTTTGGTCCAACAGGAAGCATACTCGTACAGCCGCGACCGGATCCACTCGACCCCTCGTCCAAGCCAGAGCTATAGCAGGCGTATGGATGAACCGGCAGTGTCAAGTAATGAACGACGTGGAGCACCCCGCGGCAACAACCCGGCGGGTGGTGCTGATAACACTCAGGAAGTGGTGGACCGGGCCCGAGCACGCAGGGAGGCCGAGTTAGCTGCACAGTATCAGGCTCGGCAGCTTACGCCGGTTCGTCCAACTATCTCGGTCGAACCCGGTGTTACTTCTAGTTCTTTGGGGGTGCCTTGCCTTGTCCCCGCTTTATGCAATGTGCGCCTGCCCAAGGATTTCAAGGGCCCGCGCAAGGTACCAAATTACACGGCGGATCAACCCCCAGAGACATGGGTGGAGAGCTATGAGATGGCCATGGAGATGCTTGATGTGGATGATGTGGCATGTGCGAAGTACTTCACCATGATGCTTGAAGGAACGGCCCGCACTTGGTTAAAAAGCTTACCGGCCAATTGTATCGGTTCATGGGCCCAATTACGAGCCCGGTTTATCAGTAACTTCAAGGATACATATAAGCAGCCTATGTCAATAGTGGACTTAGCTGCCTGTGTCCAGGAGGAAGGAGAATCGACGACTCATTGGGTGCGCCGGGTCTCGCAGGTTCTACATTCATCAGACCGCATCAACGCTGACACCGCGGTTATAACCCTAGAAGGCAATTGCCAGTTTGGGCCCCTAAAGCTGAAGTTAGGATGGATGAAGCGCCATTGCACTGACATGGGGACCCTCATGGCTGCCTTGGTAAAGTATGCTGATTCTGATAGTATCAAGGATCCCGAGTCTGATGATGACAAGACAGGGAAGGGAAAGAAGAACAGCAACTCCAAAGGTCAGCAGCATCACTCGGCAGGTAACGGTAGCGGAGGCAAGCGTAAAGCGGATGGCAACATGGACTTCGTGGCTAATACCAACGCGCAAGACAAGGGTCAGCGACGCAAGGGTAAACCGCCGAATCGTGGTGGAGCGCCTAACCCTAACCCGGACCGCTTAAATTATCTATTGAACCAACCCTGTCCAAAGCATGCGACGCAAGGGTAAACCGCCTAATCGCGGTGGAGTTCAAGAATTCTAATGCTCTCCGGTATGATCACGGCTCCGGCGGTGGTTCAGGATCCGGGCCGGGTTACGGTGGAGGAAATTCCGGTTCAGGATTTAACGGTAATCCGGGCGGACATAACAATTAGAATAATCAAAATAACCAGGGTGGTTACAACCAGCAGCAACAATAGTCGGGTTACCAGAGCAACCCAAAGCAGTTGAATAGTGGGCAGTGCCATGTCTTCACCACTAGCTTGGACAAGCGAGACCGGAAGGTTCAGAAGCGGGCAGTCAACTCTGTTGAACCGGCCGTGCCCCGTTACTTACGCTGGTCTGAGCAGCCAATTATATGGAGCAGAGAGGATCACCCACCCCGGGTTGATAACCCGGGTCAGCTAGCATTGGTGGTGGCGCCTCAGGTGGGAGGTTATAAGTTCACCAAGGTACTCATGGATGGAGGGAGCAGCATTAATATCTTGTACTATGAGACCTTCCGTTGTATGGGACTAGCAGATAAAAATCTCAAACTGTCCAATACGGTGTTCCATGGTGTGGTACCTGGTAAGTCAGCATATCCTGTTGGTAAGATAGCTATGGAAGTGGCCTTTGGAGATGATCATGATTCCAGGTCGGAAACATTGACGTTTGAAGTGGTGAAAATCCAAAGTCCGTATCACACCCTGTTTGGGCGACCGGCCTATGCCAAGTTTATGGCACGACCCTGTTATGTGTATTTGCAACTCAAGATGCCGGGTCACAAGGGGACAATAACGGTTCATGGAAGCCATAAAATCGCTTTGGAGTGTGAGGAAGGAGATGTGGCCTACGCAGAGTCGGTTTGTGCCACCGAGGAGCTGAAGTATTATAAGGACAATGTTGATCCGGTGGACATGACTCCATTAAAGAAGCCAACTACGGAGCATGATCCGGCCCTGAAGTTCAAATCGGCAGCAGAAACTAAGCTTGTTGACTTCGTACCTGGCGATTCGTCCAAGCAGTTTAGCATCAGTGCCAACTTGGATCCGAAATAGGAAAGCGCGCTCATCGAGTTCATCCTTGAGAATCGGGACATTTTTGCATGGAACCCCTCTGACATGCCAGGTGTACCGAGGCAACTCGCTGAGCACACCCTTAATGTGGATCCTAAATACAAACCGGTAAAACAGTTCCTCCGCTGGTTTAACAAAGAAAGACGCAAGGCGATTGGAGAAGAGGTAGCCAGGCTCTTAGCAGCTGGCTTTATTATTGAAGTTTTCCACCCTGAGTGGCTTGCCAATCCGGTGCTGGTCCTTAAGAAAAATGGCACCTGGCGCATGTGTGTGGATTACACAGATCTTAATAAGGCTTGTCCAGCAGATCCTTTTGCCCTCCCCCGTATTGATCAAATTATTGATGCTACGGCGGGTTGTGAGCGTTTGAGTTTTTTGGATGCATATTCTGGCTATCATTAGATCAAAATGGCAGTTACGGACTAGGAGAAGACGGCATTCATAACTCCCTTTGGAGCCTTCTGCTATGTGTCTATGCCCTTTGGGCTCAAGAGTGCCCAGGCAACTTATCAACGCCGTGTACAAAATTGTCTTCACAAGCAGATTGGCCATAATGTACATGCTTACGTGGATGATATCGTGGTTAAATCAAGGGAGAAGGAGACTCTGGTTGATGACTTGAAGGAAACCTTTGATAACCTGAGGACGTACAAGATGATGCTTAATCCGGCCAAGTGTGTCTTTGGTGTACCGGCAGGCAAGTTATTGGGTTTTCTGGTGTCCAACATGGGAATCGAGGCTAATCCGGAGAAGATCACAGCCATCACCTCCCTGGCTAAACCGAAGTGTATCAATGATGTTCAACGCCTGGCAGGCCCGATTGCCGCGTTAAGCCGGTTTATCAGCCGCCTTGGTGAGAAGGCAATCCCTTTGTATCAGATGTTGAAGAAGACAGATCAATTCGTCTGGAGTTCTGCTGCTGATAAAGCATTTGAGGACTTAAAGCGGCAATTGGCCAACCCGCCTGTGCTCGCCGCTCCCATTGACAAGGAGCCGTTGCTGCTATATGTTGCTGCTAATGCTCGTGCGGTCAGTGTGGCTATTGTGGTGGAGCGAAAAGAGGCAGGCAAGGAGCATCCGGTTCAACGTCCGGTCTATTATATCAGCGAGGTACTCATTGAGTCCAAGCAAAGGTATCCGCATTGGCAGAAGCTGGTATATGGAGTTTTTATGGCAAGCCGGAAGCTTAAGCAATACTTCCAAGGGCACCCCATTACGGTGGTCAGTTCTGCTCCCTTGGGGGATATTATCCAGAACCGGGAAGCGACTGGCCGGGTTGCCAAGTGGGCTATAGAGCTTGGGCCGCACGGGTTGATGTATGTGCCTCGGACGGCGGTTAAGTCTCATGCACTTGTTGATTTCATCAATGATTGGACGGAACTGCAAGCACCTGAAGAAAAGCCGGATCACACATATTGGACCATCCATTTTGACGGATCCAGGCAATTGGAAGGCTCGGGGGCTGGAGTCGTATTAACTTCCCCACGAGGTGATAAGTTTTGTTACGTTCTCCGCTTAATGTTCCCTTGTACTAACAATGCAGCTGAGTATGAAGCCTTGCTCCATGGTCTCCGGATGGCTAAGGAGATGAATCTAAGTCGAGTTAAGTGCTTCGGTGACTCGGACCTCGTGGCTCAACAAGTATCTGGCACTTGGGATTCCAAGGACCCACTCATGGCAGCATATCGTCGTGAGGTGGATATTGTTGCAGGCACTTTAAAGGCTATCAGGTGGACCACGTGGACCGATGGAAGAATGAAGTGGTGGACACTTTAAGCCGGCTGGGCTCTCAGCGCAAACCGGTCCCGCCCAATGTTTTTCTGGATGTGCCGCACAACCCGTCGGTCAAGCTCCCTGGTGAAGCGGATTTGGCTATTCCTGATCCGGAGGCTCAATTGGTGGCAGCTCTTCATGTCATTCCGGATTGGACGCTTCCTTACCTGGCGTACATGAACTGGGGCGAGTTACCAGAGGATGAGACTCTGGCCTGACAGATAATCCGGCGGTCCAAGTCCATGACTATTGTCAATGGCGAGTTGCATCATTGCAGTGTATCAGGGGCGTTTCAACGCTGTGTGTCTCCTGAAGAAGGCTGTGAAATTTTGCGTGAGCTCCACGAAGGAGATTGTGGTCACCATGCCAGTTCAAAATCTTTGGTGGCTAAAGCGTTTCGCCATGGCTTCTATTGGTTAACTGCTCATGCTGATGCGGAGGATCTGGTCAGACGATGTGACGGTTGCCAAAAGTTTTCAAGACGTGCTCATGTGCCGGCTCAAGAATTGAGAATGATTCCAATTACTTGGCCGTTTGCGACTTGGGGGCTGGATATGGTTGGGCCTTTCAAAAGGTCCAAAGATAAGAAGACCCACCTCCTGGTGGCGGTTGACAAGTTTACAAAGTGGGTGGAGGCAGAACCTGTTAGCAAGTGTGATGCGGCCACGACGGTTCAGTTCATCAAAAAAGTGATTTTCCGGTTTGGCTTTCCATACAGTATCATCACAGATAATGGTACCAATTTGTCCAAGGGTGCCATGAAGGAGTTCTGCGAACGGGAGCACATCCGGCTTGACGTTTCATCAGTGGCACACCCACAGTCCAATGGTCAAGCAGAAAGGGCTAATCAAGAGATCTTGAGAGGCATCAAGTCCCGGCTTATGGTTCCTTTGCAGAGAACACCGGGTTGTTGGGTAGAAGAGTTACCATCTGTGTTATGGAGCATCAATACTACACCCAACAGATCAACAGGATACACGCCGTTCTTCATGGTCTACAGAGCGGAGGCGGTTCTCCCAAGTGATATCCGTCATGACTCACCTCGTGTGGCGGCTTATGTTGAAGCGGACAACGAGACAGCACGGCAAGACGCTTTGGACCTGTTGGATGAAGAACGTGACATAGCAGCCGCCCGCTCGGCGATTTACCAATAGGATCTTCGTTGTTATCACAGTCTCCGAGTCCGAACCAGAACCTTTCAGGAAGGAGATTTGGTGCTTCGGCTCATCCAAGATCAGACTGATATGCATAAGCTATCCCCACCTTGGGAGGGACCTTTCGTGGTCAGCAAGAATCTGCACAACGGGTCATACTATCTGATCGATATTCGAGAGCATAAAGACTCACATACATCAGAGGAGGAGACCAACAGGCCGTGGAACATAGTTCATCTTCGGCCTTACTATACCTGAGCCATTGGCTCTACTTATGTACATATTACGACGATGTATATATTATGATTAAATATAATAAACCGGAACCTCAGCTAAAGCGGGGTATCTGTTCTTTTACATCATGTGTGGTTACACGGAGTTGTTCTAAAGCGGCCTCCAGTTTACCCCTTGAGTTAGCTTTTCAAAGCATCATGTTATATCACTTGGGGGCTTGGTCGTGTCCGAACCAATGCAACACCTCTTGATAGGCGAGAGCCACCAGATCACTTGGGGACTTGGTCACGTCTGAACCAGTCACGCCTCTTGATCGGCCTAAGGCCACAGAATCACTTGGGGGCTTGGTCGAACCCGAACCATTGCCACGCCTCTTGATCGGCATAAATGCCACGGTTTCATTTGGGGACCTGGCTGACTTGAACCATAGCTACACCTATCAGGAGCTTGGTCGTGTCCGACCATGGTAACGCCATATGATCGGCTCAAATAAAGCCTCTTTTTGCAAACGGTTTTATCATTGCCTTTGCTTCACATTTTTCTTTGATAGATATTTCTTTCTTTTTGTTGCGTTTTTTAAATCGACAAAGTTTTAAGCCGGTTCAAACTGTCAATTGACGGAGCATGGTCCATTTTTAATCCGGAGACTATTTGCCCGGTTTGATTCTTTATAAACATCCTATTACGGAGTAACACAGTATTTTATTATAACCCGGCACGGTTTACATGGTAAACCGGCATTATATATATACAGGAGCTGCTATCTCCTCCAACAGTGTGGGTTTATAAACCTCCGCTTCAAGATTGGCCAAGCCAACTTCATGCCCAACGATGGCAGGTATTATGTATCCCAAAGATTTGATCATATGCTTAATTTTCAGATATTTTGATTTCATATATGCAGACATCATACTCCGCCTGACGGTACAACCGCGGTGGCACTTTAAGATTTTTTGTATTGCAGAAAATACTTTGGACAGTTCATCACCCAAAGGAAGAACAAGTTGCAGTAATTATGCACGAAGGCATATCAAAATCAAGAGTATCGGCTAGCCTATTACAAGGCAACACGGTGCCCAAAATAAGATCATTGTTTTTTCGCAAAGGAGAAGCAGTTTAAACCGGCTTCCGGTTCAAGCTTGGTTACCAACCTGACCTGATGGTTGTGGGTCATCCCGCGCCGCTTCAACTTCAGCTTCTCTACCCAGCGGCTGGAAATCAACATTTGTCCAGTCAATTCCCATTAATGCTCGAAAGTCACCTTCATCATGGATCAGCAACAACGGTTCAATATCGGGAGCGTAAGTATGCTTACGGATTGGAGGGATAAGATTTTCCGCTTCAGGATTTGGTGCAACTACTCGCTTGTTTTGGTTGTCATATTGGGCTTGATAATGAGACAAGTCTGCTTCTTCAACCAATTGACAAGCTAGCGGACGCACCTCCCGGTTTATTGCTCACAGATCCGCTTCACTAAACTCTGACCCGTCTTCCTTCAAGCTGGGATAGCCTTGAGCCGCTTCAAGAGGATCAAAATCCGGCACCCAAGCTTTTGCCCGAATTAAGGCATTGATCGCACCGGTTCGAGCAGCAGATTTCTTCAGCTCTTCAACCCGGGCAGGAAGCATCGACAGTCTCTTCAGAGTGTCCTGAATCAAAGTGGGCACCGAATTGTTGTGGGATGCAGTAGAGATGATCCGCTGTGCACCAGTGTACAGTTATTCGATCAATGTGTAGGCGGCTTTCAATTTCTTCCGCACATCTGACCCCAAGTGACTAATGCGTGTCCCTGAAATATTACAAAGGGTTAAAAAACCGACAGCTCTATAAGACGGCCGAATCAATCCAGAAATCAAACCAGCTTACCAAAGATAGCAGCGGTCATCGCATGCACGTGCCACTTTATGCTGGTCAGTTCGTCCACCACCGGTTTCAGTGCAGCCTCGGCATCTTCTGCTCGTTTGGTTAAAGCGGATTTTTCAGTGGCCCAATCCACCCGCCCCTTCTTGAAATCCTTCTTAAGCTGTTCCATGATGCTTAAGGCGCTAATCAACTCCTCTTTAGCTTTTGAGGTTTCAGTCTGTTGGGACTTCAGATTTTCTTGGAGATCGGCGACTTGGTTTTCTTTTGTCTTCAGCTCAGCCTGCATACAGACAGTTATATGATTCAGCAAGCAGTGCAAGAATTGAAGCACCAACCACATAACAAGTTATGCACTTAGCACTTGGGGGCTAATGCCTATTTGATCTTCATATTTCACTTGATTATAAAGTCCCAAGATCAATACAAGTATTCAACTTGGCATTTGGGGGCTAATGGCTATTTACTCGAATAAATTCTGATGCTGCGATCTCAATTATTTAAAGTCCCGGTTTAACTACACCAAGTTGAACCGGCCCTTGGGGGCTACATCAGCGAATTCCGAAGCATTGGGATTTATATTAGCAAGTCCCGGTTTGAATGAAGATTCTAAACCGGCCCTTGGGGGCTAGGAGAGTTAACAAAATTGAAATATCCAAGCAGGAAAAAGTACATGAAAGTTACCTCAAATTTCTCTTTCATCATATTCACCAGACCAGCTTCATAATCACGGCTGGTATACAGCCGGTTCAGGTAGCCAGAATGAAGATCTTGGGCATTCAGAGCAGCATAGGTCGCCAAGTCAACATTCCACTTGCCTTTGCCCATGGCAGCAAATTCTTCTTTGGCGGTATGCTTGGATAAAACAACAGGATTGCTGGGCTCTGTACGGCCAATGCCAGTAATTACAACTTCATCATCCTTAGCATCACCGGTTTGCACTGGCGCAGTCGGTTTGTCAGCAGGCTGGGATGGATTGGTGGATCTCCCAAACCGGATGGGGCTTGTGGGCTGGCTGACAGGGCTTGAGGTGTCAATAGGCCTTTCTTCAGCAATAAAATCGTCATCCTACTATGGTGGATCATTGGGTATATCTTCAGGAATAGCCGCTTCAAGATCTGGTGTTTTACCCGGTTCAGGGACGGCGTCCTCCTCGGCCGCTTTATCCAGGCGAGCCTTCTTGCTCGGCCTAGGCTTGGCCCTGAAAGGAATAACAAAGTCAAATACAACATATGTTCCAAGGTGATGTACCAGAAATATTATGATAAGTATAGCTTACCCAAGCACCATTTTGAGCGGTGGCAGCTGAGTAGCCGATGACTCGCCAGAGGATGAGTGGGAAGTAACCTGATAATCGGAGTCAGATGGATTAAGAGGTTGACGAAAACAGCCCGCTTCAGGACAAGCACTGACAAGCAAATTAGAGACCTCTGAACGGCGTTTCCGAACCGGACTGTTTGGTAAATCGGCGGAGGTAACTACCCGGCCGCTGTGCCGGGTTGTGCGGCGAGCTTCGTGCTATTGGGTCTTCATAAGAAATTTGGGATCCAAGTAAGCAAGAGGATGAGAAAATTTAACCTTCCGGTTTGCCTGACGGATTTTTAGTGAAGGCAAAGGGTTTGAATCGGAAGAGAGAGTAATTACCTCTGCAGCATCAGCATGGCTGGCTTCGGCATCATCCTGACAAATGTCATCATCAATAAGGCATATGAAAAATAAGCCAAGTGAGTCAAGCTCTACCTCAAGGTCCGGATTACCCACATCATCATCAGGGGCCGGATCAAAAGATGCAGTGGTTTTCTTCTTATGAGCAGGCCGTTTCACGACTTTAGTCTTTGGCCGGGTTGGTCTTTCCGGTTTGTCTGTTTTTTCTGGCTTCTCCCGCGGAAGCTTCTTGCTCCAAAATGGATCATTGCCCTGTTTAAACAGACATTGATATCAAATAATGACCAAATATATCAATAACAGGTTCAGTAAAAAGAAAAATCAAACTCTTACAGCTGGCGGTTTGTTGGTGGCACAGAAGGGAAGCAGGCCGGTTCGAGCACAGATGTGTTCCGGTTCATTCAGCATTTTATTCACAGCCTCTGTGATTTCTTCGTCGGTGAGCTGGATGTTAGCATGTCACAGTGGGTCATCAACACTGCCAGTATACTCGCACATCAAACCGGAGCGCTGACTAAGGGGCAGTATGCTCCACGATATCCAACAGCGAGCGAGATCAACCCCTGTTAAAACGTTGGCCATGAAGGCTCTGAGCTTGGATAGTTGAGGAGCGTATTTGCTTCTCTCCTTGGCAGTCAACCTTTGCGGAAAGGGGTGTGTATTGCTAAGCCGCTCCGGACGCAAGCCGGGCAAAGGATTTTCACCAGCAGGGGAGGTGTCTTTGCAATAGAACCATGTTTGATTCCACTCTTTGGGGTGGCTGTGCAGTTTGGCGTGAGGGTATGTGACCTCTTTCCTTTTCTGAATCGCCACACCACCCAATTCCGTATTGGAACCGTCAGTAAACTCAGTATGGCGGTTTAGATGGAAGCAGTCTCTGAACTACTCAACTGTGGGCTCCTCTTGAAAGAACACCTCACAGAGCACTTGGAAGTGACACATGTTTGTAACAGAGTTGGGGCCAGTGTCTTGTGGGCGGAGTTGAAAATCGGCCAAAACATCCCGGTAAAATTTAGAACCGGGCGGCTTAAAGCCCCGGGCTAAGTGATCTACGAAAACGACGACCTCTCCTTCTTGAGGTGTGGGAGGGCATTCTTTGCCAGGGACCCTCCAATGGATGGTGTTTTTGCTGCCTAAAGCGCCGATCAGGACTAAATTATTCAGTTGAGTCTCTGTGACGCGTGAAGGAACCCAGTTGCACTCATATACTTGCTTGGCCATGATGAAATCTACAAGATAGGTGATTCCGGTTCAAGAATGCATTGATTAAAGTACACTGGTATGTACAATGTTAAACCGGAGACAACTCTATCTAAACCGGAGTTTTATGAAGCAATAGCATCTGGCGGTTCAACAAGGGGACTAATGGTATATACCGGTTTGGCAATTTTTTCTACAAAGTTAAACCGCCTGGTCTAAACATTGAAACAGTCGAGATTGCAGATGAGTAAGTATGCAAAAATAGGTTTCACAAGATTATACTACAGCGTTGGATCTGGAACAGGTTCATAAAAGAGATAAAAATTCAAGGCCCAAAAGGAGCAGTGCCGAATCAATGAGCCATCGCTACGGATAAGATCTATGGTCTTAATATGCGAAAGTGAAAACAGAGGGTAAAAACTACTGCTACACAAAAGCAAAGATTCACAGACTCGTCTAAAGATCTAGCATATGAACAAGGAGCAGGCGATGAACACTAGAGAGCATGGAAACCCTAGAACAGATCTATAATGAAAAAGATAGAAGACTTACCGGAGCTGAGGAAGACGCGGAAGGTCGCCGCGGTGCTCTGATACGCTCAGGGTGATGCAGCGGCCAAGGTTGGTGCAATAGTTGATGGCGGCGGCGGAGCTCCAAAGCTGGGCGACGCGAGGAAGACGAAGCAGAAGGGCACGAAGGGGAAAAAAGAAATGACCCTTTGGTCTTATTTATAAAGAAAGGGACATGTGTCAGGCGCGAGAATCAAGGGGCTGCGAATTTGGAAACGGAGCTGTCGCCTCGATTGTCACAGATCTATTAAACAAGAAGGCATCATGGATAGTTTCTTTATGACAGATGACATCACTCCGGTTTACAGTAATCAGAGAAGATGTCATCAGGCAGTTCACCAAACTACAAGAAGATGTTGAAGATGAAGTTTTTGCTAAAGGATTGACATGAACCTGTTCAAATCAATCTGGGGCCTAATGTTGGGGGTATTACTACTGGGCGTAAACCGGCCTATCTGGGCCGGGTTAACTTCATCAGTAGTTAAGTATGTTAAAGCCCATGAAGGTAGATGAGGGCTTAAAGCCCATGATCGGTTTAAGGCCTGTAGCCGTAAACCGGCGTCGGTATGTAAACTTGTATTGTAAGTTAGGAATAAGTAGAGACCAAACCAAACACGTATATGAGCCGGTGTTGGGACTGTGCAAACCGACAGGCGTCACCCATGTATATAAGGGGACGACCCGGCGGCGGTTCAAGACAACAGACAACAACTCGAGACTTAGGCGAAGCTTGTTTGCTCCCTAGTCATCGAAACCCCATCAATTCCATCACAACTAGACGTAGGCTTTTACCTTCATCGAAGGGGCTGAACTAGTATAAACTCTCTTGCGTCCCTGTGTCCGCTTTAACCCCTTCAAGCTAACCCGTTGCGATGGCTCCACGACTAAGTCCTTTCATGAGGACATCTGCCGTGACAAAACCATGACAGAGTGTGTCATAAACGGAACAGTGGAAAGTTGCATGGCAATATATCTCGGAATGGCTATGGAAATTCAATAATAGGTAGGTATGGTGGCTGTTTTGAGGAAGGTATATGGTGGGTGTATGATACCGGCGAAAGGTGCGCGGTATTAGAGAGGCTAGCAAAGGTGGAAGGGTGAGAGTGCGTATAATACATGGACTCAACATTAGTCATAAAGAACTCATATACTTATTGCAAAAATCTACAAGTTATCGAAGCAAAGTATTACACGCATGTTCCTAGGGGGATAGATTGGTAGGAAAATACCATCGCTCGTCCCCGACCGCCACTCATAAGGAAGACAATCAATAAATAAATCATGCTCCGACTTCATCACGTAACGGTTCACCATACATGCATGCTATGGGAATCACAAGCTTCAACACAAGTATTTCTCAAATTCACAACTACTCAACTAGCATGACTTTAATGTCACCATCTCCATGTCTCAAAACAATTATCAAGTATCAAACTTATCATAGTATTCAACACACTCGTAAGAGAATTTTTATTATTAATATTGCATACCAAGCATATTAGGATTTTAAGAAAATTACCATGCTATTTAAGACTCTCAAAATAATCTAAGTGAAGCATGAGAGATCAATAGTTTCTATAAAACAAATCCACCACCGTGCTCTAAAAGATATAAGTGAAGCACTAGAGCAAAATTATATAACTCAAAAGATATAAGCGAAGCACATAGAGTATTCTAAAAAATTCCAAATCATGTATGGATCCCTCAAAAGGTGTGTACAGCAAGGATGATTGTGTTAAACTAACAAATAAAGACTCAAATAATACAAGACGCTCCAAGCAAAACACATATCATGTGGTAAATAAAAATATAGCTCCAAGTAAAGTTACCGATAGAAGTAGACGAAAGAGGGGATGCCTTCCGGGACATCCCCAAGCTTTGGCTTTTAGGTGTCCTTAGATTATCTTGGGGGTGACATGGGGATACCCAAGCTTAGGCTCTTGCCACTCCTTGTTCCATAATCCATCAAATCTTTACCCAAAACTTGAAAACTTCACAACACAAAACTTAAAGTAGAAAATCTCGCGAGCTCCGTTAGCGAAAGAAAACAAAAGACCACTTCAAGGTACTGTAATGAAATCATTCTTTATTTATATGGGTGTTATACCTACTGTATTCCAACTTCTATATGGTTTGTAAACTAATTTACTAGCCATAGATTCATCAAAATAAGCAAACAACACACGGAAAACAGAATCTGTCAAAAACAGAACAGTCTGTAGTAATCTGTAGCTAGCGCAAGGTATGGAACCCCAAAAATTCTAAAATAAATTGCTGGACGTGAGGAATTTATCTATTAATCATTTTAAAAAATAATTAACTAAATATCACTTTCCAAATAAAAATGACAGCAGTTCTCGTGAGTGCTAAAGTTTCTGTTTTTTTACAGCAAGTTCAACAAGACTTTCCCCAAGTCTTCCCAACGGTTCTACTTGGCACAAACACTAATTAAACACAAAAAACACAACCAAAACAGAGGCTAGATAATTTATTTATTACTAAGGAGTAGCAAAAAGCAAGGAATAAAAATAAAATTGGGTTGCCTCCCAACAAGCGCTATCGTTTAATGCCCCTAGCTAGGCATAACAAGCAAGAATAGATCTAGGTATTGCCATCTTTGGTAGGCAATCCATAAGTGGCTCTCATAATAGATTCATAAGGTAATTTAATTTTCTTTCTAGGAAAGTGTTCCATGCCTTTCCTTAATGGAAATTGGAATCTAATATTTCCTTGCTTCATATCAATAATTGCACCAATCGTTCTAAGGAAAGGTCTACCATGAATAATAGGACATGAAGGATTGCAATCTATGTCAAGAACAATAAAATCTACGGGCACATAATTCCTATTTTCAACAATAAGAACATCATTAATTCTTCCCATAGGTTTCTTAATAGTGGAATCTGCAAGGTGCAAGTTTAGAGAGCAATCATCAAAATCACGGAAACCTAACAAATCACACAAAGTCTTTGGAATCGTGGAAACACTAGCACCCAAATCACATAAAGCATAGCATTCATGGTCTTTAATATTAATTTTAATAGTTGGTTTCCACTCATCATAAAGTTTTCTATGGATAGAAACTTCCAATTCAAGTTTTTCTTCATAAGATTGCACCAAGGCATCAACGATATGTTTAGTAAACGCTTTATTTTGACTATAAGCATGAGGAGAATTTAGCACTGATTGCAACAAGGAAATACAATCAATAAAAGAGCAATTTTCATAGTTAAATGCCTTGAAATCCATAATGGTGGGTTTAGCAACATCCATAGTAGAAAATCTTCAATCCCACTTTTATCAAATTTAGCATCAAGATCAAAAGATTCAGAATTCTTGGAACGCCTTCTATGTAAAGGTGGATCATATTCAGTCCCATCATTATCAAGGTTCATATTGCAAAACAAAGATTTAATAGGGGACACATCAATAAGTTTTATACCTTCATCATTATTTTCATAGGAACTAGAAGAACACGCCTTATAAAGGCATCTTTCTTAGCACGCATCCTAGCGGTTCTTTCTTTGCACTCGTCAATGGAAATTCTCATGGCTTTGAGAGACTCATTGATATCATGCTTAGGTGGAATAGATCTAAGTTTCAAAGAATCAACATCAAGAGCAATTCTATCAACGTTCCTAGCCAAATCATCAATCTTAAGCAATTTTTCTTCAATCATAGCATTAAAATTCTTTTGCAAAGTAATAAATTCTTTAATATTAGAATCAAAATCAGAGGGCATATTATTATAATTTCCATAAGAATTGTTGTAGGAATTACCATAATTATTAGGGGGATTACTAGGATAAGGCCTAGGATTGAAATTTTCTCTATATGCGTTGTTAACCAAATTGTTCCTACCAACAAAATTCACATCCATAGATTTGTCATTATTCTCAATCAAAGTAGTCAAGGGCATATCATTAGGATCAGAAGAAACACTCTTATTAGCAAATAATTTCATAAGTTCATCCATCTTTCCACTCAAAACATTAATTTCTTCTATCGCATGCACCTTTTTATTAGTAGATCTTTCAGTATGCCATTGAGAATAATTAACCATAATATTATCTTAGAGTTTAGTAGCTTCTCCTAAAGTGATTTCCATAAAAGTTCCTCCCGCGGCCGAATCCAAATTTCTAGAAGCAAAATTCAATCCAGCATAAATTTTTTGTATAATCATCCACAAATTTAAACCATGAGTAGGGAAATTATGTATCATTAATTTCATTCTCTCCCAAGCTTGTGCAACATGTTCATGATCAAGTTGCTTAAAGTTCATAATATTGTTTCTAAGAGAGATGATCTTAGTAGGAGGAAAATACTTAGAGATAAAAGCATCTTTGCACTTATTCCATGAATCAATAATATTTTTAGGCAAAGACGAAAACCAAGCTTTAGCACGTTCTCTAAGCGAAAAAGGAAATAGCTTCAATTTAACAATATCATTATCCACATCTTTCTTCTTTTGCATGTCACACAAATCAACGAAGCTATTTAGATGGGTAGCGGCATCTTCACTAGGAAGGCCGGAGAACGGATCTTTCATGACAAGATTCAGCAAAGCAGTATTAATTTCACAAGATTCAGCATCGGTAAGAGGAGCAATTAGAGTGCTAATAAAATCATTGTTGTTGGTATTGGTGAAGTCACACAATTTAGTATTATCATGAGCCATCGCGACAAACAAGCAAACTAACACACAAGCAAACAAAATCAAGCGGACAAAAAAGGGCAAATAGAGAAAGAGAGGGAGGATAGAGAGAGAGGGCGAATAAAATGGCAAGGGTGAATTGGGGGGAGAGGAAAACGAGAGGCAAATGGCAAATAATGTAATGCGGGAGATAAGGGTATGTGATGGGTACTTGGTATGTTGACTTTTGCGTAGACCTCCCCGGCAACGGCGTCAGAAATCCTTCTTGCTACCTCTTTTAGCATTGCGTTGGTTTTCCCCGAAGAGGAAGGGATGATGCAGCAAAGTAGCGTAAGTATTTCCCTTAGTTTTTTAGAACCAAGGTATCAATCCAGTAGGAGGCTACACGCAAGTCCCTCGTACCTGCACAAACAAATAAATCCTTGCAACCAACGCAAATAGGGGTTGTCAATCCCTATAGGGCCACTTACGAGAGTGAGATCTGATAGATATGATAAAGATAATATTTTTGGTATTTTTATGATAAAGATGCAAAGTAAAATAAAGGCAAAGTAAATAGCAAAGTAAATAACTAAGTAGTAGGAGATTGATATGATAAAGATAGACCCGGGGGCCATAGGTTTCACTAGTGGCTTCTCTCGAGAGCATAAGTATTCTACAGTGGGTGAACAAATTACTATTGAGCAATTGACAGAATTGAGCATAGTTATGAGAATATCTAGGTATGATCATGTATATAGGCATCACGTCCGAGACAAGTAGACCGACTCCTACCTGCATCTACTATTATTACTCCACTCATCGACCGCTATCCAGCATGCATCTAGAGTATTAAGTAAAAACAGAGTAACGCCTTAAGCAAGATGACATTATGTAGAGGGATAGACTCATGCAATATGAAGAAAACCCCATCTTGTTATCCTTGATGGCAACAATACAATACGTGCCTTGCTGCCCTTACTGTCACCGGGAAAGGACACCGCAAGATTGAACCCAAAGCTAAGCACTTCTCTCATTGCAAGAAAGATCAATCTTGTAGGCCAAACCAAACTGATAATTCACAGAGACTTGCAAAGATAACCAATCATACATAAAAGAATTCAGAGAAGATTCAAATATTATTCATAGATAGACTTGATCATAAACCCACAATTCATCAGTCTCAACAAACACACCACAAAAAGAAGATTACATCGAATAGATCTCCACAAGAGAGGGGGAGAACATTGTATTGAGATCAAAAAGAGAGAAGAAGCCATCTAGCTACTAACTATGGGCCCGTAGGTCTGAAGTAAACTACTCACACTTCATCAGAGAGGCTATGATGTTGATGTAGAAGCCCTCCGTTATCGATGCCCCCTCCGGCGGAGCTCCGGAACAGGCCCCAAGATGGGATCTCGTGGATACAGAAAGTTACGACGGTGGAATTAGGGTTTTGGCTCCGTATCTGATCGTTTGGGGGTACGTGGGTATATATAGGAGGAAGAAGTATGTCGGTGGAGCAATAGGGGGCCCATGAGGGTGGAGGGCGCGCCGGGGGGGGGGGGGGCAGGCGCCCCCTACCTCGTGGCCTCCTGTTAGTTCGCTTGACATAGGGTCGACGTCTCCTGAGTTGTATTCGGTGAGAAAATCACGTTCCCGAAGGTTTCATTCCGTTTGGACTCCGTTTGATATTCCTTTTCTTTGAAACCCTAAAACAGGCAAAAAACAACAATTCTGGGCTGGGCCTCCGGTTAATAGGTTAGTCCCAAAAATAATATAAAAGTGGATAATAAAGCCCAATAATGTCCAAAACAGTAGATAATATAGCATGGAGTAATAAAAAATTATAGATACGTTGGAGACGTATCAGCCGGCGACCCATCTATGGAAGGACTGTACGATCATGAGGGCATTTAAAAATTCCAACATGTTTGATGGTAGCCATGGACCTGGCGGCGGTTCAGGCGGAGGCGGCTTTCAGGGTCCGGGCGCCGGGTCAAGCGGAGGCGGTTTTCACGGTCAAGGCCATCCGGGTAACCAGGGCAGCTATAATCAGCAACCCGGCCAAAATAATCGGCAACAACAATCCGGATATGAGAGTAACCCAAAACAGTTGAATAGTGGGCAGTACCACGTGTTTACCCCTAGTTTATGCAAGAGGGATCAGAAGCTTTAAGAGGGCTGTCAATGCCGTTGAGCCGGTGATCCCACGTTATTTGAGGTGGTCAGAACAGCCTATTGTGTGGAGCAGAGAAGATCACCCTCCCCGGGTTGATAATCTGGGTCACTTGGCCTTGGTGGTGGCACCTCAGGTTGGTGGATATAAGTTCACTAAAGTGCTCATGGACGGAGGCAGCAGCATCAACATCCTTTATTATGAAACGTTTCGTCGGATGGGGTTGACTGATAAGAGTCTTAAACAATCCAACACTGTTTTTCATGGTGTCGTCCCTGGTAAGTCGGCATACCCAGTTGGGAAGATTGAACTGGAAGTAGCCTTTGTGGATGAATATGATTCTAGGGCTGAGAAGTTAACTTTTGAAGTGGTTAAGATCAAAAGCCCGTATCATGCTCTGTTTGGACGGCTGGCTTACGCCAAATTCATGGCTCGGCCGTGTTATAAAGGCACCATCACCTTACATGGAAGCCGGAAAATAGCCCTGGAGTGTGAAGAAGGAGATGCCGCTTATGCTGAGTCTGTTTGTGCAACAGAGGAGTTAAAGTTTTATGAAGATAATGTTGACCCGGCAGACATGACGTCTTTGAAGAAGCCAACTATGGAGCATGAATCGGTGTTGAAATTCAAGTCAACTGATGACACCAAGATGGTTGATTTTGTGCCTGGCGACTCATCCAAACAGTTCATCATCAGTGCCAACTTGGATCCAAAATAGGAAAGCGCGCTCATCGAGTTCATCCGTAAGAACCGGGACATCTTTGCATGGAAACCTTCTGACATGCCGGGTGTCCCGAGAGAACTCGCTGAGCACACTCTTAATATTGACCCGAAGTTTAAGCCAGTCAGGCAATTTCTTCGACAGTTTAACGAGGAAAGGCGCAAGGCCATTGGAGAAGAGGTGGCCCGGCTCTTGGCAGCCGGGTTCATTGTTGAAGTTCTTCACCCAGAGTGGTTGGCTAACCCAGTGCTTGTGCTCAAGAAGAATGGCACCTGGCGTATGTGTGTGGATTACACCAATTTGAACAAGACTTGTCCGGTTGACCCTTTTGCTCTCCCTCGTATTGATCAGATCATTGATGGTATGGCGGGTTGCGAGCATTTGAGTTTTTTGGATGCATACTCAGGTTATCATCAGATGAAGATGGCAGTTAAGGACCAGGAGAAAACAGCTTTCATCACTCCGTTTGAAGCCTTCTGCTATGTGTCTATGCCTTTTGGGCTTAAAAGTGCCCAGGCGACTTATCAACGGTGTGTGCAGAATTGCCTTCACAATCAGATTGGGCGTAATGTTCATTCTTACGTGGATGATATAGTAGTGAAATCTAGAGAAGAGGAAAGCTTGGTAACATATCTGAAGGAGACCTTTGATAACCTCCGGGTCTACAAGATGATGCTTAACCCGGCCAAGTGTGTTTTTGGAGTCCCAGCTGGCAAACTCTTAGGTTTTTTGGTGTCGAACATAGGTATTGAAGCTAACCCAGAGAAAATTAAGGCAATCACATCCCTGGCCAAAACGGTGTGCATCAACGACGTTCAACGGCTGGCGGGTTGCGTTGCTAGTTTGAGCCGGTTCATAAGCCGGTTAGGGGAGAAGGCGATGCCTTTGTCTCAGATGATGAAAAAGACGGATGATTTTGTTTGGAGTGATGCTGCAAACTCTGCTTTTGAGGATCTGAAGAAACAGCTTGCTGAGCCGCCGGTTCTCGCTGCTCTGGTTGAGAAAGAGCTGTTATTGTTATATGTAGCTGCTAACTCACGTGCTGTTAGTGTGGCCATTGTGGTGGAGCGCAAGGAGGCTGGCAAGGAACATCCGGTCCAACGGCCGGTTTACTACGTCAGTGAGGTGCTGATTGAATCTAAACAAAGATATCCACATTGACAGAAGCTCGTTTATGGGGTGTTCATGGCAAGCCGGAAGCTCAAACATTACTTTCAGGGTCACCCAATCACTGTGGTTGGCTCTGCTCCTTTAGGAGACATCATTCAAAATAGAGAAGCCACAGGACGAGTCGACAAGTGGGCTATTGAACTTGGATCTCATGGTTTAAAGTATATGCCACGTACTGCGATCAAATCTCAAGCGCTGGTTGACTTCATTAACGACTGGACAGAGTTGCAGATGCCAGAGGAGAAACCAGACAACACATATTGGACGATTCATTTTGATGGGTCAAGACAGCTGGAAGGCTCGGGGGATGGAGTTGTTTTAACTTCTCCTCGAGGGGACAAGTTTTGTTATGTGTTGCGATTAATGTTTCCTTGTACTAACAATGCAGCAGAGTATGAAGCCTTTCTCCATGGTCTTCGAATGGCTAAAGAGATGAGCCTGAGCCGGGTCCAGTGTCTTGGCGATTCATATTTGGTGGCCCAACAGGTGTCAGGCAAGTGGGATTCCAAGGATCCTCTCATGGCAGCTTATCGCCGTGAAGTCGACGCTGTTGCAGGGCATTTTAAGGGTTATCAGGTGGAACACATTGACCGTAGGAAGAACGAAGAGGCCGATGCTTTAAGCCGGTTGGGATCTCAGTGTAAGCCGGAGCCACCTAACACCTTTTTAGATGTTTTGCATAACCCGTCTGTTAAGTTACCTACAGTGGAAGATTTGACCGTTCCTGACCTGGAGGCACAGTTGGTGTCTGATACGTCTCCGTCGTATCTACTTTTCCAAACACTTTTGCCCTTGTTTTGGACTCTAACTTGCATGATTTGTATGGAACTAACCCGGACTGACGCCGTTTTCAGCAGAATTACCATGGTGTTATTTATGTGCAGAAACAAATGTTCTCGGAATGACCTGAAACTTCACGGAGCCACTTTTCAGAAAACAAGAAAAATACCTGCAAAAGATGAAGGCCAGGGGGCCCACCACCTCTCCACGAGGGTGGGGGGTGTGCCTGCCCCCCTAGGGCGTGCCCTCCTACCTCGTGGGCCCCCTGTTGCCTCTCCGACTCCGACTCCATATATTGAGTTTTTGGGAGAAAAAATCAAAGAGAACAAATCATCGCGTTTTACGATACAGAGCCGCCGCCAAGCCCTAAAACCTCCCGGGAAGGCTGATCTGGAGTCCGTTCAGGGCTCCGAAGAGGGGAATCCGTCGCCATCGTCATCATCAACCATCCTCCATGACCAATTTCATGATGCTCACCGCCGTGCGTGAGTAATTCCATCGTAGGCTTGCTGGACGGTGATGGGTTGGATGGGATCTATCATGTAATCGAGTTAGTTTTGTTAGGGTTTGATCCCTAGTGTCCACTATGTTCTGAGATTGATGTTGCTATGACTTTGCTATGCTTAATGCTTGTCACTAGGGCCCGAGTGCCGTGATTCAGATCTGAACCTATTATGTTTTCATAAATATATGAGTGTTCTTGATCTTATGTTTCAAGTCTATAGTCACCTATTATGTGTTATGATCCGTTGACCCCGAAGTGACAATAATTGGGATACTTGCCGGTGATGACCGTAGTTTGAGGAGTTCATGTATTCACTATGTGTTAATGCTTTGTTCCGACTCTCTACTAAAAGGAGGCCTTAATATCCCTTAGTTTCCGTAAGGACCCCGCTGCCACGGGAGGGTAGGACAAAAGATGTCATGCAAGTTCTTTTCCATAAGCACGTATGACTATATTCGGAATACATGCCTACATTATATCAATGAACTGGAGCTAGTTCTGTGTCACCCTAGGTTATGACTGTTACATGATGAACCGCATCCGGCATAATTCTCCATCACTGATCCATTGCCTATGAGCTTTTCATATATTGTTCTTTGCTTATTTACTTTTCCGTTGCTATTGCTATCATCACTACAAAATACCAAAAACATTACTTTTACTACTGTTACCTTTTGCTACCGTTATCACCACTATCATATTACTTTGCTACTAAACACTTTGCTGCAGATATTAAGTTTCCAGGTGTGGTTGAATTGACAACTCAGCTGCTAATACTTGAGAATATTCTTTGGCTCCCCTTGTGTCGAATCAATAAATTTGGGTTGAATACTCTACCCTCGAAAACTGTTGTGATCCCCTATACTTGTGGGTTATCAAGACTATTTTCTGGCGCCGTTGCCGGGGATCATAGCTCTATTCTTTGAGTCACTTGGGATATATATCTGCTTATCGTTATGAAGAACTTGAGAGATCCAAAAACCAAGATCTATCCCTCAACTATGAGGGGAGGTAAGGAACTGCCATCTAACTCTGCACTTGATTCACCTTCTGTTATGAGTAAGCTTGTGACGCCTACACCTGCTTCTGCTATTCGTTCTGATATGTCGCATGTTATTGATGATGCCACTTCTGCTATGCATGATACTTATGATGAAACTACCTCTATGCCTGATACTACTGTGCCACTTAGTGATGTTCTTGATGAACAACTTGCTAGGGCTAGAGAGATTGAAAATATTGAATCTGATGATACTGATGAAAGTGATGATGAAGAATCACTTGTTATTCCTAAGGGTTATGTTTTTGCTCAAGAAGCTTCTTTAGCTATTTTAGCTTGCAAAAATAGAAATGAACTCAAAAGGTTATTAGCTAAATGGAGTAAGCAATCTCTAAATGCTAGAATGAAACCTGACCCTGCTTTTGCTACTTCACCTATCTTTGTTACTGATAAGGATTTTGAATTCTCTGCTGATCCTGATATAATTACTTTGGTTGAATCTGATCCTTTTCATGGTTATGAATCTGAAACTGTTGTGGCACATCTTACTAAATTGAATGATATAGCCACCCTGTTCACTAAAGATGAGAGAACTCGTTACTTTTATATCCTTAAAATATTTCCGTTCTCATTAAAAGGTGATGCTAAGATATGGTTTAATTCTCTTGATCCTTGTTGTGTGCGTAGTCCCCGGGATATGATTTATTAGTTCTTTGGTAAATATTTCCCTACTCATATGAAACAAGCTGCTTTAAGGGATATATATAATTTTGTGCAAATTGAAGAAGAGAGTCTCCCACAAGCTTGGGGGAGGCTTCTCCAATTACTTAATGCTTTGCCTGATCATCCTCTTAAGAAGAATGAAATACTTGATATCTTTTATAATGGACTAACTGTTGCCTCCAGAGATTACCTGGATAGTTGTGCTGGTTCTGTTTTCAGGGAAAGAACACCGTATGAAGCTGAAATTCTATTGAATAATATGTTGACAAATGAAAATAATTGGACACCTCCGGAGCCAATTCCTGAGCCTATTCCTAAACCAACTCCGAAGATGAGGGGTATTCTATTTCTCGGTCCTGAAGATATGCAAGAGGCAAAGAAATCTATGAAACAAAAAGGTATTAAAGCTGAAGATGTTAAGAATTTACCTCCTATTGAAGAAATACATGGTCTTAATTTACCGCCTGTTGAAGAAACATATAATCTTAATCCTTTACCTATTGAAGAAACTCATGGTCTTGATAACTCGACACAGGTAGTAAAGGTAAATTCTCTCTATAGATATGATAAAGCTGGAATCCCATTTACTAAATTTGCTAGCCCATGCTTAGATAAGTTTGATAAATTTATGGCTAAGCAAGAATACTTTAATGCTTATTTTGGTAGACAATTGAAATACAATTCAAATATGCTTGAACACTTGGGTGATTATATGGCTAATGTTAAAGGTGAACTTAAACTTATTAGTAAACATGCTTCTATGGTTACCACTCAAGTAGAACAAGTACTTAAAGCTCAAAATGATTTGCTCAATGAATTGAATAGTAAAGATAATGATAATGCTGTTAGAGTGGCTACTAGAACTGGTAGAATGACTCAGGAACCTTTGTATCCTGAAGGCCACCCAAAGATAATTGGGCAAGATTCTGAGAGAAATAACATAGATGTACCTAGTTCTTCTAAAAAGAAGAAAAATAAAAATGATAGGACTTTGCATGATTCTAGTGATCCTATTGTTGGAACACCTGAGAATCCAAATGATATTTCTATTTCTGATGCTGAAACTCAATCTGGTAATGAACCTGAAACTAGTGATAATGCTAATAATAATGTTCATGATGATGCTCAACCTAGTAATGATAATGATATAGAAATTGAACCTGCTGTTGATCTTGATAACCCACAATCAAAGAATCAACGTTATGATAAGAAATACTTTGTTGCTAGAAAACATGGTACAGAAAGAGAGCCTTGAGTTCAGAAACCCATGCCTTTTCCTCCCAAACCATCCAAGAAAAAGGATGATGAGGATTTTGAGCGCTTTGCTGAAATGATTAGACCTATCTTTTTGCGTATGCGATTAACTGATATGCTCAAAACCAATCCTTATGCTAAGTACATGAAAGATATTATTACAACTAAAAGAAAGATACCGGAAGCTGAAATTTCCACCATGCTTGCTAATTATACTTTTAAGGGTGGAATACCAAAGAAACTTGGACATCCAGGAGTACCCACTATACCATGCTCCATTAAAAGAAACTATGTTAAAACTGCTTTATGTGATCTTGGAGCCGGTGTTAGTGTTATGCCTCTCTCTTTATATCGTAGACTTGATTTGAATAAGTTGACACCTATTGAAATATCTTTGCAAATGGCTGATAAATCAACTGCTATACCTGTCGGTATTTGTGAGGATGTGCCTATTGTAGTTGCAAACGTTACTATTTTAACGGACTTTGTTATTCTTGATATTTCCGAGGACGATAGTATGTCTATTATTCTTGGAAGAACCTTTTTCAATACTGCAGGGGCTGTTATTGATTGCACTAAAGGCAATGTCACTTTTCATGTTAATGGTAATGAGCATACGATACACTTTCCGAGGAAACAACCTCAAGTTCATAGTATCAACTCTATTGGAAAAATGCCATCGATTATATTTGCAGGTTTTGAATTTACTCTTCCTACTGTCAAGAAGAAATATGATATTCTTATTATTGGGGATGTGCATATCCCCGTTGAGGTAACATAGTGTTATTCGAAATTTCTCCGGTTCCATGTTATTCGGAATGAGTTCGTTAACAAGACTTGATCAACCTTGTTAGTGGATTCCTTTTGATGATCATGAGATGGATGAAACTAGAAGGCACAACCTTCTGTACCCCACTTTTACTTTCTGTTATTTATATTAAATAAAATAAAAACAAATATTTTTCTGTGTGTTATTTGATTATCCGTGCAATATAAAAATACCTCGAAAATAAAAGTTCTCCAAATGCCCTGAATTTAAATATGATTTTTCCAGAATATTTGAGAATATTTGGCACTGAGAACACAGCAGGGGGGTCAACCACCTGCCCATGGGGGTGGAGGGCACGCCCCCTGCCTCGTGGGCCCACGGTGGCCCTCCTCCACTTATTCCTGCACCCACACACTTCATCTTCCTCCCACAAACACGAATATCCAGCTCAAGCACGAGTTCTAGCTCACTTTGCTGCCATTTTCGATCTCCTTGCTCAAAACACCTCTCACAAAACTGCTTGGGGAGATTGTTCCTTGGTATGTGACTCCTCCATAGGTCCAATTAGTTTTTGTTCTATTGCTTTATTCATTGCAAATTTTTGCTGCTTAGGTGACCCTGTTCTTGATCTTGCATGTCAAATTTATATGGTCAAGAGTAGTTTTGATGCATGATATAGGCCCTAGGCACTTGTAGGAGTAGTTGTTGTCAATATTATTGAGTTTGGTTTACTTTTATTTTGAAGTTACTAAAAATTTCAGAATTTTTCAGAAAATGATGAGGAGACTTTTGAGGGGCTCATCGAGCCAAAGCTCGAAGGAAAAGGCACTGAAGCCTAAGTATAATCTGCCTCGCACCGCGGAGGTTCGTGCGTGTGAATGGCCTTCCGAGAATTTCTTGAGAGCAGCCGGGATTTATGAAGATTTCCATGAATTGGCTAAGAATGCAGGCCTTACCGCTTTCCTCCATGACCAATGCGATCAGTATCTCTTACTCACAAATATCTTTGTGCAAAACTTTCATTTCCATTCTAGGAGCTCACTACCTACGGTGGAGTTTTATTTATATGATGAGCATAAGGAGATTTTTGTCGGGTTTGTTTAGTCCCTTTTGAGGGCAAGACAGAAGAACCACATCGCGATGATGTGGAGGGGTTTATTGATACTATCACTCTAGGGGAAACAAGGAAGATTTCCGATGCACGAATCGCTAGCATACATTTTCCTGTTTTACGTTATTTTGCATTATTTGCTAGTTGTTGCTTAATTGGTCGCAGAAACTGTGGAAACCTTAGTATCCCTGATATTATTATTTTGCTCCACGGTTTATATGGTGATAACTCTGTTAGTATGGGCGGCATTATTGCCAAACGGTTAAGTCTGAACCGTACAAAGGGCCCCGTCTTTGGAGGCATCTATGCTTCACGCCTAGCTGCACATTTTAACATACCTGTTAGGCATTATGAGAAGGAAGAAAAAGTGTTGCCTCGTGTTTATCTAGATTATAAAAGTATGGTGGCACATGATTTTATTGTTAAGAATAGGGAAGGAGAGCTTAAATATCAATTGTTCTTTAATAAACACCATCCTGAGACTATTACCCTGCCTGCTCCTTCTTTGTTTGATTTATCTGTAGGCACGTACCTTGTTCCGTTGAAGGCTATTCATGCCTACCGGAACCCTGCACCAGCTGAGGAGCCAGAGCCGGAACCACAAATTGATCCTTCACGACAGTATAATTACCAGTGGGATCCGGAGATGATTGTCAGCCAGTGGCAATCGGAGTCTTCCTCTTCCTCTTCTCAGTACGACCCCAACTACTATTATGGATATCCGCCAGGCCAGCCGTGGCCATAGACCAACTTAGGCCAAAAGCCTAAGCTTGGGGGAGTACGTATTTCCCACCGACATTACATTTATGTTCACACACTCATTGCTAAATGTGTGTGCTCATACTTTTTCATTGTATCATCCATGCTAGTTTATTTTCCTTTTTATGCTTTCTTCTTGTGTGTTTAATAAACCTTAAGAAAAACCAAAAAAATTAGTTGTAGCTTTTAATTAGTTTACTTTCCATGCTTGTAGTAGTAATTAAAAATAAAACCCAAAAAGATTTCCTGTTCTTCTTTTACTTGTTGGGAGCTCTCCCGTGTAAATAGTTTTATTTCTTTTCTTTTCTTTGGGGGTCGATAGGAGAAGACCATAATTAAATTGTTGAAGTGGCTATTATATGCATTATTGTTGGTCTGACAAAAGAGCCCATATTGCCTTGTCTTCTCCTGTTTATTGAATGCTTGCAGATTCCAGCTTAGTCCAATGCACGTGCACTATTATTATTATTATTCACATCATTCGATCGTGCAAGTGAAAGGCAATTACGATGATATATGATGGACTGGTTGAGATGAGAAAAGCTGGTATGAACTCGACCTCTTTTGTTTTTGTAAATATGATTAGTTCATCGTTCCTGATTCAGCCTATTATGAATAAACATGTTTGTAATGACAACTAGAGATCATAGTTTCTTATGCCATGCTTGATTAGCTATGAGTTATAATGGTTTACCTTGCGTGCCAACATGCTATTGAGATAGTTATGATGTGGTATGATAGGGTGGTATCCTCCTCTGAATGATTTAAGTGACTTGAATTGGCACATGTTCACGCATGTAGTTGAAACAAAATCAACATAGCCTTCACGATATTTATGTTCATGGTGGATTATATCCTACTCATGCTTGCATTCGATGTTGATTAATTTTAATGCATGTTCATGACTATTGTCGCTCTCTAGCTGGTCGCTTCCCAGTCTTTTGCTAGCCTTCACCTGTACTAAGCGGGAATACTGCTTGTGCATCCAATCCCTTAAACCCCAAAGTTATTCCACATGAGTCCACTATACCTACCTATATGGGGTATCTACCTGCCGTTCCAAGTAAATTTGTATGTGCCAAACTCTAAACCTTCAAATAAATATCCTGTGTTGTATGCTCGAATAGCTCATGTATCAACTAGGGCTTTCCGTATCTTCCATGTTAGGCGGGTTATTCTCAAGAGGAGTGGACTCCGCTCCTCACTCACGAGATAAATGGCTGGTCACCGGGATGCCCAGTCCCATGCTTTATGCAAACTAAATCAAAATAATTGCAAACAAAACCCCCCTGGGACTCTTGTTAGTTGGAGGCACTCGTTGTTTCGAGCAAGCCATGGATTGATGCTTGTTGGTAGAAGGGGGAGTATAAACTTTACCATTCTGTCTGGGAACCGCCTATAATGTGTGTAGCATGGAAGATATTGCCATCTCTTGGTTGTAATGTTGGCAATGAAAGTATACCGCTCAAAATATTATTCACCTCTGTTTCAAAACCGAGCTTGCTTCCCTCTGCGAAGGGCCTATCTATTTACTTTTATGCTGAGTCATCATCCTCTTATTAAAAAACACCAGTTGGAGGGCACCGCTGTCATTTGCATTCATTACTATTAGTTTACATTGAGTATGACTTGACTGGATCTCTTTTACCATGAATTACAATGTCTAGTCAGTCCTTGGTCTTTAAAGGAGCTCTGCATTTATGTTTTGCGGTCTCAGAAAGGGCTAGCGAGATACTATCTTGTTATATCATATTATGATTATTTTGAGAAAGTGTTGTCATCCGAGATTTATTATTATGGCTCGCTAGGTTATTATGCTGTTGATATGAGTAAACTTGAGACCTATGCGTTATTGCAAATGTGGTTAGTTATAATCTTTGCTGAAAACTTGAATGCTGGCTTTACATATTTACAACAACAAGAGCAAAAAGAGTTTGTAAAAGTTTTTCTTTATCACTTTCAGTTTATCAACTGAATTGCTTGAGTACAAGCAAAGGTTTAAGCTTTGGGGAGTTGATACGTCTCCGTCGTATCTACTTTTCCAAACACTTTTGCCCTTGTTTTGGACTCTAACTTGCATGATTTGAATGGAACTAACATGGACTGCCGCTGTTTTCATCAGAATTACCATGGTGTTATTTATGTGCAAAAACAAACGTTCTCGGAATGACCTGAAAGTTCACGGAGCCACTTTTCAGAAAATAAGAAAAATACCTGCAAAATATGAAGGCCAAGGGGCCCACTACCTCTCCGCGAGGGTGGGCGGCACGCCTGCCCCCTAGGGCACGCCCCCTACCTCGTGGGCCCCCTGTTGCCTCTCCGACTCCAACTCCAACTCCATATATTGAGTTTTGGGGAGAAAAAATCAAAGAGAAGAAATCATTGCGTTTTACGATACAGAGCCGCCGCCAAGCCCTAAAACCTCTCGGGAAGGCTGATCTGGAGTCCGTTCAGGGCTCCGGAGAGGGGAATCCGTCGCCATCGTCATCATCAACCATCCTCCATCACCAATTTCATGATGCTCACCGCCGTGCGTGAGTAATTCCATCGTAGGCTTGCTGGATGGTGATGGGTTGGATGGGATCTATCATGTAATCAAGTTAGTTTTGTTAGGGTTTGAGCCCTAGTGTCCACTATGTTCTGAGATTGATGTTGCTATGACTTTGCTATGCTTAATGCTTGTCACTAGGGCCCAAGTGCCATGATTTCAGATCTGAACCTATTATGTTTTCATCAATATATGAGTGTTCCTGATCTTATCTTTCAAGTCTATAGTCACCTATTATGTGTTATGATCCGTTAACCCCGAAGTGACAATAATTGGGATACTTACCGGTGATGACCGTAGTTTGAGGAGTTCATGCATTCACTATGTGTTAATGCTTTGTTCCGACTCTCTACTAAAAGGAGACCTTAATATCCCTTAGTTTCCGTAAGGACCCCGCTGCCATGGGAGGGTAGGACAAAAGATGTCATGCAAGTTCTTTTCCATAAGCACATATGACTATATTCGGAATACATGCCTACATTATATCAATGAACTGGAGCTAGTTCTGTGTCACCCTAGGTTATGACTGTTACATGATGAACCGCATCCGGCATAATTCTCCATCACTGATCCATTGCCTACGAGCTTTTCATATATTGTTCTTCGCTTATTTACTTTTCCGTTGCTATTGCTATCATCACTACAAAATACCAAAAACATTACTTTTACTACTGTTACCTTTTGCTACCGTTATCACCACTATCATATTACTTTGCTACTAAACACTTTGCTGCAGATATTAAGTTTCCAGGTGTGGTTGAATTGACAACTCAGCTGCTAATACTTGAGAATATTCTTTGGCTCCCCTTGTGTCGAATCAATAAATTTGGGTTGAATACTCTACCCTCGAAAACTTTTGTGATCCCCTATACTTGTGGGTTATCAGTGGCAGCTCTTCACGTCATTCCAGATTGGACAGTACCGTTCTTGGCTTACATGACCCGGGGCGAGTTGCCAGAGGATGAGACCCTGGCCCGACAGATAACCCGGCGGTCCAAGTCAATGACGATTTCTGACGGAGAGTTATACCATCGCAGCGTCACTTGAGCGTTTCAGCGTTGTGTTTCTCCTGAAGAAGGCCAACGAATACTTCGTGAGATCCATGAAGGAGATTGTGGTCATCACGCCGGGTCAAAGTCTCTTGTGGCCAAAGCTTTTCGTCATGGTTTTTATTGGTTAACGGCTCATGCTGATGTAGAGGATCTGGTAAGTAGATGTGATGGATGTCAAAAATTTGCACGACGAGCGCATGTGCCAGCTCAAGAATCGCGGATGATTCCAATCACTTGGCCGTTTGCAGTCTGGGGGCTTGACATGGTTGGACCTTTCAAAAGGTCCAAGGATAAAAAGACACATCTTTTAGTGGCAGTTGACAAATTCACAAAGTGGTTGAGGCAGAGCCAGTGAGTAAGTGTGATGCAGCCATGATGGTTCAGTTCATGAAAAAGGTGATTTTTCGCTTTGGTTTTCCACACAGCATTATCACTGACAATGGCACTAATTTGTCCCAAGGTGCTATGGAGGAGTTTTGTCAAAGAGAGCACATCTGGCTGGATGTTTCTTGTGTAGCTCACCCTCAATCTAATGGGCAGGCCGAGAGAGCAAATCAGGAAATCTTAAAAGGTCTCAAGCCCCGGCTCATGGTTCCCTTACAACGGACACCGGGTTAGTGGGTAGAGGAGTTACCCTTGGTGCTGTAGAGTATCAACACTACTCCTAATAGGTCTACAGGTTATACACCTTTCTTCATGGTTTATGGAGCGGAAGCAGTGCTGCCTAGTGACATCCGTCATGACTCGCCTCGTGTAGCAGCTTACTTTGAAGCTAATAATGAACAAGCCCGACATGATGCGCTTGACTTGTTAGATGAGGAGAGAGACTTGGCGGCGGCTCGATCAGCAATTTATCAACAGGACATGCGCCATTATCACAGCCGCCAGGTTAAATCCAGGACCTTTCAAGAAGGTGACCTGGCGCTCCGGCTCTTCCAGGATCTGTCAGATGCACACAAGCTATCCCCGCCTTGGGAAGGTCCCTTTGTGGTTAGCAAGAATTTAAACAACGGGTCGTATTACCTCATCGATGTTCAAGAGCACAAAGACTTATGTAAGTCAGAGGAGGAGACCCGCCGGCCGTGGAACATTGCTCAACTTCGGCCATACTACACCTGAGCCACCGGCTCTCGTCATGTACATACTTTGACGTTGTATATACTATGATAAGTAATAAAGCAGGACCTCTGTCCTTTTCCTTTTCAAAGATTATATACCTTTACTCTTTTCCACTATTTAAATGACTATTAAGGATCTTTTATGAATCTTATATGTTTCAAGCAGGACCTCTGTCCAAAACAATCTTTTATGAATCTTATATGTTTCAAGTCCAAAACAATCTTTTATGAATCTTATATGTTTCAAGTCCCAAGTGTTTTACAAAGTAATAACACTTGACACTTGGGGGCTAATGTCTGCCAAAGCAATTTCTTATGACTCTTAGATATTTCAAGTCCCAAGTGCCTTACAAAGTAACAACACTTAACACTTGGGGGCTAATGCATGATATTCAAAAAGTTTCTCAAGATTAAACCGG
This sequence comes from Triticum urartu, assembly GCF_056163025.1. Taxonomy (NCBI): domain Eukaryota; kingdom Viridiplantae; phylum Streptophyta; class Magnoliopsida; order Poales; family Poaceae; genus Triticum; species Triticum urartu. The sequence continues at coordinate 487,281,717 of NC_141878.1, forward strand.
GTTACAATATTTATTGGGACTGGCAAAAGACAACTATGAAGTTAAGTAGCGGTTCCTTTATGATAAATTGAGCCGGCCCTTGGGGACTACAGGTGAAGTTTACACTGTTTGTTTGGACTTTTGAAAAACTTAGAGAGAGTATTCAGATCATTCAGGTTCATCATCTGAAGACTTGGGGGCTGGCAGAGTATAAGATAACTGGAGAACATACCTCATATTTTAGCTGAGTTGCTTGACCATCTCAATCTCTGACTCACGGCTGGAGTGAACACGGCTAAGATAGCCGGAAAATATGTCACTAGAATTCAGATGAGTGTAGTGAGAGATATCAAAACACACTTTCTTTCTCTCCAAGGCTTCTTGTTTAGCAGTGTGCCGAGCTAACACAGTAGGAGTCCCGGTTCAACAAAACAGCTACGAGTGACTTGAACGTCATGATCAGAAGATGATGGCGGGTTAGCAGAACTGGATGGTCTGGCAGTAGAGGGGTTAACAACGATATCATCAGCTGACGGCTCAGGAGGATCCAATTGAGCATTGGCAGCCGGGTCTTCTGGTGCTTTAGTTCGAGGGGGAGAAGTTGGCATGGCCGGTTCAGGTGCAAGGACTGATGGGTCTTCCGTCGGTTTAGTCACCTTGGCCTTCTTGGACTTGGCTTGACCACTAAGAAAGATGTTAGGAGACAATTAGTACAAAGATGCAGTTTGAAAGACACGGAGGAAAGATGATTTTTTTCCTTACCCAGGGGCAGTCTTGAAGGCCAGAAATTGAGTCTGAGATGAGTCGCCAGAAGAGCGAGACACCTCCTGCAAAGATAAAATAATGTTAGTAATGCAAGGGAGAAGATCCATTAATGGAAAGTAAAAGATGAATATAAAAGAGACCTCATTCTGGTGTTTTTGAGGAGTTTGTTGAAGAATGGAAGGCGGTTCATCGTTGTTCCGGGCCTGACGGCGGCTCTCATGTTGCTGCTTTTTCAAAAGAAAATGAGGGTCCAAATAAGCCAAAGGGTGTGAAAACCTTACTTTCTGGGTTACCAGTCGAAGTTTCTGTCTTGGCAAATGGGCTGAGTCGGAGGAAATAGTTACCTCTTCTTCTACGGCCTGACTGGCCCCCGTGTCGTCCTGGCAATAGTTAGTGTCAATAAGGTTATTAAAAAACTGGCCAAGGGAGTCAAGGGCTACCTCCGACTCAGAAGTATCATCAAGCTTTAACAGGTCCTCAGCGGTGCTCTTTTTCTTCTTGGACCTCCGGGTCGTCTTCTTGGCGGCTATGGCGGCGGCTCTAGCCTTCTTGGCGGCTTCATGGTCATACTTGGCTTTCCAGAAGTTAGATTTAGCCTGTAAACAAGTAAACAAGATAAAAGGTCATACATGTATTTAAAACTGCTGAGAAAAATACAAAGAGAAAGAGGTCAAGGGTTTTTTTACCTCAGGCGACGGGTTAAGTTTGCAGAAGGGGTTTAACCCGACTTTACTGCAGTCTTCATATTTGCTGTTCACCAGGAGAGTTGACATTGAAACAATATCTTCTTCAGTTAGTTGAACGGAGCTGTGACGAAGAGAGTCATTTGGGCCTCCACCATATTCATACATCAATTTGGATCGGTGGCTTAGAGGGATGACCCGCCACGAGACCCAACAACGAGTCAAGTCAACTCCGGTTAAGCCATTCCCCAATAAGACGTTAATCCTTTTAATTGATGGAATAAGCTTCTTGCGTTCGGCGGTAGTGAGCTTGTCAGGGAGCGCAAACTTGGAATCTAGACGCTCCGCGCGGTAACCCGGCAGTGGTTTCTCATTGGCTGGTGAAGTGTCTTGACAATAGAACCTGGTCTGATTCCAGTCTTTGGGATGACTCGGCAGGACTATTAGGGGGAAGACGGCGCCCTGTCAGTGCTGAATTGAGATGCCTCCAAGTTCCAAGCTAGGGCCATTGGTACACTCGTTCTGGCGGTTCAGATAGAAATACTCTCTAAAGAGTTCCACAGTCGGTTCTTCTTGAAGATACACCTCACAGAGAACTTGGAAATTGCAGATATTGGATATGGAATTGGGCCCAAGATCTTGAGGGTGAAGTTTGAAAAAGTGAAGGACGTCTCTGAAGAATTTTGAGCCGGGGGGTGAAAAACCCCGATTCATGTGGTCAGAGAAGATAATGACTTCACCGTCTTTGGGATTGGGTCGTTCCTCGTCCGGGTCAGGTGCACGGTAAGACATAACATTCTTCCCTGGACAAAATCCTATGGTGAAGAATTCCTTAAAATTATCCTCAGTTACTGTGGAGGGGACCCAATTGCAGATAGTTGATGCTTTGGACATCATGATGAAAAACAGACTGAAAGGAAAGTGATGTGCTGGATCAATCCAATGATGAAAATAAAAGTTAAGATAATGATGATACAGATAAGTAATGGCGGCTTACGTAAGGGCTAATTTCATATAAAGGAAAAAGTGAGCCGGCGCCATAAGCCGCCATGACTACAGATATTTGAGATACCAGCAACAGAATTGGCTAAGTGCTGAGACAAAGAAGTTTCATAATTTCTTGATATTATTCTGGATCAAATCTACTGACCAGATCCTCTGCGGGATCTGTTGTGCCATCGTATGATTCAATATTTACAGGTTTGAAACCTTCTAGGATTTGATGATCCATTACTTCATTTGTGAAGCATAAGGGGTGTGCGGCGCCTCTGTATTGGGCTATATCGCGACACAGCTCGAATGGGTCTTGCCCGCTATGTTCGGCCCGGCCGGATTTACGTTTACTGTATCCGGCGTGACGTTTATCGTCTTGCATAGTGGCGCGCCCTCGTGATCCATAGATCGATCCTGCATGCTTTGCTTTGTCCTCCAATATGTCTCATAGGTCTGGCGCATCTCCCCATGCCTTTTTATTTGAATGGCATCAGGGTGCAGGCTGAGTTTTTGGCTAGAATGCCTCTCTATTGCGGCCACGAGGTGGCCGATCAGCCGCGTCATACGCTTCTTCCTCCAGTAGGGGTAGCAACCTGCATTTTGGGTAACTCTTGGAGGGGCGCTCGAGTTTATATTCCTCGGCCGCGAGGACTTCAATCCATCTGTCAGCTAGCAGATCTTGATCAGCTTGAAGCTGCTGCTGCTTTTTCTTAAGGCTATTTGCCGTGGCTATAAGCCGGCGTTTGAAGCGCTCTTGTTCGATGGGATCCTCTGGTACGGCGAATTCGTCATCGCCGAGGCTTGCCTCGTATTCAGAGGGGGGCATGTAATTATCATCCGCCGTCTCTCCATCTGCCGCTCTCTCAGGAGGGCTGGCTCCTCCATCCTCCTGCTCTAAATCTTGCTGGAGGGGATTGTTGTTGTCTTCGGCACTATCCGGAGTGTTATTATCTCCTGTGACGGTATCACCACTTTTGCTTTGGCAGGACTTAGAGCGGCGCCGCTGACGTCGGCGCTTGGGTTGCTTCTCGGAGGGGTCATCCTCCGCTATCTCATCGCCATTGCCTTCTTTGGGTGTATCCACCACGTATATATCGTATGACGAGGTGGCTGTCCAGTGCCCTGTGGGTAGTGGTTCCTCTTCGTCTCCTGCATCGTCGTCCATACCATCGATGTCTTCGAAGTCGAAGTCGAGCATGTCGGTTAAGTCATCGACAGTGGCTACTAAGTGGGTGGTGGGTGGGCCGCGAATTTCTTCGTTGTCCGCATCCCAGTCCTGCCGGACATAGTTCGGCCAGGATCCTCCTGACAAGGAGAGAGACCTTAATAAGTTCAATATGTCGCCAAAGGGAGAGTGCTGAAAAATATCCGCGGAGGTAAACTCCATGATCGGCGCCCAATCGGATTCGATAGGAACGGGCGCAGGCGGCTCGGAGTCCGTGGCCGGAGAAGGATCCGACAGTTTAACAACACGGCTCTCGTGTAAGGTAAGGTCGATGTTTGGCTCGATCGCCGCTGAGGGTAAGGCCTCCGTGGCAGGGTCCATCCACCTGTCCATGGATGGCGCAACTGGCTCCGAATTGAGGGTTGGAGCGGCTGCCTGTGTGATCTCCTGAACACTATCCGATGGTAGAGCTAAATCGTACTCATCATGACCGCGTGACGCACGAGGCAGAGGCTCGAATCCGTCGAAGATCAAGTCTCCACGGATATCGGCCGTGTAGTTTAAGCTTCCAAACCTGACCTGGTCGATGATAGTAGGAGCCATCAAGCCTAACGACGATGACACAGAGGAACTCTCAATGAAAGCACCAATGTCGGTGTCAAAACCGGCGGATCTCGGGTAGGGGGTCCCGAACTGTGCGTCTAAGGCGGATGGTAACAGGAGGCAGGGAACATGATGTTTTACCCAGGTTCGGGCCCTCTTGATGGAGGTAAAACCCTACGTCCTGCTTGATTAATATTGATGATATAGGTAGTACAAGAGTAGATCTACCACGAGATCAGAGAGGCTAAACCCTAGAAGCTAGCCTATGGTATGATTGTATGTTGTAGTTGTTGTGTCCTACAGACTAAAACCCTCCGGTTTATATAGACACCGGAGGGGTTAGGGTTACACAAGGTCGGTTACAAAGGAGGAGATACACATATCTGTATTGCCTAGCTTGCCTTCCACGCCAAGTAGAGTCCCATCCGGACACGAGACGAAGTCTTCAATCTCGTATCTTCATAGTCTAGCAGTTCGGCCAATGGAGATAGTCCGGCTGTTCGGAGACCCCCTAATCCAGGTCTCCCTAAGTAGCCCCTGAACCAGGCTTTCAATGACGATGAGTCCGGCGCGCAGTATTGTCTTCGGCATTGCAAGGCGGGTTCTTCCTCCGAATACATCACGGAAGAATTTGAATACAAGGATAGTGTCCGACCCTGCAAAATAAGTTCCACATACCACCGTAGAGAGAATTATATTTTCACAAATCTAATTTGCTAACTTGTTTTGGCAGCACGACATTATGTCATGGCCCGGTGATTATTCGAACCGTTTCCTTTAACCAGCCCCGCACATAACGCGAGGCAGTTTTTTGACACGTCTTGTCAAAGCAGAGATCGTGTCCCCTTATTACGGGATTCTCATCAATATGGGCGTGGGTAACCCAACCGCACCATTGATTACGGTGCTTGGGGGATAAACGAGTTTTACCAGGCTAGTGGGGGGCGCATAGTTTCGTTCGCCCATATAAAGGGATAAGGATTCACCTTTTCATCCACGCCTTCTTCCTCCTTTACTCATCCGTTTTCGCACACTCGAGCTCTAGCGCCCAAGTCCACACTTCCCACCTCAATCTTCTCCAGCCTTGTCCAGAGGGGGAGGCGGGTGGATGGTCTCCTCCATCATGGAGGGAAACATCAAGAAGCTGAGGAGAGCCGGATACCTTCCCGACACATCGCACACTGGCTCCCAAATGAGGGGCAGCTCATCCCCACCCCCGGGCCCCATGAGAGGGTAGTGTTCCTTACCCATTTCCTCCGCGGACTGGGATTCCTCTCCACCCATTCGTCTGGGGGCTCATGTTCTACTATGGCCTGGATTTCCACGATCTGGCCCCGAACTTCATTCTCAATATCTCGGCGTTTATCGTCGTGTGCGAGGCCTTCCTCCGCATCAAGCCCCACTTCGGCTTATGGCTGAAGACCTTCAATGTCAAGCCGAAGGTAGTGGGCGGCCGCCAGGCGGAGTGCGGAGGCGCCATGGTGGGCAAGATGCCCAACATTACCTTGCTCGAGGGCTCCTTTCTGGAAACCATAAAGGGGTGGCAATCGGGGTGGTTCTAGATCACCGAGCCGCGTGACCCTACATGGGCAGCGGCCCCCGAGTTCCGATCTGCCATCCCCACGCGGCTCACCTCCTAGAAAGAGAAGGGCCTGTCCTGGGGTAGTTCGGGAGAGCTGACTGGACTCCAAACATCTATTCAAAACATGGTGAACAAGAAGCTCAAACTCGTCAACGTAGTCCAGGTCATGCTCATCCGCCGGATCCTCCCGTGTCAACAACGGGCCTTCAACTTGTGGGAGTTCGACCCGGCGCAACACCAAACTCTAAACAGGCTCTTAGATACAACACACGAGGATGCCTGGAAGGTGCTATTCAAGGGCGCCGAGGTCCCCCCACCCATTACTTATGATCGCGGATTCAACGCAAAGTGCCAAGGCAGTGCGGTAAGATGATGTACCTCTTACAGGATACTTATTTATCATAGATTGGCTCCATGCGGGATCTAAACACCCGTACCTTTGACAGGACTGGCAGGAGACGGCCAGACAGATCGACTGTCCGGCTCCTTTGCCCGAAGGCCCAGCAGACGCTCTTCTGACGAAGATGCTGACTCCGGCTCCTTATACGATGCTGGAGAAAACCAAGAAGGCCAAGGGAACCCGAAAGAGTTCCCGGCGCCAGGTGTTATCGGACTCATCGTCCGATGACTCTGCGGCACACTCCTCCCCCGAAGACGAGGAGGAAGAAGAAGACACTCCCCCTCCAGGCGGGGGAGACAAGAAAAGGAAGGCCGCCCCAACTGGGGGGGGGGGGTCCAAAGGGTCCAAGAAGGGAAGGACTCTCCTTCCGGACAGCTCCACCGCCGCCGCCGAAGGCGAAGACGAGTGGTTTCCCAGGGCCAAGCCCCTGGGGTGGTCGTAAGTATTCGGACACCAGAGTAACTTATAATATCCTTTCGTGCACTGCTTCCCCTAACGCCGAATATTTTTATACAGGCCGCCACGAGCCCGTATCGATGTGTCATCGGACGGCTCCCTGGGCTCATCATATGGATAGCGATCCACTTCCGACCGCCACCTCCCCTTGCCCTGTGGACGACGCCGAGGTATTGTCTCAAGAGGCACCGGTCCGAGGGGAGACAGTCCTGGAGGTGCCTCAAGGCGACTGTCCGAACTCAGGGGGCGGAGGGGACGAGGCCCCTGAGGGCCCCGAGTTCGGCCCTCAGCCAAACACCGTGCCGGAACCTCCAGTGGTTCCAAACTCGGGCAGGCGTCCTCCTTCCAGGAGGGGCAAGACGCCTGTGCTGGTAACCTTTGTCCATCCAGAGGCGCCGGACAATCTGCTGGAAGTGCTTCGCAGCGCTTCCATCGACGAAGAGCACCGTGCTATTATGAGTGCGGTGGTTCAGAAGGTTCAGTCTGCCAAGAGCGGATTGACTGAAGCCTGTGCCAGCCTTCTAACAGGCTTTGAGGTAAGTGTTAAAATATAGGAAAAATATTACCGCATAGATAGTAGCCCCTGATGCTCTGTTCGGTGTTCACAAAGAAAAGCCGAACAGAGGACAAACAATATCACAGGAGTCTAATTTAAGCATGTCAATATGCGTATGCAGGCTTCGCTGCTGGCCGCAGCCGCACAGACTGCGGAGGCCGCCTCACTGAAGCAGGACCTCGAGGGGTCCAAGAAAGAGCTCGGCCTTGCCAAGAGGCAGCTCGAGGAGAACAAGGGTAAGTAATACCCTCTCTATAGATATGTATATATAAAAGAAGACGTGATTGCAAAGTGATAGGATCATCATATATTTGTCAGGGGCCACGACCAAGGTGGCAACCCTGAAGCAAGCGCTAACCAAGGCCGAAGATAACGCGGCCAAGGAGCGCACCGAGCAGGAAAAGCAAGAGGCTCGTGTGGGCGAGGTGCAGCAAGAGCTCCAGGCTCTCTTGAGGAAGCACGAGGCGTTGGAGCTTGACTCGAAGACGCGAGAGTCTGAGCTTGCTGCTGCCTTTGAGAGCACAAAAAGTGCCAAGGCCGAAGCCCAGAAGGCCCTCTAGGAGATTGATGCGATGAAGAAAATAGCGGCGGGTAAGGCATTCTATATGCAAAGAAAGCATGTAAAAGTAAATTGCCGATTACTTACCCGAATTCGGAGCTCTCCAGGAGCATTCGCAGATTTTCCCCGCAGCATGTTGGATGCCGCACAGTTTTACCAGGCCGAGGAGGGAAGCTCAACGGAGAAGCTGTTCTGGTCTCAGTATACTGGGACCGAACACCCGATGCCTCTGAGCGACCAGCTAAAGCAGCTGGTCAAGCTGCACAAGGCGGCCGAACAGGCCATGAAGGGCTTTATAGTCCGGCTGTGGCCTGGCGATGCCCTTCCGAACAGCTACTTCGGCCTGGTGAGGCGGCTTGTTGATGCCTGCCCACGGCTGGAGGTCGTCAAGCGGTCCGTTTGCGTCGAAGGTGCATGCCGGGCTTTTGCCCGTGTGAAGGTGCAGTGGGCCAAGCTAGACGCCGTGAAGCTGATCAAGGAAGGGCTGCCGCAGGGCAAGGAGCATCGCACCCCCAAAATTTATTATGAGGGTGTCCTGAAGGGTGCTCGTCTTGTAGCAGACGAATGTTCAAAGGATGTAATATTTGAGTAAACTTGCTCGTGTGATCCTGTATGATGAAAACTTGTTTCATATGCGCTATGCAATGCTTGTGTGAATTTAAAATATTACCTTCTGTTTGGCCGTTTATCCAATCTGAGAGATGGCTAGTCCTCGGCTTCTGCCCCCATGCCACAAGTGCTGGGGTGTTCGGGATAAACCTGAGCACTCTTGTTCCCATGTTTGGGTCCTTCGAGGGAGGTTCTCAGCACAACGAACAAGGCAACCAGACTAATAATGCTTTATCACTCTCACTTAGCCATAGAATTCTATAATTCTAAATTTCGGCGAAGCCCCTGGTATTCGGAAGGCCGAATTCGGGGCGCGATACACGCCTTTAAGCCGGACAGGGCCGGCCCCTCGCTCTAAACGGCATAAGTCTTTAGGGACTCGAAAACCTCGCCGAACAACGACCAATCTCTCGCCTTATCATGACAGTCGGTTTTAGCTTTATCTACTGGGGTGCTCAGCCCAGCAAAACTGGGGCATAATCGTAGTAGTTCTCCTAGTGCTACCTTAGCCGATAGAGCGGAACGTAAGGTACCAAAACATAGGAGCCGGACAAACCCAATATTTGACCAAAGACATGATTCGGAGCTGATGCATATAATGCTATAAGTTCGGGGTGCCGCACTTGTGAAAGTGTTCGGACTTTTCACACCATATTGTGGGGTACGTAAGCCCCTGGTGTATTGGCCGTACCAAAGTGTACGGTTGTAAGGCGTCATTGATGAACACACACACACACACATATATATATAACAAGAATTGCAATAATAGTCGTAATGTTATGCATTGATTATTCAAAAGGGTGCGTTTAAAGCAGAATGATACAGATGGTGCGATAAGCAAAGAGTAGGACTATGTCCCTTCCAAGGGCAAGCTGAGGAATATTATTAAATCAAATATTTCGCTCGTTATTGTAATCCACCTAGGAAGTCCGTGGTGTGGCGTAGCTTTCTGCCTCCTTGGTTGCTGCATCATGTGTTCGACAATAGTGCTGCCGGACAGGGTTTCCAGAGATTAAGGTTCTGAAAAAGAGAAAAATAACCAAACGGGAAGCCCCTAGTGCAGTTTAAGCCGCGTCTTGGGGCGTGCCGCAGTTGTGCCCCCCTCCCCACCTGTGCCCATGGTATTTTTAATGCGTAATTATGTACGCGTGGCACGAGTTTCGTCGTTTGGCTAAGACTAGGGTGGGGGCCGCATTGCTACGCGAGCTCAGATCGCACCAGGCGGTCTAGTTGCCGATTGCTCCGAGCGCGCTTGAAGGTGTCCGGGTCTTGAAACGCCGAACTGGTTGATTGCCTTGAGAGGCTGCTTTGCGCTTCTGCTGCGAGGGCCACGGTGTGTCCTCTGTTCGGAGAGAGCGCTCTGTGTTTCCATTGACTGTAATAACCTTGCGAGGTCCTGGCATCTTGAGCTTGAGGTATGCATAATGCGGTACCGCATTGAATCTCGCAAATGCGGTTCGCCCGAGCAGTGCATGATAACCACTACGGAACAGGACTATATCGAAGATTAACTCTTCGCATCGGAAGTTATCCAGGGATCCGAAGACCACTTCTAGTGTAATTGATCCTGTGCAATGGGCCTCTATGCCTGGAATGACGCCCTTAAAGGTCATTTTTGTGGGTTTGATCCTTGAGGGATCTATGCCCATTTTGCACGCTGTGTCCTGATAAAGCAGGTTCAGGATACTGCCGCCATCCATAAGGACTCGAGTGAGGTGAAATCCATCAATGATTGGGTCTAGAACCAGTGCGGCGAATCCGCCATGACGGATACTAGTGGGATGGTCCCTGCGATCGAAAGTGATCAAATAGGAGGACCATGGGTTGAACTTTGGGGCGACTGGCTCCAATGCATATATGTCCCTGAGCGCACGCTTCCGCTCCCTTTTGGGAATGTGGGTTGCGTATATCATGTTCACCGCCGCACTTGTGGGGGAAACCTCTTCTGTCCTCCAGTGTGTGGCTGCTGGGGCTCCTCCTCGTCATCGCTATGTGGCTCCTTGTCCTTGTTTTCGGCAACTAACTTGCCGGCCTGCTTGAACACCCAACAATCCCTGTTGGTGTGATTGGCTGCCTTATCTGGGGTGCCGTGTATTTGACACGAGCGATCGAGTATACGGTCCAAGCTGGATGGACCCGGCGTACTTTGTTTGAATGTCTTTTTCCGCTGTCTGGGTTTAGAGCCTTTGAATCCGGCATTGACTGCCGTATCCTCGATATTATCGCTGTTAATGCGGCGCTTATGTTTGTTGTGACGTGACCTACTATTGCCGTCCTTGGTATCCGAAGTACCATGGTTCTTTGATATGTTATTACTTCGAGCCAGCTAGCTGTCCTCTCCCACACAAAAGCGGGTCATGAGTGTCGTGAGGGCTGCCATAGATTTCGGCTTTTCCTGACCAAGCTGCCGGGCTAGCCATTCGTCGTGGATGTTGTGTTTGAAAGCCGCTAGGGCCTCTGCATCCGGGCAGTCGACAATTTGATTTTTCTTTGTTAGGAACCGAGTCCAGAATTGCCTGGCCGATTCTTCTGGCTGCTGAATTATGTGGCTCAAGTCATCGACATCTGGTGGCCGCACATAAGTGCCCTGAAAGTTGTCGAGGAATGCGGCTTCCAGATCTTCCCAACAGCTAATGGACTCTGCTGGCAAGCTGTTAAGCCAATGCCGCGCTGGTCCCTTGAGCTTTAGTGGGAGGTATTTGATGGCGTGTAAGTCATCACCGCGGGCCATGTGGATGTGGAGGAGGAAATCCTCGATCCATACTGCAGGATCTGTTGTGCCGTCGTATGATTCAATATTTATAGGTTTGAAACCTTCTAGGATTTGATGATCCATTACTTCGTCTATGAAGCATAAGGGGTGTGCGGCACCTCTGTATTGGGCTATATCGCGACGCAGCTTGAATGGGTCTTGCCGTTGTGTTTGGCCAGGCCGGATTTACTTTTATTGTATCCGGTGTGACATTTATCGTCTCGCATAGTGGCGCGCCCTCGTGATCCGTAGATCGATCTTGCATGCTTTGCTTTGTCCTCCAATATGTCTCGCAGGTCTGGCGCATCTCCCCATGCCTTTTTATTTGAATGGTGTCAGGGTGCAGGCTAAGTTTTTGGCTGGAATGCCTCTCTATCGCGGCCACGAGGTGGCCGATCAGCCGCGTCATATGCTTCTTCCTCCAGTCGGGGTAGCAACCTGCATTTTGGGTAACTCTTGGAGGGGCGCTCCAGTTTATATTCCTCGGCCGCGAGGACTTCAGTCCATCTGTCAGCTAGCAGATCTTGATCAGCTTGAGGCTGCTGCTGCTTTTTCTTAAGGCTATTTGCCGTGGCTATGAGCTGGCGTTTGAAGCGCTCTTGTTCGACGGGATCCTCTGGTACGGCTAATTCGTCATCGCCAAGGCTTGCCTCGTCTTTGGAGGGGGGCATATAATTATCATCCTCCATCTCTCCATCTGCCGCTCTCTCAGGAGGGCTGGCTCCTCCATCCTCCTGCTCTAAATCTTGATGGAGGGGATTGTTGTTGTCTTCGGCACTATCCGGAGTGTTATTATCTCCTGTGCCGGTATCACCACTTTTGCTTTGGCGGGACTTAGAGCGGTGCCACTGACGTTGGCGCTTGGGTTGCTTCTTGGAGGGGTCATCCTCCGCTATCTCGTCGCCATTGCCTTCTTTGGGTGTATCCACCATGTATATATCGTATGACGAGGTGGCTGTCCAGTGCCCTGTGGGCAGTGGTTCCTCTTCGTCTCCCGCATCGTCGTCCATACCATCGATGTCTTCGGAGTCGAAGTCGAGCAGGTCGGTTAAGTCATCGACAATGGCTACTAAGTGGGTGGTGGGTGGGCCGCGAATTTCTTCGTCGTCCGCATCCCAGTCCTGCCGGACATAGTTCGGCTAGGATCCTCCTGACAAGGAGAGAGACCTTAATGAGTTCAATATGTCGCCAAAGGGCGAGTTCTGAAAAATATCCGCGGAGGTAAACTCCATGATCGGCGCCCAATCGGATTCGATAGGAACAGGCACAGGCGGCTCGGAGTCCGTGGCCGGAGAAGGATCCGGCAGTTTAACAACACGGCTCACGTGTAAGGTAAGGTCGATGTTTGGCTCGATCGCCGCTGAGGGTAAGGCCTCCGTGGCGGGGTCCATCCACCCGTCCATGGACGGCGCAAACTGGCTCCGAATTGAGGGTTGGAGCGCCTGCCCATGCGATCTCCTGAACACTGTCCGATGGTAGAGCTAAATCGTACTCATCGTGACCGCATGACGCACGAGGCAGAGGCTCGAATCCGTCGAAGATCAAGTCTCCATGGATATCGGCCGTGTAGTTTAAGCTTCCAAACCTGACCTGGTGGCCAGGGGCGTAACTTTCAATCTGCTCCAGATGGCCAAGCGAATTGGCCCGTAGTGCAAAGCCGCCGAGCACGAAGATCTGTCCGGGGAGAAAAGTCTCAACCTAGACTGCATCGCTATCGATGATAGTAGGAGCCATCAAGCCTAACGGCGACGACATAGAGGAACTCTCAATGAAAGCACCAATGTCGGTGTCAAAACTGGCGGATCTCGGGTAGGGCGTCCTGAATTGTGCATCTAAGGCGGATGGTAACAGGAGGCAGGGAACACGATGTTTTACCCAGGTTCGGGCCCTCTTGATGGAGGTAAAACCCTACGTCCTGCTTGATTAATATTGATGATATAGGTAGTACAAGAGTAGATCTACGACAAGATCAGAGAGGCTAAACCCTAGAAGCTAGCCTATGGTATGATTGTATGTTGTAGTTGTTGTGTCCTACGGACTAAAACCCTCCGGTTTATATAGACACCGGAGGGGTTAGGGTTACACAATGTCGGTTACAAAGGAGGAGATACACATATCCGTATTGCCTAGCTTGCCTTCCACGCCAAGTAGAGTCCCATCCGGACACGAGACGAAGTCTTCAATCTCGTATCTTCATAGTCTAACAGTCCGGCCAATGGAGATAGTTCGGCTGTCCGGAGACCCCCTAATCCAGGACTCCCTCAGCCATTTAAAATGGAAAATATTCTAGACCTAAAAATCTAGCACAGATGAGTTCGTGAGGTCTAATGAGGCTTTTTGTACCAAGAGAAGGAATCTACTGGTATCAAGGATGGGCACAAAACAACTACCGCACGAGTATATGTTCTTTTTGGATCAAGAAGAAGCGGCAGTGGAAGAACTACGAAGAAATTGAGATGAACCGAGAAGAACACACAGAAAACCTAGGAACCCTAATGCGGATCTGAGGAACGGGAAGGCAGACACTTACAACCACGAATCTTCCGCGGAGAGTCCCTGCCGTTCTTTCGACTAATTCCGGTTGATGCAACGGCCAAGGTCGACGGAGACGAGGGGCTCTGTGACGGCGGCGGAGTTCGAGCAGCGGTGGGGTTGCAAGAGGAAGAAGAACGAAGAGAGAGAAGAATGAGAAAGACCGGGGTGTGACTATTTATAAGGGGATAAGCGAACAGGCGGGCGCAAAAATCGAGGAAGATCTGAATATTGATTATCCAACTAAACGGATGCCTCGATTCTCGGAAGACATTAAAAGATAAAGATCCGTTGAGGATGACGTCATAGTAGTTTTTCGTATTTTCAAGAGATCACGTCATGGTGGGTTACAAAAATTTCTACAAAGAGAGGAAGATGGATTTCGTCTAAGTATTGAAGTTTGACAAAGAACAAAGTTCAAGTCAACCTGGGGCCTAATGTTGGGGATATAGCTACTAGGTATGACCCTCCCATGAGGGGCCGGGTCAACCCCAATGGCGGGTTACAAGAAGAAGCCCAGTAAATATTCAAGGTGATGATTTATTAAGACTTGAAGATGGCCTAAGCCCAGAGGTGGCTTAAGGCCCAAATATTGCGAACCGCCATATGTAGGAAAAGACTTGTAAAGAAAGGCATGTGAAGAAAGTCACCGAGCCGGACATGTTTTATGAGCTGGCCGGGACTCTGTAGGCCGCCAGGCATCAACCAGTGTATGTAAGGGGATGACCCAGCGACGGCTTAGGAGAGGAGACAACAACTCGAAGCCAGGCAAAGTGTATTCGCTCCCTTGTCTTCGAAACCCTAGCAATTCCAAACACAACTAGACGTAGGATTTTACCTTCATCGTAAGGGGCCGAACTAGTATAAACCTCTCGTGTCCTTTGTCCCGATTAACCCCTTTAAGCTTCCTAGTTGCGATGGCCCTACGACAAAGTCCTTTTGCTAGGACATCTGCCGTGACAATTCCACGATAGGTACCAAAGTAATACAGGAGTGGATTACTAGACAACGGTCAAGAACATCCTGAAATACCTGAAAAGGACTAAGGATATGTTTCTCATTTATGGTGGTGACAAAGAGCTTGTCATAAATAGTTACGTCGATGCTAGCTTTAACACTAATCTGGATGACTCTAAGTCGCAAACCGGATACGTATTTATATTGAATGGTGGAGCTGTCAGTTGGTGCAATTCCAAGTGGAGCGTCGTGGCGGGATCTACGTGTGAAGCAGAGTACATAGCTGCTTCAGAAGCAGCAAATGAAGGAGTTCATATCCGATCCAGGTGTAATACCTAGTGCATCGGGTCCAATGAAAATCTTTTGTGACAATATTGGAGCAATTGCCTTAGCGAAGGAATCCAGATTTCACAAGAGAACCAAACACATCAAGAGACGCTTCAACTCCATCCGCGATCAAGTCAAGGAGGGAGACATAGAGATTTGCAAAATACACATGGATCAGAATGTTGCAGACCCGTTGACTAAGCCTCTTCCACGAGCAAAACATGATCAGCACCAAGACTCCATGTGTGGTAGAATCATTACAATGTAATCTAGATTATTAACTATAGTGCAAGTGGGAGAATGAAGGAAATATGCCCTAGAGGCAATAATAAAGTTGTTATTTATATTTCCTTATATCATGATAAATGTTTATTATTCATGCTAGAATCGTATTAACCGGAAACTTGATACAAGTGTGAATACATAGACAAAACAATGTGTCCCTAGTATGCCTCTACTTGACTAGCTCGTTAATCAAAGATGGTTAAGTTTCCTGACCATATACATGTGTTGTCATTTGATGAGCGGTATCACATCATTAGGAGAATGATGTGATGGACAAGACCGGTCCGTTAGCTTGGCATAATGATCGTTAAGTTTTATTGCCATTGCTTTGTTCTTGACTTATAGATATTCCTCTGACTATGAGATTATGCAACTCCTGAATACCGAAGGAACACCTTTTGTGCTATCAAACGTCACAACGTAACTGGGTGACTATAAATATGCTCTACAGGTGTCTCCGAAGGTGTTTGTTGGGTTGGCATAGATCGATATTAGGATTTGTCACTCCGAGTTTCGGAGAGGTGTCTCTGGGCCCTCTCGGTAATGCACATCATGGTAAGCCTTGCAAGCAATGTAACTAATGAGTTAGTTGCGGCATGATGCATGACGGAATGAGTAAAGAGACTTGCCGGTAATGAGATTGAACTAGGTATGAGGATACCAACGATCGAATCTCGGGCAAGTAACATACCGATGACAGCGGGAATTACGTATGTTGTCATTGCGGTTTGACCGATAAAGATCTTCATAGAATATGTAGGAACCAATATGAGCATCCAGGTTCTGCTATTGGTTTTGGATCGAAGATGTGTCTCGGTCATGTCTACATAGTTCCGAACCCATAGGGTCTGCATGCTTAACGTTCGATGACGATTTGTATTATGAGTTATGTGTTTTTGGTGACCGAAGATTGTTCGGAGTCCCGGATGAGATCACGGACATGATGAGGAGTCTCGAAATGGTCGAGAGGTAAAGAATGATATATTGGACGATAATATTTGGACACCAGAATGGTTTCGGGACGTTTCGGATGTTTATCGGAGTACCGAGGGGTTACCGGAACCCCTGGGGAAAGTATGGGCCTACATGGGCCATAGGGGAGAGGGGAGGCAGCCCACAAGGGGTGGATGCGCCCCCCTCCCATAGGGAGTCCGAATTGGACTAGGGGAGGGAGCGCGCCCCCTTTCCTTTTCCTCTTCCCTCTCCCTTCCCTCTTTCCCCCTCCATGAGAAGGAAAAAAGGAGGGGCGAATCCTACTAGGAGTGGAGTCCTAGTAGGACTCCCCCCCTTGGCGCGCCCCTTGGTGGCCGGCCTCCGCCTCCCCTCCTTTATATACAGGGGCAGGGGGCACCCCAAAGCACAACCGTTGTTCTCTTAGCCGTGTGCGGTGCCCCCCTCCACAGTTTACTCCTCCGGTCATAGCATCATAGTGCTTAGGTGAAGCCCTTCATGGATCACATCACCATCACCATGCCGTTGTGCTGACGAAACTCTCCCTCGAACCTCTACTGGATCAAGAGTTTGATACGTCTCCAACGTATCTATAATTTTTGATTGTTCCATGCTATTATATATTCTGTTTTGGATGTTGTAACATCCCAAATTTTCAATTTGGAATGTTATACACTAGATCATCATTGCATATCATATTTTATTGCATTTTGGCCAATCCTAGAAATTCTACGCAACTCAAGGAACCTCGGAGAGAGTTGGGGATTTCGTTATTTTCATATTTGAGTTTTCTCAAATTTTGAAAATAGGATCATTTTATTTTATTTATTTTATCTTCAATTATTTCTATTACAAAAATATGAGAGAGGGAATAAAATGACTTTCCCAAAATAAAGACATATTGAGGATTTAATAAGAAAATCAAATAAGATTTTATTTTGGTTATATTTGCTATTTTATTTGAATTTAGGAAAAATGCGCGTTTTTCAAAATTGCATTTAGGCCCCAAATAAATGTTCATCTTGTGCGGCTTGATTTTAGAAGCCGCGGAAAATTTATTTCGGGATTTTTGGAGTCCGTTTAGTATTCCTTTTGTTTTTTTAGCGTAACTTAAAAAAAACAACGAACCGACCTAACGGGCCGTGTCCGACCCGGACACTTGGCCCGGCCGGCTTTATAAGCCGGGGAGGCCCAGCCGGACCCCCCAAACCCTAGCCGCCTTAGCTGCCTCTGCCGCAAAGCGCTGCCGCCGCCGCAGCATAGCGCCCCGCCGCCCCGCGCCGACCCCGCCGGACCGCCGCCCCACCGCTCGCCGGAGGTAGACCTCGCCGCCGCCGGTTTTTCTCGAAAAACCGATCGGTTTTCCGTCGGTTTTGTTCAGTTTTTCTAGTTTCGTTTTTTATTAGATCGGTTTTCCGGTTTATTTATTTAGCGAGCGTTCACTCGTCCGTTCGTTTTAACGAACGCGTTCATCATTTAGATCCAGTTAACGAACGTCCGTTCATTAATCTGTTCGTCATTTTCTTTTTCTTGGATTAAATCCGTGATTTTTTTGATCGCGATTCCTGATTCATTTTTCGTTCTAGTATAACTTTTCGCTCGTTTATCGGAAGCAGGCGATTCAAGCGCCTGGAATTTTGTCTCGAAACCCTCTTTCCGTTTAAAAAACTCAAACAAGTTTTTGCATCTGTAAAAATTGCCCTAGATCCAGAATAGTAAATGAAGCCTGTTTCTTTTGTCGTTTGTCTTTCGCTGCTTCGTTCGATTTGATTCTTGTTGCCAACCGGAGTTCTTAAGTTGAACTTTCTGGTTAGATCTCTTATTTGAGTTTTACCTGTGCATTAATTGAGTACTTATTGTATGCTTGTTTGTTTGCAATAGAGTACCCGGAGTGCACCGCTTGCTACTTCGAATCGCTAGGTTTTGCGGATCATCAGCAAGGCAAGTAACACTTTGATCATACCTCCTACTACCCAGTTTTATTGCATTAGATCAATCCTCACACATTGCATGATTAGGATCTAATTAAATTGTGGGTTTGTGAAGTACTTGAGGTAGTACCTATTACCTGTTTATTATCAAACCTTTGGGAGTTACTTCTCTGTTGCTTATTATGCTATGCTATGCTAGTAGAAATGGATTGGGTGAGTGTATCCATGATAGATGTGAGATTGTTAAATTAATGGTTTATCTAAGGTGGCAACTTAAATCCACATCTGGGTGGATTGAGGCACCTGGGTATTCCAGCGATTGCCTGTTTTCTTTTGGACCACCACCCAGGCTCAAAGGGATCATGAGATTATTCATGCTAGAAACTTCCGTGTGCAGCCACAAGCTACTATGGGCTCTAGCATAGTTGATTAAGTCGTGTGAACTCTTACAGTGGTAGACTAGCAGATATAGGGTAAAGTAGGTGTAACAGTCTACCCGATCGTAAGGTGCTAGCGCTTCTGAAAGACTATGTCTCGGTCATCCGTTTCTCAAACACCATGTAGTGCGAGAAATGAAATGGAGGCGATCGAGTCTTGTGGGGAAAAGTGCGCAAACCTCTGCAGAGTGTATAAACTAATCATGGTTAGCCGTGTCCCCGGTTATGGACAACTTGAGTATCTAGTACCTGGATTATCATGTGAATCTCATCATGTTACTCTAAAATTAATTTTGTTGAGTTTTGTTTAATGATGATGCTTAAATGGGATTGAGAATGCTGTCAACCATTCTCAATGTTTAACAACTACCATGATAGTCAAATAAAATTTATTCCTTTGCAGTAGGGAAAAATTGGCTTTATGAAAAACTGTAACCATAGAGCTTTCCACCAGCCAAATATGCATGTAGTATAGCCTTATCTTTTCATTGATCTCTATGTGTTACATTGTGAGCATATTCCATGTGCTGACCCGTTTCGGGCTGCAACGTTCATCTTGCAGACTTTTCAGACGACGATTAAGGTGCCTTTAGGTCGTGGTTCTATACTCAATGATGCCGTTGGAGTTGATGGACTCACTTATCTTCCAAGCCTTCCGCTGTTATCATTATTAGATGGCCTTAAGCCATATTTATTGTAATAAGCTCTCTTTTGAGACACTCGGTGTAATAAGTGTGTGATTGCTACTCTGTTATAAATCCTTCAAGTACTTTGTGGTGTCAGCATTACTGATCCAGGGATGACACCTGAGCATAGAGATTGGACCGTTTGAGGTCTGGTCGCTACAAGATGGTATCAGAGCACACGCTGACTATAGTACACGACCACTAAGCTAAAGCCCTAGATCACTACTCATTCTCTTCTCATTCTGACTTCTCATCTTAGGATGGCGGATGCAAGGAACAAGTTCACGCAACCGGATGAAGATACACCCTTTGGATGTCACTTGAAGGAAGTCACTAGATACCTGAACATAGGAGTAGCAAGCTTCACCAGAACCTACAACGCCACTTTACCTGAAGAAGAGCGCTGGATGATTCAAGTTCAAGTTCCAGGAAGGACGTTCATGCCAGTCACTGAGCCCATAGAGTTTTCTTTTGATGCACCAACTTGGAATCTAGGAAAGAGCATGGCAGCTCACATTGCCATGGGACGCATTGGAGAAGTTTACCGCAATGATCTCAAGGATACTATCTACCAGATTTGTGGGCGCCGAGATGAGCACTAGGAGATGATCAGCACCAAGAAAGATAGATCAATTGCAGCTTTTATCCAGGAGTTAAACCAGCACGTTCGACGTCAGGAGAACCAGATGTGCGCTGACATGATAGATCTGAAGAAGGCAAAGACTAGAATCAAGGAACTGGAGGAAGAACTCAAGGCTACACGTGAAAATTATGAAGAGGAAATCGAAGTATTAGTGGAGAAGAATGACGATCTGATCAAGAAGATCGGAATATTTATGGGAGGCCCTACACCAGTAGAAGAAGACGAAGAACCCAAGGAGATTCGCCCGAAAAACTACATCATCATCGACGACACCGACTCGGATCCGTATGATAGCGATGATGACTATGTTGATGAAGCTGGAGCAGATATCATGGAGCTGCAACCGAAGAATATTTCTAGTAGACCACCTCATCAGTAGTAGTAGTCCACCATGTAAATATAGTAGTCCGAGCAAATTTGTGATAGATAGATCGACTGTATGCCCTTGTTTGATTGAATGAAGTGAATTGTTTGCTTTTGCCTCATGTGCATATGGGTAGTGTTTTCTCTCTAGACCCCTCTCTATTCTTAAATCTCATCCTTTCTAAAACCCTCAGATGCCTCCGAGACATGACCCCGGATTTACCTTCCCACCAGAGCTCACCTAGTTGATCCAGCAGCAGAACACGTTGATGCAGTTGCTAGTCCAGAATCAGAATCAGGGGAACAACAACAACAACAACCCACCACCACCTGTTGATCACTTAGCCCGTTTTCTTAGGCTGAATCCGCCGGTGTTTTCCCAGTAGCACCGAGCCGATAGTAGCAGATGATCGGCTCCGCAAGACAGCAAGGGAGTTGACCACCGCAGGATGCACAGATGCGGAAAAGGTGAAGTTTGTCGCACATCAGCTTGAAGGACCCGCAACATCATGGTGGGAGAATTTCATAGCCACTTTCCCTGTCGACACTGTCACGTGGGACCAGTTTCAGCAGGCTTTCCGTACTGCCCATGTTTCAGCAGGAGCTATGGCCATGAAGAAGCGAGAGTTTTGGAACTTGCACCAAGGAGGAAGGACAGTTGGCCAGTATGTGGAGGACTTTAGTAAGTTAGCACGTTATGCCCCAGATGACGTAGCTACGGATGCAGCTAAGCAAGAGAAGTTTCTGGAAGGACTGAATGATGAGTTGAGCTGCAGTTGATGGTAGCAACCTTCAACAACTACCAGGAGTTCGTAGATCATGCTCTTATGATTGAAGGAAAGAAGCAGCAGATTGAGAATCGCAAGAGGAAGTATGGACAAGGGAAGTACAATTCAGGAGCTCAACAGAAGCCACGTTTTACCCCTAGACCGGGAGGACATTTTCAACATACCCATGGAGGAGGTAGCTCGCATAATCACAATGGCACCAAGAATGGTAATGGGAATGGAGGAAGCAACGGCCAGAACTGCACCAACCCATCAACCCCAGCCAAGAGAGACCTAAGCCAAGTCACTTGCTTTAAGTGCCAGAAGACCGGACATTATGCCAATGAATGTCCTGAATCCCAGAATGGAAATGGCAATGGAAGCTCTGGAAAGAAGCCGAACCCTTTCAACAGGGGACAGTTGAACCACGTTAACGTGGAGGAGGTTGAAGAGCAGCCGGATGCAGTAATCGGTAAGTTTTTGGTTGTCATTTACTGGACTCGTTCTTTTCGATACTGGTGCATCGCATTCATACATATCAAGGGGATTTGTGGATAAGTATAACTTGCCCACCAAAGTTCTTAGAACACCTATGTTAGTAAGCTCACCAGGAGCGGAGTATATGGCTAGCCAGGGATGTTTTCAAGTGCCATTGAGTATAGGTAGGCATGTGTTTCCCTCGGATTTGATCATTTTGGAATCACAAGGTTTGGATGTAATTCTGGGTATGGATTGGCTATCGATGTATGGAGGAAACATCAATTGCACCAGTAAGTCGATTTTGCTTACCACCCCAGAAGGGAGAAGGATCAAGTATGTATCCCGGCATGTGCCGAAGTGGACTCAAGTAAATTGTCTAACATGAGTTGTGCAGGAGGAAGTACCAGTAGTGAAGGATTTCCCTCATGTATTTCCAGAAGAGTTGCCAGGCATGCCACCAGATAGAGATATTGAGTTTTTGATTGAGCTTTTGCCAGGCATAGGACCAATATCTAAAAGACCATATAGGATGCCCGCAAAGGATTTGGTGGAGATTAAGAAGCAGATTAAGGAGTTACTGGATAAAGGATATATCCGCCCAAGTTCTTCGCCTTGGGGATCGCCAGTACTTCTAGTGGAGAAGAAGGATGGATCGTTAAGGATGGTTGTTGATTATCGAGGATTGAATGAAGTAACCATCAAGAACAAGTACCCAGTACCGATGATCAATGATCTGTTTGATTGATTGCAAGGAGCTAAGGTATTTTTCAAGATCGATCTGTGATCAGGATACCACCAGTTGAAGATTCGAGAACAGGATATACCTAAGACGACTTTTACCACCAGGTATGGGCTATACGAGTATACCGTTATGTCATTTGGTCTGACTAACGCACCTGCATATTTTATGAACATGATGAACAAAGTGTTTATGGAGTTTTTGGATAAGTTTGTCGTAGTGTTCATCGATGATATCCTGGTTTACTCGAAGAATGAAGAGGAGCATAAGGAGCATCTGCGTTTGGTACTTGGTAAGCTCAGAGAACATTAGCTATATGCCAAGTTTAGCAAATGTGAGTTTTGGTTGAAGGAAGTTGGATTTCTCGGACATGTTATATCCGGAGAAGGTATAACAATAGATCCCACTAAGGTTGTGATACGTCCATTTTGCATCATGCTTTTATATTGATATTTATTGCATTATGGTCTGTTATTTCACTTTATGTCACAATACTTATGGCTATTCTCTCTTATTTTACAAGGTTTACATAAGGAGGGAGAATGCCGGCAGCTGGAATTCTGGGCTGGAAAAGGAGCAAATATTAGAGACCTATTCTGTGCAACTCCAAAAGTCCTAAAACTCCATGGAACGTCTTAAAATAAATAAAGAAAAATCCTCGCCAAAGATGAAGGCCAGGGGGGCCCACACCCTGCTCACGAGGGTGGGGGCGCCCCCCTACGGCACGCCCCCTACCTCGTGGGCCCCCTGGTGGCTCTCCGACGTTCATCTTCTCCAATATGAGGTCTTTCGATGAGAAAAAAATAGAAAGGAACTTTTCGGGACGAGACTCCGCCGCCACGAGGCGGAACCTTGGCGGATCCAATCTAGAGCTCTGGCAGAGCTGTTCTACCAGGGAAACTTCCCTCTGGGAGGGGGAAATCATCACCATCGTCATCACCAACGCTCCTCTCATCGGGAGAGGGCAATCTCCATCAACATCTTCACCAGCACCATCTCATCCCTAAACTCTAGTTCATCTCTTGTATCCAATTCTTGTCTCAAAGTTCGGGATTGGTGCTAGTAGGTTGCTAGTAGTGTTGATTACTCCTTGTAGTTGATGCTAGTTGGTTTATTTGGTGGAAGATCATATGTTCAGATCCTTTATGCATATTATTACCGCTCTGATTATGAACATGAATATGCTTTGTGAGTAATTACGTTCGTTCCCGAGGACAAGTGAGAAGTCTTGCTATTAGTAGTCATGTGAATTTGGTATTCGTTTGATATTTTGATAAGATGTATGTTGTCTAGCCTCTAGTGGTGTTATGTGAACGTCGACTACATAACACTTCACCATTGTTTGGGCCTAGAGGAAGGCATTGGGAAGTAACAAGTAGATGATGTGTTGCTAGAGTGACAGAAGCTTAATCGCTAGTTTATGTGTTGCTTTGTAAGGGGCTGCTTTGGATCCATATGTTTCATGCTATGGTTAGGTTTACCTTAATAATTTTTTTGTAGTTGCGGATGCTTGCAATAGAGGTTAATCATAAGTGGGATGCTTGTTCAAGTAAGAACAGAACCCAAGCACCGGTCCACCCACATATCAAATTATCAAAGTATCGAGCATGAATCATATGAACGTGATGAAAACTAGCTTGATGATATTCCCATGTGTCCTCGGGAGCACTTTTCCTATTATAAGAGTTTGTTTCGAGTTGTCCTTTGCTACAAAAGGATTGGGCCATCTTGCTGCACTTTACTTACTTTTGTTACTTGTTACAATCTATCTTATCACAAAACTATCTGTTACCATTTATTTCAGTACTTGTAGAGAATACCTTGCTGAAAACCGCTTATCATTTCCTTCTGCTCCTCGTTGGGTTCGACACTCTTACTTATCGAAAGGACTATGATAGATCCCCTATACTTGTGGGTCATCAAGACTCTTTTCTGGCGCCGGTGCCGGGGAGTGTAGCGCCTTTGGTAGGTGGAATTTGGTACGGAAAAATTTATATAGTGTGCTGAAATTTATTGTCACTTGTTACTATGGAAAGTAATTCTTTGAGGGGCTTGTTCGGGGTATCTTCACCCCGTCCAGTAGAGCAAAGAGTTGCTCCTCAACCTACTGAACCTATTGAAAATGAAACTCCTTTTGAATTTCCTTCGGGTATGATGGAAAGACTGCTAGCTAACCCTTTTACAAGAGATGGAACAAAGCATCCTGATGAGCACTTAATATATGTGGATGAAGTGTGTGGATTATTTAAGCTTGCAGGTATACCCGATGATGTTGCTAAGAAGAAGGTCTTCCCTTTATCTTTGAGGGAGACGCATTGATATGGTATAGGCTATGTGATGATATGAGATCATGGGACTATAAAAGATTGAAGTTGGAATTTCATCAAAAGTATTACCCTATGCATCTTGTTCATCGTGATCGCAATTATATATATAATTTCTAGCCTCGCGAAGGAGAAAGCATCGCTCAAGCTTGGGGGAGGCTTAAATCAATGTTATATTCATGCCCCAATCATGAGCTCCCGAGAGAAATAATTATGCAAAGTTTTTATGCTCGGCTTTCTGATAACAATCGTACCATGCTCGATACTTCTTGTGCTGGCTCTTTTATGATGAAGACTATTGAATTCAGATGGAATTTATTGGATAGAATTAAACGAAACTCTGAAGATTGGGACCTCGACGAAGGTAAGGAGTCAGGTATGACACCTAAGTTTGATTGTGTTAAATCTTTTATGGATATCGATATTTTCTGTAAGTTTAGCACTAAATATGGGCTTGACTCTGAGATAGTAGCTTCTTTCTGTGAATCTTTTGCTACTTATGTTGATCTCCCTAAGGAGAAGTGGTTTAAATATCATCCTCCCATAGAAGTAAAAGTAGCTGCACCTATTAAAGTTGAAGAAAAGACTGTCACTTATAATGATCCTATTGTTCCTACTTCTTATATTGAGAAACCACCTTTCCCTATTAGAATAAAGGATCATGCTAAAGCTTCAACTGTTGTTCGTAAAAGCAATATTAGAACTTATACACCTCCTGAGCAAGTTAAAGTGGAACCTAATATTGCTATTGTTAAAGATCTCTTGTCCGATAATATTGATGGGCATGTTATTCAGTTCGAAGGTGAAACTGCTAGAATTGCTAAACCCTGTGATAAGGATAAACATAGACCTGTGGTAGGCGTGCCTGTTATTTTTGTTAAAATAGGAGATCATTGTTATCATGGCTTATGTGATATGGGTGCAAGTGCTAGTGTAATACCTATTGACTTATATGAAGAAATGAAGAATGAAATTGCACCTGCTGAGTTAGAAGATATTGATGTCACAATTAAACCTGCCAATAGAGATACTATTTCACCAATTGGAATTGTTAGAGGTGTTGAAGTCTTGTTTGGGAAAACTAAATATCATGCTGATTTTCTTGTTCTTGGTTCCCCACAAGATAGCTTTTGTCCCATTATATTTGGTAGACCCTTCTTAAATATTGTCAATGCTACCATAGACTGCACAAAGAATGTTGTTACTATTGGCTTGGATGATATGGTTCATGAGTTTAATTTCTCTAAATTTAGTAAACAACATCGTGAGGAAGAATTACCTAGTAAGGATGAAATTATTGGTCTTGCTTCTATTGCCGTACCTCCTAGTGATCCTTTAGAACATTATCTGCTAGACCATGAAAATGATATGTTCATGAATGAAAGAAGGGAAATAGATGAAGTATTCTTTAAACAGGAACCTATTCTGCAACATAATTTGCCTGTTGAAATTTTAGGGGATCCTCCTCCACGCAACGGTGATCCCGTGTTTGAGCTTAAACCTTTGCCTGATAATCTTAAATATGCTTATCTTGATGAAAAGAAGATATATCCTGTTATTATTAGTGCTATCCTTTCAGAGCATGAAAAAGAAAGATTATTGAAAACTCTGAAGAAGCATCGTGTTGCTATTGGATATACTCTAGATGATCTTAAGGGCATTAGTCCCACTCCTTGTCAACATAAAATAAATTTGGAAGCATATGCCAAACCAGTTCGTGATCCTCAACGACGTCTGAATCCTAAAATGAAAGAAGTGGTAAGAAAAGAAATACTAAAGCTTCTGGAGGCAGGTATAATCTATCATGTTGCGGATAGTGAGTGGGTAAGTCCTGTCCATTGTGTCCCTAAGAAGGGAGGTATTACTGTTGTTCCTAATGATAAAGATGAATTGATTCCACAAAGAATTATCACAGGTTATAGGATGGTAATTGATTTCTGCAAATTAAATAAAGCTACTAAGAAAGATCGTTACCCCTTACCTTTTATTGATCAAATGCTAGAAAGATTATGCAAACATACACACTATTGCTTTCTAGATGGTTATTCTGGTTTCTCTCAAATACCTGTGTCAGCTAGAGATCAATCAAAGACTACTTTTACATGCCCTTTTGGTACTTTTTCTTATAGACGTATGCCTTTTGGTTTATGTAATGCACCTGCTACCTTTCAAAGATGCATGATGGCTATATTCTCTGACTTTTGTGAAAAGATTTGTGAGGTTTTCATGGACGACTTTTCCGTCTATGGTTCCTCCTTTGATGATTGCTTGAGCAATCTTGATCGAGTTTTGCAGAGATGTGAAGAAACTAATCTTCTCTTGAATTGGGAAAAGTGCCACTTTATGGTTAATGAAGGTATTGTCTTGGGGCATAAAGTTTCTGAAAGAGGTATTGAAGTTGATAAAGCCAAGGTTGATGCTATTGAAAAGATGCCATGTCCCAAGGACATCAAAGGTATAAGAATCACGCCGGATTTTACAGGAGGTTCATTAAGGACTTCTCAAAAATTTCTCGGCCTCTGACTAATTTATTGCAAAAATATGTACCATTTGTCTTTGATGATGATTGTGTAGAGGCATTTGAAATACTTAAGAAAGCATTAGTCACTGCACCTGTTGTTCAGCCACCTGATTGGAACCTACCCTTTGAAATTATGTGTGATGGTAGTGATTATGCTGTAGGTGCTGTTCTAGGGCAAAGAGTTGATAAGAAATTAAATGTTATTCATTATGCTAGTAAGACTCTAGACAATGCTCAAAGAAATTATGCTACTACTGAAAAAGAGCTTTTAGGAGTTGTATTTGCTTGTGATAAGTTCAGATCTTATATTGTTGATTCTAAAGTAACTATTCAAACTGATCATGCTGCTATTAAATATCTTATGGAAAAGAAAGATGCTAAACCTAGACTTATTAGATGGGTTCTCTTGCTACAAGAATTTGATTTGCATATTGTTGATAGAAAGGGAGCTGAGAACCCCGTTGCAGACAACTTGTCTAGGTTAGAAAATATTCTTGATGACCCACTACCTATTAATGATAGCTTTCCTGATGAACAATTAAATGTTATAAGTACTTCTCGTAGTACTCCATGGTATGCTGATTATGCTAATTATATTGTTGCTAAATTTATACCACCTAGCTTCACATACCAACAAAAGAAAAAGTTTTTCTATGATTTAAGACATTACTTTTGGGATGACCCACATCTTTATAAAGAAGGAGTAGATGGTGTTATTAGACGTTGTGTACCTGAGCTTGAACAGGAACATATCCTACGCAAGTGTCACTCCGAGTCTTATGGAGGACACCACGCCGGAGATAGAACTGCATATATGGTATTGTAATCTGGTTTTTATTGGCCTACTCTCTTCAAGGATGCCCGTAAGTTTGTCTCGTCTTGTGATGAATGTCAAAGAATTGGTAATATTAGTAGACGTCAAGAAATGCCCATGAATTACTCTCTTGTTATTGAACCATTTGATGTTTGGGGCTTTGATTATATGGGACCTTTTCCTGCCTCTAATGGATACACACATATTCTAGTTGCTGTTGATTATGTTACTAAGTGGGTAGAAGCTATTCCAACTAGTAGTGCTGATCATAACACTTCTATTAAAATGCTTAAGGAAGTTATTTTCCCGAGGTTTGGAGTCCCTAGATATTTAATGACTGATGGTGGTTCACACTTTATTCATGGTGCTTTCCGTAAAATGCTTGCTAAATATGATGTTAATCATAGAATTGCATCTCCTTATCACCCTCAGTCTAGTGGTCAAGTAGAGTTGAGCAATAGAGAGATCAAATTAATTTTGCAAAAGACTGTTAATAGGTCTAGAAAGAATTGGTCTAAGAAACTTGATGATGCATTATGGGCTTATAGAACTGCATATAAAAATCCTATGGGTATGTCTCCGTATAAAATGGTTTATGGAAAAGCATGTCACTTACCTCTCGAACTAGAACATAAGGCGTATTGGGCTATTAAAGAGCTCAACTATGATTTTAAACTTGCCGGTGAGAAGTGGTTTTTTGATATTAGCTCACTTGATGAATGGAGAACCCAAGCTTATGAAAATGCCAAGTTATTTAAAGAAAAAGTTAAAAGATGGCATGACAAAAGGATACAAAAGAGTGATTTTAATGTAGGTGATTATGTATTTCTATAGAACTCTCGTTTAAGATTTTTTGCAGGAAAACTTCTCTCTAAATGGGAAGGCCCCTATGTTATCGAGGAGGTCTATCGTTCCGGTGCCATAAAAATCAACAACTTCGAGGGCACAAATCCGAAGGTGGTAAACGGTCAAAGAATTAAACATTATATCTCAGGTAATCCCATAAATGTTGAAACCAATATTATTGAAACCGTAACCCCAGAGGAATACATAAGGGACACTTTCCGGAACGTTTCAGACTCTAAAAAGGAATAGGTATGTGGTACGGTAAGTAAACCGACTCCAAAACAATTTTGAAGGCAATATTTCTCCATTTTGGAATATTTAGAAAAATAGAAAAATAAGTAGCAGTCCGGGAAGGACATGAGGGCCCCACGAGGGTGGTGGGCGCGCCCTACCCCTCTAGGCGCGCCCCCTACCTCGTGAGCACCTGGTGTGCCTTTCGGACTCCGTTTTCTTGCACGTTACGTATTTTGGTCGGTAAAAATTCATTATATATTCTCCCGAAGGTTTTGACTCCCGTATCACGCAAATATCCTCTGTTTTCGTTTCGAGCTGTCCCGTTGCAGATTAAATCAACATGTCTTCCCCGGATTCAGAAGGAGAAAGCTATGTGGATGATTACTTAGCAAATCCAAAGGTCTATGGAGATGTGGAACACAATGGATGGACCACGGAGGAAGAAGAGGACTATGAACCCAAGGGGAAGGAGGAGACGAGCTCAGATGAAGATGAAGCACCATTACCTCAACTTGGGGACATGCACGTGGAGTTCAAAAGGTCAAGTCTCCCTGATAGGGTAAAGAAACCCAAGTTCGAGTTTATCCCTTTTCGTCTCTTGCAGGAAAATAAGCAGGACCTATGCAAAAATATATTAACCCTGGTGTCGGTGTCAAAACCGGCGGATCTCGGGTAGGGGGTCCCGAACTGTGCGTCTAGGTCGGATGGTAACAGGAGGCAGGGGACACGATGTTTTACCCAGGTTCGGGCCCTCTTGATGGAGGTAAAACCCTATGTCCTGCTTGATTAATATTGATGATATGGGTAGTACAAGAGTAGATCTACCACGAGATCAGAGAGGCTAAACCCTAAAAGCTAGCCTATGGTATGATTGTTGTTCGTCCTACGGACTAAAACTCTCCGGTTTATATAGACACCAGTGAGGGCTAGGGTTACACAGAGTCGGTTACAATGGTAGGAGATCTACATATCCGTATCACCAAGCTTGCCTTCCACGCCAAGGAAAGTCCCTTCCGGACACGGGATGAAGTCTTCAATCTTGTATCTTCATAGTCCAGGAGTCCGGTCGAAGGTACAGTCCAGCCATCCGAACACCCCCTAATCCAGGACTCCCTCAGTAGCCCCTGAACCAGGCTTCAATGATGACGAGTCCGGCGCGCAGATTGTCTTCGGCCTTGCAAGGCGGGTTCCTCCTCCAAGTACTTCATAGAAGATTTTGAACACAAAGGTAGTGTCCGGCTCTGCAAAATAAGTTTCCACATATTGCCATAGAGAGAATAATATTTACACAAATCTAATCTGCTGACGTATTCCATAGCGTGACATCACACCACGGCCAAGTCTTTATTCGAATCGTTTTACTGTCCCACCTCAGCGCGTTTAGCGAGGTAGTTTCCTTGGCATGTCTTGTTAAAGCAGAGATCGTGTCCCCTTATTCCGGGATTCTCATCAACACGGGCGTGGGTAACCCAACCGTACCCGTTGGTATATTTCCTCGATCAAAGGCGAGTCCCAAACGGTCACGGGGAAGGCCCTTGGTATTCAACCTCTTATAAAGAGACCAAGGCCTTACTCCTTTCTTTCAATCTCAAATGAGTTCGCCCTTCGCCTCGAGTTCCAACACCCAAGGCTCTAGATTTCAGGCGCTTCGGACCTTCGACAATGTCCGGTTCCGACCTTCGAGGCCGATGGATGCCTTCCTCCGTCACGGAGGAGGACGTGCTGAAGTTGACAGAGGCCAGGTTCTTGACCGGCAAAATCTCGCATAGGCTGCCTGCTCAAGGGCAGGTCATTCCCACTCCCAAGCTTGGTGAGAGTGTGGTGTTTGTGTCTCACTTCCTTCAGGGGCCAGGCTTCTCGACGGATCCCTTCGTGAGGGGGCTCATGTATTATTATGGGCTGGAATTTCATGACTTAGCCCCGGAGTCCATCCTCCATATTTCCTCATTCATCGTCGTGTGTGAAGCCTTCCTCCGTATCACTCCTCACTTCGGACTATGGCTCAAGACCTTCAAAGTAGAGCCGAAGATGATCGAGGGACGGCATGCAGAGTGGGAGGTGCTTTTATAAGCAAGAATGCTGGTACTCCATGGCCCGAGGGCTCTTTTCAAGAGGAGTCTAGCTTATGGCAGCGAGAGTGGTTTTATATTACCGCTCCCAGGGCCCCTAAGTGGGTGGCGCCACCTGCCTTTCGCTCGGGTCCCCCGCCACGACTGGCGTCATGGGTCAATACGGGGCTGGACTGGGGGCCGGCAAAGGACGTGCCCCGGTTGCAGGGCCACATCCGAGATCTCCTAGAAAGAGACATCAGTCTGGTCATGGTGACACAGGTTATGTTAATTCGCCGAGTTCTGCCCTGCAAACGTCGCCCCCTCCGCCTATGGGAGTTCAACCCGGAGGGACCGCGAGTTCTCCAACATTTTCTCGGCATGGCACCCGTGGAGATGTACAAATTGTTCTTCGGTCCACAAGTAGTGTGTCCGGATTCTACGGAGGACGCAGGTCTGAGCTGCAATCGTCTGGATACTCAAGTAAGTAGCCTTGTGCCCGGACTAGCTATCCGTATATTTATCATAAAATTGCCCCTAAAAGAGCTATCCTTTAAACAGGAGTGGATAGCGAAAGCAAAGCTAATCAGGTGTCCGGCCCCCCTCCTCGAGACCACGTCGGGTCCCGTGCTAGTCAGGATGTTGGAGGTTGTGCCTTCAAAGGGAAGCGAGGGAGGGGACAAGGGAGCTACAGCCTCCTCAAAGGAGGTTGTCCGAAAGGGAGGAATCGAAAATTCCTCTCCTCAGGGGAAGAAGAGGACCGCCTCTGAAGACCCAGAGACCATGGCCTTAAAGTGGGGGAAGAAATCTTCGCCAGAGGGTCCTGTGCTGGGGGATACTTCGGCCAAATTATGCCCTCAAGGGGATCAACCCTCCACCGAGCTGTTAAGCAGAGAGGAGTTTTCTTTTTAAGAAACGAGAGAAATCCTCGCTTTATATCTGAGAAAAGTAATTGAAAATTTACCTTGTAGCTCGGACCTTAGCCCTTCTCAGCAGAGCTCGTCTTCGGGGGACCTTCTTTCGGAGATGATGGAGAGCGGAACGCCTCCCCCTGCCGTACCGCCTTGCGAGGCGGGCGACCCTGAGGTATCGTCGCAGAGGGTTTCTCTGAATCCGGTGGGGCCGGAAGGTAGTCGTATGGCCCCCCAAAGCCCTCCGCGTCCGGCCTTCGAAAAGGGCCATCGGACGAGTCTGGTGCCGTCTGGTGCACGGTCGGTGGAGCTGAACGATCTGCTAGGGCGAGCATCTATCTCAGAGGAGCACCGTGCATTGATGGATACGATGATTGAGAGGATTTCATCCGCGGAGAGCGGATTGCACGAGGCCGTCAGGAGTTTACTGACAGGTTTTGAGGTACGCGAAATAATGTACCTTTTTTGGACAATTGCGCATAAATAAGATGCGCCTCGTGTAGATAGTAGCCCCTGAGACTCTGTGTGTTGTCAAAAGTGACGGCACACAGAGGATCATAATCACAGGTCTAATATGCCGCCTTTATACGTAGGTGGCGAAGTGTCTGGTGGCCAGCCGGACTGATGGATTTGCCGAGCTAAAGCGGCAACTTGACCTGGCAGATGCCGACATCGTGCTTGTCAACAAGCGGCTTGACGAGGCACAAGGTATGTAATTCCTTCGGCGGTGCCTGGTAAGAGGAGCTTTATGCTAGTATCTTACAATGTGTGCGCTTGATGCAGATGGTGCTGCTACCATGGAGAATCTTCGGGCGGAACTTGCCCGAGCCAAGGAGCAAGCCAGGAAAAGTGATGCAGCTGCCGGAAAGGCAATTGAAGAGCTGAAAGCCGAACAGGCTGCTCACTGCCGAAGCAAGAAGGAAATGGCCGAGATGGCCATGAAGCTGAAGAACGCTGCCGACCGTTGCAAGCTTCTGGAAAAAGAAGATCAGGCGGAACAGACAGACCTAAAGAAGGCCGTTGACGATGCCAAGGATGCTCGCTCTGCGATGAGAGCTGTGAAGGAGGAGCTGCGTCAGGCCGGAGAAATCACGGCTGGAAAGCCCTTTATGCTGCGGAGGAAGTTCTGTGATCCTAAACATGCTTCGTTAGACCAGATGTGGAGTACGGCGGACACCTATCTGGATTTAGCAGCGAGTGCCGCAGATGCGGCCGAGCACTTCCGAGATCAAGAAGATCGCGAAGTGGAAAAGCTCTTCTGGTCGCAGTTCCACAATCCAGAGCGTCCACTGTCGTTAGCCGATCGTTTGGCCGAATGGGCCAAGATAAATAGGTTGTCCAGACTCGCCATGAAGTATGTCGTGAGTCATCTGTGGCCAGAGAGACCAGAGCCGAAAAGTTAATTTCAACTTGGTGCAGCAGTTCCTTGGTGCGGCACCGCATATCAATGCGATGAAGAGGCCAGCATGCATAGAGGGTGCACGGATGGCTCTTGCCCGTGTCAAGACATACTGGGCGGAAATGGAGGCCGCCGCTGTTGCATCCCCAGACTCGGATGGAAGCCGAGTACCTGTCGAGCGCTATTTTCAAGAAGTTATGCAAGGCGCTCGTTTAATAGAGACGCAGTGCTCGAAGGATACTATATTCGAATAGCATGTATTATTGTAAGACAATATTTTAATAAATTGTAGAAGCTTTTTATCCTTGTGCTTGCAAGTATTATG
Source organism: Triticum urartu (assembly GCF_056163025.1). NCBI lineage: Eukaryota > Viridiplantae > Streptophyta > Magnoliopsida > Poales > Poaceae > Triticum > Triticum urartu. The sequence continues at coordinate 487,315,339 of NC_141878.1, forward strand.
ATACCTCCTGTGCGGCCGTTTAACATATATGTATATATAATCTGAAAGATGGCAGTCGTCGGCTTCAGCCCCCACGCACATAATGCGGGGGTGTTCGCAGAAGGCGCATTTTCACACTTGATCCAACGTCTTGGTCCTACAAAGGAGGTGATAGCGCAGCGAACTAGGCAATCGGACTATGGTGCTTTATCACTTTCACTTAGCCATAGGAATTTGACATTGAGGCTACTTATATAGCCCCTGGTGGCGCCTGCGCTCACCCGAACTCGGGGCGCGTATGTGCCTGGCCGGGAAATGGCCCTTCGTTAATGCGGAGAAATCCTAAAGATTCCGGTATGTCATCAAGTGGTTGACCAGTCTCACGCTATATCATGACAGTCAGTTTTCGGCTTTCTCTACTGAGGTGCTCGCCTGGCCGAACCGGGGCACAATCATAGTAGTTCTCCTGGTGCCGCCTTAGCCGATAGAGCGGAACGTAAGGCAGCAAAACACAGGAGCTGGGCAAACCCAACATTTGACCAAAGACATGATTCGGAGCTGATGCATATAAGGCCAAACTCGCTACACTGAACACTCCCTAAGGTATTCGGTCTTTATGAGGGCGGGCAGTATAACGCCCTTAGTAATAAGCCCCTAGTGTCTAGGTACGTGCAAAACTCTGACGTGGCCACATGCCAAAATGCCAGCCTCCTCCTTGGTTATACCAAGAAACCAGGGGATGTGTATTAACAAGAGACAGTAAAAAAGGTTTACGCAGGGTCTTAATCTGAAAAGAATCCTTGGAACGGGTCCCTGCTGCACGTCTGCGCCTTTGTCTCCGTTGTGCCGTATCCTGGACGGGCGTAGCACGGTGTTCATCTGGAAAAGAAAGGAACTTAGTTAAAGAAAGATCATGCCGAACATGAGTTATACTAAATGAACAAAGTATAAATCAAAATGGGTAAAATTGAGCTTTATTGTCTCTTGTTTTATATGCGTGGAGCCCCTAGTACAGGGGTATACAGCTATTAAGCCTTTATCAATTGTATGTTTATGCCGGACTCGTCTAGCCGTGTCCGTGGTCTTGACGACCTGTTTAGATGCTTTGGCTGGTGAAGCCGCTTTATTGTGGGGCTGTCAAGGCAGCCGCACTGTTTTCCGTGCGGGAGGAACACTCAATGTTTTCCCTTTAATGAGTTGATGCCTCGTGGATCGGGCATCTTAAGCGTAAGAGATGCATAATGTGGTATTGCGTTAAAGCGGGCGAAAGCTTCACGTCCCAGCAGTGCTTGATAGCTACTTGAGAATGGGGCGATGTGGAAAGTTAGCTGTTCGCCACGGAAGTTATCGGGGGAGCCGAACATAACTTCTAGCCGGAGAGAACCCATGCAACGGGCATCCGGGCCTGGTGTTACCCCTTGAAAGGAGGTTTTGCTATGGCGAATTTTTGTTGGGTCTATCCCCATGTTGCGGATTGTGTCCTGGTATAACAGTATTAGACCATTGCCGCCGTCCATCAGGACATTTGTAAAATGGAGTCCGCCGATTATTGGATCTAATATCAAGGCAGTCCAGCCTGCGTTCTGGATACTTCTAGAGTAATCCTGATGGTCGAAGGTGATTGGTTTTAACAACCATTGGCAAGACTCCTGTGGGATAGGCCGTATGGCGCGTATCTCTTGTGGCGCCGTTCTGTTCGTCACGTGAAGTAAGTTTACTGTTTTGACTTCTTGTGGGAAATCCTTTTGTTTCCTGGTGCTCTGTCTCGGTGTCAAAACCGACGGATCTCGGGTAGGGGGTCCCGAACTGTGCGTCTAAGGTGGATGGTAACAGGAGGCAGGGGACACGATGTTTTACCCAGGTTCGGGCCCTCTTGATGGAGGTAAAACCCTACGTCCTGCTTGATTAATATTGATGATATGGGTAGTACAAGAGTAGATCTACCACGAGATCGGAGAGGCTAAACCCTAGAAGCTAGCCTATGGTATGATTGTTGTATATATTGTCTATCTATCGACTAGCCTGGCCTCGATTTATATAATGCACCGGAGGCCTAGGATAACAAGAGTCCTAGCCGGATACGCCGGTGGGGAGAAGTCCTTGTCTTGATCGCCAAGTCTTGTGGAATCTTCCTTGTATGCGGCAGCCGTCCAAACTGGCCCATGAGTATACGGCCACGGGGGTCCTCGGCCCAATCCAACTGATCGGGAGACGATGTGATGAGTACCCCCTAGTCCAGGACACCGTCAGTAGCCCCCTGAACCGGTCTTCAAGTTAGGGACGCTCCTCGATTCTTCCGAACTGTTCTTCATCTTCGGTCGACGGTCTTGAAAACTGGTTCAACAAATCTGCTTTATCTTCGATCTTGAGGAGCGCTGAAATGCATTCGACGAGTTTGTACGTCGGGTATCCGAGGAGCCCCTTTAAGTTTCCGGCCTTTATCAATGCCTTGTTATTTTTATGCCACACCTCGAGTTTGAAGTTGTTCCCGGGCGGCAGCGTCCTCTTGCGTCCGAGCTCCAACGCCGGACTGTATTCGAGGTATCTTTTGCAACCGAGCACCAACGCCGGACCGCTTCCCAGCTCTAACGCCGGAATGTATCCGAGCTCCAACGCTGGACTATGTATCCGAGCTCCAACGCCGGACTGTATATCCAAGCTCCAACGTCGGACTATATCCGAGGTGTCGTAAATCACCTTGGTTCAAAGAAGTTTGAAGGACTTTAGCCGAGCTTAATGCCGGAAATGCCCTCTATGGAGCCAGCCACTAGCGCCCGAGCTTTATGCCGGGCTGCTTCCGAGGTGGTGCACCACCCCAAATGTGGGCCGATTTTTGTGAATATTTTTTATTGGTGCAATTTATTCTCTGCCGAGATATATAGCCAGTAGCCCTCAAGGTGTGTATCGGTCTAAAACCCGAGATGCACATGAAGGATGACGTAAGAACGCTGATCCCAGTAGCCGCTGAGACTCAGGTTGATTTGCAAAATCGGCCAGAGGATCAAGTCCAAGCTCGGCAGAATACTTCGGGACACTAAAAGCGGCATGCTCAGTCCTCGAGACTCAGGTTGAGTGTGGCCGACCAACCTGAGGATCAAAATCTCCTCGGAAACTATATTGCACATAAAATTTTCTGCGTTGGACAAGCAATGCAGTAGCCCCCGAGACACTAGTCGGGTGGTAACACCAGATCAGGGGATCGATGTGCCCCTTTAATATTTGTAAATAATAAGGCCGAAGCCCAGTAGCCCCCGAGCCTTAATGCGGGCTCGGGTGGCCGAATTAAGGATCGATATCCATAGTAAAATCACAAATTATGTGTAATGACTCCATGTATCCAAGTTCTTTACGTCATTAATGCTTAGATCCGCATTGTACAAAACTTTGTTGACCGACCATCGGCTTCCACCTCCTCGGCTAGTAGCCGAGGAGTGTTTGTCCTACTTTATAAAGCCTTTATGAGGGCAAAGATTTACGACAAACAAGGCAATCTGGCCATACGGTTTTATGAACAAAGGTACGCAGAGAGATATGTTATATTACTGTTTAACATAAGAAAATGTCTTCCAAAGAAAATAGTCCCGCTATCGGTTCCTTTCTTTGGGTTGTCATGCTAAGCATGATCATGCAGCCTCAGCTCTAATGTAAGAGCATAATATCAAGGATTTAGTTTGGGAGGCCAGTTAATAGCCCCCGGTAGTGTTCGGCGACAGTCGGGGTCAAGCCGTAAACACTTTGTCCAATGTTATGAACGGCCCATCATTTAACATAGTCATCGGATCGCTGACCAGTTTACGCTTATTTGTGAAAGTCAGTTTTCGGCTTTCTCCACTGAGGTGCTTAACCATGTGAGCTGGAAGCACAATCGCAGTGGTTCTCCCTTTGCACGCCTAGCCGAACAAAACGGAACGTAGGAAGCAAGTGCAGGAGCCGAGCAACCCAACTATTGACCGAAGACACAATTCGAAACTGATGCATATATAGTAATATCCGAGAATGTTTTTGCCGAATCCCTAAAGGTGTCCGGCGTTGCACTGTGAGACTAATGCTGGAAAATCACAAATAGTTTAAAAGTGCCAAAAAGCTTGGAAAACCAAGAAACGTCAGTAAAAACATGACGTCCGAACAATATCAAGTGTTCGGTGCCAATCCGAAAGTTGGTCTTAGAGAAAAGGAGTGCTTCTGTCGTGCTTTAACATGATATATCCTATCTCAAGACTTCGAGCGGGTCAGCCTACGGCTTCAACCTCCTATCCCGGGGGCGGAGTACTTCTCATCAGGCCAGTGTAGCAAACTAAACTCTAGCGGCTTTGAGAGAGAAATTAGGCTCCCCGGCTAGTGACCGCACACTCGTGTCAAAAAAGGAGTGATAAATAATAATAATAAAACTTTGCAACGACTAAGAAGAAGAACACTTATTATAAAGCGGCTCAAGTAAAATTAAGAGCCCCCAAGTGACTTGGGTAGAAGAATGATTGCATGTACCAAAGTACTTATATCATATCTATGTTCAACCGAACTTTAAACGTCTTAACCGACCATCAGCTTCTCCCTCTTCGGTCAAGGACCAAAAACTGTTATGTACTCCATCGGTCGAGAATATCGACGGTGTTTCCAATAACCAGGCAATCAGGCCATAAGGCTGTAACAGACAAAGCGCGCTCAGGGAACTTATGCTATATTACCGTGAAGTGTAAGAAGCATCTTCGAAGAAAATAGTACCCCCACCGATACCTTTCTTCGGTGCTCATTGTTATTATGAGACTTGTGCAATAGATTTTTTGTACTCACGAGTTCCGTTGTGTGCCAACCATCATTGAAAACTATAAGAGCGCTAGCTTTCGGCTTCACCCAGTCTGAGGTCCGGCTCGGGTGACCCGATCGTGACAATCACAGAGGTGCTCCCTTTACTCCCTAGCCGAACAATCGGGAACGTAGGGGTAAACACAGGAGCGTGGCAACCCAGCTTGCAAATCGCTTAGGTCAATATGGTGCATATTGTGGCGTAATACACGAACAAGGAACGAAGCCGTACAAGTATAATCATATGCAAGAGGAAAAGCTTCATGAAGGAAGCCCCCAAATGAATTGGGTATTTGAATTTATGCGTCACAAACAAAGTTTGGACAAGGAAATTTTTCACAAGCAACTTTTTTCCAAAAAAGTATAATGCTTGGTCGAACCGAACGCAAGTTAGAAATTAAAGCTTTGAGCATGAAAGCGACTTAGCTGGTTAATGTGTTCGGTATTGATGACGCGGTCCGAGCTTGATGCGGGGCAAGGTTCCATCCCCCAAGCTGGTCCCGAGGTGGCGGATCGGAGAGCTCGACACGCCGAAGTGGTGACATAGCACGGTCAATGCAGACCGGCAGAGTGATGCCGAAGTCCCCTGATCATTTTCCTGTGCACAAAAAATAGTGCAAACCGGAGATAATAGTAATAATGATAATTAAAAAAATGTTGCATAATAAATAATTTATGCAAAGTGAGGAATAGAAGAACTATGGCCTGGCAACGAAGTCAATGTCAATGCAGGGCGTCGGCGTGATGTAGTAAAGGCGTGGCAAAGCCTGAATTCACAGGTCGGTCCGAGCTCCGGATGCGGCGTTCGCCGGACTATGTACGGAAACTGATCGAACCACCACGTGACCATCATTAATGCGGTCACCATTTGATAGACCTGTGTACATATCATGGACAAACCAGAGTAATAATTCCTTGGGAAAGATGAACCCAAACAAACAAAAAATACTGGGATTAATGGCACCTGCTTTATTTATTGTAGCAATCCGAAGGAAGGTGATTCCCAAAATTGGGACTCCCTCCGCACACCCATTGCCTAATGGGCGATAAAACGACAGCATGGCAATGCTGGTAAAGGTTGACTCGCCGAAGCAAAGCCCTCGGCCCGGCTAACGTGACGGAGCTGGTCGGCTAGTGACGCCGAAGTGTCCGGAGTAGGTTGATGAAGAGATGGCGAAGCCCCCGGTCCAGCCGAGATGTCGAAGCCTCGACGTCAGCCGATGAGTCGAAGTAGGTCGGCGTGATGGACACCCGCTTGAAGAAGCAATAGTGCGGCCCTGTCGATGCAGGTCGTGACGTGGTCGATGCCGGCTTGATGAAGCGACCGTGCGGCGATGCGGGTATGCCCGCTCCGTGTAATCCGTGGAGCGGCGATGTTGATTATGATTTATCCTTCGCGATGCCGGACCCTCGTTCGGCTTGCCGAGATGATGATCCGAAGAAGTTGAGCTCGGCTAAAGTGACGACGTGTCTAGCGCAGGTCGGCAGCCGTGGAGTAATATTGCCGAACTAGTTTGACACCAGCATGATGTTGAAGATCATGTTCGAAAGATCTTGAAGTTAGTGGGATGTGTTCGGGAACAAAACACAATACCCCATACAAAACTTCCTTCAAAAGGATGTCCGAAATCTCGTTCATAAAAAAGATGAACTCGGGTCGGATTCGTTTTCGCGCAGAAAACACAATACCCCATACAAAACTTCCTTCAAAAGGGATGTCCGATACCCCATACCAGCATGATGCACTAATCGGAAGGTTCCCGGAGTTTGGACGGTCGGATCGAGCTGAAATTTTGAGAGGTGGTAGATATAGGAATTCCGCAGCCGATCAACGGTTGGATCTTCCAAAGGACGTCCGAGCTAGAAGCTGGACACCACGCCCTAAACTCATCCAAATTCCCATCCAAATTTGACAAGGCTCCGGTATATCGTGGATTGCCAGTGATTCCTCCATCGGAACTCGACGAAATTTTCCAGGGTTGTTATAGACTCAATTACGCACAATTTCACCAAAGCGGTCGTCAAAGCGATACTCGAGGAGGTGGTGGCGGCAGATACGAGTTCGCTGTCCAAAATAAAAACAACACGGTTGCTTGAGGGCAATGTTGACGTTGAGCCCCCGAGCTCCATAGATGATTCCTCCGTGATCTTGATAGAGATCGGAGTTGATGTTTGATGAAGGTCCTCGTCCGAACATGGTGATCCGAACACGGGGCGCTGGTCGAACCAAGGTGACCAGTCGAACTGGTGACGGAGACGCCGAAGTCGCAGTTGATCTGCCGGCGAGCCATCGATCCTTTTGTCGATCACACGGCGGAACTCTCAATGAAAGCACCAATGTTGGTGTCAAAACCGGCGGATCTCGGGTAGGGGGTCCCGAACTGTGCGTCTAAGGTGGATGGTAACAGGAGGCAGGGGACACGATGTTTTACCCAGGTTCGGGCCCTCTTGATGGAGGTAAAACCCTACGTCCTGCTTGATTAATATTGATGATATGGGTAGTACAAGAGTAGATCTACCACGAGATCGGAGAGGCTAAACCCTAGAAGCTAGCCTATGGTATGATTGTTGTATATATTGTCTATCTATCGACTAGCCTGGCCTCGGTTTATATAATGCACCGGAGGCCTAGGATAACAAGAGTCCTAGCCGAATACCCCGGTGGGGAGAAGTCCTTGTCTTGATCGCCAAGTCTTGTGGAATCTTCCTTATATGCGGCAGCCGTCCAAACTGGCCCATGAGTATACGGCCACGGGGGTCCTCAGCCCAATCCAACTGATCGGGAGACGATGTGATGAGTACCCCCTAGTCCAGAACACCGTCACTCTGCTTGTGGGGTTCGTCGTCGTCCTCACCTGGTGTGTCGAGCCCCTTGTGTTCGGCGTTGAGCTTGCCGGCTTGCTTGAAAACCCAACAATCTCTGTGGGTATGGTTCACAGGCTTCCCGGGAGTACTGTGTATTTGACATACCTTGTCCAAGATTTTGTTTAAGTTGGATAACTCGTCCCTATTATCCTCGAGGGGCGGCTTTCTCTGATTTTGCCGCGAGCTTTTGAATCCGGCGTTGATCGCCGTGCTCTTCGGGTTGTTTCCCTTATTCCGGCGCTGGTCCTTGCTGCGTTGGGGTTTTCCATTTCCATCCCTAACATCGGATGTACTTGGGTCGCTGGTGCTGCATCTTACCAACCAGCTATCCTCTCTGCGCAAAAGTGGGTCATGAGGCTTGTCAATGCGGCCATTGTTCTTGGCTTTTCTTGGCCGAGGTGTCTGGCGAGCTATTCGTCTCGAACGTTGGGCTTAAAAGCTGCTAGGGCTTCGGCGTCCGGACAGTCGACTATCTGATTATTTTTAGTAAGAAATATGTTCTAGAATTTCCGGGCTGACTCTCCGGGCTATTGAGTTATGTGACTGAGATCGTCTGCATCTGGAGGGTGGACATAGGTCCCTTGAAAATTTGCCCAGAAAGCATCCTCAAGCTCTTCCCAACTTCCAATGGTGTTTTCGGGAAGGCTTTTGAGCCAATGCCTGGCTGGCCCTTTAAGCTTGAGGGGTAAGTATTTTATGGTGTGGAGGTCATCTCCTCTGGCCATGTGTATCTGGAGGATATAATCCTCGATCCAGACCCCAGGGTCTGTTGTTCCGTCGTATGCCTCTATGTTTACGGGCTTGAATCCCGCTGGAAATTCATGGTCCAGCACCTCGTCGGTGAAACATAGGGGGTGTGCGGCACCCCTGTATTTGGGTGTGCCGTGATGTTCGGATATTTGTTGTGTTGCATTGCTTACTAGAGCTTGCTTTCTTGGCCCGTATATAGATCTGGCTGGGCCGTCTTTTTGATGCGGATCCTTTGGTGGATCGCGTGCCGGCTTGTGTGCGGCGCCGGTTGCCGCTCCATGCTGGCCATGCGGTCGTCCGTCCGACCGGATGGCTTTCCTATTTTTTTGACTGCGGGGGCTCTAAGCCCTCCTCGTCAAATTCAGACAGTAGCTTTCGCTTTGGATAGCTTTTTGTGCGGCGACTGTCAGCATACTTGTCTGAGGTGTTGCGTACTTTGCTCCATCTGATTCTGAGTGCATCTTCCGCAGTTTTGAGCTTCCACTTCTGCTTTTTCAGGCTATGCGCAGTGGCGACGAGCCTTTTGTGGAGGTTCTTCTGCTCCATGAGTATATCCGGCGTAAGGTTGTCCGGACTGTTGTTTTCGCCGGGGACGGGGTGTTCGTTTGTTTATCCAAGTTTCCCTGTTCGGACGCTTGCTCGAAGGCATGTTCGTCATCCGCCTGCTCGTCCTGCTCTATGGCTGGGTCTGTATGACTGCTATCTCTATCGAGGCGGGGCTTGGAGCGGCGCTTACGTCGCCGCTTTGATTGCTTTTCGAGTGAATGATCCCTCGTTGCATCCCTGTGTTCCTCGTCGTCGCTTCCTTTGGGTGTGTCCACCATGTATACATCATGAGATGAGGTGGCTGTCCAGTGCCTTATAGGCATTGGTTCGTGTTCATCTCCTACATCGTCGTCCATACCGTCGATGTCTTCGGAGTCGAAGTCGAGCACGTCGTTTAAATTATCGATAGTGGCTACAAAGTGGGTGGTGGGTGGGCTTTGAATTTCTTCATCATCCGCATCCCAACCTTGTTGACCATAGCCCGGCCAGGGCTCTCCTGATAAAGAGAGAGACTTTAGTGAATTCAGAATATCGCCGAAGGGCGAGTGCTGAAAGATGTCCGCGGCGGTGAACTCCATGATCGGCTCCCAATCGGGTTCGATCGGTCGGGGCGCAGAAGGCTCGGAGTCCGGAGAGGAGTCCGGCTCCTTGGAGTCACGGGCTTCACAGAGAATAGGGCTGGTGTTCGGCTCGATCGCCGTAGAGATTGTAGCCCCCGAGGCGGTGTCTAACCACCTATCCTCGATTGGTGTGATCGGCTCCGAGCTAGGGGTCGGAGCGGACAATGGTGCGGCCTCCAGGGCACTGTTCGGCGGCAGAGCTAAATCATGCCCATCGTGACAGTGCGGCGCGCTCGGCTATGGCTCGAATCCGTCGAAGATCGAGTCTCCGCGGATGTCGGCCATGTAGTTCAAACTTCCAAATCTGACCTAATGGCCAAGCGAATTGGCCCGCAGTGCAAAGCCGTCGAATACGAAGATCTGCCCGGGGAGAAAAGTCTCACCCTGGATCGCATCGCTGTTGATGATTGGAGAAGCCATCGGGCCTAAAAGTGACGACACAGAGGAACTCTCAATGAAAGCACCAATGTCGGTGTCAAAACCGGTGGATCTCGGGTAGAGGGTCCCGAACTGTGCGTCTAGGTCGGATGGTAACAGGAGGCAGGGGACACGATGTTTTACCCAGGTTCGGGCCCTCTTGATGGAGGTAAAACCCTACGTCCTGCTTGATTAATATTGATGATATGGGTAGTACAAGAGTAGATCTACCACGAGATCAGAGAGGCTAAACCCTAGAAGCTAGCCTATGGTACGATTGTTGTTCGTCCTACGGACTAAAACTCTCCGGTTTATATAGACACCGGTTTGGGCTAGGGTTACACAGAGTCGGTTACAATGGTAGGAGATCTACATATCCGTATCGCCAAGCTTGCCTTCCACGCCAAGGAAAGTCCCTTCCGGACACGGGACAAAGTCTTCAATCTTGTATCTTCATAGTCCAGGAGTCTGGTCGAAGGTACAGTCCGGCCATCCGGACACCCCCTAATCCAGGACTCCCTCACCTGGAGTGGGAGATTGATGATCTGAGGGATCAAAATTCTGTCCTCAAGCGCAAATTAAGGGAGAAGCCTAAGCCATCAACTAAGCCAACATCGCCACCACCTCCTTCACCAACCAAGGAGATATAATCACATGGATATGGGCACTCCCCTTGGCAACTGCCAACCTTGGGGGAGGTGCCCTGTATCGTATCACAATCACAACTCCTATCTTTACCGTTTTTCTTAGTTCGATCCTATTAGTAGTATCTTGATCTAGTAGAATAAAGTTTGTGGCATGATCTAGTTTTGAGTTTGCTTTATGATCTCTCTTTGTAATCGAGTTCGTGAGCTATATATAATAAAGATTAGTGTTGAGTCAAGGGCTTGATTATTTTGCCATGATCTTGGGTGAATAAATGAAAAGTGAAAAAGAATAAAAAGAAACAAAAAGTTCATATTGATCTTATTGAGAGTAATGACTTCACATAGAAAGAGTATGATGATTAAAAGTTCTTGGGAGTTGGCAGACATAGCTTTGGTCATTGTTGCAATTAATAGGAAGTAATAAGGAAAGAGAGGTTTTCACATATAGATATATTATCATTGACATCTTTTATGATTGGGAGCACTCATTAAAATATGACATGCTAAAGAGTTGATGTTGGACAAGGAAGACAACGTAATGAGTTATGTATTTCTTATATCTGAGATAAAGTATGTTGTCATGGATCCTCTAACCTGTTGAGCTTGCCTTTCCCCCTCATGCTAGACAAATTCTCAGCACTAAGTAGAAATACTACTTGTGCTTCCAAAATCCCTAAACCAGTTTTGCCATGAGAGTCCACCATATCTACCTATGGATTGAGTAAGATCCTTCAAGTAAGTTGTCATCGGTGCAAAGCAATAAAATTTGCTCTAAATATGTATGATTGATTGGTGTGGGAGAAATAAGCTTTATACGATCTTGTGATGTGGAAGTAATAAAAGCGAGGGACTGCATAATAAAGGTTCATATCACAAGGGGCAATATAAAGTGACGTTCTTTCGCATTGAGATTTTATGCATCCAACCATAAAAGTGCATGGCAACCTCTACTTCCCTCTGCGAAGGGCCTATCCTTTATTATTAACTTCTACCTTATGCAAGAGTCATGGTGATCTTCACCTTTTCTTTTTCATTTTATCCTTTGGCAAGCTCAGCATGTTGGAAAGAACATGATATATATATATATATATATATATATATATATCTAATTGGATGTAGGGGAGCATGAACCATTATTGTTGACATTACCCTTGAGGTAAAAGGTTGTGGGGCAAAACTATAAGCCCCTATCTTTCTCCGTGTCCGATTAAAACTCCGTAACCACAAGTATTGCGTGAGTGCTAGCAATTATGGAGGACTAAATGATAGTTGAGTATGTGGACTTGCTTTTTAGCTATGACATAGACTCTTTCCGATGTTATGATAAGTTGCAATTTCTTCAATGATTGAGATTATAGTTTGTTGGATCCCAATAAGGTTTATGATTTATACTTTTGCATTGTGAATAGATCATCACTTGAACAGAAGTAATCATATGACAAAATCTATATATGTTGTTGTATGAGAATAATCATGATGCCTTCATGTCCGTATTTTATTTTTATCAACGCCTCTACCTCTAAACATGAGGAAATATTTATTGTTATCGGCTTTTCGCTTGAGGACAAGCGAGATCTAAGCTTGGGGGAGTTGATACGTCCATTTTGCATCATGCTTTTATATCGATATTTATTGCATTATGGGCTGTTATTTCACTTTATGTCACAATACTTATGGCTATTCTCTCTTATTTTACAAGGTTTACATAAGGAGGGAGAATGCCGGCAGCTGGAATTCTGGGCTGGAAAAGGAGCAAACATTAGAGACCTATTCTGCGCAACTCCAAAAGTCCTGAAACTCCACGAAACGTCTTAAAATTAATAAAGAAAAATCCTCACGACGTCCAGGGGGCCCACACCCTGCTCACGAGGGTGGGGGGCGCCCCCCTAGGGCGCGCCCCCTACCTCGTGGGCCCCCTGGTGGCTCTCCGACGTCCATCTTCTCCTATATGAGGTCTTTCGATGAGAAAAAAATAGAAAGGAACTTTTCGGGACGAGACTCCGCCGCCACGAGGCAGAACCTTGGCGGATCCAATCTAGAGCTCCGGCAGAGCTGTTCTGCCGGGGAAACTTCCCTCTGGGAGGGGGAAATCATCACCATCGTCATCACCAACGCTCCTCTCATCGGGAGAGGGCAATCTCCATCAACATCTTCACCAGCACCATCTCATCCCTAAACCCTAGTTCATCTCTTGTATCCAATTCTTGTCTCAAAGTCCCGGATTGGTGCTAGTAGGTTGCTAGTAGTGTTGATTACTCCTTGTAGTTGATGCTAGTTGGTTTATTTGGTGGAAGATCATATGTTCAGATCCTATATGCATATTATTACCCCTCTGATTATGAACATGAATATGCTTTGTGAGTAATTACGTTCGTTCCTGAGGACAAAGGAGAAGTCTTGCTATTAGTAGTCATGTGAATTTGGTATTCGTTTGATATTTTGATAAGATGTATGTTGTCTAGCCTCTAGTGGTGTTATGTGAACGTCGACTACATAACACTTCACCATTATTTGGGCCTAGAGGAAGGCATTGGGAAGTAGTAAGTAGATGACGGGTTGCTAGAGTGACAGAAGCTTAAACCCTAGTTTATGCGTTGCTTCGTAAGGGGCTGATTTGGATCCATATGTTTGATGCTATGGTTAGGTTTACCTTAATACTTTTGTTGTATTTGCGGATGCTTGCAATAGAGGTTAATCATAAGTGGGATGCTTGTTCAAGTAAGAAAAGCACCCAAGCACCGGTCCACCCACATATCAAATTATCAAAGTATCGAACGCGAATCATATGAACATGATGAAAACTAGCTTGACGATATTCCCATGTGTCCTCGGGAGCGCTTTTCCTATTATAAGAGTTTGTTTCGGCTTGTCCTTTGCTACAAAAGGATTGGGCCATCTTGCTGCACTTTACTTACTTTGTTACTTGTTGCTCGTTACAATCTATCTTATCACAAAACTATCTGTTACCACTTATTTCAGTAATTGCAGAGAATAGCTTGCTGAAAACCGCTTATCTTTTCCTTCTGCTCCTCGTTGGGTTTGACACTCTTACTTATCGAAAGGACTACGATAGATCCCCTATACTTGTGGGTCATCAGGTTGACACTGTGACAAATTGGGAAGCCCCAACAACAGTTGGAGAAATCCGGAGTTTTCTTGGACTCGCAGGATACTACCAGAGGTTCATTGAAAATTTCTCGAAGATTGCAAAGCCTATGACGGAGTTGTTGAAGAAGGATACCAAGTTCATATGGACCGAGGAATGTGAGGCCAGTTTCCAGGAGTTGAAGATACGTTTGGTTACATCACCTGTGTTGATTTTGCCAGATCAGACCAAGGATTATGAGGTGTATTGCGACGCTTCACGTCGAGGACTTGGAGCAGTGCTTATGCAGGAAGGAAGAGTTGTTTCATATGCCTCACGAAAACTAAAGCCTCATGAGTTAAATTATGCCACCTATGATTTGGATTTAGCAGCCGTAGTGCATGCGTTGAAGACTTGGAGACATTTTCTCATTGGAAACCATTGTGAGGTGTACACGGATCACAAGAGTTTGAAGTATATTTTCACGCAGAAGGAGTTAAAATCTCAGGCAAAGGAGATGGTTGGAACTCATCAAGGATTATTATATGACATTACATTATCACCCCGGAAAGGCTAACTTAGTAGCCGATGTGTTGAGCCATAAAAGTCATGTGTCAACACCCTAATGACGTGAGATTTACCAATGGAGTTAGCCAAAAATCTTCGTGAGCTATGTTTGGAGATAGTCCCGAGAGGCTATGTAGCAGCATTAGAGATTCAGTCGACTTTGATGGATAAGATCAGAGAAGCTCAAAGGACTGACAAGGAGATTGCTTCTATTAAGGAGAAAATGAGCAAAGGAAAAGCTAAAGGATTTCGTGAGGATGAGCACGATACCTTATAGTTTGAAGACCGTGTTTATGTGCCTAATGATTCAGAGATCAGGAAGTTAATTCTGCAGGAGGCCCATGATTCACCATACTCGATTCACCCAGGAAATACCAAGATGTATTTGGATTTGAAGGATACTTTCTGGTGGACCGGAATGAAGAAGGATATTGCGAAGTATGTAGCAGTTTGTGATGTATGTTAGAGAGTAAAGGCAGAACATCAGAAGCCAGCTGGATTGTTACAGCCTTTGCCAATACCCGAGTGGAAGTGGGATAAGCTAGGCATGGATTTTATTACTGGTTTACCCAGAACTCGTTCAGGCTATGACTCGATTTGGGTTGTAGTCGATCGTTTGACAAAGGTAGCTCATTTCATCCCAGTGAAGACTACCTATACCAGTGCAAAGTTGGCCAAGATATACATGACCAGAATCGTATGTCTGCATGGAGTTCCAAGGAGCATTGTATCGGATAGAGGAACCCAGTTTACCTCAAAGTTTTGGAATCAGTTGCATGAAACTTTGGGTACCAGGCTAGAGTTCAGTACAGCTTTCCATCCGCAGACGGATGGACAGACCGAGAGAGTCAATCAGATTTTGGAGGATATGCTGAGAGCTTGTGTGCTAGATTACGGATCTAGTTGGGACAAGAATTTACCATATGCAGAGTTCTCTTATAACAACAGTTATCAATCCAGTTTGAAGATGGCCCCTTTCGAAGCCTTGTACGGAAGGAGGTGCGGGACCCCATTGTCGTGGGATGAAGTTGGAGACCGCCAGTTGTTTGGACCGGATCTGATTAAGGAGTCTGAACAGAAAGTGAAATTGATTCGCGATAGGATCAAGGTAGCCCATTCCAGGCAGAAGAGCTATGCAGATTCTAAACGCAAGGAGACCGTTTACGAAGTCAAAGACCGAGTTTATCTTCGAGTATCTCCACTTCGAGGAGTTAAGCGCTTCGGAGTTAAGGGAAAGTTAGCACCACGTTTTGTAGGACCATACAAAGTTTAGGAGCGTATGGGGGAAGTAGCCTACAAGTTGGAGTTGCCCGAAGGATTGTCAGGAGTTCACGACGTGTTCCACGTTTCCCATATGAAGAAGTGCCACGCAGAGATGGCTGATATACCACTGAGAGACACAGTGCCGCTGGAAGCGATTCAGTTGCACAGTAATTTGACCTATGAGGAGAAACCAGTCAAGATACTTGAGTATGCCAGCCGAGTCACCCACAGCAAGGTTATAAAGTTTTGCAAAGTTTAGTGGAGCCACCACACGGAGGATGAAGCCACCTGGGAGTGAGAGGAAGAATTGCTAAAGGACCACCCTCACCTATTTTCTAGCAAACCCGAATCTCGAGGGCGAGATTCATCTTAAGGGGGGTAGGTTTGTAACATTCCAAATTTTCAATTTGGAATGTTATACACTAGATCATCATTGCATATCATATTTTATTGCATTTTGGCTAATCCTAGAAATTCTAAGCAACTCAAGGACCCTCGGAGAGAGTTGGGGCTTTTGTTATTTTCATATTTGAGTTTTCTCCAATTTTGAAAATAGGATCATTTGATTTTATTTATTTTATCTTCAATTATTTCTATTACAAAAATATGAGAGAGGGAATAAAATGACTTTCCCAAAATAAAGAAATATTAAGGATTTAATAAGAAAATCAAATAAGATTTTATTTTGGTTTTATTTGCTATTTTATTTGAATTTAGGAAAAATGTGCGTTTTTCAAAATTGCATTTAGGCCCCAAATAAATGTTCATCTTGTGCGGCTTGATTTTAGAAGCCGGGGAAAATTTATTTCGGGATTTTTGGAGTCCGTTTAGTATTCCTTTTGTTTTTTTCTAAGCATAACTTAAAAAAAACAACGCAACCGACCTAACGGGCCGTGTCCGACCCGGACACTTGGCCGGCCGGCTTTATAAGCCGGGGAGTCCCAGCCGGACCCCCCAAACCCTAGCCGCCTTAGCCGTCGCCGCCGTCGCAAAGCGCCACCGCCGCCGCCGCCCCTCGCCGCGCCGCCGCCGTGCCTCGCCGCCCGCGCCGCCGCCCCGCCCCTACCCCGCCGGACCGCCGCCCCGCCGCTCGCCGAAGGTAGACCTCGCCGCCGCCGGTTTTTCTCGAAAAACCGATCGGTTTTCCGTCGGTTTTGTTTGGTCTTTTTGGTTTCGTTTTTTATTAGATCGGTTTTCCGGATTATTTATTTAGCGAGCGTTCGCTCGTCCTTTCGTTTTAACGAACGCGTTCATCGTTTAGATCCAGTTAACGAACGTCCATTCGTTAATCTGTTCGTCATTTTCTTTTTCTCGGATTAAATCTGCGATTTTTTTGATCGCGATTCCTGATTCGTTTTTCGTTCTAGTATAACTTTTCACTCGTTTATCGGAATCAGGCGATTCAAGCGCCTGGAGTTTCGTCTCGAAACCCTCTTTTCTTTTAACCAAGTCAAACAAATTTTTGCATCTGTAAAAATTGCCCTATATCAACAATAGTAAACGAAGCCTGTTTCTTTTGTCGTTTGTCTTTCGTTGCTTCGTTCGATTTGATACTTTTTGCCAACCGGAGTTCTTAAGTTGAACTTTTTGGTTAGATTCTTATTTGAGTTTTACCTGTGCATTAGTTGAGTACTTATTGTATGCTTGTTTGTTTGCGATAGAGTACCCGGAGTGCGCCGCTTGCTACTTCGAATCGCTAGGCTTTGCGGATCATCAGCAAGGCAAGTAACACTTTGATCATACCTCCTACTACCCAGTTTTATTGCATTAGATAAATCCTCACACATTGCATGATTAGGATCTAATTAAATTGTGGGTTTGGGAAGTAGTTGAGGTAGTACCTATTACCTGTTTATCATCAAACCTTTGGGAGTTACTTCTACGTTGCTTATTATGCTATGCTATGCTAGTAGACGTGGATTGGGTGAGTGTATCCATGACAGATGTGAGATTGTTAAATTAATGGTTTATCTAAGGTGGCAACTTAAATAAACATCTGGGTGGATTGAGGCACCTGGGTATTCCAACGATTGCCTGTTTTCTTTTGGACCGCCACCCAGGCTCAAAGGGATCATGAGATTATTCATGCTAGAAACTTCCGTGTGCAGCCACAAGCTACCATGGGCTCTAGCATAGTTGATTAAGTCGTGCGAACTCTTACAGTGGTAGACTAGCAGATGTAGGGGAAAGTAGGTGTAACGGTCTACCCGATCGTAAGGTGCTAGCGCTTCTGAAAGACTATGTCTCGGTCATCCGTTTCTCAAACACCATGTAGTGCGAGAAATCAAACGAAGGCGATCGAGTCTTGTGGGGAAAAGTGTGCAAACCTATGCAGAGTGTATAAACTAATCATGGTTAGCCGTGTCCCCAGTTATGGACAACTTGAGTATCTAGTACCTGGATTATCATGTGAATCTCATCATGTTACTCTAAAATTAATTTTGTTGGGTTTTGTTTAATGATGATGCTTAAATGGGATTGAGAATGCTGTCAACCATTCTCAATGTTTAACAACTACCATGATAGTTAAATAAAATTTATTCCTTTGCAGTAGGGAATATTGGCTTTACGCAAAATTGTAACCATAGAGCTTTCCACCAGCCAAATATGCATGTAGTATAGCCTTATCTTTTCATTGCTCTCTATGTGTTACATTGCCAGCATATTCCATGTGCTGACCCGTTTCGGGCTGCAATGTTCATGTTGCAGACTTTTCAAACGACGATTAAGGTGCCTTTAGGTTGTGGTTCTATACTCAGTGATGCCGTTGGAGTTGATGGACTCACTTGTCTTCCAAGCCTTCCGCTGTTATCATTATTAGATGGCCTTAAGCCATACTTATTGTAATAAGCTCTCTTTTGAGACACTCAGTGTAATAAGTGTGTGATTGCTACTCTGTTATAAATCCTTCAAGTACTGTGTGGTGTCAGCATTACTGATCCAAGGATGACACCTGAGCACAGAGATTGGACCGTTTGAGGTCCGGTCGCTATAGATGTTTAATGGGCTTATTTATACACTTTTATATTATTTTTGGGACTAACCTATTAACCGGAGGCCCAGCCCAAATTGCTGTTTTTCGCCTATTTCAGTGTTTCACAGAAAAAGAATATCAAACGGAGTCCAAACGGAATGAAACATTCGGGAGCGTGATTTTTGGAATAAACGTGATCCCGAGGACTTGGAGTGGACGTCAAGAAATCAACGAGGAGGCCACGAGGCAGGGGGTGCGCCTACCCCCCGGGCACGCCCTCCACCCTTGCGGGCCCCTCGTGGCTCCACCGACCTACTTCTTCCTCCTATATATACCTATGTACCCTGAAAACATCGGGGAGCACCACGAAACCCTATTTCCACCGCCGCAACCTTCTGTACCCAAGGGATCCCATCTTTGGGCCTTTTCCAGAGCTCTGCCAGAGGGGGCATTGATCACGGAGGGCCTCTACATCAACTCCATGGCCCCTCCGATGATGTGTGAGTAGTTTACCTCAGACCTTCGGGTCCATAGTTATTAGCTGGATGGCTTCTTCTCTCTCTTTAGATCTCAATACAAAGTTCTCCTCGATCTTCTTGGAGATCTATTCGATGTAATCTTCTTTTGCGGTGTGTTTGTCGAGATCCGATGAATTGTGGGTTTATGATCAAGATTATCTATGAACAATATTTGAATCTTCTCTGAATTCTTTTATGTATGATTGGTTATCTTTGCAAGTCTCTTCGAATTTTCAGTTTGGTTTGGCTTACTAGTTTGATCTTTTTTGCAATGGGAGAAGTGCTTAGCTTTGGGTTCAATCTTGCGATGCTCAATCCCAGTGACAGAAAGGGAAACGACATGTATTGTATTGTTGCCATCGAGGATAAAAAGATGGGGTTTATATCATATTGCATGAGTTTATCCCTCTACATCATGTCATCTTGCTTAAAGCATTACTCCGTTCTTATGAACTTAATACTCTAGATGCATGCTGGATAGCGGTCGATGTGTGGAGTAATAGTAGTAGATGCAGGCAGGAGTCGGTCTACTTGTCACGAACATGATGCCTATATACATGATCATGCCTAGATATTCTCATAATTATTTGCTTTTCTATCAATTGCTCGACAGTAATTTTTTTACCCATCGTAATACTTATGCTATGTTGAGAAAAGACACTAGTGAAACCTATGGCCCCCGGGTCTATCTTCCATCATATTAATCTCCCCGTTAACTAGCTATTTCTGGCACCGTTTATTTTGCTTTCTTTACTTTCAATCTATATCATAAAAATACCAAAAAATATTTATCTTATTATTATTATCTCTATGAGATCTCACTCTTGCAAGTGGCCATGAAGGGATGGACAACCCCTTTATCATGTTGGTTGTGAGGTTCTTATTTGTTTGTGTAGTTACGAGGTGACTCGCGCGTGGTCTCCTACTGGATTTATACCTTGGTTCTCAAAAACTGAGGGAAATACTTACGCTGCTTTGCTGCATCACCCTTTCCTCTTCATGGGAAAACCAACGCATGCTCAAGAGGTAGCAAGAAGGATTCCTGGCGCCGTTGCCGGGGAGACCTACGCACAAGTCAAGACATACCAAGTACCTATCACAAACTCTCATCCCTCGCATTACATTATTTGCCATTTGCCTCTCGTTTTCCTCTCCCCCACTTCACCCTTGCCGTTTTATTCACCCTCTTTTCCGTTCGCCCTTTTCCCGTATGTCTTTTTGTTTGTGTTTCCATGTGCCTTCTATTTGCTTGCATCTTTGCTTGATAAAAATCTATTAATATGGATCCACTTAAAGTGTTCTACTTGGATCATCTTCGATCCTTATGCACTCGTGCCGAATCCCCAACTACCCTAGTTGATGGCAAATCTTTAGATGAGCATGCTCATTTTGTGCGTCACCGTTTGTCTGAAAAGGGGAGACTCTTATGGGATCAAAGAAACATATTATTATGTTATGCATGGAATCTTTATGAATTTTGTGATTTTACTTGTTGCTCTAAGAACCCTAAAAACACCTCCCCTACCTATGTGAGTTTAATGATAATGAAATATTATCTTCTTATGCAAAGGGTGCTTATAGTCACTATGATATCGAACAAATTGAAGAATTTGTTGCTCTTAAGGGTGCTTATGAAGTTGCTTCTTTGATTGAAAAGTATGATATTACTCTCTATGAATCTGAAAATTTTGACATACTTACATATTGCTATGAAAACTATGCTCATAATGTCTATGTGAAAGAATTTATTGAAAGAATGACCGCTGCTTTGGAAGAAAATAATGATATGCATGAATCTATAGATAATTATGATTCCAATGATTTGGTTGAAATATCCCTTGATGAACATGATGCTTGCTATTCTTATGGCCATGATGCCAATATTTGTGAAGATGAATTTGCTATAGTTCCTTATGTTAAACATGAGATCGTTGCTATTGCACTCATACTTGATGGTTCCTTCGATGAAAAGCATGATTGCAATGATGTTATTATAAATTCTATTAATGTCAATTGTGCTAATAATATGCAAAACCCTAAGCTTGGGGATGCTAGTTTTGCTATAACTACTATTTGTTGCAATGATCATGATTGGGGTGGTTCTTCTTTTGATATTGAAAAATTATTTAAGCCCCATGATGAATATGAGATTGATAATAGTGTTTGCAATATTATTGAAAGTGGGTATGGAGAATGTTCAATCTGATGGAATTTTTGATAAAAGTGGGTTTGGAGAGGTCATGACTTTAGTTCATGTTAATCCGACTGTTTTGGAAGAGTGTCAACTTTGCATGCATGTGGATCGTGTTGAAAATATTTTGTTGAATTTGCTTATGATCACACATGTAATTATTATGAGATGGGAAAATATGATTGTATAAATTTTCATGTTACTAAATTACCTCTCGTTATGTTGAGATTGCTATTGTTTCTTTCCGCTTCCTTGCATATGCTAGTTTTTGCTTGCTATGATAATTTGTTTGCCTATAAGATGCCTATTCATAGGAAGTATGTTAGACTTATATGCGTTTGTCACGTTTTTCATGATGCTCACTTTGTGCTTCAATTCTTGTCTTTCATGTGAGCATCATTGAAATTATCAATGCCTAGCTAGGGGCGTTAAACGATAACGCTTGTTGGGAGGCAACCCAATTTCATTTTTATTCCTTGCTTTTTGTTCCTGTTTAGTAATAAATAATTTATCTATCCTCTGTTTTGGTTGTGTTTTTTTGTGTTTAATTAGTGTTTGTGCCAAGTAAAACCGTTGGGAAGACTTGGGGAAAGTCTTTTTGATCTTGCTGTAAAAAACAGAAACTTTAGCGCTCACGAGAATTGCTGCCATTTTTATGGGAGAGTGCTATTTAGTTAATTATTTTTGAAGATGATTAATGGATAAATTTTGCACGTCCAGCAATTTATTTTAGAATTTTTGGGGTTCCAGAAGTTTGTGTTAGTTACAGATTACTACAGACTGTTCTATTTTTGACAGATTCTGTTTTTCGTGTGTTGTTTGCTTATTTTGATGAATCTATGGCTAGTATTGGAGTTATAAACCATAAGCAAGTTGGAATAAAGTAGTTTTAACACCAATATAAATAAAGAATGATTTCATTACAGTACCTTGAAGTGGTGTTTTGTTTTCTTTCGCTAACGGAGGTCACGAGATTTTCTGTTAAGTTTTGTGTTGTGAAGTTTTCAAGTTTTTGGTAATGATTTGATGGATTATGGAACAACGAGTGGCAAGAGCCTAAGCTTGGGGATGCCCAAGGCACCCCAAGGTAAAATCCAAGGACACCAAAAAGCCTACGCTTGGGGATGCCCCGGAAGGCATCCCCTCTTTTGTCTTCGTCTATCGGTAACTTTACTTGGAGCTATATTTTTATTCACCACATGATATGTGTTTTGCTTGGAGCGTCTTGTATGATTTGAGTCTTTGCTTTTTAGTTTACCACAATCATCCTTGCTGTACACACCTTTTGAGAGAGACACACATCAATCGGAATTTATTAGAATACTATATGTGCTTCACTTATATCTTTTGAGTTATATAGTTTTTGCTCTAGTGCTTCACTTATATCTTTTAGAGCACGGTGGTGGTTTCATGCTTCACTTATATTATTTTGAGAGTCCTTTAGAACAACATGGCAATCTGCTTTTAGGCATAATGAAAACTTTCATATAAGTGCATTGAATACTAAGAGAAGTTTGATACTTGATGATTGTTTTGAGATATGGAGATAGTGATATTAAAGTTGTGCTAGTTGAGTAGTTGTGAATTTGAGAAATACTTGTGTTGAAGTTTGCAAGTCCCGTAGCATGCACGTATGGTAAACGTTGTGTAACAAATTTGAAACATGAGGTGTTATTTGATTGTCTTCCTTATGTGTGGCGGTCGGGGACGAGCGATGGTCTTTTCCTACCAATCTATCCCCCTAGGAGCATGCACGTAATACTTGGTTTTTGATGACTTGTAGATTTTTGCAATAAGTATGTGAGTTATTTATGACTAATGTTGAGTCCATGGATTATACGCACTCTCACCCTTCCATCATTGCTAGCCTCTTCGGTATCGTGCATTGCCCTTTCTCACCTTGAGACTCGGTGCAAACTTCGTCAGTGCATCCAAACCCCGTGATACGATACACTCTATCACACATAAACATCCTTATATATTCCTCAAAACACCCACCATACGTACCTATTATGGCATTTCCATAGCCATTCCGAGATATATTGCCATGCAACTTTCCACCGTTCCGTTTATTATGACACGCATCATCATTGTCATATTGCCTTGCTTGATCATGTAGTTGACATTGTATGGCAAAGCTACCGTTCATAATTCTTTCATACATGTCACTCATGAGTCAATGCACATCCCGGTACACCGCCGGAGGCATTCATATAGAGTCATATCTTGTTCTAGTATCGACTTGTAATCATTGAGTTGTAAATATATAGAAGTGTGATGATCATCATTAATAGAGCATTGTCCCCAAAAAAAGGGGAGAAAGGCCAAAAAAATAAGGCCCAAATAAATAAATAAAAATAAAAAGGGGCAATGCTACTATCCTTTTTCCACACGTATGCTTCAAAGTATCACCATGATCTTTATGATAGAGAGCCTCTTGTTTTGTCATTTTCATATACTAGTGGGAATTTTTCATTATAGAACTTGGCTTGTATATTCCAACAATGGGCCTCCTCAAGTGCCCTAGGTCTTGTGAGCAAGCAAGTTGGATGCACACCCATTAGTTTCTTTTGTTGAGCTTTCATACATTTATAGCTCTAGTGCATCCGTTGCATGGCAATCCCTACTACTTGCATTGGCATCAATTGATGGGAATCTCCCTAGCCCATTGATTAGTCGTGTCAATGTGAGACTTTCTCCTTTTTTGTCTTCTCCACATAACCCCTTCATTATATTATATTCCACCCATAGTGCTATATCCATGGCCCACGCTCATGTATTGCGTGAAAGTTGAAAAAAGTTTGAGATTACTAAAGTATGAAACAATTGCTTGGCTTGTCATCGGGGTTGTGCATGGTGAGAGCATTCTTGTGTGACGAAAATGGAGCATGACCAAACTATATGATTTTGTAGGGATGAACTTTCTTTGGCCATGCTATTTTGAGAAGACATGATTGCTTAGTTAGTATGCTTCAAGTATTATTATTTTTATGTCAATATTAAACTTTTATCTTGAATCTTTTGGATCTGAACATTCATGCCACAATAAAGAAAATTACACTAAGAAATATGTTAGGAAGCATTCCACATCAAAAATTTTGTTTTTATCATTTACCTACTCGAGGACGAGCAGGAATTAAGCTTGGGGATGCTTGATACGTCTCCAACGTATCTATAATTTTTGATTGTTCCATGATATTATATATTCTGTTTTGGATGTTTAATGGACTTATTTACACACTTCTATATTATTTTTGGGACTAACCTATTATCCGGAGGCCCAGCCCAAATTGTTGTTTTTTTGCCTACTTGAGTGTTTCGCAGAAAAAGAATATCAAACGGAGTCCAGACGGAATGGAACCTTCGGGAGCGTGATTTTTGGAACAAACGTGATCCAAAGGACTTGGAGTGGACGTCAAGCAATCAACAAGGAGGCCACGAGGCAGGGGCGCACCTACCCCCACGGGCGTGCCCTCCACCCTCGTGGGCCCATCGTGGCTCCACCGACCTACTTCTTCCTCCTATATATACCTACGTACCCTGAAAACACCGGGGAGCACCACGAAACCCTATTTCCACCGCCGCAACCTTCTGTACCCAAGAGATCCCATCTTGGGGCCTTTTCCGGAGCTCCGCCGGAGGGGGCATTGATCACGGAGGGCCTCTACATCAACTCCATGGCCCCTTCGATGATGTGTGAGTAGTTTACCTCAAACCTTCGGGTCCATAGTTATTAGCTGGATGGCTTCTTCTCTCTCTTTGGATCTCAATACAAGGTTCTACTCGATCTTCTTGGAGATCTATTCGACGTAATCTTCTTTTGCGGTGTGTTTGTCGAGATCCGATGAATTGTGGGTTTATGATCAAGATTATCTATGAATAATATTTGAATCTTCTCTGAATTCTTTTATGTATGATTGGTTATCTTTGCAAGACTCTTCGAATTTTCAGTTTGGTTTGGCCTACTAGATTGATCTCTCTTGCAATGGGAGAAGTGCTTAGCTTTGGGTTCAATCTTGCGGTGTGCTCGATCCCAGTGACAGAAAGGGAAACGACACGTATTGTATTGTTTCCATCAAGGATAAAAGATGGGGTTTATATCATATTGCATGAGTTTATCCCTCTACATCATGTCATCTTGCTTAAAGCGTTACTCCGTTCTTATGAACTTAATACTCTAGATGCATGCTGGATAGCGATCGATGTGTGGAGTAATAGTAGTAGATGCAGGCAGGAGTCGGTCTACTTATCACGGACGTGATGCCTATGTAAATGATCATGCCTAGATATTCTCATAATTATTCACTTTTCTATCAATTGCTCGACAGTAATTTTTTTACCCACCGTAATACTTATGCTATCTTGAGAGAAGCCACTAGTGAAACCTATGGCCCCGGGTCTATCTTCCATCATATTAATCTCCCGTTAACTAGCTATTTCTTGCACCATTTATTTTGCTATCTTTACTTTCAATCTAAATCATAAAAATACCAAAAATATTTATCTTATTATTATTATCTCTATCAGATCTCACTCTTGCAAGTGGTCGGGAAGGGATTGACAACCCCTTTATCGCGTTGATTGCGAGGTTCTTATTTGTTTGTGTAGGTGCTAGGTGACTCGCGCGTGGTCTCCTACTGGATTGATACCTTGGTTCTCAAAAACTACGGGAAATACTTAAGCTGCTTTACTACATCACCCTTTCCTCTTCAAGGGAAAACCAACGCATGCTCAAAGAGGTAGCAGAGTTCGAGGGACGTCATCGAGATGAACGTGTGCTGAACTCGGAGGTGTCGTACATTCGGTACTTGATCGGTTGGATCATGAAGACGTTCGACTACATCAACTGCGTTAACCTAATGCTTTCGCTTTCGGTCTACGAGGGTACGTGGACACACTCTCCCCCTCTCATTCTTATGCATCTCTTAGATAGTTCTTGCATGATCGTAGGAGTTTTTTTGAAATTGCATGCTACATACCCCAACATTTAGTATGCTAAAAGTTATTTTTGTTAAGAGGTTCTACCTCTACATTTCAACCATGGAATTCAGAGAAGCATGTTTACTGCTTTGCAGCACAGTAGTTTCATATCAAATTGCTTTGTTTTGCTTGGTTTATTCACTAATTTTAAATGTGTAGGTTGGTTGAAATGTGTCTATTATCATTTTGCGAATGTTACACTTCATTACCATATGGTAAAATCTACCGCATAGTAGTGGTTTCCAGTTCTAAGATGCTATGATTTTTTAATTGACAATCTGATTTTTTCACTGGGAAAATATTCAACTCTCATATGTCTTATTTGCGACGGAAGACCGGAATTGTTTGTTCACTGTGTGAGAATTAAATATAATAATATTTGGTCAAGCTTGAGGTAGTGATGAACACTTCACAAAATATTGCCTGCTCGGGCAAGATTCTTATGGAGAAGTACAACTTCGTCGATCTCTCCACTGATGTTTCTTCAGTCTGATCACAACTGGGGAAGTGATTCATGAAATCTTCATTGATATTCTTTGGTCTGTTCACAATTGGGGCAAGTGATGCCTACAATTTACCATGACTTTGTTATAGTTATGCCCATGACCATGAGTTCATTATATAACTTGAAGGGTCTCTCGCCTTTTCTGATGCCAGATGTATGTAGGGAAGCTAAGCAATGGTGCCCCCAATAACAAGTATAAGCCTAAAGATTAAGATGAAGTCGAGCTCCCAAAGCTTCAACCGCCACATCAAAATAATATCTAGGCTCAGGCACTGGCACTTGGTCAGCGTTCTAGGGTACTGCTTGAATATGATCTCAGGATTCCACCGTAACCCAAATCTACCTCATCTTCGAGTACATGCAAAATGAGAACTTGAGGAGCAGAATTTCGTGTAAGTTGTCGGTTCTTAACCCGTCCATTCTTTCGCTTGCTCTGGCATTCCAATGGTTGAATGTTATGTTTCTTGTTTGAACTATTCTTTACCATAAGGAACCAAAGGACAAAAGTTTCCCTAGGGGAAGAGACTATCGGTCGTCGTCGGTGTCGCCAAGGGCATCCAGTTCTTGCATGGAGGGATCATACATGATATTCAAGAATAATATGAGGATCAGCAACATTATTTTAGAGGAGAACCATGTTTCCAGAATTGTAGGTACAATATTCCAATCCTATGAGAGGCTACCAAACCTAAGATAGACCAGTGAAAAACTAATTTATGATTTGAAGTGTCCCGTTAGTTTGTGGAGTTTTTATGCCTTTTTGTTGACCAACAATGTATGTTGTTTGACAATTTGACCAGGGAGGGGCTGGAAGGAGGCACCAAAATTATAGGTACCTACAAGGTTCAAGATTCTAATACTTATAATATATAGTAGGTACCTACAACTACTATTTCTTCATCTTTCTTTCCTTGTTAAGGGTCTCACGGAAAGTGGAGAGAGAAGCATGATGCTAATTAATTTCAAAATTGATTTTGAGTTTGAACTAACAAGTTTTACCAAAGAAGACATCAAAGAAAATATATTTAAGGAGATACTAGAGTATGGCCCTCAAGTTCTCAAGGATTGTACAAACGAATCTGAAAAAACTAACTGTACATGTCCTAGGTTTCTACCTTGACTTATCTTGTAACTTTTCTGTATCCTATTTCGCATATGTAGCAATATTCATCACTTATGCCCTTGAATCTTATTTTTTTATGTTATGTACCACTACTGACAATTTGTTGAGGCGAGTCAAGAGAAAGCATGTTCTTCTCCCAAGGTAATTTACACTATCATAGTTCTTTTGATTGTGATTCGTTATATATACACATCAGGTCATCAATGATTTGTACAGTCATACTTACCTTGTGAAAAATGATTAGAAGTCTCAAAATACATATTTGACAAGCTAAGTATGGTTAGAATTTCGGGCCAACTTGCCAATGCATTTGTACGATCATACTTAACATGTTAAAATGATTAGAAGTAACAATGCATTGGTTAATAGGCAATGATTTTCACACAACTAAGGAATCAAGTAATGAACTATTATAATATGATTAGTATTCGAGGCCAACTTGCCAAAAATAAGACTATCACAATGATAATCATCAATTTTCAAAAGTTTTGAATCATCGCAATGCCATATTCTACACGAGTGAATAGCCTTTTGAAGTATCATAAGCCTATTTTGTAGTTTGATGTCTACTATGCAACTTTATTCTTCTAGACACGTGTTGGGCCTCCAAGCGTAGAGTTTTGTAGGACAATAGCAATTTTCCTTCAAATGGATGACCTAAGGTTTATCAATCCGTGAGAGGTGTAGGATGAAGATGGTCTCTCTCAAACGACCCTGCAACCAAATACAAGAAATCTCTTGTGTCCCCAACACACCCAATACAATGGCAAATTATATAGGTGCACTAGTTCGACGAAGAGATGGTGATAAAAGTGTAATATGGATGGTAGAAATATATTTTTATAATATGAATAAATAAAAACAGCAAGGTAGCAAATAGTAAACGGGCACAAAAATGGTGTTTCAATGCTTAAAAACAAGGCCTAGGGTCCGTACTTTCGCTAGTGCAATCTCTCAACAGTGCTAACATCGTTGGATCATATGATTATCCCTCAAACTACATCAAAGAATCACTCCCGAGTTCCTATTAGCGGAGAACAAAAGGTAGGAATTGTTTGTAGGGTGTGAAGCCACCTCAAAGCTATTCTTTCCGATCGATCTACTCAAAAGTTCGTACTAAAATAACACAAAGCTATTGTTTCCGTTTGATCTATCCTAGAGTTCATACTAGAATAACACCAAAGCATATTCATATTCATAATACTCAATCTACACAAAGAACTATAAAGAGACCCTGAAGTTTCCGTCGGAGAAAAACGTGCATCAACCCCTATGCATAGATTACCCCAATATTACCGCGGGAATCCGCGAGTTCAATGCCATAACATATATCAAGTGAATCAATAAGATACCCCAATGTCACCTCAAATATTCATACCGCAAGACATATATCATGTGTTCTCAAATCTGAATATTCAATCCGACATGACAAAACTTGTAACATCCCAAATTTTCAATTTGGAATGTTATACATTAGATCATCATCGCATATCATATTTTATTGCATTTTGGATTGATCCTAGAAAATTCTACGCAACTCAAGGACCCACGAAGAGAGTTGGGGATTTCATAATTTTCATATTTGAGTTTTCTCAAATTTTGAAAAAGGATCGTTTGATTTCAATTATTTTCTCTTCGAATATTTCTTTTATGAAAATAAAAGAGAGGGGATAAAATGACTTCCTCAAAATAAAGAAATGTTGGAGATTTAATATTAAAATCAAATAAGGATTTTATCCGGAGTTTTATCGCTATTTTGTTGAATTAGGAAAAATATGTGTTTTCCAAAATTGCATTATAGGCCTAAATAAATGTTCAACTTGTTTGCTATTTTTTTAGAGGACAGGGAAAATTTATTTCAGGATTTTTGGAGTCCGCTTAGTATTTCTTATTCTTGTTTTTCTGCGTGGATCTTTTTAAAAAGTCAACCAACTTAGTCGGACCGTACCCGACTAGAACTTTCGCGGCCCAGGCTTTATAAGCCGCCCCGCTGATCCCGCAGCCCACCCCAACCCACCCGCCGCCGCCATCGAACCCTAACCCTAACCCGCGCCACGCTGCGACCCCGCGTCGCCGGTGCCGCCAGACGCTGGCGCCGCCACACGCCGCTGCCGCCCTCGCCGCCGCCGGAGTTGACCGCCGCCGCCGCCGCTGCAATATGAACCGAGGTAGCTGCCGATTTTCGTCAGAAAACCGTTCGGTTTTTTTAGAAACCCCGATTATATTTTTAGATCGGTTTTGTTTTCTTTTCCGATTTAGTTATTTAGCGAACGCCCGTTCGTACATTCATTTTAACGAACGGTTTTCACTCGTTAACCGCAGACAGCGAAGGTTCGTTCGTTAGCCTGTTCGTCAGTTTTTCTTTTTCCAGGGTTTTTCCGCGATTATTTCGATCATGATTTCTGACCCGATTTTCGTTTTAGTTTATCTTTTCGCTTGTTTATCGGAATCAGGCGATTCAAGCGCCTAGATCTTCGTCTTGAAGCCCTCTTTCTGTTTAACCAACTTGAACAAGATTTTGCTACTGTAAAATTTTACTTAAGTAGAGATTAGTAAATGGATCTTGTTTCTTTCGTAGTTTGAGTTTCCTTGCTTCGTTTGATTTGATTCTTTTGCAAACCGGAGCTCTTAAGTTGAACTTTCTGGTTAGATTTCTTATTTGAGTTTTACCCATGCTTCTATTTGAGTGCTTATTGTTTGTTTGTTTGATTGCGATAGAGTACCCGGAGTGCGAAGCATGCTACTACGAGTCTCTAGGTTTCACGGATCATCAGAAAGGCAAGTAACACTTTGATCATACCTTTTTACTACCCAGTTTTATTGCATTAGATCAATCCTCAAACAATTGCATGGTTAGGATTTGATTAACTTGTGGGTTTTCGGAAGTAGATGAGGTAGTACCTATTCACCTGCTTATTATCAAACCTATGGAGTTACTTCTACGTTGCTTATATTGCTATGCTATGCTACTAGACGTGGATTGGGTTTGAGTGTATCCATGACAGATGTGAGATTATTATTTAATGGTTAACTTAAGGTGGCTACTTTAATACACATCTGGGTGGAATGGTAGGGGCACCCTGGAGCACCCAGTGGTTTTCCTGGGCACCTGGAGAACCCAGTGCTTGCCCAAGGGGATCCTGGAGGACCCGTGTGATCACCCTATGGAATGCCACCCAGGCTCAAAGGGATCATAAGATTATTCATGCTAGAAACTTCCGTGTGCAGCCACAAGCCATTATGGGCTCTGGCATAGTTAAGTTGTGTGAAGCTCTCGAAGAGGTAGACTAGCAGATGTAGTGGGTTGTAGGTGGTATGGTCCATCCAGAGTAGAGAGTTAATGCTTCAAAAAGACTATGTCTCGAATCTCCAACCATGGATGTGTTCGAGTCTTGTGGGGAGAAGTGCGCAATCCTCTGCAGAGTGTATAAACTAATCATGGTTAGCCGTGTCCCCGGTTATGGACGTTTTGAGTATCTAGTTCTTGGATTATTATGTTGATCTCATCACCCTTATTATAACTTGATTGGGTTTAATGATGGTGTTTAATTGGGATTGAGTTGGAGGAACCTACTCAATGTTTAACAACCACCATGATAGTTAAATAAAATTTATTCCTTTGTTCTAGGGAAAAATTGGCTTTATGCAAAACTGTAACCGTAGAGCTTACCACCAGCCAAATATGCATGTAGTGATAGCAACTATTCTGTTCATTACTCTCTTGTGTTACATTGCCAGCATATTCCATGTGCTGACCCGTTTTCGGGCTGCAACGTTCATGTTGCATACTTTTAAGACGACGAGTAAGGAGCCATAGGTCGTTGTCTTTCACTCAGTGATACCGTTGGAGTTGATGGACTCACTTTATCTTCCAAGCCTTCCGCTGTTATTGTTTTAGATGGCCTTAATCCATATTTATTGTAATAAGTTCTCTTTGAGACATTCGATGTAATAAGTGTGTGATAGCTACTCTGTTATAAATCCTCAAGTATTGTGTGTGTCAGCATTACCGATCCAGGGATGGCACTGATGCACAGAGATCAGACTGTTTGAGGTCTGGTCGCTACAAGATGGTATCAGAGCACATGCTG
This sequence comes from Triticum urartu, assembly GCF_056163025.1. Taxonomy (NCBI): domain Eukaryota; kingdom Viridiplantae; phylum Streptophyta; class Magnoliopsida; order Poales; family Poaceae; genus Triticum; species Triticum urartu. Next base: position 487,347,263 of record NC_141878.1, read on the forward strand.
ACTGTAGGACATGACCACTAAGCTAGAACCCTAGATCACTACTCTCTTCTCATTTCTAACTCCTCTCCCTTTTTCTATTCTTTAGGATGGCAGATACAAGGAACAAGTTCACTCAACCGGATGAAGATACACCTTTTGGACGGCACTTGAAGGAAGTTACTAGATACCTGAACATCGGAATACCAAGCTTCACCCGGACCTACAATGCCACTTTACCAGAAGAGGAGCATTGGATGATTCGAGTTCAAGTTCCAGGAAGGACATTCATGCCAGTCACGGAGCCCATAGAGTTTTCCTTTGATTCACCAACCTGGAGTCTAGGAAAGAGCATGGCAGCCCACATCACGATGGGACTGATACGTCTCCGTCATATCTACTTTTCCAAACACTTTTGCCCTTGTTTTGGACTCTAACTTGCATGATTTGAATGGAACTAACCCAGACTGACGCTGTTTTCAGCAGAATTACCATGGTGTTATTTATGTGCAGAAACAAAAGTTCTCGGGATGACCTGAAACTTCACGGGACAACTTTTCGGAAAATTTAAAAAATCCTTGCAAAAGATGAAGGCCAGGGGTCCCACCACCTGTCCACGAGGGTGGGGGCGCGCCCCCTAGAGCTGCTCCGACTCCAACTCCAACTCTATATATTGTGTTTCGGGGAGAAAAAAATCAGAGAGAAGAATCCATCGCGTTTTACGATACGGAGCCGCCGCCAAGCCCTAAAACCTCTCGAGAGGGCTGATATGGAGTCCGTTCGGGGCTCCGAAGAGGGGAATCCGTCGCCATTGTCATTATCAACCATCCTTCATCACCAATTTCATGATGCTCACCGCCGTGCGTGAGTAATTGCATCGTAGGCTTGCTGGACGATGATGGGTTGGATGGGATCTATCATGTAATCAAGTTAGTTTTGTTAGGGTTTGATCCCTAGTGTCCACTATGTTCTGAGATTGATGTTGCTATGACTTTGCTATGCTTAATGCTTGTCACTAGGGCCCGAGTGCCATGATTTCAGATCTGAACCTATTATATTTACATCAATATATGAGAGTTCTAGATCCTATCTTGCAAGTCTATAGTCACCTATTATGTGTTATGATCCGTTAACCCTGAAGTGAAAATAATCGGGATACTTACCGGTGATGACCGTAGTTTGAGGAGTTCATGTATTCACTATGTGTTAATGCTTTGTTCTGGTACTCTATTAAAAGGAGGCCTTGATATCTCTTAGTTTCCGTAAGGACCCCGCTGCCACGGGAGGGTAGGACAAAAGATGTCATGCAAGTTCTTTTCCATAAGCACGTATGACTATATTCGGAATACATGCCTACATTACATTGATGAACTGGAGCTAGTTCTGTGTCACCCTAGGTTATGACTGTTACATGATGAACCGCATCCGGCATAATTCTCCATCACCGATCCATTGCCTACGAGCTTTCCATATATTGTTCTTCTCTTATTTACTTTTCCGTTGCTATTGCTATCATCACTACAAAATATCAAAAACATTACTTTTGCTACCGTTACCACTACTATCATATTACTTTGCTACTAAACACTTTGCTGCAGATACTAAGTTTCCAGGTGTGGTTGAATTGACAACTCAGCTGCTAATACTTGAGAATATTATTTGGCTCCCCTTGTGTCGAATCAATAAATTTGAGTTGAATACTCTACCCTCGAAAACTGTTGCGATCCCCTATACTTGTGGGTTATCAAGACTATTTTCTGGCGCCGTTGCCGGGGAGCATAGCTCTATTCTTTGAGTCACTTGGGATTTATATCTGCTTATCATTATGAAGAACTTGAAAGATCCAAGAACCAAGATTTATCCCTCAACTACGAGGGGAGGTAAGGAACTACCATCTAGCTCTGCACTGGATTCACCTTCTGTTTTGAGTAAGCTCGCGACACCTAAACCTGCTTCTGCTATTCGTTCTGATATGTCGCATGTTATTGATGATGCCACTTCTTCTGTACATGATACTTATGATGAAACTACTTCTATGCTTGATACTACTGTGCCACTTAGTGAATTTCTTGACGAACAACTTGCTAGGGCTAGAGAGATTGAAAATATTGAATCTGATAATACTGATGAAAGTGACGATGAAGATTTGCCTATTATTCCTAAGGGTTATGTTTTTGATAAAGAAGCTTCTTTAGCTATTTTAGGTTGCAAAGATAGATACGAACTCAAGAGGTTATTAGCTAAATGGAATCAGCAATCTCTAAATGCTAGAATGAAACCTGACCCTGCTTTTGCTACTTCACCTATCCTGATATAATTACTTTGGTTGAATCTGATCCTTTTCATGGCTATGAATCTGAAACTGTTGTGGCATACCTTACTAAATTAAATGATATAGCTACCCTGTTCACTAATGATGAGAGAACTTGCTACTTTTATATCCTTAAAATATTTCCGTTCTCATTAAAGGGTGATGCTAAGATATGGTTTAATTCTCTTGATCCTGGTTGTGTGCGTAGTCCCCAGTATATGATTTATTACTTCTCTGCTAAATATTTCCCTGCTCATAAGAAACAAGCTGCTTTAAGGGATATATATAATTTTGTGCAAATTGAAGAAGAGAGTCTCCCACAGGCTTGGGGTAGGCTTCTCCAATTACTTAATGCTTTGCCTGATCATCCTCTTAAGAAAAATGAAATACTTGATATCTTTTATAATGGACTAACCGATGCCTCCAGAGATTACCTGGATAGTTGTGCTAGTTCTGTTTTCAGGGAAAGAACACCGAATGAAGCTGAAATTCTATTGAATATTATGTTGACAAATGAAAATAATTGCACACCTCCGGAGCCAATTCCTGGGCCTATTCCCAAACCAACTCCGAAGAAGAGGGGTATTCTATTTCTCATTCCTGAAGATATGCAAGAGGCAAAGAAATCTATGAAAGAAAAAGGTATTAAAGCTGAAGATGTTAAGAATTTACCTCCTATTGAAGAAATACATGGTCTTAATTTACTGCCTGTTGAAGAAACATATGATCTTAATCCATTACCTATTGAAGAAACTCATGGTCTTGATAACCCGACACAGGTAGTAAAGGTAAATTCCCTCTATAGATATGATAAAGCTGAAATCCCATTTACTAAGTTTGCTAGCCCATGCTTAGATGAGTTTGATAAATTTATGGTTAAGCAAGAAGATTTAAATTCTTATTTTGGTAGACAATTGAAATACAATTCAAATATGCTTGAACACTTGGGTGATTATATGGCTAATGTCAAAGGTGAACTTAAACTTATTAGTAAACATGCTTCTATGGTTACCACTCAAGTAGAATAAGTACTTAAAGCTCAAAATGATTTGCTCAACGAATTGAATAGTAAGAATAATGATAATGCTGTTAAAGTTATGACTAGAGGTGGTAAAATGACTCAGGAACCTTTGTATCCTGAAGGCCATCCTAAGAGAAATGACCAAGATTCTCAGAGAAATAATATAGATGCACCTAGTCCTTCTAAAAGGAAGAAAAAGAAAAATGATAGGACCTTGCATGCTTCAAGTGAACCTATTGCTCAATGATACGTCCATTTTGCATCATGCTTTTATATCAATATTTATTGCATTATGGGCTGTTATTACACATTATGTCACAATACTTATGCCTATTCTCTCTTATTTTACAAGGTTTACATAAAGAGGGAGAATGCCGGCAGCTGGGATTCTGGCTGGAAAAGGAGCAAATGTTGGAGACCTATTCTGCATGGCTCCAAATGTCCTGAAACTTCACGGATGATGTTTCCCAAATAAATAAAAAACACTGAGCGCAAGAACTTCACCAGGGGGGCCACACCCTGCCCACGAGGGTGTGGGGCACGCCCCCTACCTCATGGGCCCCCTGGTGGCCCTCCGGTGATCATCTTCTGCTATATGGACTCTTTCGATGGGAAAATAGTCATAAGCCATCTTCTCAGACGAAACTCCGCCGCCACGAGGCGGAACCAATCTAGGGTTCTGGCGGGGCTGTTTTGCCGGTGAAACTTCCCTCCCGGAGGGGGAATTCATCGCCATCGTCATCACCAATGCTCCTCTCATCGGGAGAGGGCAATCTCCATCAACATCTTCATCAGCACCATCTCATCTCAAAACCCTAGTTTATCTCTTGTTTTCAATTCTTGTCTCCATGTCCGGGATTGGTGCTACTAGGTTGCTAGTAGTGTTAATTACTCCTTGTAGTTGATGCTAGTTGGTTTAATTAGTGGAAGATCATATGTTCAGATCCTATATGCACATTAATACCCCTCTGATTATGAACATGTTTATGCTTTGTTAGTTACTTTTGTTCCTGGGGACATGGGAGAAGTCTTGCTATTAGTAGTCATGTGAATTTGGTATTCGTTCGATATTTTGATGAGATGTATGTTGTCTCTCCACTAGTGGTGTTATGTGAATGTCGACTACATGACACTTCACCATTATTTGGGCCTAGAGGAAGGCATTGGGAAGTAATAAGTAAATGATGGGTTGCTAGAGTGACAGAACCTTAAACCCTAGTTTATGCGTTGCTTCGTAAGGGGCTGATTTGGATCCATATGTTTCATGCTATGGTTACGTTTACCTTAATACTTTTGTTGTATTTGCGGATGCTTGCAATAGAGGTTAATCATAAGTGGGATGCTTGTCCAAGTAAGGGCAACACTGTAACGCCCTCGATGCGGCTATATCTCCCACGTGTCGAAGCACGACTTAGAGGCATAACCGCATTGAAAGCAATGTCGCAAGTGAGGTAATCTTCACACAACCCATGTAATACATAAGGGAAAAAGATACATAGTTGGCTTACAATCGCCACTTCACACAATACATGGATAAAGCATTACATCATCCAAATACAATCAAGGTCCGACTACGGAACCAAAATAAAAGAAGAACCCCAAATGCGACAAGGTCCCCGATCGACCCGACTGGGCTCCACTACTGATCAACTAGAACGAAACAACACAAAGGACAAGATCTTCATCGAGCTCCTCCTTGAGCTCGGTTGCGTCATCTGCACAGTATCCTCGGCACCTGCAAGCTGGTTTTGGAAGTATCTGTGAGCCACGAGGACTCAGCAATCTCGCACCCTCGCGATCAAGACTATTTAAGCTTAAGGGTAAGGTAAAGGTATGAGGTGGAGCTGCAGCAAGCGACTAGCATATATGGTGGCTAACATACGCAAATGAGAGCGAGAAGAGAAGGCAAAGCACGATCGAGAAACTATGATCAAGAAGTGATCCTAGAACAACCTACGTCAAGCATAACTCCAACACCGTGTTCACTTCCCGGACTCCGCTGGAAAGAGACCATCACGGTTACACACGCGGTTGATGTATTTTTATTAAGATCAACTTCAGGTTTTCTACAACCGGACATTAACAAATTCCCATCTGCCCATAACCGCGGGCACGGCTTTCGAAAGTTCAAATCCCTGCAGGGGAGTCCCAACTTAGCGCATCACAAGCTCTCACGGTCAACAAAGGATATTCCTTCTAGCGGGAAGACCCGATCAGATTCGGAATCCCGGTTACAAGACATTTCGACAAGTTAAAACCAATCTAGCAACACCGCCCGAATGTGCCGACAAATCCCGATAGGAGCTGCAAATATCTCTTTCTCAGGGCACACTCAGATTTTCCTAGGTACGGGTAGGCCACCCCAGAGTTGCCCCTGGTGGCCACCGGCAGCTGACAGGTTGGACCAACACTCAGAGGAGCACTGGCCCGTGGGGGGTTAAAATGATGATGACCCTTGAGTCTGCAGAACCCAAGGGAAAGAAAAGGGTAGGTGGCAAATGGTAAAACCAATGTTGGGCATTGCTGGAGGAGTTTTACTCAAGGCGAACTGTCAAGGGGTTCCCATAATAGCCCAACCACGTAAGGAATGCAAAATCCGGGAACATAACACCGATATGACGGAAACTAGGGCGGCAAGAGTGGAACAAAACACCAGGCATAAGGCCAAGCCTTCCACCCTTTACCAAGTATATAGATGCATTAATTAAATAAGATATATTGTGATATCCCAACAAGTAAACATGTTCCAACAAGGAACAACATCTCCATGTTCCAACAAGGAACAAACTTCAAACTTCACCTGCAACTAACAACGCTATAAGAGGGGCTGAGCAAAGCGGTAACATAGCCAAACAACGGTTTGCTAGGACAAGGTGGGTTAGGGCTTGGTTCAATAATATGGGATGCATGATAAGCAAGTGGTAGGTATCGCAGCATAGGCATAGCAACAGAGCGAGCAACTAACAAGCAAAGATAGAAGTGATTTTGAGGGTATGGTCATCTTGCCTGAAATCCCGCAAGGAAGAAGAACGAGTCCATGAAGAAGACAAACGGACGTAGACGAACGGGTCCTCACAAACGCGACGTTATCGGAACAAACCCGAAGAATCAACACCGGAAAGAAACACACAACATAGTAAACAACTATCACACGATCATGGCATGATGCACAAACAATTATGATGCATGTCCGATTTAAGTATGCATGGCATGGCAACATGCACAAACAATCCTACAAACTAAGTGGAGCTCAATATGCATCGGGGTGCATATTGCCAAAATACCACATAACGTATTTAGTTCGATCTTGTTTATGTACCCAACAATATTAAATGTTGATTAACATGGCAAGAGGGTGAAGCAAAATAAAACCACCTATCTAGTCAAGTTTAAATGAGGCCGGAAGCAACGAACAACAATTCCGGTAAATCCCCATATGCATATATTAGGTTTGGTACTGTTCTACCCTAGACATAATTTTAGAGTTGTTAAGCATGCAAGGTGAAGCCACCATGTTAAACTAGGCAAAATTCTACCCCATATACATATAAAGTTTATTAAATTCGGAGTTACGGTTATTTAGTTATGAAATAAATCATTTTAGCAAGTTATTTAAGCAAATTTAAACAAACAACATTTTAAGCATTTTAAACATGGATGAAAATGACATATTATAAAACTAGACAAAATTCTAAGCAACTTTCATGTTAAGTTTGTTTAAATCCGATGCACGGTTGATGAATTATTAAATGCATGAAACTTAGGGGGTTATTCTGTAAAACTGCCAACTCTGGAAATTAGAAAAATCGTCCTCTCAGGAAAAAAACAACACGGGCCAGATCTGGGGCAAACTGGGCCTGGGGAACTGCTCATGCTGGAACAAGAGAGAGAAAGAGGAAAAAAAAGGGGCGCTGGTGCCTCACCATGGGCCGAGGCCCAGTTGGTGGGGAGGCTGCACGAGGGGCGCGCTAGGCCTCGGGCATGCTTGTGGCCCACGCGGGCATGTGCGGCAGCGGCCTGGTTCACGCTCACCCGAATCACAGAGGAAGGGGACGAAGCAGGTCGACAAAAACAGAGGATTGAGCGGGCCGCGCTTCGCCTTGGAGCAGGACGACGGCGGCGTCCTAGCGTGTCTCCGGTGAGGTCCAGTGCGCGGGATGGCTGGGGAGGCGGATCCGCAGCGGTGGAGGCTTGAGGCGCTGGTGCGGGCAAACCTCAACGACTCTATGGCACGGCATACTCCTGTCGACAGAGAAAGGAGAACAGAGAGAGATGAGAGAGGGAGAAACGGGAGGAGCACAGGAAGGAGAAGAAAGGGGCGACGCTCATCTGGATCGGGAGGAGTTCGGGCACGGGCACGAGGGCAGCGCAGTGGCTTGCGGGGGCTCCTCTCCTCTCGATGGAGCTCGGGAACGAGGGCACGGGGAGTAGCGGGGTGCATGCGCCTGGTAGTGCTCGACGGCGGAGGAGCTCCTCTCCTGTTGGGTTCGAGCGAGGCAACGAGGAGGAAGCAGGCGCGAGGTCGTGGCCTTGATCCATCCTGGATCGAGTGCCGGCTGGCTGCGGGAGAGATCGAATGTGGGGGCTGGCTGCGATGGGAGATGCAGTTGGATGGATGGATCGATCTAAAACAGTGGGGATTGGCCGGCGTTGAAAACAAGGAGAGTGGCGGCGGATGAGATGGATGGAAGGGACAAACTGCCTAGGATCTAGGGTTGGTCTAGTTTTAGACTAGGGGGTGTATATATAAGGAGAGAGGGAGAGTTTAGGGGCTAATCCGTCCCTCCAATTAAAATTGAGTGGCCGAGATAAATAGACTAGGAAGTACAAATACGAAAACGGTGACATTTTGTAGATGTTTGGGGATGATCCGGATCTAACGGTGACGACTGTCCGGGTCGGGCACGTGACAGCTTTCAGGCGCGCGCGCGAGGAGGGCCGCGGGCTGACGAGAGAGGTTAGGTTGGACCTGGCGGTAGGTCGTGGGCTGTGTAGACGGTCTTGAGCTAAGAGAAGAGAAGAGAGGGAGAGTTGCAGCCCGACACGGTTTTCGGAGACCGAAAACGTCCGACGTTAGACCGGCTATACTGCCGCTATAGTTATCCGTTGGGGCGTCAAACGAACTCCGAATGCGATGAAATTTGACAGGCGGTCTATCTACACTATAATAAGACCACACGTCAACTCTCAACCCATTCCGAGAACATTTTCCGGCCACTTATAAAATACTATTTCGGACATGCCGCGGGCGCGTGCAAGTGTGACTGGAGTTAGAACGGGCAACGGAAGGAACTGGGAAACCCGGACAGATGCGAGTTTCGAAAACATGATGATGCAATGCAGATGATGATATGGTAAGATGCGACACGCAAGCAAATGACAAGGCAACAACAGCGAATAACTGGAAGACACCTGGCACATCGGTCTCGGGGCGTCACAACACTCCACCACTACGAGAGGATCTCGACCCGAGATCCTAGGGATGGCACTATTGGGAAAAGGAAGAGTTAGAGAAAAGGTAAAACTAAGTTGCTTCTCTGACAAATGAGTGAAACCAAAGAACCTTGCGAGGTTGAACACATTGAAAGAAAGGATACAACGGAGATGAACAGAGTTGAAGCACTCCGTTTGAAAAGAAAGGAATTGAATAAGAAGTTGATTAAGTGATAGAACTTGAAAAGAGGGCACGACACTCCGGTTAAATGGATAAGCACGACAAGAGCATGGTCCTGACACATTCGAGATGATGGGTTGAAAAGATGAGCATCACAATGCCTCCGGAATAAAAGTAAGAATGGAATGAAGTGAACGAAGGGAAACAAGGTCTTGAGGGAGCATGCTTACAACAAAAGCTAGAACGGAGTTGTTGGAAAACCAACAACGAAAAGAATAATCTTGATATGGTCTTATGGAATACATCTCAAATTATGAGGTGACAACCTGCCACTCACGGAAAAAGAATTGGATTGATATCAACAAGGAGACGAGAAAGTATTTCACCAGGAGGATAAAGAAGAACTTGGGTCCTTTATAAGCGCCATAGATAGCAACAAACCTTAGGGAAGGCTTTAGGTGAAATATAACCCAAGATAATTCCAATGAAGAGATTGATGGATTTAAAATATCTCATTCTTGACAAGATGTGAATCATGAAACACGAACTCAAATTGACAAGAATGACATAACACCACCTCAAAAGATTAGATAGGAAGAACTGCACTCCGGATTACAAGATGAAGAATGCTTGAACTCCTCTGAAAAGAATCTCAATGAACACTTCGAGAAGGAATTAAATCCTTTATGAACCGTCATGTAGAGCCTCCATGAAGAACTCCGGTAAACAAAAGAATGGTCAAACAAAAGGAAAGAGAAGTCGAAAACACAAGTTGAATCCTTGTAACGATTTAGATGAATCTCCGTTGTGAAATAATTGAGAGAACTTGGAACTCCGAGAAAAGAAAGATGAATCAAGTGAAACCGCGAATTTGATGAACCTCCAGAATAAGGAATTGAATTTACTCGATGAAACAAGAATAAGAATTACATTATGCTTATCCTTCATCAGTTAAATTGATGACAAACAGTGGATTTGGCATAGTACTTATTCTCGTAGAAAGGATTAAGATAGATATTGTGCAAACTCGAAGAGGCCTTCGATGATCCACTGGTAGGATTTGAAAGAACGGAAGTATGATAACGTAAGAAGAGGAATCTTGAACAAACAACCGTAAGGATTGAAAAAGAATGAATAAAAGATAACGAATCACCGGGAAGAATTATGAAATGAACGAAGATACTTGAGACAATCTAGATACATGAGAATGAAGAGATCACGAATTGATTACAGGATATTTGAATGATGCACCGGTAAGATTAGGAGAATGATAGCTGAAAGCTGAGAATGAATAAATCTTCTGAAATGATGGGCTTTGGAGAATCAAACAGAAAAGACTCTTGAATTGGTCCGGAAGGATAAAAAGAATTTCCACAATCAAAACCAATTATGAGAGGATGGCCTCAAACTAGAATCACGAATCTTGAAGAGGATGGAGCAAGGTTTAAGAGAAACTCTTCTTCGGTCTTCAAAATCTGAGAATGACGACGAGAAACACCACCAATAATTATTGAGGCACTCCGGAATGAAGAATGGAAAAGTTGAGCCAACGATGAAAAGAATTTGGAAGATCTTGGAGAAAAACATAAGACTGATGATAATTCATTCTTATGTCAAACTTCGAAAAGAATTTGAGAGTAACGCTGGAAAAATAAGAAGAGTCAGGTAAGATCCTGGGAAAAGACCTGTGGGTTAGGGCCCACTCAAAAGAAAACACCGTTGAACAATTTACAAGAGAGAAAGCACCGGTTGAATTGAATGGCTTGAATAAGATAGCATTCCTGAAAGATCTTGACAGAATGAGAATAAAATCCAACATCTTCTGAGGTATCTTCAGCACTCCGGAACAATAGAATAGCAAGCGGTGAAAGATTATGAGGTGCACCGGCATGAGAAGGTATTGGGCAAAAAGAAAAGGAGTATGCTCAATACCAAAGCTTGAATTAAATCCACCGGAGAAGAAAATGAGTGACGAGAGACAAACTTGAAGCTTCGTTAGCATCTTCTTGAGAATCACCGGATAAGGATATCGATAGAAAAGGAATGGAGAAGCTTCCCATTAATAAAAGGATACTTGAATAAGAAATCTGAATCCTTGAAGAAAAAGGGTGGGTGGGTGGGAAAACAAAGACAACTTGGGATGCATGAAACGAACACCGTTGAGAAGAAATGATAATTGATCTTACTGATGTTGAAATGATCAGATCCACTAGAAGAGAAAACACGCCGGTTGCAAAGGGTTGACATGACAATCTCGATTACCAAGAAGGATTAGTATTCACATAGGAATATGAGAACACCACTTAGACACGGGATGATATCAACATTTGACTTCGAAGCAACTCGAATACCACAACTAAAAACAAAACAAGGATTGGCTTGCAGAATAAGCCGGAACAAACATATGATAGAGATTTCGTCCGAAGTTTTCGTGGTGGGGCCTACACGGGCTCGATCGTACAGCACCATCATGTACAAGGCAGTGCACATGACATACGAAGCGTCCCCGAGTCGGCATAGCCAAGGACTCTTTAAGACACAACGAAACCACTGTAAAACCAACCGTGAATAGGCGGACCACTAGACGTCGAACCCCAATTTCGTATCATACATCTGTTGGAAAGATATCCTACGAGCTACTTGAATTCCCACTTATAAACTCCTGAAACTTTCTGGTTATGCAATCAGGTGTTGGGGATACAGGGGAAGCATAATATCTCACCCAAAACTAGCAAAACCTACATCCAGCTGTATCCATCCTTCAACACATAACCAAGAAACCTTCGGAAATCATCTACCTCAACCTTCGAAAAGCATCCATTATACGAGTTATGGCAATACTCCCGAACTCCCGCCCCAGTATTGGGTGGCGTCGAGGTTATCTCACCAACAACTGCATAAAAGAGATTTTCGATGTCGGCGAAATTAAACTCAGGTATTCCAGAACTGCAACGATAAAATTGTGACGACAACACCTCGGAGCTCAACTCCCTGCGACACTGCCACAACCCCTAAATGATAGGAAGCACCAATAACAATGTTCTCATCACAAAACCATCGGAATGATTCCAAGATACCTGTGTGATCCTAAAATTTTTTTTAGTGAAAATTGAGAAGAGAAGAGTCAAAACTCTACATCAGGATGCCTTACCAGAGCGATGAAGGGACTGGGGAGTAAAAAGAATTCCTAAACTCTCCGATATATAATTCCTAAATGACTCAAAACATTTTTCTAGACTCAACAATGGCTGCTAATTCGATCAAGCAATGGGGCTCCTAAGGTCGGGGAAGGCTCTGATTACCAACTTGTAACGCCCTCGATGCGGCTATATCTCCCACGTGTCGAAGCATGACTTAGAGGCATAACCGCATTGAAAGCAATGTCGCAAGTGAGGTAATCTTCACACAACCCATGTAATACATAAGGGAAAAAGATACATAGTTGGCTTACAATCGCCACTTCACACAATACATGGATAAAGCATTACATCATCCAAATACAATCAAGGTCCGACTACGGAACCAAAATAAAAGAAGAACCCCAAATGCGACAAGGTCCCCGATCGACCCGACTGGGCTCCACTACTGATCAACTAGAACGAAACAACACAAAGGACAAGATCTTCATCGAGCTCCTCCTTGAGCTCGGTTGCGTCATCTGCACGGTATCCTCGGCACCTGCAAGCTGGTTTTGGAAGTATCTGTGAGCCACGGGGACTCAGCAATCTCGCACCCTCGCGATCAAGACTATTTAAGCTTAAGGGTAAGGTAAAGGTATGAGGTGGAGCTGTAGCAAGCGACTAGCATATATGGTGGCTAACATACGCAAATGAGAGCGAGAAGACAAGGCAAAGCACGATCGAGAAACTATGATCAAGAAGTGATCCTAGAACAACCTACGTCAAGCATAACTCCAACACCGTGTTCACTTCCCGGACTCCGCCGGAAAGAGACCGTCACGGTTACACACGCGGTTGATGTATTTTAATTAAGATCAACTTTAGGTTTTCTACAACCGGACATTAACAAATTCCCATCTGCCCATAACCGCGGGCACGGCTTTTGAAAGTTCAAATCCCTGCAGGGGAGTCCCAACTTAGCCCATCACAAGCTCTCACGGTCAACGAAGGATATTCCTTCTAGCGGGAAGACCCGACCAGACTCGGAATCCCGGTTACAAGACATTTCGACAAGTTAAAACCAATCTAGCAACACCGCCCGAATGTGCCGACAAATCCTGATAGGAGCTGCACATATCTCTTTCTCAGGGCACACTCAGATTGTCCTAGGTACGGGTAGGCCACCCCAGAGTTGCCCCTGGTGGCCACCTGCAGCTGACAGGTTGGACCAACACTCAGAGGAGCACTGGCCCGGGGGGGGGGGGTTAAAATGATGATGACCCTTGAGTCTGCAGAACCCAAGGGAAAGAAAAGGGTAGGTAGCAAATGGTAAAACCAATGTTGGGCATTGCTGGAGGAGTTTTACTCAAGGCGAACTGTCAAGGGGTTCCCATAATAGCCCAACCGCGTAAGGAACGCAAAATCCGGGAACATAACACCGATATGACGGAAACTAGGGCGGCAAGAGTGGAACAAAACACCAAGCATAAGGCCGAGCCTTCCACCCTTTACCAAGTATATAGATGCATTAATTAAATAAGATATATTGTGATATCCCAACAAGTAAACATGTTCCAACAAGGAACAACATCTCCATGTTCCAACAAGGAACAAACTTCAATCTTCACCTGCAACTAACAATGCTATAAGAGGGGCTGAGCAAAGCGGTAACATAGCCAAACAACGGTTTGCTAGGACAAGGTGGGTTAGGGCTTGGTTCAATAATATGGGAGGCATGATAAGCAAGTGGTAGGTATCGCAGCATAGGCATAGCAACAGAGCGAGCAACTAGCAAGCAAAGATAGAAGTGATTTCGAGGGTATGGTCATCTTGCCTAAAATCCCGCAAGGAAGAAGAACGAGTCCATGAAGAAGACAAAGGGACGTAGACGAACGGGTCCTCACAAACGCGACGTTATCGGAACCAACCCGAAGAATCAACACTGGAAAGAAACACACAACATAGTAAACAACTATCACACGATCATGGCATGATGCATAAACAATTATGATGCATGTCCGGTTTAAATATGCATGGCATGGCAACGTGCACAAACAATCCTACAAACTAAGTGGAGCTCATTTAGTTCAATCTTGTTTATGTACCCAACAATATTAAATGTTGATTAACATGGCAAGAGGGTGAAGCAAAATAAAACTACCTATCTAGTCAAGTTTAAATGAGGCCGGAACAACGAACAACAATTCCGGTAAATCCCCATATGCATATATTAGGTTTGGTACTGTTCTGCCCTAAACATAATTTTAGAGTTGTTAAGCATGCAAGGTGAAGCCACCATGTTAAACTAGGTAAACTTCTACCCCATATGCATATAAAGTTTATTAAATTCGGAGTTACGGTTATTTAGTTATGAAATAAATCATTTTAGCAAGTTATTTAAGAAAATTTCAACAAACAACATTTTAAGCATTTTAAACATGGATGAAAATGACATATTATAAAACTAGACAAAACTCTGAGCAACTTTCATGTTAAGTTTGTTCAAATCCGATGCACGGTTGATGAATTATTAAATGCATGAAACTTAGGGGGTTATTCTGTAAAACTGCCAACTCTGGAAATTAGAAAAATCGTCCTCTCAGGAAAAAAACAACACGGGCCAGATCTGAGGCAAACTGGGCCTGGGGAACTGCTCATGCTGGGCCAACAGAGAGAAAGAGGAAAAAAACAAGGGGCGCTGGTGCCTCACCATGGGCCGAGGCCTAGTTGGTGGGGAGGCTGCACGAGGGGCGCGCTGGGCCTCGGGCATGCTTGTGGCCCATGCGGGCATGTGCGGCAGCGGCCTGGTTCACGCTCGCCCGAATCACAGAGGAAGGGGACGAAGCAGGTTGACGAAAACAGAGGATCGAGCGGGCCGTGCTTCGCCTTGGAGCAGGACGACGGCGGCGTCCTAGCGCGTCTCCGGCGAGGTCCAGTGCGCGGGATGGCTGGGGAGGCGGATCCGCAGCGGTGGAGGCTTGAGGCGCTTGTGCGGGCAAAGCTCGGCGACGCCATGGCACGGCGTACTCTTGTCGATAGAGAAAGGAGAACATAGAGAGATGAGAGAGGGAGAAACGGGAGGAGCACAGGAAGGAGAAGAAAGGGGCGACGCTCATCTGGATCGGGAGGAGTTCGGGCACGGGCATGAGGGCAGCGCAGTGGCTTGCGGGGGCTCCTCTCCTCTCGATGGAGCTTGGGAACGAGGGCATGGGGAGTAGCGGGGAGCAGGTGCCTGGTGGTGCTCGACGGCGGAGGAGCTCCTCTCCTGTTGGGTTCGAGCGAGGCAACAAGGAGGAAGCAGGCGCGAGCCCGTGGCCTTGATCCATCCTGGATCGAGTGTCGGCTGGCTGCGGGAGAGATCGAACGTGGGGGCTGGCTGCGATGGGAGATGCAGTTGGATGGATGGATCGATCTAAAACAGTGGGGATTGGCCGGCGTTGAAAACAAGGAGAGTGGCGGCGGATGAGATGGATGGAAGGGACAAACTGCCTAGGATCTAGGGTTGGTCTAGTTTTAGACTAGGGGTATATATATAAGGAGAGAGGGAGAGTTTAGGGGCTAATCCGTCCCTCCAATTAAAATCAAGCGGTCGAGATAAATAGACTAGGAAGTCCAGATACGAAAACGGTGACATTTTGTAGATGTTTGGGGATGATCCGGATCTAACGGAGATGACTGTTCGGGTCGGGTACGAGATAGCTTTCGGGCGCGCGCACGAGGAGGGCCGCGGGCTGACGAGAGAGGTTAGGTTGGACCTGGCGGTAGGTCGTGGGCTATGTAGACGGTCTCGAGCTAAGAGAAGAGAAGAGAGGGAGAGTTGCAGCCCGACACGCTTTCCGGAGACCGAAAACGTCCGACGTTAGACCGGCTATACTGCCGCTATAGTTATCCGTTGGGGCGTAAAACGAACTCCGAATGCGATGAAATTTGACAGGCGGTCTATCTACACTATAATAAGACCACATGTCAACTCTCAACCCATTCCGAGAACATTTTCCGGCCACTTATAAAATACTATTTCGGACATGCCGCGGGCGCGTGCAAGTGTGACTGGAGTCAGAACGGGCAACAGAAGGAACTGGGAAACCCGGACGGATGCGAGTTTCGAAAACATGATGATGCAATGCAGATGATGACACGGTAAGATGCGACACGCAAGCAAATGACAAGGAAACAACAGCGAATAACTGGAAGACACCTGGCACATCGGTCTCGGGGCGTCACAAACACCCAAGCACCGGTCCACCCACATACCAAATTATCAAAGTACCAAACGCGAATCATATGAACGTGATGAAAACTAGTTTGACGATATTCCCATGTGTCCTCGGGAGCTCTTTACATCATATAAGAGTTTGTCCAGGCTTGTCCTTTGCTACAAAAAGGATTGGGCCACCTTGCTGCACCTTATTTACTTTTGTCACTTGTTGCTCATTATAAATTATCTTATCACAAAACTATCTGTTACCACTTTTTTCAGTACTTGCAGAGAATACCTTGCTAGAAACCGCTTATCATTTCCTTCTGCTCCTTGTTGGGTTCGACACTCTTACTTATCGAAAGGACTACGATAGATCCCCTATACTTGTGGGTCATCAAGACTCTTTTCTGGCGCCGTTGCCGGGGAGTGAAGCGCCTTTGGTAGGTGGAATTTGGTAAGGAAAAATTTATATAGTGTGCTTAAATTTAATGTCACTTGTTACTATGGACAGTAATCCTCTGAGGGGCTTGTTCGGGGTATCTTCACCCCGACCAGTAGAACAAAGAGTTTCTCCTCAACCTACTGAACCTACTGAAAATGAAAATGCTTGCTTTGAAATTCCTTCGGGTATGGTAGAAAAACTGCTAGCTAATCCTTTTCTAGGAGATGGAACAAAATTTCCTGATGAGCATCTAATATATGTGGATGAAGTTTGTGGATTATTTAAGCTTGCAGGTGTACCCGGAGATGTTGTTAAGAAGAAGGTCTTCCCTTTATCTTTGAGGCGAGATGCATCGACATGGTATAGGCTATGTGATGATATGGAGTCTTGGAACTACAAACGATTGAAATTGGAATTTCATCAAAAGTTTTATCATATGCATCTTGTTCATCGTGATCGCAATTATATATGTAATTTTTGGCCTCGCGAAGGAGAAAGCATCGCTCAAGCTTGGGGGAGGCTTAAATCAATGTTATATTCATGCCCCACTCATGAGCTCTCAAGAGAAATGATTATTCAAAAATTTTATGCTCGGCTTTCTGGTAACAATCGCACCATGCTTGATACTTCTTGTGCTGGCTGTTTTATGATGAAGACTATTGAATTCAAATGGGATTTATTGGAAAGAATTAAACACAACTCCGAAGATTGGGACCTCGACAATGGTAAGAAGTCAGGTATGACACCTAGTTTTGATTGTGTCAAATCTTTTATGGATACCGATATTTTTCGTAAATTTAGCACTAAATATGGACTTGACTCTGAGATAGTAGCTTCTTTCTGTGAATCTTTTGCTACTTATGTTGATCTCCCCAAGAAGAAGTGGTTTAAATATCATCCTCCCATAGAAGTAAAAGTAGCTGCACCTATTAAAGTTGAAGAAAAGACTATTACTTATAATGATCCTATTGTTCCTACTTCTTATGTTGAGAAACCACCTTTCTCTGTTAGGATAAAGGATCATGCTAAAGCTTCAACTGTGGTTCGTAAAAGCAATATTAAAACATATACACCTCCTGAGCTAGTTAAAGTTGAACCTAATATTGCTATTGTTAAAGATCTCTTGTTTGATAATATAGATGGGCATGTTATTTATTTCTGTAATGAAACTGCTAGAATTGCTAAACCCTGTGATACAAATAAACCTAGACCTGTGGTAGTGATACGTCCTTTTTGCATCATGCTTTTATATCAATATTTATTGCATTATGGGCCGTTATTACACATAATGTCACAATACTTATGCCTATTCTCTCTTATTTTACAAGGTTTACATAAAGAGGGAGAATGCCGGCAGCTGGGATTCTGGCTGGAAAAGGAGCAAACATTAGAGACCTATTCTGCACAGCTCCAAAAGTCCTGAAACTTCATGGATGATGTTTCCCAAATTTATAAAAAATATTGAGCGCAAGAACTTCACCAGGGGGGCCACACCCTGCCCACAAGGGTGGGGTGCGCCCTACCCCCTGGGCGCGCCCCCTTCCTCGTGGGCCCCCTGGTGGCCCTCAAGTGACCATCTTCTGGTATATGGACTCTTTCGATGGGGAAAAAAATCATAAGCCATCTTGTCGGACGAAACTCGAGTTAATTGCACAGAATTACCACAATTGGGGCATTGGAAGCAGATTGGTACCAAGATTGGGACGAGCCGTTGCAAAAAAGACTAAAAGTGCATTTTATACGTATTGACGGTGTATCACTACCCCTTAGGTGCCGACGTGGCATGTTTTTTGCGGAAAACCCCCTCATGTTGTATGTAATCACAAAAATGCCCATTTTTTTGCGGGAAAAAGGCTCCATGAGAGGCATTCTTTTTTGTTCGCAATTTTCCACCACCGAATCTGGACTGGTCTGAAATTTTCGGCCATTTGAACAAATAAATAAAAGAAACAAAAAATCAGGAGAGGCGGGAATCGAACCTGCGAACTGCAGTGGACGGGCGTTTGAACACAGGCGTTCCCTTTCTTATACCATGTCTGAATCGTTGGGCCGGCCCACCGAGGCCTGCATTTTTTTCGATTCGCACCTAACTGCCGCTTGTGTTGGGCTCGTTCGTTGCCCCTATTCGTTTCATTTCTCTTATGCTTTTAGAATGTGCGGTGAACATTTTTTTAATATACGTTGAACACTTTTTCTGCTTATAGTGAACATTTTTCAATGCACGATGAACCTTTCTTTACAAATGGTGAACATTTTCTTAATATAATAAACTTTGGTAATATCCGTTGAACATATTTGCAATGCAAATTGAACATTTTTGTACTATAGGTTGTTCAATTTTCTTACGATAAGGAACATTTTACTTAATTCATGGTAACATTTTTTGTAATTTATGGTGACATTTTATTAATACACGGTGAGTTTCAAGATTGTTATGGCGAATATTTTCTTAATACATGGTGAAATTTTTGTATTTCACAAAATGTTCAGTATGTATTAAAACTTATTGTGTAAAGTCAATTTGCATTTCCAGAATCACTTGATTATTTTAATAAAAGTTGAAAAGTTTTAATACATTTCTCAAATTTATTATGATTACACAATTATTTTTAATACATGTTCTGTGCCATGTTTCTAAAATTAAATGCATTTAAAATTATATGTTCAACTTTTAATGCATTGATTGCAAGAATGATTAAGGAACCGGGGCAAAAAGTTCTTGAAACTCATCCTGTATCAAGAAAATGTTCACCATAAATTACAAAAAGTTCACCGCGCATTATGTAAAATGTTCATCATATCTTAAGAAAAACTTCAAGATATATTACAAAAATCTTCGACTTGCATTCAAAATATATTCAACGTTTATTATAATGGAGAAAATGTTAATCATTTGTAAAGAAAAAGTTGACAACCTGTATTAAAAAATTGTGTAATCTTAATAAATTTTAGAAATGCATTAAAACTGTTCAACTTTTATAAGAAATTCATTAAAACTTCTATAATAAATTTAGAAAATGTTCACCATAAATTACAAAAAGTTCACCGCGCATTCTAAAAGCATAAGAGAAATGAAACGAATAGTAACCGGGGTAACGAACGAGCCCAACACAAGCGGCAGTTAAGTGCGAATCGAAAAAAAAATGCAGGCCTCGGTGGGCCGGTCCAGCGCTTCAGTCATGGTATAAGAAAGGGAATGCCTGTGTTCAAACACGAGCTGCACTGTGGCGTGGTGGTTAGCGCGTGGTGCCCGTGCACTGCAGGTCCCAGGTTCGATTCCCGCCTCGCCTGATTTTCTGTTTCATTTATTTATTTGTTCAAGTGGCGGAAAATTTCAAACCAGTCCAGATTCGATGATGGAAAATTGTGAACAAAAAGAAGAATGCCTCTCATGGAGCTTTTTTCCCGCAAAAAAATTGGGCATTTTTGTGGTTACGTACAACGTAAGGGGGTTTTCTGCAAAAAACATGCCACGTCGGCACCTGGCGGGCGGGCCCTGCCGGTCAGATACACTGTCAATACGTATAAAACACACTTTTAGTCTTTTTTACAACGGCTCGCCCAAATCTTGGTACTGATACGTAAAAATTACCAATCTTGATACCAATCTGCTTCTAATGCCCCAATTGTGGTACTTCTGTGCAATTTACTCATGAAACTCCGCCGCCACGAGGCGGAACCTTGGCGTGTCAGGACCCCGATTCCAAGTCACACCGATCTAGCATGTAACACCTCATATCACTTTGCGGCCTCACGCACGGTATCCCCACGGGTGTTGCCTTACCATGGCCTGGGACCGTTTGCGCCTTTTGGCTCACGTATATGATAGTGTCGCTAGCATCCATATGACAAAGAACCCGGGCCGACATGACTAGTCGTGAACCCAAAGTGACAACTTACGGGGATAGGCATACATGAATCAACATCGAGCATGTCGGTCAGCAGCGTGTGATTCCGGGCTGTAGCATTGGGCTAACAGGACTCCGTTGAACTGGGCTATAGCAGGCTAGGTAGGACTCTGGATGTCACCACATGACATTTCACCGAAGGGACAGACACAGGAACGAAGTGAATCACATGCCGGCGAGTCAAGTGTTTCAGAGCAGTAATGCTGGGCTAGCAGGACTCCGGTGAACCGGGCTGTAGCGGACTACTATGGATCATGGAAACACAAGACTACATTTCCCCATAAGAGAGGCTACCAAGGATAAACAACTAGGTTGTCGGATCCCACACATACCAAGCATTTCAATCATACACACAATATGCTCAATATGTGCAAT
Organism: Triticum urartu; assembly: GCF_056163025.1. Lineage (NCBI taxonomy): Eukaryota > Viridiplantae > Streptophyta > Magnoliopsida > Poales > Poaceae > Triticum > Triticum urartu. The sequence goes on from NC_141878.1 coordinate 487,368,230, forward strand.
ACAACATGGCATCACAACAAGATTCTATGACTCGGAGTATTTATCCATTAGGCCCCGAGGAGCGAGATATTACAAACATGGGTCTCATGACCCAACAATCATAGCATACAAACAAAGCACATGCGGAAGCTTAACATGTCTGAGTACAGACATCTATAAATGAAAAAGGCTGAGAAGCCTAACTATCTACCAGATCCTGCCGAGGGCACAAGATCGTAGCTGAGGTAACAAGCTAAAAGTTGAAGTCCAAGCGGAACTACTAGCGAGACTGAAGTCTCTCTACAAAAACATAAATTAAGCAAACGTGAGTACAATTGTACCCAGCAAGACTTACATCAGAACTAGCTACATATGCATCGGTATCAACAAAGGGGTGGTGGAGTTTGACTGCAGCAAGCCATCTTTGACTCAGTGGCTAACCTGAACTACGACTGCAAGTAACTCTTTTGAGGTGGCGCACACGAGTCCACAAATTCACCATACCAATACACCACTATGGATCCGCTCCCGTCTCCCTGCGAGAACGCCATCCATAGCACTCACACTTATCTTGCGCATTTTAGAGTATCCACTTTCACTTGTCTATGAACTATGCAAGGGATCCAAGTTTCCATATCCGAGGAATCCGGCTATTCGAATAGATAATGATAACCCTGCAGGGGTGTACTTCTTCACCCACGCTCTCGCCACTTATCGCCCTGTACACGTCATGTACCTTGGCAACCTTCAAGCGGAAGCCGGGCGAGGGAGTCGGCCACGACCTGACTAACCAACAAGTCTCTCGTCCAGGTTTATCGCCTATTCGGGTTCCATCCGCATGGAGATCCGGCCGGGGTATCGCTCACGGCGCCAAACGATGTGTGTAGGGTTCCCAAGCCCACCATCCGGGTGCCACTTGGTACACCGTGCCACTGTGCCTAGTCTGTCCCAAGCCCACCTGTACCGGGTGCCACTTGGTATACTACTAACACTACCTACAAACACCATAAACTAGTTGCAACTCCTGCACAAAGATCGAGTTGATTAATAAGCCGAGAGGGGTCGAGTTATCGGAACCCAATGTGTGGTAGTAACTGTTCATGGATCACAAACATAGAACTCAGTTCCTGAGGACGGCTGCAATGAGACAACCCACCATGTACTCCTACATGGCCTATCACCGCTACCTTTACCAAATCGTGTTCACACACTTAGCTCTCAACGGTAGGACATGTTCACCACGTTCCAATTCATTCCCGATGAATCAGACCTGACTCAACTCTAAGTAGTAGCAGGCATGACAACAAGCATGAATGAGTAGGCACATCAGGGCTCAAACAATTCCTACTCATGCTAGTGGGTTTCATCTATTTACTGTGGCAATGACAGGTCATGCAGAGGAAAGGGGTTCAGCTACCGCAGCATGTAACAGTTGAAAACGGTGTTGTCCTAATGCAGTAAAAGAGAGCAGGAGCGAGAGAGTGGGATTGTATCGGAATGAACAAGGGGGTTTTGCTTGCCTGGCACTTCTGAAGATATTATAGCTCTTCATCGGTGTCATTGAACTCATCGTCGGAACTACGTCCACTGAGAGGGGACTAATACCGGCAAACACAGAAAGAACACAATCAATGCAATGCACAATATGATGCATGATCATGACATGTCAATATGATGTGTTTTCAGCTAATGCAAGTAGCTACAGGTTAAATGGAGTTGGTTTGAACCCTAGGTTCAAATTCAAACTCCACATGTGATTTATTAAATGCCATTTAGTTGAATTGTCCTAAACAGTAGCCAAAAGTTGTTCTAACATGCATGAAAATGGTACAGATGGAAATATTGGATTTTTCTGATCATTTTTCATATAAAATTTATTTCATTTGAAGTTACGGTTGATTTTCTATGAATTTTAGAAGTTAGCACTATTTTCTGGAATTTTCTGAATTATTTTAAATCCAGGAAATTATTAACTGCGTCAGCATGACGTCTGGGTGACATCATCAGGTCAACAGCGTCAGCCCAGGTCAAACCTGACATGTGGGGTCCACACGTCAGTGGCTCAGAGCCGGTTTGGGTGGATGACAGGTGGGACCGGTCAACGGCCACGTCAGCAGGGTCAATGCTGACGCGTGGGGCCACTGTGCTTAACTAAAGCTAAACAGGAATTAATCCTGCGGTTAATTAGGCAGCGGGGCCCACTAGTCAGTGATAGTGGAGGGTAGTTAGCCCTATAATTAGTGCTAATGGCGGTGCCACGTCGGCTTCGCCGAAGTTAGGCCGCCGGCGAGGTGCCGCGGCGGTGGAGGGCTACGGGAGCGCTACTCAGGGAGCCATTCGCCGCCCGGTTTGCTCCTACGCGCTCCTAGGAGTGAGCCGCATCGACTGGTGGTGGTGGCTAAGCTCGAGATGGCCGGGAACGGCGCCGGCGATGACCACCACGGCGGCCTGATAACCCACAAGTATAGGGGATCGCAACAGTTTTCGAGGGTAGAGTATTCAACCCAAATTTGTTGATTCGACACAAGGGGAGCCAAAGAATATTCTCAAGTATTAGCAGCTGAGTTGTCAATTCAACCACACCTAGAAACTTAGTATCTGCAGCAAAGTGTTTAGTAGCAAAGTAATATTATAGTGGTGATAACGGTAACAAAGTAAAGACAGCAAAAGTAATGTTTTTGGTATTTTTGTAGTGATTGTAACAGTAGCAACGGAAAAGTAAATAAGCGTGAACCAGTATATGGAAAACTCGTAGGCACCGGATCAATGATGGATAATTATGTCGGATGTGGTTCATCATGTAACAGTCATAACATAGGGTCACGCAGAGCTAGCTCCAGTTCATCAATATAATGTAGGCATGTATTCCGTAAATAGTCATACGTGTTTATGGAAAAGAACTTGCATGACATCTTTTGTCCTACCCTCCCGTGGCAGCGGGGTCCTATTGGAAACTAAGGGATATTAAGGCCTCCATTTAATAGAGAACCGGAACAAAGCATTAACACATAGTGAAGACATGAACTCCTCAAACTATGGTCATCACCGGGAGTGGTCCCGATTATTGTCACTTCGGGGTTGCCGGATCATAACACATAGTAGGTGACTATAGACTTGCAAGATAGGATCTAGAACTCACATATATTCATGAAAACATAACAGGTTCAGATCTGAAATCATGGCACTCGGGCCCTAGTGACAAGCATTAAGCATAGCAAAGTCATAGCAACATCAATCTCAGAACATAGTGGATACTAGGGATCAAACCCTAACAAAACTAACTCGATTACATGATAAATCTCATCCAACCCATCACCGTCCAGCAAGCCTACGATGCAATTACTCACGCACGGCGGTGAGCATCATGAAATTGGTGATGGAGGATGGTTGATGATGACGACGGCGATGAATCCCCCTCTCCGGAGCCCCGAACGGACTCCAGATTAGTGCTCCCGAGAGAGATTAGGGCTTGGCGGCGGCTCCGTATCGTAAAACGCGATGAAACTTTTTCTCTGATTTTTTTCTCCTTGAAAGCCAATATATGGAGTTGGAGTTGGAGTCGGAGGGCCACCAGGGGGCCCACAAGGTAGGGGGGCGCGCCCAGGGGGGAGGGGCGCGCTCCCCACCCTCGTGGACAGGGTGTGGGCCCCCTGGTCTTCATCTTTGGCGAGGATTTTTTATTATTTATTCTAAGATATTCCATGGAGTTTCAGGTCATTCCGAGAACTTTTGTTTTCTGCACATAAAACAACACCATGGCAATTCTGCTGAAAACAGCGTCAGTCCATGTTAGTTCTATTCAAATCATACAAGTTAGAGTCCAAAACAAGGGCAAAAGTGTTTGGAAAAGTAGATACGACGGAGACGTATCAACTCCCCCAAGCTTAAACCCTTGCTTGTCCTCAAGCAATTCAGTTGACAAACTGAAAGAGAAAAAGAAAAACTTTTACAAACTCTGTTTGCTCTTGTTGTTGTAAACATGAAAAGCCAGCATTCAAGTTTCAGCAATTATTATGAACTAACCATACTCACAATAACACGCAGGTCTCACAATTACTCATATCAATAGCATAATCAGCTAGCGAGCCATAATAATAAAACTCGGATGACAACACTTTATCAAAATAATCATAACATGATATAACAAAATGGTATCTCGCTAGCCCTTTCTGAGACCGCAAAACATAAATGCAGAGCACCTTTAAAGATCAAGGACTGACTAAACATTGTAATTCATGGTAAAAGAGATCCAGTCAAGTCATACCCAATATAAACCAATCATAATGAATGCAAACGACAGTGTGCTCTCCAGCAGGTGCTTTTTAATAAGAAGGGTGATGACTCAACATAAAAGTAAATAGATAGGCCCTTCGCAGAGGGAAGCAGGGATTTGTAGAGGTGCGAGAGCTCGATTTTTGAAATAGAGATAAATAATATTTTGAGCGGCATACTTTCACTGTCAACGTAACAACTATGAGATGGCTGTATCTTCCATACTACATGCATTATAGGCAGTTCCCAAACAGAATGGTAAAGGTTTATACTCCCCCTCCTCCACAAGCATCAATCCATGGCTTGCTCGAAACAATGAGTGCCTCCAACATTCAACGGGTCCCAGATTTTCTTTGATCTTTTTGGATCATGGGACTGGGCATCCCGGTTACCGGCCCTTTCTCGTGAACGAGGAGCGGAGTCCACTCCTCTTGAGAATAACCCACCTAGCATGGAAGATATAGGCAGCCATAGTTGCACATGAGCTGCTCGAGCATACAAAACAGAATTTCATTGGAAGGTTTGGCGATTGGCACATACAAATTTACTTGGAACGGCAGGTAGATACCGCATATAGGAAGGTATAGTGGACTCATATGGAACAACTTTGGGGTTTAAGGAGTTTGGATGCACAAGCAGTATTCCCGCTTAGTACAGGTGAAGGCTAGCAAAAGACTAGGAAGCGACCAACTGAGAGAGCGACAACAGTCGTAAACATGCATTAAAATTAATTCACACCTAATATAAGCATGAGTAGGATATAATCCACCATGAACATAAATATCATGAAGGCTATGTTGATTTGGTTCAACTACATGCGTGAACATGTGCCAAGTCGAGTCACTCAATTCATTTAAAGGAGGACACCATCCTATCATACCACATCATAATCATCTCAATAGCATGTTGGCACGCAAGGTTAACCATTATAACTCATAGCTAATCAAGTATGGCACAAGCAACTATAATCTCTAAATGTCATTGCAAATATGTTTACTTCATAATAGCTAAATCAGGAACGATGAATCATCATATTTACAAAAACTAGAGAGGTCGAGTTCATACCAGCTTTTCTCATCCCAATGAGTCCATCACATATCATCATTATTGCCTTTCACTTGCACGACCGAACGGTGTGTATAATAATAAGAGTGCATGTGCATTGGACTAAGCTGGAATCTGCAAGCATTCAACTCAAGAGAGAAGACAAGTAATATGGGCTCTAAGTTAAATAAACAATCATGCATATAAGAGCCACTGAGCATTTTCAATATAGTCTTCTTGGCCCCCAAAGAAAGGAAAAGAAAAATAAAAACTATTTACACGGGAAAGCTCCCAACAAGCAAAAGAAGGACGGGAAATATTTTTGGGTTTTCTTTTTAATTCTACTACAAGCATGGAAAGTAGACTAACTATTTTTTTGTTTTTTTCTTAAGGTTTATCAAACACACAAGAAGAAAGCTAGAAAAATAAATTTAAACTAACATGGATATTACAATGAAAGAGTATGAGCACCGACATCTAGCAATGAGTGTGTGTGAACATGAATGTAATGTCGGTGGGAAATACGTACTCCCCCAAGCTTAGGCTTTTGGCCTAAGTTGGTCTATTGCCAGGGATAACCTGGCTGATATCCGTAGGTGAAGCTGGGGTCGTACTACGATGAAGAATAGTTGGGATCATAATATGATGAAGAGGACTCTGACTGCCACTAGATGGCAACTGCCTCAGGATCCCAAGAATAAACAGACATTCGTGGAGGCTCCGGTTCCGAGGCTGGTGCAGGATTCCGATAGGCTTGAACAGCCGCCCACGGAACAATGTAAGTACCTGCAGACAAGTTAAACAAAGAGGGAGCAGGCAAAGTAATAGTCTCAGGGTGATGTTTATCAAAGTACAATTTATATTTAAGCGCCCTTTCGCGATTCTTAACAAGAAAATCATGCGCTACCATACTCTTATAATCTAAATAAGCACGGGGCAGCGCTGTTTCTTCTTTCTCCTCATGCCTAATAGGTATTTCAAAATGTTCAGCTAGGCGTGAAGCATAAATGCCTCCAAAGATGGGGCCCTTAGTACGGTTCATACTCAACCGTCTAGCAACAATTCCACCCATACTAACAGAGTTATTGCGGTATAAACCATGGACCAAAATAATAATATCAGGAATACTAAGGTTCCCACAGTTCCCGTGACCAATCAAGCAACAGCTAGCAAATAAGGCAAAGTAGCGTAAAACAGGGAAATGTATGCTAGTAATTCTTGCTTCAGAAACCTTCCTGGTTTCTCCCAAAGTGATAGTGTCAATATAAGCTTCCACTTCATTACGGTGTGGTTCATCTAAAGAACCCTCGAAAGGTATTTTGCAAACCTCGCAAAATGCAGCTAATGTCATCTCCCTAGCAACATCATATAAATGGAACTCTACTGTTGGAGGTGATTTCTTAGGGAAAAAGTAGAAGTTCTGCACAAAAGTATTTGTGAGTAAGAGATACTGATGACGTTGGTCGCGGAGGAAGTTGGTGAGGCCGGCGTTCTCAATCAATAGATAGAAATCTTCATAAATCCCAGCACTCCTCAAGAAGTCATCGGAAGGCCATTCGCACGGCCGGACCTCCGCGATACGAGGCAGATTAAATTTGGGCTTCTGTTCTTCTTCATTTTGTTTCTCCTTAGAACTTCGGCTCGACGAGCCCCTCAAAAGTCTCTTCATTATTTCTGAAACAATCTGAAATTTTTAGTAACTTCAAACAAAAGTGAACCAACTTCAATAAGATTGATAGCAACTACTCATACAAGTGCCTAGAGCATATATCAAGCATTAGAACTACTTGGAACCATATATATTTGACATGCAAGCTCAAGAACATGGTCACCTATGCAGCACAAATTTGCAATGAATAAAGCACTAGAACAAAAACTAATTGGACCAATGGAGGAGTCACATACCAAGGAACAATCTCCCCAAGCAGTTTTGCGAGAGGTGCTTTGAGCAAGGAGATCGAAAATCGCAGCAAAAGTTGCTGGAACACGAGCTTGAGTTGGTTTTTCGGGTTTGTGCAAGACAGGGGAAGAAGATGGGTGCAGGAATAAGTGGAGGAGGGCCACCATGGGCCCACGAGGCAGGGGGGCGCGCCCAGGGGGGTAGGGCGCGCCCTCCACCCTCGTGACCAGGTGGCAGCTCCCCCCGCGGTAATTTTTGCACTAAAAATCCTTAAATATTCCCGAAAAATCATATTAAATTGGCATGGCATTCTGAGGTCTTTTATTTTCGTGATATTTTTATATTGCACGGATAAGTCAGGAAACAGACAGAAAATTACTATTTTACTTTATTTCTACTAAAGAACAGAAAATATAAAGAGGGTACAGAAGGTTGTGCTTCTAGTTTCATCCATCTCATGCTCATCAAAAAGAATCCACTAACAAGGTTGATCAAGTCTTGTTAACAAACTCATTCCGATAATCATGGAACCAGAGAAATTTCGAATAACACCATGTTACCTCAACGGGGATATGGACATCCCCAACAATAAGTATATCATATTTCTTTTTGACAGTAGGAAGAGGAAATTCAAAACCTCCAAATATAATCGATGGAATTTTTCCAATAGAGTTGACACTATAAACTTGAGGTTGTTTCCTCGGAAAGTGCATCGTATGCTCATTACCATTAACATGAAAAGTGACATTGCCTTTGTTGCAATCAATAACAGCCCCTGCAGTATTAAGGAAAGGTCTTCCAAGAATAATAGACATACTATCATCCTCGGGAATATCAAGAATAACAAAGTCCATTAAAATAGTAACGTTTGCAACCACAACAGGTACATCCTCACAAATACCGACAGGTATAGCAGTTGATTTATCAGCCATTTGCAAAGATATTTCAGTAGGTGTCAACTTATTCAAGTCAAGTCTACGATATAAAGAGAGAGGCATAACACTAACACCGGCTCCAAGATCACATAAAGCAGTTTTAACATAATTTCTTTTAATGGAGCATGGTATAGTAGGTACTCCTGGATCTCCAAGTTTATTTGGTATTCCACCCTTAAAAGTGTAATTAGCAAGCATGGTGGAAATTTCAGCCTCCGGTATCTTTCTTTTATTAGTAATGATATCCTTCATATACTTAGCATAAGGATTTGTTTTGAGCACATCAGTCAATCGCATGCGCAAAAAGATAGGTCTAATCATTTCAGCAAAGCGCTCAAAATCCTCATCATCCTTTTTCTTGGATGGTTTCGGAGGAAAAGGCATGGGTTTCTGAACCCATGGTTCTCTTTCTTTACCATGTTTCCTAGCAACGAAGTCTCTTTTATCGTAACGTTGATTCTTTGATTGTGGGTTATCAAGATCAACAGCAGGTTCAACTTCTACATCATTATCATTACTAGGTTGAGCATCATCATGAACATCATCATTAACATTTTCACTAGGTTCATGTTCATTACCAGATTGTGTTTCAGCATTAGACATAGAGATATCATTTGGATTATCAGGTGGTTCAGCAATAGGTTCACTAGAAGTTTGCACAGTTCTATCATTTTTCTTTTTCTTCCTTTTAGAAGAACTAGGTGCATCAATATTATTTCTTTGAGAATCTTGCTCGATTCTCTTAGGGTGGCCTTCAGGATACAAAGGTTCCTGAGTCATTCTACCAGTTCTAGTAGCCACTCTAACAGCATAATCATTTTTCTTACTATTCATTTCATCAAGCATTTCTTTCTGAGCTTTAAGTACTTGTTCTACTTGAGTGGTAACCATAGAAGCATGTTTCCTAACAAGTTTAAGTTCACCTCTAATATTATCCATATAATCACTCAAGCATTTAATCATAAAGGTATTCTGCTTTAATTGTCTACCAAAATAAGCATTAAAGTCATCTTGCTTAAACATAAAGTCATCAAACTCATCCAAGCACTGACTAGCAATTTTAGTAGGAGGGACTTCAACTTTATCATATCTATAGAGAGAATTTACCTTTACTACATGTGTCGGGATATCGGGAGGTTCTTTAGTAAATAAGTAATTGAGATCATATACTTCTTCAACAGGCGGTAAATTAAGACCATGTATTTCTTAAATAGGAGGTAAATTCTTAACATCTTCAGCTTTAATACCTTTTTATTTCATAGATTTCTTTGCCTCTTGCATATCTTCGGGACTGAGAAATAGAACACCTCTCTTCTTCGGAGTTGGTTTAGGAATAGGCTCAGTAATTAGCTCAGGAGCTAGCTCAGGAGTTGGCTCGGGAGGTGGCTCAGGAGGTGCCCAATTATTTTCATTTGCCAACATATTATTCAATAAAATTTCAGCGTCATCTGGTGTTCTTTCCCTGAAAAGAGAACCAGCACAACTATCCAGGTAATCTCTGGAAGCATCAGTTAGTCCATTATAAAAGATATCAAATATTTCAGGTTTCTTAAGAGGATGATCAGGCAAAGCATTAAGTAACTTGAGAAGCCTCCCCCAAGCTTGTGGGAGACTCTCTTCTTCAATTTGCACAAAATTGTATATTTCCCTCAAAGCAGCTTGTTTCTTATGAGCAGGGAAATATTTAGCAGAGAAGTAATAAATCATATCCTGGGGACTTTGCACACAGGCAGGATCAAGAGAATTAAACCATTTCTTAGCATCACCCTTTAATGAGAACGGAAATATTTTGAGTATATAAAAGTGGCGCGATCTCAGATTATTAGTAAACAGGGCAGCTATTTCATCTAACTTACGAAGATGTGCCACAACAGTTTCAGATTCATAGCCATAAAAAGGATCAGATTCAACCAAAGTAATTATATCTGGATCAACAGTAATATCATAATAATCCTGATCAGGAACACAGATAGGTGAAGTAGCAAAAGCAGGGTCGGGTCTCATCCTACCTCTAAAAGATTCCTTACTCCACTTAATTAGTAACCTCTTACGTTCAGGTTTATCCGGACAAGCAAGAATAGCTTCATAAGATTCATTATTAAAAAGATAACCCTCGGGAATAACAGGCATAGGTTCATCATCTCTAACATCATCGTGTTCAGGTTCACTAATTTCTCTTTCTCTAGACTTAGAAATTTGCTCATCTAGAAATTCACCAAGTGGCACATTAGTATCAAGCATAGAAGTAGTTTCATCATAAGTATCATGCATAGCAGAAGTGGCATCATCAATAACATGCGACATATCAGAATTCATAGCAGTAGTAGGTTTAGGTGTCGCTAGCTTACTCATAACAGAAGGTGAATCAAGTGCAGAGCTAGATGGCAGTTCCTTACCTCCCCTCGTAGTTGAGGGATAAATTTTTGTCTTAGCGTCTTTCAAGTTCTTCATAGTGTCCAGCAGATATAAATCCCAAGTGACTCAAAGAATAGAGCTATGCTCCCCGGCAACGGCGCCAGAAAAAGGTCTTGATAACCCACAAGTATAGGGGATCGCAACAGTTTTCGAGGGTAGAGTATTCAACCCAAATTTGTTGATTCGACACAAGGGGAGCCAAAGAACATTCTCAAGTATTAGCAGCTGAGTTGTCAATTCAACCACACCTGGAAACTTAGTATCTGCAGCAAAGTGTTTAGTAGCAAAGTAATATGATAGTGATGATAATGGTAACAAAGTAAAGACAGCAAAAGTAATGTTTTTGGTATTTTTGTAGTGATTGTAACAGTAGCAACGGAAAAGTAAATAAGTGTGAACCAGTATATGGAAAACTCGTAGGCACCGGATCAATGATGGATAATTATGCCGGATGTGGTTCATCATGTAACAGTCATAACATAGGGTGACACAGAGCTAGCTCCAGTTCATCAATATAATGTAGGCATGTATTCTGTAAATAGTCATACGTGCTTATGGAAAAGAACTTGCATGACATCTTTTGTCCTACCCTCCCGTGGCAGCGGGGTCCTATTGGAAACTAAGGGATATTAAGGCCTCCTTTTAATAGAGAGCCGGAACAAAGCATTAACACATAGTGAAGACATGAACTCCTCAAACTATGGTCATCACCGGGAGTGGTCCCGATTATTGTCACTTTGGGGTTGCCGGATCATAACACATAGTAGGTGACTATAGACTTGCAAGATAGGATCTAGAACTCACATATATTCATGAAAACATAACAGGTTCAGATCTGAAATCATGGCACTCGGGCCCTAGTGACAAGCATTAAGCATAGCAAAGTCATAGCAACATCAATCTCAGAACATAGTGGATACTAGGGATCAAACCCTAACAAAACTAACTCGATTACATGATAAATCTCATCCAACCCATCACCGTCCAGCAAGCCTATGATGCAATTACTCACGCACGGCGGTGAGCATCATGAAATTGGTGATGGAGGATGGTTGATGATGACGACGGCGACGAATCCCCCTCTCCGGAGCCCCGAACGGACTCCAGATCAGCCCTCCCAAGAGAGATTAGGGCTTGGTGGCGGCTCCGTATCGTAAAATGCGATGAAACTTTTTCTCTGATTTTTTTCTCCTCGAAAGCCAATATATGGAGTTGGCGTCGGAGGGCCACCAGGGGGCCCACGAGGAGGGGGCACGCCCAGGAGGGAGGGGCGCGCCCCCCACCCTCGTGGACAGGGTGTGGGCCCCTGGTCTTCATCTTTGGCAAGGATTTTTTATTATTTACTCTAAGATATTCCGTGGAGTTTCAAGGCATTCCGGGAACTTTTGTTTTCTGCACATAAAACAACACCATGGCAATTCTGCTGAAAACAGCGTCAGTCCGGGTTAGTTCCATTCAAATCATACAAGTTAGAGTCCAAAACAAGGGAAAAAGTGTTTGGAAAAGTAGATACGGCGGAGACGTATCACGGCCGGAGTTCAAATGTCGACGGATTCAATGCCACAGCATGCGGGAGGACCAGCGGTTTGCACCTACGAGCTCTACACGTGCTCACGAACCCTACGGGAACACCCACGGGACCAAAGGATCACCGGAACTTCGTCGGCGACAAGGTCGTGCGGCGGCGCACTCTCAGCCTCGACGAAAAGAGTGGCTACGGTGAGAACTAGGCCACGGAATTAGAGGGGAACGGTGCAGGGGCTCACAGGGATCACGATGAGGCAGTCGGCGTGCTCGGGGTAGGCCTGGGGCGACGGGACGGCGACGGCGTTCTCCGGCGACCGAAGCTTGAAGACGGAGTCGAGGCGGTCGAGTTGGGGCGTCCGAGCGCTCGAGGATTGCTCGAGGCGGCGTAACGGACGGTGGCAGAGCTTGCAGACTACACGGGGAGGCGAGAGGAGCATGGTGGGCGTGGTGGCAGCGAACGGCGGCGGCAGCGGTTCTCGGTCTCACTTGGGGCCAAGAGACAGAGGAGGGGAGGAGGTCCAGGGAGAGAGGTGGAGTGAGAGGGGATCGAGGGGGATCGCGTGGCATCTTCCAGGACGTCGGGGACGCAGACAGGCAGGCAGGAGGTGGCGCGCGCGTGGCCAGGAGGCGGAGAGCACGCGCTCGGCGTCCTCCTGGCAGGAGCTTGAGGACGGTGGCACTGGTGGGCTGGACCAATAGTGCCACGCCAGGTAGCTGGACTGCCAGGTGGGCTCGGTTGGGCTGCTCAGAAGCTGGACTAACTACAGTAGCAGGCCGCCAGGTACGTTTCTCCTTTCTCTATTTTATTTCCTGTTTTATATTTTTCTGCAACTTTGTGGCTTTTCTAAAAATGCTTAGGCACTTTCAAAAATCACCAAACTGTTCGTGCCCACTGATTAGCATATAACCAACATGGAACATTTCAGTTTAGGATTATTTGGACATCTAAAATATTCTATAGCATTTAAATGCCCCAATGCAAATAGAGTACGATTTAATTCAGTGACCCTATGATGTCCTAGAAATATGTGCACCATTTTTGTCAGAGGTTTAAGACCAAGGCAAAGATGATGAACATTTTAGAAGGGCATTTCAGGTTAATTGAAAAAGATTTTAGTAAATCCTAGTTGGATTAATGGGGTGCTGGGGGTTCTGTCATCCCCATTTCAATTTTCTGAGTAAAGTAGACATGATGCAACACCATATGTTAGCACTATGCATTACCAGAACTAGGGATGTGACATGGCGGAGCCAATCTAGGGTTCTGGCGGGGCTGTTCTGCCGGGGAAACTTCCCTCCCGGAGAGGGAAATCATCGCCATTGTCATCACCAACGCTCCTCTCATCGGGAGAGCACAATCTCCATCAACATCTTCATCAGCACCATCTCATCTCAAAACCCTTGTTCATCTCTTGTATCCAATTCTTGTCTCCAAGTCCGAGATTGATGCTAGTAGGTTGCTAGTAGTGTTAATTACTCCTTGTAGTTGATGCTAGTTGGTTTAATTGGTGGAAGATCATATGTTCAGATCCTATATGCATATTAATACCCCTCTGATTATGAACATGTTTATGCTTTGTGAGTAGTTACTTTTGTTCCTGAGGACATGGGAGAAGTCTTGCTATTAGTAGTCATGTGAATTTGGTATTCGTTCGATATTTTGATGAGATGTATGTTGTCTCTTCTCTAGTGGTGTTATGTGAACGTCGACTACATGACACTTCACCATTGTTTGGGCCTAGAGGAAGGCATTGGGAAGTAATAAGTAGATGATGGGTTGCTAGAGTGACAGAAGCTTAAACTCTAGTTTATGCGTTGCTTCGTAAGGGGCTGATTTGGATCCATATGTTTCATGCTATGGTTAGGTTTACCTTAACACTTTTGTTGTATTTGCGGATGCTTGCAATAGAGGTTAATCATAAGTGGGATGCTTGTTCAAGTAAGGGCAGCACCCAAGCACCGGTCCACCCACATACCAAATTATCAAAGTACCGAACGCGAATCATATGAACGTGATGAAAACTAGCTTGACGGTATTCCCATGTGTCCTCGGGAGCGCTTTACATCTTATAAGAGTTTGTCCAGGCTTGTCCTTTGGTACAAAAAGGATTGGGCCACCCAGTTGCACCTTATTTATTTTTCTTACTTGTTGCTCGTTACAAATTATCTTATCACAAAACTATCTGTTACCACTTATTTCAGTACTTGCAGAGAATACCTTGCTGGAAACCGCTTATCATTTCCTTCTACTCCTCATTGGGTTCGACACTCTTACTTATCAAAAGGACTACGATAGATCCCTCATACTTGTGGGTCATCAAGACTCTTTTCTGGCATCGTTGGCGGGGAGTGAAGCGCCTTTGGTAGGTGGAATTTGGTAAGGAAAAAATTATATAGTGTGCTGAAATTTACTGTCACTTGTTACTATGGAAAGTAATCCTCTGAGGGGCTCGTTCGAGGTATCTTCACCCCGACCAGTAGAGCAAAGAGTTGCTCCTCAACCTACTGAACCCACTGAAAATGAAAATGCTTGCTTTGAAATTCCTTTGGGTATGGTAGAAAAACTGCTAGCTAATCCTTTTTTAGGAGATGGAACAAAACATCCCGATGAGCATCTAATATATGTGGATGAAGTTTGTGGATTATTTAAGCTTGCAGGTGTACCCGGAGATGTTGTTAAGAAGAAGGTCTTCCCTTTATCTTTGAGGGGAGATGCATCGACATGGTATAGGCTATGTGATGATATGGAGTCTTGGAACTACATACGATTGAAATTGGAATTTCATCAAAAGTTTTATCCAATGCATCTTGTTCACCGTGATCGCAATTATATATATAATTTTTGGCCTCGCGAAGGAGAAAGCATCGCTCTAGCTTGGGGGAGGCTTAAATCAATGTTATATTCATGCCCCAATCATGAGCTCTCAAGAGAAATGATTATTCAAAATTTTTATGCTCGGCTTTCTGGTAACAATCGCACCATGCTTGATACTTCTTGTGCTGGCTCTTTTATGATGAAGACTATTGAATTCAAATGGGATTTAGTGGAAAGAATTAAACGCAACTCCAAAGATTGGGACCTTGACAATGGTAAGGAGTCAGGTATGACACCTAGTTTTGATTGTGTTAAATCTTTTATGGATACCGATATTTTTCATAAATTTAGCACTAAATATGGACTTGAATCTGAGATAGTAGCTTCTTTCTGTGAATCTTTTGCTACTTATGTTGATCTCCCCAAGGAGAAGTGATTTAAATATCATCCTCCCATAGAAGTAAAAGTAGCTGCACCTATTAAAGTTGAAGAAAAGACTATTACTTATAATGATCCTATTGTTCCTACTTCTTATGTTGAGAAACCACCTTTCCCTGTTAGGATAAAGGATCATGCTAAAGCTTCAACTGTGGTTCGTAAAAGCAATATTAAAACATATACACCTCCTGAGCAAGTTAAAGTTTAACCTAATATTGCTATTGTTAAAGATCTCTTGTCTGATAATATAGATGGGCATGTTATTTATTTCTATAATGAAACTGCTAGAATTGCTAAACCTTGTGATAGAGATAAACCTAGACCTGTGGTAGGCATGCCTGTTATTTCTGTTAAAATAGCAGATCATTGTTATCATGGCTTATGTGATATGGGTGCTAGTGCTAGTGCAATACCTTATTCTTTATACCAAGAAGTTATGCATGATATTGCACCTGCTGAGATGGAAGATATTGATGTTACAATTAAACTTGCTAATAGGGATACTATTTCACCAATGGGAATTGTTAGAGATGTTGAAGTCTTGTGTGGGAAAACTAAATATCATGCTGATTTTCTTGTTCTTGGTTCCCCAAAAGATAGTTTTTGTCCCGTTATATTTGGTAGACCCTTCTTAAATATTGTTAATGCTACCATAGATTGAAAAAGGGATGTTGTTACTGTCGGTTTAGATGATATGACTCATGAATTTAATTTTTCTAAATTTAGTAGACAACACCGTGAAGAAGAATTACCTAGTAAGGATGAAATCATTGGTCTTGCTTCTATTGCCGTACCTCCTAGTGATCCTTTAGAACAATATTTGCTAGACCATGAAAATGATATGTTTATGAATGAAAGAAGGGAATTAGATGAAGTATTCTTTAAGCAGGAACCTATTATGAAAAACAATTTACCTGTTGAAATCCTAGGGGATCCTCCTCCACCCAAGGGTGATCCCGTGTTTGAGCTTAAACCGTTACCTGATACTCTTAAATATGCTTATCATGATGAGAAAAAGATATATCCTGTTATTATTAGTGCTAACCTTTCAGAGCATGAGGAAGAGAGATTATTGAAAACTCTAAAGAAGCACCACGCTGCTATTGGGTATACTCTTGATGATCTTAAGGGCATTAGTCCCACTCTATGTCAACATAAAATTAATTTGGAAGAAGATGCTAAGCCAGTTCGCGATCATCAACGCCGACTGAATCCTAAAATGAAAGAAGTGGTAAGAAAGGAGATACTAAAGCTCCTTGAGGCAGGTATAATTTATCCCGTTGCTGATAGTAAGTGGGTAAGTCATGTCCATTGTGTCCCTAAGAAGGGAGGTATTATTGTTGTTCCTAATGATAAAGATGAATTTATTCCTCGAAAAATCATTACTGGTTATAGGATGGTAATTGATTTCCACAAATTAAATAAGGCTACTAAAAAAGATCATTACGCCTTACCTTTTATCGATCAAATACTAGAAAGATTGTCTAAACATACACATTTTTTCTTTCTAGATGGTTATTCTGGTTTCTCTCAAATACCTGTGTCAGCCAAAGATCAATCAAAGACTACTTTTACATGCCCTTTTAGTACTTTTGCTTATAGACGTATGCCTTTTGGTTTATGTAATGCACCTGCTACCTTTCAAAGATGCATGATGGCTATATTCTCTGACTTTTGTGAAAAGATTTGTGATGTTTTCAAGGATGACTTTTCTGTTAATGGATCTTCTTTTGATGATTGCTTGAGCAACCTTGATCGAGTTTTGCGGAGATGTGAAGAAACTAATCTTGTCTTGAATTGGGAAAAGTGCCACTTTATGGTTAATGAAGGTATTGTCTTGGGGCATAAAGTTTCTGAAAGAGGTATTGAAGTTGATAAAGCCATGGTTGATGCTATTGAAAAGATGCCATGTCCCAAGGACATCAAAGGTATAAGAAGTTTCCTTGGTCATGCTGGTTTTCATAGGAGGTTCATCAAGGACTTCTCAGAAATCTCTCAGCCTCTGACTAATTTATTACAAAAAGATATACCATTTGTCTTTGATGATGATTGTGTAGAAGCATTTGAAATACTTAAGAAAGCATTGATCTCTGCACCTATTGTTCAGCCACCTGATTGGAATTTACCCTTTGAAATTATGTGCGATGCTAGTGATTATGCTGTAGGTGTTTTTCTAGGACAAAGAGTTGATAAGAAACTAAATGTTATTCAATATGCCAGTAAAACTCTAGACAATGCTCAAAAAAATTATGCTACTACCGAAAAAGAATTCTTAGCAGTTGTATTTGCTTGTGATAAGTTTAGACCTTATATTGTTGATTCTAAAGTAACTATTCACACTGATCATGCTGCTATCAAATATCTTATGGAAAAGAAAGATGCTAAACCTAGACTGATTAGATGGGTTCTCTTGCTTCAAGAATTTGATTTACATATTGTTGATAGAAAAGGAGCTGAGAACCCCGTTGCAGACAACTTGTCCAGGCTAGAAAATGTGCTTGATGACCCACTACCTATTGATGATAGCTTTCCTGATGAGCAATTAAATGTCATAAATACTTCTCATACTGCTCCATGGTATGCTGACTATGCTAATTACATTGTTGCTAAGTTTATACCACCTAGTGTCACATACCAGCAAAAGAAAAGGTTCTTCTATGATTTGAGGCATTACTTTTGGGATGACCCACATCTTTATAAATAAAGAGTAGATGGTGTTATTAGACATGGTGTACCTGAGAATGAACAGGAACAGATCCTACGCAAGTGTCACTCCGAAGCTTATGGAGGACACCATGCTGGAGATAGAACTGCACATAAGGTACTGCAATCTGGTTTTTATTGGCCTACTCTCTTCAAGGATGCCCGTAAGTTTGTCTTATCTTGTGATGACTGTCAAAGAATTGTTAATATTGGTAGACGTCAAGAAATGCCTATGAATTATTCACTTGTTATTGAACCATTTGATGTTTGGGGCTTTGACTATATGGGACCCTTTCCTTCCTTTATTGGTAATACACATATTTTAGTTGCTGTTGATTACGTTACTAAGTGGGTAGAAGCTATTCCAACTAGTAGTGCTGATCATAACACCTCTATTAAAATGCTTAAAGAAGTTATTTTTCCAAGGTTTGGAGTCCCTAGATATTTAATGGCTGATGGTGGCTCACATTTTATTCAGGGTGCTTTCCATAAAATGCTTGCTAAATATGATGTTAATCATAGAATTGCATCTCCTTATCACCCTCAGTCTAGTGGTCAAGTAGAATTGGGCAATAGAGAACTCAAATTAATTTTGCAAAAGACTGTTAATAGGTCCAGAAAGAATTGGTCCAAGAAACTTGATGATGCATTATGGGCCTATAGAACTGCATATAAAAATCCTATGGGTATGTCTCCGTACAAAATGGTCCATGGAAAAGCATGTCACTTACCTCTCGAACTAGAACACAAGGCTTATTGGGCTATTAAAGAACTTAATTATGATTTTAAACTTGCCGGTGAGAAGAGTTTATTTGATATTAGCTCACTTGATGAATGGAGAACCCAAGCCTACGAAAATGCCAAGTTGTTTAAAGAAAAATTTAAAAGATGGCATGACAAAAGGATACAAAAGCATGAGTTTAATGTAGGTGATTATGTATTGCTATACAACTCTCGTTTAAGATTTTTTGCAGGAAAACTTCTCTCTAAATGGGAGGGTCCTTACGTTATCGAGGAGGTCTACCATTCCGGTGCCGTAAAAATTAATAACTTCGAAGGCACAAATCCGAAAGTGGTGAACGGTCAAAGAATCAAACACTATATCTCATGTAATCCCATAAATGTTGAAACCAATGTTATTGAAACCGTAACCCCGGAGGAATACATAAAGGACACTTTCCGGAACGTTTCAGACTCCGAAAAGGAATAGGTATGTGGTACGGTAACTAAACCAACTCCAAAACAGTTTTAAGGCAATATTTCACCGTTTTGGAATATTTAGAAAAATAGAAAATAAGCAGCAGTCCGGAAAGGACACGATGGCACCCACGAGGGTGGAGGGCGCACCCTACCCCCTGGGCGCCCCCTACCTCGTGGGCACCTCGTGTGCTCTCCGGACTCCGTTTTCTTATAGGACATGTATTTTGGTCGGTAAAAATTCATTATATAATCTCCCGGGGGTTTTGACTCCCGTATCACGCAAAAATCCCTTGTCTTTGTTTTGAGCTGTCCTGCTGCAGACAGAGCAACATGTCGTCCCAGGATTCAGAAGGAGAAAGCTACGTGGCTAATTACCTTGCAGATCCTAAGATCTATGGGGATGTGGAGCATTGCGGTTGGACTACGGAAGAAGAAGAGGACTATGAACCCAAGGGAAAGGAGGAGACGAGCTCAGATGAAGACGAAGTCCCACTACCTCAACCTGGGGACACGCATGTGGAGTTCAAAAAGTCAAGTCTCCCGGATAGAGTAAAGAAACCTAAGATCGAGTTTATCCCTTTTCGCCTTTTGTAGGAGAACAAGCATGAACTATGCAAAAAGATACTGAGCCTGGAACAGGAGATCGAGGACCCAAGGGACCAAAATTCCGTCCTCAAACATAAGTTAAGGAAGAAGCCTACGCCATCAACAAAATCTCCACCGTCTCCACCAACAAGGAAGAATTGAGTATCTGGTATGGGCACTCCACTTGGCAACTGCTAAGCTTGGGGGAGTCCCCCGGTATCGTATCACCATCACTTTTATCTTTACCGTTTTTCTTAGTTCGATCCTTTTGGTAATATCTTGATCTAGTAGAATAAAATTTCTTAGTATGATATAGTTGTGAGTTTTGCTTTATTATCCTTCTATGTAATCGAGTCCGTGAGCTATATAATAAAGATTAGTGTTGAGTCAAGGGCTTGATTATTTTGCCATGATCCTAAAGGAATAAAAGAAAAGAGAAAGAAATAAAAAGAAACAAAGAAATCATGTGACTCTTATGGAGAGTAATGAGCTCACATAGAAAGAGTATGATGAATAAAAGTTGTTGAGAGTTGACAAACATAGTTTTGGTCATCGTTGCAATTAATAGGAAGTAATAAAGAAAGAGAGTTCTTCACATATAAATATACTATCTTGGACATCTTTTATGATTGTGAGCACTCATTAAAATATGACATGCTAAAGAGTTGACATTGGACAAGGAAGACAACGTAATGGATTATGTTTTCTTACATCTGAGATAAATTATATTGTCTTGGATCCTCCAACATGTTGAGCTTGCCTTTCCCCCTCATGCTAGCCAAATTCATTGCACCAAGTAGAAATACTACTTGTGCTTCCACATACCCTTAAACCAGTTTTGCCATGAGAGTCCACCATACCTACCTATGGATTGAGTAAGATCCATCAAGTAAATTGTCATCGGTGCAAGCAATAAAAATTGCTCTCTAAATATGTATGACTGATTGGTGTGGAAGAAATAAGCTTTATACGACCGTGTGATATTGAAGTAATAAAAGCGACAGAGTGCATAATAAAGGTCCATATCACAAGTGGCAATATAAAGTGACTGAGATGCCCCCAATTTGACCGTACACTAATCATACACGCAAACGTGTACGACCAAGATCAGGGACTCACGGGAAGATATCACAACACGACTCTACAAATAAAAATAAGTCATACAAGCATCATATTACAAACCAGGGCCTCGAGGGCTCGAATACAAGAGCTCGATCATAGATGAGTCAGCGGAAGCAACAATATCTGAGTACAGACATAAGTTAAACAAATTTGCCTTAAGAAGGCTAGCACAAACTGGGATACAGACCGAAAGAGGCGCAGGCCTCCTGCCTGGGATCCTCCTAAACTACTCCTGGTCATCGTCAGCGGCTTGCACGTAGTAGTAGGCACCTCCAGAGTCAACGGTGGCGTCTGGCTCCTGGACTCCATCGTCTGGTCGCAGCAATAGGGTATAGGAAGGGGGGAAAGAGGGAAGAAAGCAACCATGAGTACTCATCCAAAGTACTCGCAAGCAAGGAGCTGCACTACATATTTATGCATTGGTATCAAATGGAAAAGGGGTATCATATGTGGACTGAACTGTAGAATGCCGGAATAAGAGGGGGGTGGCTAGTCCTATCGAAGACTACGCTTATGGCCACCTCCATCTTGCAGCATGTAGAAGAGAGTAGATGGTAAGTTCACCCAATATCATCGCATAGCATAATACTACCCGGCGATCCTCTCCTCGTCGCCCTGTTAGAGAGCGATCACCGGGTTGTATCTGGCACTTGGAAGGGTGTGTTTTATTTAGTATTCGGTTCTAGTTGTCATAAGGTCAAGGTACAACTCCAAGTCGTCCTGTTACCGAAGATCACGGCTATTCGAATAGTTTAACTTCCCTGCAGGGGTGCACCACATAACCCAACATGCTCGATCACATTTGGCCGGACACACTTTCCTGGGTCATACCCGGCCTCGGAAGATCAACACGTCGCAGCCCTACCTAGGCACAACAGAGAGGTCAGCACGCCAGTTTAAATCCTATGGCGCAGGGGTCTGGGCCCATCGCCCTTTGCACACCTGCACGTTGCGAACGCGGCCGGTGAGCAGACCTAGCAACCTCCATTACAAAGGAAGTTGCGTTACATGGTCCAACCCAGCGCGCGCCGCTCAGTCGCTGACGTCACGAAGGCTTCGGCTGATACCGCGACGTCGAGTGCCCATAACTGTCCCCGCGTAGATGGTTAGTGCGTATAGGCCAGTAGCCAGACTCAGATCAAATACCAAGATCTCGTTAAACGTGTTATCTTGAAGACACTGCGAACGCCGACCAGGCCCAGGCCCACCTCTCTCCTAGGTGGTCTCAACCTGCCCTGTCGCTCCGCCACAAAGATCCACCCAGAGGGCCGTCGGGACAAAGGTCCTTTCAGCCCCCAATCCGTGAATCACTCGCGGGTACTCCTCGAGCCAACCCGACTTTAGTCATCACATGTATCATGTATAAAGTATAGGTATATACCCGTGATCAACTCCCGAGTGTTCACGGCCCGATAGTATAGCATGGCAGATGGACAAGAATGTATGGCCACTGATGATAAACTAGCATCCTATACAAAGCATTTAGGATTGCAGGTAAGGTATCAACAGTTGTAGCAACAATGACAGGCTATGCATCAGGATAGGATTAACGGAAAGCAGTATCATGCTACACTACTCTAATGCAAGCAGTATAGAGGATAGTAGGCGATATATGGTGATCAAGGGGGGGCTTGCCTGGTTGCTCTGGCAAGAGAGAGTGGTCGTCAACACCGTAGTCGTACTGGGTAGCAGCGGCGTCGGTCTCGGTGTCTAGCGAGAGAAGAGGGGGAAGAAACAATAAATATAATGCAAACAAATGCATGACGATGCATGACATGACAAAGCGTGATGCTAGGTGTGCCCTAACACGGTACGAGGTGGTACCGGTGAAGGGGGAAAACATCCGGGAACGTATTCCCGGTGTTTCGCGTTTTCGGACAGATGAACCGGAGCGGGAAAGTTGCGTGTTCGGTATGCTAGGGATGCGTGGTGGACAAACGGGTTGCGTATCCGGATTCGTCTCGTCGTTCTGAGCAACTTTCATATATAAAGTTTTCCGATCCGAGCTACAGTTTATTTTCTATGAATTTCTAAAGTTTAAAATGTTTTCTAGAATTTCGAATTTCTACGAAGTCTTAGAATCTGTTTATTGACTAGCCAATTTGTGAGGGCTATAATGGGTTATTCATAGCTCTACTGGGGATGATTCCAATAGATGTTTTACTCTACTCCAAGATTACTACCAATACATGCCATCTGATGGCATGAACAATGCACTTAGCTAGTCCAAATACAGCCCCAAACTAGCCTAGTTAGTGATCTGTTTCTTCAGTTTTCTTTATTAATTAAGATTCACTTTTGTCATTTTTGTAGCAATTAATCCATGCACCTAACAGACTTGTTCCAGTGAGATGAAATGGAGTTGGTCAAGTGTACAAACTATTCCCATCATTTTTATTTATTTTTGAAGTGATTTGCTGTCTATTTTGTTGATGCAAAAAGGGCTAGTCAATAAGTAGCAGCAGTACAAAGCTAGCTACCCCTACAGTAACATTCAGTTACTGTAGCGCAGTAGCAGCAGAAGTGGTCGCGGCCACACTGCACGCACACACAATGCTAGAGCTAAGAGAATATTGCATTTTGTGATTTTTGTAGGATTTAATCCATGCATCAAATAAATTTGGTCCAGTGGGGTAAACTGAAGTTTGTCAAGTGTACTTCCTACACATGTTATTTTTACTCATTTTAGCACTTGATTAGCTATTGTTTATGGGCTGTTCAGATAGCTAAACGGCGTAGCAGCACAAAAGCTAGCTACCGCTACAGTAACTGAATGTTACTGTAGCGGAGCAGCAGCAGAGTGTAACGGTGCGATGCGGGCGCTAGGCAGCGGCGGCGAGCAGCAGAGGAGCTGCAGCAGCGAGCAGCAGCAAAGCAGGGGAGAGGCTGCGGGCGCGCGCGTGCGACAGCGGCAGTGGCCACGGCGCGAAGCAGCAACAGGCGAGTAGGCAGCGCGAGTGGGGAGGCAGAGGAGGAGCGGTCAGGCGCAGGTCAAGCGCCATGGGCGCGACCAGTGCGGCGTGCATGGGCAGCGGCGAGGCGAGTAGGCGAGCCGAGCGGGGCGGTAGGGCGACGACCATGACACGGCGACAGCGTGCGCGCGGGCGTGCTGCGACGGGCAGCAGGTGCAGCAGGCAAAGGCATGCATGGGTGGGCACGCACAGACGTGGCCGGGCGCAGCCGATCGTGGACAGAGGCATGCGGTGCGGGAAGGGTTTGGCCCAGGCGCACGCGTGCGAGGGCACCGCCCGGGGCGGCCAGAGGTGTGGACTACGGCGGCGACTAGCGGCGGCCGACGCGGTGCTCGATGAAAGCTTCACTGCAGAGCACACGCGAGCAAGCTGCGTGGTGCAATCGATTCAACGGAGTTCCTAGAGCACCCATGCATCGCGGACGGGTCCAGAGAGGCCCTGCGTGCTTGACCTCATCGGCCATGGCGGACAGTGGTGCGACAACTCATGGGGACGTCGCTATGGAAAGAAATCGAGCATGGGTTGAGAGGGAAAACGACAATGAGCTCACAACGGAGCTTGGAGAAGGCACGACGAGGCTGAAGCTCGTTGGAGAGGCGCGAATCGAGCGGCGTCGACCGGCGGATGCAGTCGGGGAAGAAGGCGGATGGAGACGGCTCGATCCGGTGCTTGCAGTTGCTGTAGAAGAGGACGCGGTGCTCCTGGACAGCTTGGAACGGCGCGGGGGAGCCAGTGGCCGCGACGACGGCGATGTGCCAGCGACGAGCCCACTCGGGCGAACGAGACAGAGAGGGAGGCTGCGAGAGGGAGAAGGTGGCGGCTAGGGTTCGACAGCGGGAGAGAGGAGGGGCTCGGGGGGGCTTTATCCTCTCAGGGGGCATCGCCGGATGGTCGCCGTGTGGCCATCCGCGGCCATGGACGGGGCGCACACGTCCACGGCGCTCCTGGTGAGCAGTAGGAAGGAGGAGGTGGCGAGGTGGGCTGGGCTCCCACTGTTGACATAGAGCCCAGTTCACTAGTAGTTTAGGGTTTTTTTATGTTTCTTTTATTCCTTCTCTGATTTGTAAATTGTTAGGCCATCCATTCACTTATGTAAAATATGAGACTTGGCTCGATAAATTACTTGCAATATTTAGCACTGCCAGAAAAAGATTTCGTGATCAAATGATTTCATTTGAATTTTCAATAAATGATTTGGCACTTTAAAATTCTGCTTTGGTGCTATTTCATGTTGTTTAAGTCACATAATGAATTCAGGTGATGTTGTATTTCTAAAGATAATTAGTTATGAATTATTTCATATTTAATGAACATTTTATTTTCTAATTTGAACAACTTTTATTTTTCACTTTAAATTGGAATTGCAATTTGCATTGGAATTGGAAACGAGATATGATGCAAATGATGATCAAGCATAGTTAATCATGGTGACTTGGCATAATCAGAGGGTGATCACTGTGGTGTGAGGCTGGGGATGTTACAAATCTCCTCCACTACAAGAAATCTCGTCCCGAGATTTAAGTGGAGCAGTAAAGGGTAACTTCGGAAGAACTAACCCTTATAGGGTTAATTATCTGGTGGACAATTCAGGGAATGTGGCAGAAGTATCTCTTGAGTTGAAACTCAAGAATACACCGAGAGAAAAGTAAGAAAGTACCATGAGAAGTTTCAAGAAGGCGGGCAATCGTTCAGTGCCTGAAACAGGGCGTGAAAGGGGGTTCATAGCAACGGGAATAAGTATTGTGTCTGATACCAGAGTTGATGATCTCATCGGCAGGTGGCTCATGAATTACGTTTGAGGCCACACGCGAGGAATAACTTTGGGAACAGGGGGTGTACATGAGAGTCAGGTTTTGATCTTGTGGAACTGTGGGTTATGGGCCCACCATGTGGGTTAAAAGTAGAAAGGCAGTTGACATCTTGCATGGTCATGTAAGCAAGGCATGTCAGAGGTTAGTCTGTCGGTTATGTCGACAACAACATCAGTACCAAGGGCGAGGGACGAAGAGAACCATTTTCCTGCTCGTTGAACGAGGCGTACCAATAGGCAAAGTTCTCATCCATCTGTGGTCACCAGAATGTCATCAACCAAAGTAACAGGGTCTTACTGACAGAGTGGTACAACAAGGTGTTAACATAAGCAGGGAAATATTACAGCTTACATAATATAGATCATAAGAAAGGTTAAACCAAACAATGGAGAGAAAAATATGATTATCAGATTAATCAGAACAATGGAAAGGAAAATGTGTTTAAACACATATTTCAAGGGTATATCCTTCCCAAGGACAAGCAGAGCACGATATCCATGACAGGATATAATGTAGAAAACTCTTTAGGTAAGGGAGAGAAATTTCAGGACATTACCCATACAGCGGTGTTTGGATAATTGAGTAGGAAACATTTAACATTAGGCTTTAAATGTTCTTGTTTAAAATTGGAGTACATATATATGCTTCGAGATAGCATTGACATGGTCTTCAGGCAAAGTTTAGACTGTGGAACACACAAAGGATCCATCAGGAATAACTTGTAGAATAAGTCTTACAATTTCCTCATGGAAGAATGGATAACCTTGCTGAAAAGGAATCTATAACCATAGGGCCTCCAGCCGGGTGTGCTAAGCACGACGTCCTGGATATAAAAGATGGTAATACTCCAAGGTAAAGAAGAACAAATGTTGGATATCAAGGAACTCAAGGTATAACACAGAACACAAACAAGTTTGTGTTGGAGGGAAGGCAATAAAGTTGTCGATGATAACATAATTCATCGAGGGGCAAGGATGGTATTTCTCATCATGACTTCGATTGATATCCTAGAAGAGCTCATAAGATTGATGATGATCACGACACAATTGTTGAGAGATTTCATGAAGATGTAATCCATCGGCGATGACATCAAGTCAAGAGAATGATGAAGCGAAAGGTTATTGGAACCACGGGTACGACACAAACTCGAAACCAAGTTTGTGGTTTAAGGAGAAATGATATGATGAGGAAACTCGACTTAAGCTTAGCTCATCATCGAAAATTGTGCTCCGGGAAGAAGGACCAGGTAGAACAGTTAAGAGCAGCACGATAAGGATATAGCCGATAAAGCAAGGAATGACTTGAAGGATTATTAAACTCATAAGCAACAAAAATTGTTTAGGGTTATTGAATCGGAGTGCGGACTCGATTCACTATTCGGTGTTCTCGGTTGACGACAACCCAGAACCTAGGAACAATTGGATCCGGTGAGTGATAATAGTTGATGAAGAACCCATAAGAAGTTATGATGTCCCATGATATTCCTGAGATACCAGGGTGTAATACTCGATGGTAGATCAAAGTAAAGGTTGGACTGGTGTATTGGTCCTCACAAGACAAGTGCTTAAACTTGCCCGAGAAATGGGTTCAAAGAAGAACATATGGTCGGAACCACGATTGCAAGGATCAATTCACAGATACCAAATGATATTATATCAAGGGGATAGTTATTAATACAAGAAGCTTCCATGATAGGATATACATCGTGTCCATGGGCATGAACACAAGTTCAAGGTCGACTCCCACTTCCTCAATGCATAACCTTCCATTCACCTCTCGCTTTTCGAAAATGACATTAGTTGTTGAAAGTGTTAACTGGTGCAATACCAGATAAGTATGACCCATGAAATCTTTTAGGTTCACATCGATTAGGGAAGGCGTTGGTTCAACCCATCGGGGCATCTTAGGAACATATACCACAAACTTCGGAGTAAACAATACAAGCTCAAAAGTAGAGTAGGATTATCATAGCAGAGGATACAAATTACCAAAGGCATTATATACCCATGGAAAGGCTCACAAGGTTATTGAATATGAAGGACACTGTCGGATAATAATCCAACAAGGGGTCTTGTGGTCTACAACGGAGTTGATGCGAGTATCGATACTCAATGAGAGGAAGAAGGAATTTAAGGGCATCGGATTATAGAAACAACTGACTAATTCAAAGATCAAATGGAAAGGAACTATCATTTCCAATTCAAGGGATCAGAAGCAATGCTCCAGCTCATGTTTAAAATGGCGTCTGAGCCGGAAGGATGAATCTTAGGATCTGGTTGAGGATTGTGAGCATTCGAAATTTATTGAATCGATGGACTCAAGATGATAGTGACAAGGGATGCCAATAAGATTACTATACTTATGGGATTAACCATAATGCAAACAAGCAAGAATCTCAAGAGCAATAAGCTGTTGAGGATTTTCGGAAGATCAAATAGTATTTCGAAGACTTTGGTGAAACACATGAACAACTAGGGAGAAACAAATCCTCGGTGTGTGTGTGAGGATTAATTTGTAGGTGTATTCAGGTGACAAGGAACTGCAAGGCAGTAGGCACAAGGATTCTCGGAACAACAACGAGTATTTTGAGGTATCTTGTAATAACAAGAGAAACCGGGGACTAAGGTAAGAATGGCAAGTGCATGTAGTTATCTATAGGGGATGACGGTGGAAGGGAATTGCAAACGCAATGAGAACAAGTTCTCAAGATAACATCGGAGAGTATCTTCTGAATCTTCTGGTGCAGTAGGCGATCATTTGTAATAAGGGGCTCTCCGGGAGGAAGTAATTACAAGAACCTAGAGTTAGAGTTAGCAAAACCTTTTAACCCGAATAGAAGAGAGATCAGAGTCCCAAAGTATAGACAATGAATAAAAGATCCTAATACCACCAAATGGCGACGTGGGCCCATGGGCCGCACATCCATGTTAGTAAAAGTTTTGCAATGTCTAGACTCAACTTCGGCCAAGGAGTTGGAAGGGAATTCCTACAGGCAGTCAGCTCTGATATTGAGACGCCCCCAATTTGACTGTACACTAATCATACACGCAAACGTGTACGACCAAGATCAGGGACTCATGGGAAGATATCACAACACGACTCTACAAATAAAAATAAGTCATACAAGCATCATATTACAAGCCAAGGGCCTCGAGGGCTCGAATACAAGAGCCCGATCATAGACGAGTCAGCGGAAGCAACAATATCTGAGTACAGACATAAGTTAAACAAATTTTCCTTAAGAAGGCTAGCACAAACTGGGATACAGACCGAAAGGGGCGCAGGCCTCCTGCCTGGGATCCTCCTAAACTACTCCTGGTCATCGTCAGCGGCTTGCACGTAGTAGTAGGCACCTCCAGAGTCAACGGTGGCGTCTGGCTCCTGGACTCCATCGTCTAGTCGCGGCAATAGGGTATAGGAAGGGGGAAAGAGGGAAGAAAGCAACCATGAGTACTCATCCAAAGTACTCGCAAGCAAGGAGCTGCACTACATATTTATGCATTGGTATCAAATGGAAAAGGGGTATCATATGTGGACTGAACTGCAGAATGCCGGAATAAGAGGGGGGTGGCTAGTCCTATCGAAGACTACGCTTATGGCCACCTCCATCTTGCAGCATGTAGAAGAGAGTAGATGGTAAGTTCACCCAATATCATCGCATAGCATAATACTACCCGGCGATCCTCTCCTCGTCGCCCTGTTAGAGAGCGATCACCGGGTTGTATCTGGCACTTGGAAGGGTGTGTTTTATTTAGTATCCAGTTCTAGTTGTCATAAGGTCAAGGTACAACTCCAAGTCGTCCTGTTACCGAAGATCACGGCTATTTGAATAGTTTAACTTCCCTGCAGGGGTGCACCACATAACCCAACACGCTCGATCACATTTGGCCGGACACACTTTCCTGGGTCATACCCGGCCTCGGAAGATCAACACGTCGCAGCCCTACCTAGGCACAACAAAGAGGTCAGCACGCCGGTCTAAATCCTATGGCGCAGGGGTCAGGGCCCATCGCCCTTTGCACACCTGCACATTGCGAACGCGGCCGGTGAGCAGACCTAGCAACCTCCATTACAAAGGAAGTTGCGTTACGCGGTCCAACCCAGCGCGCGCCGCTCAGTCGCTGACGTCACGAAGGCTTCGGCTGATACCACGACGTCGAGTGCCCATAATTGTCCCCGCGTAGATGGTTAGTGCGTATAGGCCAGTAGCCAGACTCAGATCAAATACCAAGATCTCGTTAAACGTGTTATCTTGAAGACACCGCGAACGCCGACCAGGGCCAGGCCCACCTCTCTCCTAGGTGGTCTCAACCTGCCCTGTTGCTCCGCCACAATGATCCACCCAGAGGGCCGTCGGGACAAAGGTCCTTTCAACCCCCAATCCATGAGTCACTCGCGGTTACTCCTTGAGCCAACCCGACTTTAGTCATCACATGTATCATGTATAAAGTATAGGTATATACCCGTGATCAACTCCCGAGTGATCATGGCCCGATAGTATAGCATGGCAGACGGACAAGAATGTATGGCCACGGATGATAAACTAGCATCCTATACTAAGCATTTAGGATTGCAGGTAAGGTATCAACAGTTGTAGCAACAATGACAGGCTATGCATCAGGATAGGATTAACGGAAAGCAGTATCATGCTACACTACTCTAATGCAAGCATTATAGAGGATAGTAGGCGATATATGGTGATCAAGGAGGGGGCTTGCCTGGTTGCTCTGGCAAGAGAGAGTTGTCGTCAACCCCGTAGTCGTACTGGGTAGCAGCAGCGTCGGTCTCGGTGTCTAGCGAGAGAAGAGGGGGAAGAAACAATAAATATAATGCAAACAAATGCATGATGATGCATGACATGACAAAGCGTGATGCTAGGTGTGCCCTAATGCGGTACGAGGTGGTACCAGTGAAGGGGGAAAACATGTGGGAACGTATTTCCGGTGTTTCGCGTTTTCGGACAGATGAACCGGAGGGGGAAAGTTGCGTGTTCGGTATGCTAGGGATGCGTGGCGGACGAACGGGTTGTGTATCCGGATTCGTCTCGTCGTTCTGAGCAACTTTCATATATAAAGTTTTCCGATCCGAGCTACGGTTTATTTTCTATGAATTTCTAAAGTTTAAAATGTTTTCTAGAATTTCGGAATTTCTACCAAGTCTTAGAATCTGTTTATTGACTAGCCAATTTGTGAGGGCTATAATGGGTTATTCATAGCTCTACTAGGGATGATTCCTATAAATGATTTACTCTACTCCAAGATTACTACCAATACATGCCATCTGATGGCATGAACAGTGCACTTAGCTAGTCCAAATACAGCCCCAAACTAGCCTAGTTAGTAGTCTGTTTCTTCAGTTTTCTTTGTTAACAGAAGATTCACTTTTGTCATTTTTGTAGCAATTAATCCATGCACCTAACAGACTTGTTCCAGTGAGATGAAATGGAGTTGGTCAAGTGTACAAACTATTCCCATCATTTTTATTTATTTTCGAAGTGATTTGCTATCTATTTTGTTGATGCAAAAGGGGCTAGTCAATAAGCAGCAGCAGTACAAAGCTAGCTACCCCTATAGTAACATTCAGTTACTGTAGCAAAGTAGCAGCAGAGGTGGATGCGGCCACACTGCACGCACACACGATGCTAGGGCTAAGAGAATATTGCATTTTGTGATTTTTGTAGGATTTAATCCATGCATCAAATAAATTTGGTCCAGTGGGGTAAACTGAAGTTTGTCAAGTGTACTTCCTACACATATTATTTTTACTCATTTTAGCACTTGATTAGCTATTGTTTATGGGCTATTCAGATAGCTAAACGGCGTAGCAGCACAAAAGCTAGCTACCGCTATAGTAACTGAATGTTACTGTAGCGGAGCAGCAGCAGAGTGTAGCGGCGCGATGCGGGCGCTAGGCAACGGCGGCGAGCAGCAGAGGAGCTGCAGCAGCGAGCAGCAGCAAAGCAGGGGAGAGGCTGCGGGCACGCGCGTGCGACAGCGGCAGTGGCCACGGCGTGAAGCAGCAACAGGCGAGTAGGCAGCGCGAGTGGGGAGGCAGAGGAGGAGCGGTCAGGCACAGGCCAAGCGCCATGGGCGCGACCAGTGCGGCGTGCACGCGCAGCGGCGAGGCGAGTAGGCGAGCCGAGCGGGGCGGTAGGGCGACGACCATGACACGGCGACAGCGTGCGCGCGGGTGTGCTGCGACGGGCAGCAGGTGCAGCAGGCAAAGGCGTGCGTGGGTGGGCACGCACAGACGTGGCCGGGCGCAGCCGATCGCGGCCAGAGGCGTGCGGTGCGGGAAGGGCTTGGCCCGGCGCACGCGTGCGAGGGCACCGCCCGGGGCGGCCAGAGGTGTGGACTACAGCGGCGACTAGCGGCAGCCAACGCGGTGCTCGATGAAAGCTTCACTACAGAGCACACGCGAGCAAGCCGCGTGGTGCCTGGAGAACGCATGCATCGCGGACGGGTCCAGAGAGGCCCTGCGTGCTTGACCTCATCGGCCATGGCGGACGGTGGTGCGACAACTCATGGGGACATCGCTACGGAAAGAAATCGAGCATGGGTTGAGAGGGAAAATGACAATGAGCTCACAGCGGAGCTTAGAGAAGGCACGACGAGGCTGGAGCTCGTTGGAGAGGCGCGAATCGAGCGGCATCGACCAGCGGATGCAGTCGGGGAAGGAGAGGGCTCGACCCGGTGCTTGCAGTTGCTGTAGAAGAGGACGCGGTGCTCCTGGACAGCTTGGAACGGCGCGGGGGAGCCAGTGGCCGCGACGACGGCGATGTGCCAGCGACGAGCCCACTCGGGCGAACGAGACAGAGAGGGAGGCTGCGAGAGGGAGAAGGTGGCGGCTAGGGTTCGACAGCGGGAGAGAGGAGGGGCTCGGGGGGGGGGGCTTTATCCTCTCAGGGGGCATCGCCGGATGGTCGCCGTGTGGCCATCCGCGGCCATGGACGGGGCGCACACGTCCACGGCGCTCCTGGTGAGCAGTAGGAAGGAGGAGGTGGCGAGGTGGGCTGGGCTCCCACTGTTGACATAGAGCCCAGTTCACTAGTAGTTTAGGGTTTTTTTTATGTTTCTTTTATTCCTTCTCTGATTTGTAAATTGTTAGGCCATCCATTCACTTATGTAAAATATGAGACTTGGCTCGATAAATTACTTGCAATATTTAGCACTGCCAGAAAAAGGTTTCGTGATCAAATGATTTCATTTGAATTTTTAATAAATGATTTGGCACTTTAAAATTCTGCTTTGGTGCTATTTCATGTTGTTTAAGTCACATAATGAATTCAGGTGATGTTGTATTTCTAAAGATAATTAGTTATGAATTATTTCATATTTAATGAACATTTTATTTTCTAATTTGAACAACTTTTATTTTTCACTTTAAATTTGAATGGCAGTTTGCATTGGAATTGGAAACGAGGTATGATGCAAATGATGATCAAGCATAGTTAATCATGGTGACTTGGCATAATCAGAGGGTGATCACTATGGTGTGGGGCTGGGGATGTTACAGTGACGTTCTTTCGCATTAGTATTTTGTGCATCCAACCATAAAAGCGCATGACAACCTCTGCTTCCCTCTGCGAAGGGCCTATCTTTTACTTTTATCTCCTACATTGCATAAGAGTCATGGTGATCTTCACCCTTCCTTTTTACATTTTATCCTTTGGCAAGCACAATATGTTGGCAAGATCCTGGTATATATGGCTAATTGGATGTGAGCTCTCATGAACTATTATTGTTGACATTACCCTTGAGGTAAGACATTGGGAGGAGAAACTATAAGCCCCTATCTTTCTCTGTGTCCGATTAAAACTCCATACCCATAAGTATTCCATGAGTGTCAGCAATTGTGAAAGATTATATGATAGTTGAGTATGTGGACTTGCTGAAAAGCTCTTATACATTGATTCTTTCCTATGTTATGATAAATTGCAATTGCTTCAGTGACTGAGATTATAGTTTGTTAGTGTTCAATGAAGTTTAAGATTCATACTTGATATTGTGATTGAATTATTACTCTAGCATAAGAAATCATATGACAAGAATAATATAAGTTGATGTTCTAAGAATGATCATGATGCCCTCATGTCCGTATTTTTTTATCGACACCTCTGTCTCTAAACATGTGGACATATTTTTGATTTTGGCTTTTCGCTTGAGGACAAGCGAGGTCTAAGCTTGGGGGAGTTGATACGTCCATTTTGCATCATGCTTTTATATCAATATTTATTGCATTATGGGCTGTTATTACACATTATGTCACAATACTTATGCCTATTCTCTCTTATTTTACAAGGTTTACATAAAGAGGGAGAATGCCAGCAGCTGGGATTCTGGCTGGAAAAGGAGCAAATATTAGAGACCTATTCTACACAGCTCCAAAAGTCCTGAAACTTCACGGATGATGTTTCCCAAATATATAAAAAACATTGAGCGCAAGAACTTCACCAAGGGGGCCACACCCTGCCCACGAGGGTGGGGGGCGCGCCCCCTTACCTCGTGGGCCCCCTAGTGGCCCTCCGTTGACTATCTTCTACTATATGGACTCTTTCGATGGGAAAATAATCATAACCCATCTTCTCGGGCGAAACTCCGCCACCACGAGGCGGAACCAATCTAGGGTTCTGGCGGGGCTGTTCTGCCGGGGAAACTTCCCTCCTTGAGGGGGAATTCATCGCCATCGTCATCACCAATGCTCCTCTCATCGGGAGAGGGCAATCTCCGTCAACATCTTCATCAGCACCATCTAATCTCAAAACCCTAGTTTATCTGTTGTATCCAATTCTTGTCTCCAACTCCGGGATTGGTGCTAGTAGGTTGCTAATAGTGTTAATTACTCCTTGTAGTTGATGCTACTTGGTTTAATTGGTGGAAGATCATATGTTCAGATCCTATATGCACATTAATAACCCTCTGATTATGACCATGTTTATGCTTTGTGAGTAGTTACTTTTGTTCCTGAGGACATGGGAGAAGTCTTGCTATTAGTAGTCATGTGAATTTGGTAGTCGTTCGATATTTTGATGAGATGTATGTTGTCTCTCCTCTAGTGGTGTTATGTGAACGTCGACTACATGACACTTCACCATTGTTTGGGCCTAGAGGAAGGCATTGGGAAGTAATAAGTAGATGATGGGTTGCTAGAGTGACAGAAGCTTAAACCCTAGTTTATGCGTTGCTTTGTAAGGGGCTGATTTGGATCCATATGTTTCATGCTATGGTTAGGTTTACCTTAATACTTTTGTTGTATTTGCGAATGCTTGCAATAGAGGTTAATCATAAGTGGGATGCTTGTCCAAGTAAGGGCAACACCCAAGCACCGGTCCACCCACATACCAAATTATCAAAGTACCGAACGCGAATCATATGAACGTGATGAAAACTAGCTTGACGATATTCCCATGTGTCCTCGGGAGTGCTTTACATCATATAAGAGTTTGTCCAGGCTTGTCCTTTGCTACAAAAAGGATTGGTCCACCTTGCTGCACCTTATTTACTTTTGTCACTTGTTACTCATTATAAATTATCTTATCACAAAACTATATGTTACCACTTATTTCAGTACTTGCAGAGAATACCTTGCTGGAAACCGCTTATCATTTCCTTCTGCTCCTCGTTGGGTTCAACACTCCTACTTATCGAAAGGACTACGGTAGATCCCCTATACTTGTGGGTCATCACTCAACTACCTGAGAATCCAAATGATATTTCTATTTCTGATGCTGAAACACAATCTGGTAATGAACCTGAAACTAGTGATAAGGTTAATGATAATGTTCATGATGATGCTCAACCTAGTAATGACAATTGAGGGAGTCCTCTATTAGGGGGTATCCGGACATCCGGATTATATCCTTTGGCCGGACTGTTGGACCATGAAGATACAAGATTGAAGACTTCGTCCCGTGTCCGGATGGGACTCTACTTGGCGTGGAAGGCAAGCTAGGCAATACGGATGTGTATATTTCCTCCTTTGTAACCGACCTTGTGTAACCCTAGCCCCCTCCGGTGTCTATATAAACCGGAGGGTTTTAGTCCGTAGGACAACATACAATGATAGCATAGGCTAGCTTCTAGGGTTTAGCCTCTCCGATCTCGTGGTAGATCAACTCTTGTACTACTCATATTATCAAGGATAAATCAAGCAGGGCGTAGGGTTTTACCTCCATCAAGAGGGACCAAACCTGGGTAAAACATCGTGTCCCCTGCCTCCTGTTACCATCCGCCTTAGATGTACAGTTCGGGACCCCCTACCCGAGATCTGCCGGTTTTGACACCAACATTGCTGCTTTCATTGAGAGTTCCTCTGTGTCATCGCTGTAAGGAAGGATGCCTCATCTCATTGTTAAAAACAACATTACCGCCGGGGGAGCCCTGGCTGTCGGCCGAACTCTCCGGCTAGGCAGTTTCATCATGACCGCATGTTCAGCTGCTGCACCGATGATGACTTCTCGGGTCATCGAAAACAGCCTCCACGTCGGCTCGGAATTCGCCGAGCTGATGGATCGAATGGAGCTCTCTTCCCTAAACGAGCTCTTGGATCGCATCACCGCCTTGGGAGTCGCTACGGACTATGATCGGATTGGGCTTAAACCCAATCAAAGGGAGATTATCTCTCCACCGGTCACCCATCATGTCGCGGTGGTGGAGGAACAGTGCGACGATTCTTCCTCTATCTTGAGGACTAACTATGTCCGGATTCCTGAGCTCTCCGAGCCGGATACCCGTTTACGGGAGGACATCACCCAAGCCCTGAGCCTAGAGTTAGGCAGCGGGCTAGACTCATCGGGCAACATCCCGGAATCCGAACTTCCAAGATCGGAAACTCCTCAGCCCCTGGGTCTCGATCGGGTAGGGGTTCAGACTCAAACCCACCCACCCACCCAGACATAAACGATCTTTCCCACATCAGGCAAGATGGGGTTAGACCCAACACAAATTCGCCATAGCAATACTACCTTTAAAGGAGTAACGCCAGGCCCAGGGGCTCGTTGTATGGGCTCCCTCTTACTACAAGTTATATTCGGCTCCCCCGATAACTTCCGTCGCGAGCATTTAACTTTCCACATCGCTCCGTTTCAAAGTGGCTATCAAGCACTGCTCGGACGCGAAGCTTTTGCTCGCTTTAATGCAATACCGCACTACGCCTCCCTCACACTCAAGATGCCTAGTCCACGCGGCATCATTACAGTGCATGGAAATATCAAGCGATCTCTGCACGCCGAAGAGAGTGAAGCTGCCTTGGTCACCGCACACTAAAGGCGCCCGGACAAACGAAAGCATCCAATAGGTCGTCAAGACCTTAGATACAACTAATCAAGTCCGGCGCCACTATTTATACGGAAATAAGTGGCCACACCCCTATTTGTCAATACAAGGGGCTCAACGCGCGCAGACAAGTGGCAATTTCTTATCATCTTGAATCACACATGGTTTCTTTAAAAACTATGTTTTTGCATGACAACTTTTTCACTTAACTTCCTCTCTTTTACAGACGATCATCGTGCTACACCCGTCCAGGATACGGCACAACGGAGACACAGGCGCAGACGTGCAGCAGGGACCCGCTCCAAGGATTCTTTTTAGATTAAGACCCTGTGTAAACCTTTTTTACTGTCTCTTGTTGATACATATCTACCGTTGAGAAAGATGCTGACGTCTTGGCATGTGGCCACGCCAGAACAATGCTCATACCTGGACACAAGGGGCTTCTTACAAAGGCCATTATTTAGGCCCATTTTATACCACAAAAACCGAATACCTTAGGGAGTGTTCGGCGTCGCGAGTTTGGCCCTATTTGCATCAGCTCCAAATCATTGTCTTTGGTCAAATGTTGGGTTTGACCGGCTCCTGTGTTTTGGTGCCTTACGTTCCGCTTTACCGGCTAAGGTAGCACCAGGAGAACTACTGCGATTGTGCCCTGGTTCATCCGGACGAGCACCACAGTAGAGAAAGCCGAAAACTGACTGTCATGATATAGCGTGAGACTGGTCAACCACTCGATGACCTGTGGGAATGTTAGAATTCCTCCACCTTAACGAAGGGCCGTTTTCTGGCCAGGCATGTACGCACCCCGGAACCGGGAGAGTGCGGAGCCACCAGGGGCTATCTAGTAGCCCCACTGTCAAACTCTTATGGCTAAGTGAAAGTGCTAAAGCATTATAGTCCGGTTGCCTTGCTCGCTCCGCTATCACCTCCTTAATAGGACCAAGACGTTGGGTTAAGTGTGAACGCGTGTTTTTGCGAGCACCTCCGCATTATATGCGTGGGGGTTGAAGCCAACGACTGCAATCTTTCAGGTTATACACACGTATACGTAAACGACCGCCCAGGAGGCATCATATTACTTTCAGGCAAAAGTATAAAAATAGCCTTATAAAAATTTATAAAAGCATTTCGCTTACAATGAGATTACATATCACTCAAACATAATATTTTTTGAGCACTGGGTCTCTATCAAACGGGCACCCTCAAGTACTTCTTCAAAATAGTGCTCAGCAGCCTTTCGACCTATAGCCAAATCCCGCGCTGCAACATTGGTAGCATCCATCTCCGCCCAGTATGCCTTAACACGGGCAAAGGCCATCCGTGCGCCCTCTATGCACGCCGACCTCTTCATCGCATTAATGTGCGGCACCATGTCAAGGAACTGCTGCACCAAGCTGAAATAGTTGTTCGGTTTTGACCTTCCCGGCCACAGCTGATCCACAACAGACCTCATAGAGAGTCCGGACAACCTGTTTAGTTCAGCCCATTCGGCTAATTAGTCAGTCAATGAAAGTGGATGCTCGGGAGAATGGAGTTGTCTCCAAAACAGCTGGTCTACTCCATGGTCTGTCTGACGCTGGAAGTACTTGGCCGCATCGGCAGCGCTCGCCGCCAAATCCATATACACATCCTTCGAACTCCACAGCCGATCCAGAGGGGCATACCGTGGATCTCCGAATTTCCTCCGCAACATAAAGGATTTCCCAGCTACAATATCCCCGGCTTCCCGCAGCTCCTCCTTCTTTGCCCTCATAGCAGAGCGGAGATCCTTTTTCATCGCAGCAGCCTTCTCAAGGTCCGATGCCTTCGCTTGGTTTTCCTTTTCGAGAACCCGGCAACGGTCGGCGGTGGCTTTTAATTCCACAGCCATCTTGGCCATCTTGTCTCGGGTCTCGCCATGCGTGGCCTTCTCGGCTTGCAACTCTTCGGCCGCCTTCACAGCAGCCGAATTACCTAACCTCGCTTGTTCCTTGGCTCGGGCAAGTTCTGCCCGCAAGGCTTCAACAGTGGCAGCTCCATCTGCAGTCACAACATATTTAAGATACTGGTATCATACTGCTCTTCTTATGTGGCGTTTACCAGATATTGATACTTACCCTGTGCCTCGTCAAGCCTTTTGTTAACAAGCTCGATGTCGGCGTCTGCCGCATCCAACTGCCGTTCTAAATGGGCAAACTCGCTAGTCCGGCTAGCCACCGGAGCTTCCATCACCTGCACATAGAGGCAGTATGGTTATTACCTGGGAATATGATCCTCTGTTCGTCGCCGTTTCCGACGACAACCAGAGTCTCAGGGGCTACTATCTACACAGGGCACACCTAGCATGTGCAGGACTATCATACATTCTTTTACGTACCTCAAAGCCTGTCAGTAGACTCATAAAAGCTTCATGCAATCTGCTATCGGCGAACGATATTCTCTCCATCACCGTATTCATCAACACACGGTGTTCATCTGAGATGGCCGCTCGCCCCACCAACTCCCTCAGAACATCCGATCGCACACTAGACGGTGCCGGACTCTTTTGTCTGCTCTCTTCGGGAGCCGAACATTGGGAGCTTCGGGGGCCAACGGGATTATCTTCTGGCCTCACCGGACTGGGAGAGGCCCTCCGCGACGACACTTCAGGGTCGCCCGCTTTCGGAGCGGAGGAGTCCGGAGGAGGCGTTTCGCTCTCCATCATCTCTGGAAGAAGATCCCCTGAAGATGAGCTCATTTGAGAGGGGCTAAGGCCCGAACTGCGAAAATATATGCGGTGGTTATCTTCTCAGAAGAAAAAGATGGCATATCTGTACTACCAAAGGTATTTCGGGTCACTTACGACTCGTGGGAGGATTGATCCCCCCGCGGACTGTGTGCGGCAACAACGCCCCCAAGGTGGGACCCTCTGTGGGAGACTTCTTCTCCCATTTGGAAGCTTCGGCTTCCGAATCCCCGGGCGCAATCCTTTTCCTCTTCTGGTCGCCTTCCCTCATGGAGACGCTCGCTCCCTCGGCTACAAAGGGCAGCGTTGGGGGCCCGTGTCCGCCCGCATTATCCTCCACGGTATCTTCCTTCAAGGGCTCCGGGCAAGGTGCGGTCTGGAGCATCTTCTCCAATACCGGATTTTCCAAACCCTCAGGGAGGGGGCCGAACACCGAATCAACTTCACCTTTGTTAGCCAGTCCTGGTCAAAAAGCGAACTCTCAGAGATAACTTTGTAACAAAGTAGAGAAAGTATGTTCGGCCGGAAGATGCCTTACCTGTTCGGCGGTGCAGTTGCTACTCAGGCCCACGTCCTCGGTGATTTCCGGACACTCCATCTGAGGTCCGAAGAATGATTTGTACATCTCCTCGTGCGTCAGGCCGAGAAAATTTTGAATTGCACGTGGTCCCTCGGGAGTGAACTCCCATAGACGAAGAGGCCGGCGTTTGCAAGGCTGCACTTGACGAACCAACATAACCTGTATCACCGCAACCAAACTGAAATCTCCATTGAAGAGATCTCGAATGCAGCCTTGCAGTATAGGCACGTCCTTGGCTGGCCCCAGCTCAGACCTCTGCTGATCCATGACATCAGCTGTGGTGGGGGGCCCGAGCGGAAAATAGGGGGGGCCGCCCACTTGGCACTTCTAGGAGCCGTGATGTAGAACCACTCCTGTTGCCACAATTCAGACACCTCTGGGATGGAACCTTTGGGCCACGGAGCTCCCGTCATCTTGTGTATTGAGGCACCTCCACACGCTGCATGCTCCCCCTCGACCAACTTCGGCTTCACTACAAAGGTCTTGAGCCATAGGCCAAAGTGAGGGGTAACCCGGAGGAAGGCCTCGCACACGATAATAAATGTCGTGATATGAAGAAAGGAGTCCGGAGCTAGATCATGAAAATCTAGCCCGTAATAAAACATCAAACCCCTGACGAAAGGATCCAGGGCAAGGCCTAGGCCTCGGAGGAAGTGGGAAACGAACACGACGTTTTCGTTAGATTCGGGGGTGGGGACAGCCTGCCCTTGGGGAGGCAGCCGATGCAAAATCTCGGCGGTCAGATATCTGGCCTCCCTCAACTTCTTGATGTCTTCTTCCGTGACGGTGGAAGGCATCCATCGGCCTTGAAGGCTAGATCCAGACATGACTGAAGGTTCGGGGCGCCTGACCTGAACTTCGGGCGTTTGAGCTTGAGGTGGGGGAAGGATTCGATTGAGCACGGGAGGGAAAAATAAAAGCCTTGTCCCCTTTATAAAGAGGGTGAATATCAAGCGTCCTCTCCGTGTCCGTTTGGACTTCCCTACAATCTAGGAGTCCTAGAAGCGGTTGGGTTACCCACGCCCGTATTGATGAGAATCCCGGAATAAGGGGGCCACGATCTCTACTTTAACAAGACGTGCCAAGGAAACCGCCTCGCATAACGCGCTGAGATGGGACAGTAGAATGGTTCGAATAAAAGCTTGGCCGTGGTGTGATGTCACACTACGGAATACGTCAGCAGATTAGATTTGTGTAAGTATTATTCTCTCTATGGCAATATGTGGAAACTTATTTTTCAGAGCCGGACACTATCTTTGTGTTCAAAATCTTCTATGAAGTACTTGGAGGAGGAACCTGCCTTGCAATGCCGAAGACAATATGCGCGCCGGACTCATCGTCATTAAAGCCTGGTTCAGGGGCTACTGAGGGAGTCCTGGATTAGGGGGTGTCCGGATGGTCGGACTATACCTTCAGCCGGACTCCTGGACTATGAAGATACAAGATTGAAGACTCCGTCCCGCGTCCGGAGGGGACTTTCCTTGGCGTGGAAGGCAAGCTTGGCGATACGGATATGCAGATCTCCTACCATTGTAACCGACTCTATGTAACCCTAACCCTACCTGGTGTCTATATAAACCGGAGGGTTTTAGTCCGTAGGACAACATACACATCAACAATCATACCATAGGCTAGCTTCTAGGGTTTAGCCTCCTCGATCTCGTGGTAGATCTACTCTTGTACTACCCATATCATCAATATTAATCAAGCAGGACGTAGGGTTTTACCTCCATCGAGAGGGTCCGAACCTGGGTAAAACTCCGTGTCCCTTGTTTCCTGTTACCACTCGGCCTAGACGCACAGTTCGGGACCCCCAACCCGAGATCTGCCGGTTTTGACATCGACAAGCCCCATGAAACAGTACATCATTATTGGGCCAGATTCCTCCTTGTGATGAACAAGGTTAAGGACTGCCGCGAGGAAGACGCAGTCTCACTTTTCCACAATAAGTGCACAGACAAGGGAATCCTTAACGCCATAAGTCGCCGTGACATATCACGCTTTGCCGACTTGGCGTCCATAGTACGAAAGTACTGTGCGATGGAAAGTGCCTGGAAAACCGAAACGAAATTTTGGGATAATCCGGCTCCGAATATACACCCAGTCTGAAGTAAAAGGGTGCACTATCATAAGACACCCGAGTTAATTACAAAGAAGCAAAAACCCTATACAGGGCGTGGAACCGTATTGGAGGGATGGCTCAACGGACCCTGCATAATTCATAGTACAGTGGATACCATACCAACACACAACCTTAGAGCATGTTGGATACTCCGGCAGGTGGCCAAAACCGGCGAGGATCTTCTCATCCCAGATGCCACAGAGCACCATCCCAGGGATAACAATACGGTATTAACAGTCTTTGAGACCTTCGCATCAAATAATAGGCGCAAGCGAACACTCCGCAGCATTGCCGAAATCTGCCACGTAGCAGCAATAAATCCATGGAGTAACACGGCTATTACCTTCAATGCCAGTGACGAACCTAAATTCCGAACAGCCCGAGCACCAGCTGCACTGGTCCTCAGCCCAATTGTGCTGGGAAAATCACACTAGATGTGGTATTCGGCACGGCGGAGAACTATAGGTCCGAAGAAATTACATTCCAAGTGGCCCCGTTCAATAGTGGATACCACGCCCTCTTCAGACGGGAGGCATTCACGATCTTCCAAGCCATACCCCATTATGGGTACATGAAGCTCAAAATGCCCGGGCCCAATGGAATCATCACTCTCGTTAGTGATCCATACACAGCACTCCACGCCGAAAACAAAACAGCCGCATTGGCCCTCGAGGCATTATCCGAAGCCCTTTTGGCCGAGGAATTAACTGCGCTACGCTCCACAGTGGACAGGGACGACGTGATACTTGACAAGAGATCCAAGTCCACCTCTTTTAAACAAGCGGATGAAATAGTCAAACTCCAAGTCCACCCAACGGACCCTACAAAAACAGCCTCCATCGGGGCACAGTTAAACCCCGCCGTGGACGCCCCACTACGAGAGTTCCTGCACGAGAATTGGGACATATTCGCCTGGCACCCCTCAGACATGCCAAGAATCCCACGCAGGCTGGCCGAGCACAGCCTCAATATCCTAAAGGGATTCAAGCCGGTCAAGCAGGCTCTTCGGCGTTTCTCTGAACCTAAGAGACAGGCTATGGGAGAGGAACTAGCCAAGTTATTGGAGGCCGGATTCATTAGAGAAACAAAACACCTGGACTGGCTAGCAAACCTGGTGATGGTACCAAAGAAGGACAAATCATGGCGCCTATGTGTCGATTTCAAGGACCTCAACAAGGCTTGCCCAAAGGATCCCTTCCCCTTCCCCTGCATTGATCAAATTATCGATGCTACCGCAGGACACGAGTCATTGTGTTTCCTCGACGCATACTCCGGCTACCACCAAATTAAGATGGCGGAGTCTGACCAAGCCGCAACGACATTTATCACACCATATGGCCCATTCTATTTCAACACAATACCTTTTGGGCTCAAAAACGCCGGCGAAACGTATCAGCGCATGATTCAGACATGTCTGGAGAAACAGATCGGCAAAACAGTAGAGGCATACGTAGATGATGTGGTCATCAAAACCAAACACGTCGACTCTCTAATAGACGACTTGAGGCTCACATTCGACAAACTCCGAACATACGACATCAAGCTCAATCCGGAAAAATGCATTTTCGGCGTACCA
Organism: Triticum urartu; assembly: GCF_056163025.1. Classification (NCBI taxonomy): domain Eukaryota; kingdom Viridiplantae; phylum Streptophyta; class Magnoliopsida; order Poales; family Poaceae; genus Triticum; species Triticum urartu. Next base: position 487,412,203 of record NC_141878.1, read on the forward strand.
GGCGGAAAGCTCCTGGGTTTCATCATCTCCAGTAGAGGAATTGAAGCTAATCCGGCCAAAATTCGAGATTTGTCACAGTTGGCTACCCCAACAGACCTCAAACAAATCCATAAATTAATTGGATGTGTGGCGGCTCTAAGCCGCTTTATCTTCCGCTTAGGAGAAAAGGCATTACCCCTTTATCGCCTCCGTCGGCGCACTGAACACTTCAAGTGGACGGACTCTACCACAGCTAGATTGGAAGAAATAAAAGCCATACTGGCAACCAACCCAATCCTGGCCGCGCCAAACATTGGCGAACCAATGTTGTTATACATTGCGGCAACTCATCAGGTTGTAAGCGTAGTGCTCGTCGTCGAATGAGAAGCGGACGGACATAAATTCCCTCTTAAAAAGCCGGTATATTATGTATCCACTGTCCTCACTCCATGCAAATCACGGTACCCACATTATGAAAAAATAGCCTATGCGGTATTCATGGCATCCCGGAAGCTGCGACACTACTTTCAAGAGTGTTCGATTACAGTAGCCTCGGAAGTGCCACTTAATGATATTATAAACAACCGCAACGCCACGGGCCGGATTGCCAAATGGGCCATTGAGCTCCTCCCGTTTGACATAACATACAAACCTCGGCGAGCCATTAAATCACAAGTATTGGCTGACTTTGTCGCCAAATGGACGGAAGTCGAACTCCCTAAAGAGTACGGCGCATACTCCAATTGGATCATGCACTTTGACGGCTCCAAAATGCTGGCCGGTCTAGGGGCTGGCGTCGTCCTAACGTCCCCAACCGGAGATACCGTTCAGTACGTACTGCAGAACTGTATACAGACTCCAACAACGCAGCCGAATACGAAGCTCTGTTGCATGGTCTTCGGATGGCAGTCTCCATGGGCATTCAACGCCTGGAGGTGAGTGGGGATTCGAACCTCGCAATATCCCAAATAAATGGAGACTTCGATGCCAAGGATCCGAAGATGGCGGCCTATCGAAACACCGTCCTAAAGATGTCAGCTCGGTTCGAGGGCCTCGAATTTCACCATGTGGCTCGGGAAAACAATCAGGCAGCGGATATCCTCGCCCGCATCGGCGCAAAACGCGACGCGGTCCCCCCAACATCTTTTTGGAGAGGTTGTTTAAGCCATCGTTGGTATGGGAAGGGGACACCGGTAACAATAGTCCGGACCCGGCCAAAATGCCCGACACCGAACACTCTAACATAATCGGAGGCTCCGCCACTGAAATAACACCTTCAACCCACGTAATAATGGTCGTCATCGCCCCATGGACAGAACCATTCCTGGCCTACCTAACTAGGCAGGAACTTCCCGAAGACCAAAATGAGGCACGCTGCATAGTGCGGCGGTCTAAAGCCTACAGGGTCCACGAGGGAGAGCTATATAAGAAAAGCACTACCGGAGTCCTTCAAAGGTGCATCTCCGAAGAGGAAGGGCGAAAGCTTTTGGCAGAAATTCACACCGGACTCGGCGGCCACCACGCCGCAGCCCGGGCCCTTGTAAGCAAGGCCTTCCGTACAGGTTTTTATTGGCTGACGGCCCGGGCAGACGCACAGGACTTGGTCCAACACTACGCCGGTTGCCAGCTTTTTGCAAACCAAAGCCATATGCCACCCACCGCCCTCCAAACAATCCCCATTAGCTGGCCTTTCGCGGTCTGGGGGCTTGACATGGTTGGACCCCTTAAAGGGGGAACCCATAAGAAAAAATACTTACTGGTCATGGTGGATAAATTCACCAAATGGATAGAAGCCAAACCTGTTAAAACAGCTGAATCCGGACCGATGATAGACTTCATATCCGGGGTTGTACACCGTTATGGCGTCCCCCACAACATCATCACTGACAACGGCACGAACTTCACGGCCGACGAGGTAAAACTTTGGTGCAGCAACATGGGCATCAAGCTCGATTATGCTTCCGTCTATCACCCACAAACCAACAGCCAAGTTGAGCGAGCAAATGGTCTTATCATGAGCGGCATTAAACCCAGATTAGTGCGGTCCTTAAAGGAGTCTAACACACACTGGGTGGAGGAGCTCGACTCCGTACTCTGGGGGCTGCGGACCACGCCAAACCGCACTATCGGATATACACCCTTCTTTATGGTGTATGGCGCAGAGGCAGTTCTGCCCTGCGACATAATTCATGACTCACCCCGAGTGCGCATGTACGAATAAAGAGAAGCCGAGATCGATCGGAAGGACAGTCTGGATACCCTGGAGGATGAGCGTGACATGGCAAAAGCCCGTTCCGCATTTTATCAGCAACAGGCTCGCATATACCAAAGCAGAGAAGTACAGGCCAAAACTTATAACGTTCGCGAGTTAGTTCTATGCCTGCCGGAGAAGAAAAAGTCCAAGCTCGAGCCCAAATGGGAAGGTCCCTTCATCATTAACCAGGTTCTGACCAGTGGTGCGTACCATCTGCAAGATGCATCGAATAATCGACTTGAGCCGAACCCATGGAACGCAGCCAGGCTCTGAAGATTCTACGCCTAGCGCCGGACTCTATGTTCGTCTCCTTCCTCTGTCCATTTTTTGCATATACATTATCTGTATTTTTTCTCTTTCTTTCTTTTATTCTTTCTCTAGGCCTTCAAGGGCCAACTTGTGCCTCGCTTGCACGTTATAGATGCGCTAACCGCGCTCACTATACCTGGGGGCTTCTTACACAGAAGCTTAATTATCTATCTAGGCTTCACGCCCCGCACATGTGTTATTCTTCCACATGTACCTTTTCTTCTCCACTATATGCATCGATATGACTTAAGTTTTGGCCGAGCTGGGTTGCCTGGCTCTTGTATTTATGCCCTACGTTCCCGTTAATTCGGCTAGGGCATAAGGGGAGCACCTCTGCGATTGTTACTACCGGGTCATCCGGATGTGTACCTCAGACTAGGTGAAGCCGAAAGCTAGTGTTCTTAAGGGAATATTTGGTCAGCGAAGAAAAGATGATTTTTGTTTTATTTTTATTTTCCATATGTGCCCCTAGATGTTTTTGCCTACATTTTCTCTCGCAGTACGGACATGCACTTTAGGGCATGCATACCCAGGGAAAGGAACCCTTAACGGAACTATTCTCCCTGGAAGATGTTTCTTACTACCCATGTAATATAACATAACTAGTTGGGCACTTGTCTGTTCAAGCACTAATGACCCCTACGCCTGGTTTCCACGCATACCCTGGTTTTTATATAACTGGGTGGGTATTCGGAAACACTCCGGACTATCGGGTCCCGAGGTTGAAGCGAAAATGTCCGCCATGACAAATGATCTACAATCCGCCTAGAAGGCATTATACATGTCACTTTAATTACATAGTCATGTAGACTGACTAAATTCCTCTTCTATACCATCCAACAGGTGGTCTAGCCTACAATCCTGTTGGGAATACTTTGCGGCTAATTCTACTTGCCCATACACTAAGCTAACGGGGATCTCTTTCCCATCGGGCCCCACAGGTCCGACCTCGGCCATGTGGTTTGGGTCAGTCTTGGTATACCGCGTCTTCACCATGGCCCAGGCTTCCCTGGCACCTTGATGGCAGGCCGATATCTTCCACAATCGGAAGCGCCGCCGTGCTCCCTTGAGCTTCTTCGCAAGCTCTCCAATGCCTTCTGGCAGGGAGACGGCTGGCCAGAAGGCCTGGGCAACACCTTGCATCACCTGCCGAACTTGTTCATGCAGTTGTGAGAGCTCGGATAGAAGATCACCCGCATACCCGGGCATCTCCTCCGCGGGATGACCCGTCAGCATACCTGCAGACATAACTCTGTTAGCCGGCTTCTCCGCTGACCCCTTTTTTAAGGGTTCGTTCAAGCACTTACTGAAAATGCTGCGTCGAAGCCGCTTATTCTCCTTCTCGGAGTCCGCAAGCTGGGCTCGAACATCTTTCAGTTCCACGCTCAGCTTGGTATTGGCGTCTTGGAGATTGTTTTTCTCTCGCCTGACCTCAGTCAGCACGCGTTTGCCAGCCTTTAGCTATCGTATGGCATGCTGCTCCTCCAGATTCTCTCTGGATTCATCTACAACATCTACTATTAGATCTGCAGCCATGCCGCATGCTATATGGTACCTATCATTCTTTGAAAGAAATGTTACCAGCTGGGGACTTTTTAGGTTCCTTCAATGCGGCAACAGCGGACCAAAGTTGGGTCTTGCATTCCTCCAGCTCCTGTGACAGTCGACTATTCTTCTCTATAAGAACCTGCACAATAAGATGATCCTTAAATCAGTTCTGCTAACTGTTTCAAGTCTCAGGGGCTACTGATACATATAATCATCAGATTTGCTTACCCGTACATCCTTTACATACTGGTCCGTGGCTCTGGCTAGACCATTTTGAGCAGCACGGAGGTAAGCCTCTCCAGAATTGAAGGCATCAAATGCCTCTGGGGAGAAGCAAGCGTCGCAGAGTACGGCCCAACGATGCATATGATTCATGGCGCTCTCCACTTCTGAATTTGTAGCGGATAGCCTATTCGCATCCTCTGTAGGGGGAGTATCCGGCGTCCGCCCCATGTCGGCTTCCGCCTCTATGTCCGGTCCTGGAGCCCGACTGGTGGAAGCGTGATCGGCAGCCTCACCGGACATATTCCGGCGAGCGTTTTCTCTGTTAAAGAAACATGGACGTCATTACATTTCAAGAAAGACGACAACCACGGAGCGGGGTTTCTACCTCTGCGCTGGCGTCTCCGTCCTGACCGCCTTCCTTTTTGGCCTGCCCGACCTTGGTTCCTCTTGTTGGCAAGTTGCTGCGGGTTCGGCATGGCGTCCCGAATGCCTTCCCTGTAAAAACACCATATGTATATGGTAGGTGAAGTGTCTAAAAGGGGATCCTAGTTTTTGTAGTTGGAATTTTTGGTTTTTCTTACATGCGACGCAGGAAGCAGTCCAGGATAGTCGGCCGTAATGGCCACCATGGCGTTATCACAGCTTAATTGATAGAACTGCCTGTTTATCAGCTCCACGAATATGTCTGGATCTTCTTCAAGTCCAGGGCCGAGGGCCTGGTCGGGGTCCTCTGGTTGTGGAGATGGGCTGCTGACCTCCCTTATGGCTTTTCGCAGTTCCTGGCGCAAAATGGCAAGGTGAGTACCCACGACAAAGAATGCGGGAATAATGGGAGTAAGGATATATAACTCACCCAACTTGGAGGGTTGTACATGGAGAATCCATCCCGTGGTTTGATGCGGATGAACTCCTCTTCCTCTCCCTTGAACAATTCAGACAGAATTTTTGCTAAAGCGGCAGCGTTGTCCGGACCCGTACGCTCGCAATGGGTGGCATCATCTTCCCCATTGAAACACCACAAGGGGTGCCTTCGATATTGAAGTGGTTGCACTCCCCGCATTATGCATATTGACATAACCTCGATTACTGTCAATCCTGATTGAGCCAGCGCTTTAATCCGGTTCATCAGATAAAGGACTTCCCCGTTGTCTTCCTCCTGGGGGCTCCATGGGCGCCAACTTCGGCATTTCTTCAGAGGAGCATTGCTGAACTCAGGAAGACCCTGCCGAACAGGGTCCGGAAGGGGGACGTCCTCCATATAAAACCATTCCGAAGGCCAGTCTTCGGACGTCTTCTTCGGAGTACCGGACAGGTATCCGGTTTCGGCGATGCGCCATATTTCGGCTCTGCCCACTTGATAAAGTGACCCCTTCTGTGTGCAAGGGACGAGGCAAAATAACCTTTTCCATAGCTCGAAATGAGCCTCGCAGCCCAGGAATAACTCGTAGAGGGCAACATAGCCAGCGATGTGTAAAATGGAAGCAGGGGTGAAATTATGTAGTTGGAGGCCATAGAACTCCAGGAGCCCGCGGAGGAACAGATGAATTGGGAATCCGAGTCCCCTCAATAAATAAGGAACAAGGCATACCCGCTCCCCCGTAGAGGGGCTGGGGAAGCTCTCCGCTTGCTCCCCACCATTGTAGGTGGCGAGCCCGGCTCAGACGGGCACCAAATACGCTGGAGGGAGAAATCCCTTAGTCTGCAGTTCGACTAATCGACTGTGTGGGACTGAACACCTCTCCCAATCAGCGGGCTTAGGGCTACGGGGGCGGGAGGAGGAGCTGCGGAGGTCGGCCATGCTGGAGTGGATCTTTCCGAAGCGCGCTCCGATGGATTCTCGTTGGGAGAGGATGGTATGGATTGGATCTAAGAATCCCCATCCCTTTAATAGACAATTTATTTATCTGGCTAGGGGGGCGAATGTAAAAATGCCCTGGCGCCTCGCATTCATTCGACGCGTGGATGATAGCCCTTATTGGGCGCAGAAGCCAAGAGGTTCAACATTTATGGGACCGGACACTGCTTAACAAACATTCGAAATTTGGAGAAGAACCCGCCTTGCAATGTCGAAGACAACACTGCGTGCCGGACTCATCGTCATTGAAGCCTGGTTCGGGGGCTACTGAGGGAGTCCTGGATTAGGGGGTATCCGGACATCCAGATTATATCCTTTGGCCGGACTGTTGGACCATGAAGATACAAGATTGAAGACTTCGTCCAATGTCCAGATGGGACTCTACTTGGTGTGGAAGGCAAGCTAGGCAATACGTATATGTATATTTCCTCCTTTGTAACCGACCTTGTGTAACCATAGCCCCCTCCAGTGTCTATATAAACCGGAGGGTTTTAGTCCGTAGGCCCTGGCGCCTCGCATTCATTCGACGCGTGGAAGATAGCCCTTATTGGGCGCAGAAGCCAAGAGGTTCAACATTTATGGGACCGGACACTGCTTAACAAATGTTCGAAATTTGGAGAAGAACCCGCCTTGCAATGCCGAAGACAACACTGCAGGCCGGACTCATCGTCATTGAAGCCTGGTTCGGGGGCTACTGAGGGAGTCCTGGATTAGGGGGTATCCGGACATCCGGATTATATCCTTTGGCCGGACTGTTGGACCATGAAGATACAAGATTGAAGACTTCGTCCCGTGTCCGGATGGGACTCTACTTGGCATGGAAGGCAAGCTAGGCAATACATATATGTATATTTCCTCCTTTGTAACCGACCTTGTGTAACCATAGCCCCCTCCGGTGTCTATATAAACCGGAGGGTTTTAGTCCGTAGGACAACATACAATGATACCATAGGCTAGCTTCTAGGGTTTAGCCTCTCCGATCTCATGGTAGATCAACTCTTGTACTACTCATATTATCAAGGATAAATCAAGCAGGACGTAGGGTTTTACCTCCATCAAGAGGGCCCGAACCTGGGTAAAACATCATGTCCCCTACCTCCTGTTACCATCCGCCTTAGACGCACAGTTCGGGACCCCCTACCCGAGATCCGCCGGTTTTGACACTGACAATAATGATATAGAAATTGAACCTATTGTTGATCTTGATAACCCACAATCAAAGAATCAATGTTATGATAAGAAAGACTTTGTTGCTAGGAAACACGGTAAAGAAAGAGAACCATGGGTTCAGAAACCCATGCCTTTTCCTCCCAAACCATCCAAGAAAAAGGATGATGAGGATTTTGAGCGCTTTGCTGAAATGATTAGACCTATCTTTTTGCGTATGCGATTAACTGATATGCTCAAAATGAATCCTTATGCTAAGTATATGAAAGATATTGTTACAAATAAGAGAAAGATACCGGAAGCTGAAATTTCCACCATGCTTGCTAATTATACTTATAAGGGTGGAATACCAAAGAAACTTGGAGATCCCGGTGTACCAACGATACGATGCTCCATTAAAAGAAACTATGTTAAAACTCCTTTATGTGATCTTGGAGCTGGTGTTAGTGTTATGCCTCTCTCTTTATATCGTAGACTTGATTTGAATAAGTTGACACCTACTGAAATATCTTTGCAAATGGCTGATAAATCAACTGCTATACCTGTCGGTATTTGTGAGGATGTGCCCGTTGTAGTTGCAAACGTTACTATTTTAACGGACTTTGTTATTCTTGATATTCCCGAGGACAATAGTATGTCTATTATTCTTGGAAGACCCTTTTTGAATACTGCACGGGCTGTTATTGATTGCACTAAAGGCAATGTCACTTTTCATGTTAATGGTAATGAACACACGGTACACTTTCCGAGGAAACAACCTCAAGTTCATAGTATCAACTCTATTGGAAAAATTCCATCGATTATATTTGGAGGTTTTGAATTTCCTCTTCCTACTGTCAAGAAGAAATATGATATTCTTATTATTGGGGATGTGCATATCCCCGTTGGGGTAACATAGTGTTATTCGAAATTTCTCCGTTTCCATGTTATTCGGAATGAGTTCGTTAACAAGACTTGATCAACCTTGTTAGTGGATTCCTTTTTATGCTCATGAGATGGATGAAACTAGAAGGCACAACCTTCTGTACCTTCCTTTTAATTTCTGTTATTTATATTAAGTAAAATAAAAATAGTATTTTTCTGTCTGTTATCTGATTATCCATGCAATATAAAAATACCCCGAAAATAGAAGTTCTCCAAATGCCCTAAAATTTAAATATGATTTTTCTAGAATATTTGAGAATATTTGGCACTGAGAACACAACAGGGGGGTCACCCACCTTCCCACGAGGGTGGAGGGCACGCCCTACCCTCCTGGGAGCGCCCCCCTGCCTCGTGGGCCCACGGTGGCCCTCCTCCACTTATCCTTTCACCCATACACTCCTTCTTCCTCCCCCAAACACGAATAACTAGCTCAAACCCGAGTCCAAGCTCGTTTTGCTGCCATTTTCGATCTCCTTGCTCAAAGCACCTCTCACAAAACTGCTTGGGGAGATTGTTCCTTGGTATGTGACTCCTCCATTGGTCCAATTAGTTTTTCTTCTGGTGCTTTATTCATTGCAAATTTGTGTTGCCTAGGTGACCATGTTCTTGAGCTTGCATGTCAAATTTATATGGTTCCAAGTAGTTTTGATGCATGATATAGGCTCTAGGCACTTGTATGAGTAGTTGCTATCAATATTATTGAGTTTGGTTCACTTTTATTTTGAAGTTACTAAAAATTTTCAGAATTTTTCAGAGGAAGAAATATGCTTAGGAAGATGTTCCAGGGTGGTTCTTCAAGGAAGCAAGGACCCAGGCTTGCAATGCGTGATGCTGATGATGAGCCACCAAGAGAGGCTCCGGTGCGTCCTTGTGAGTGGCCTTCTGAGAACTTTATGGATCGAGCGGGAATTAAGGAAGAATTTAACGCATATTTGCGTAACGCTGATCTTGTGAGCTTCGAGGAAGAGAAGTGCAGCCAGTATCACAATCTCACTAGTTTCTTTGTGAGGAGGTTTGAATTTTCATCTTCACGTAATTCTCCAACTGTCATGTTTGATCTTTATGAAAATTCTTACACTATGGACTTAGAGGATTTTACCACTGCTTGCAAACTTCCACAATGGGGCAGTATAAGGGATCCTCGCAAATCTGAATTTAGAGATTTTCTTGCTAGCATAACTGTGGGAGAATCTAGAGATATAACACAAGCTACCATAGGGAGCATTCACTTTCCTGCTATACATTATTTTGCTCTCTTCATAGGTAGATGCATTAATGGTAAAGATGAGGCATGTCACATGTGTTATCCTGACCTCAGTATTCTTAGGAGTGTTGTGTTAGGAGATAAATCTTATAATTTGGGAGCCACTATTGCATGTAGGTTGCATCTTAATAGATTTAATGGAGATTTCTTTGGAGGGATTTATGCAACCCTCATAGCTAATTTTCTTGGTATAGCCATACGCGAAGATGATATTGAATTACCCCCTGCTTACCTAGACTTTAATGCTATGGTTCACCACCAGTTCATCGACAGGAATGAATCAACTCTCCAGTATCGACTAATCTTTGACAGAAGCCGTGCTGTCCATATTACTCTCCCTGCTCCTGCCTTCTTTGGCAAAAGGAAGATATGTTATTACCAGAGAGGAGGCAGATGAGTACGAGAGGAGAGCGGAGGCCGCTTGTCGCCACGCTGCAGCACAGGAGGTGATAGCCGCTGCATCTCAGTATGACCCCAACTACTATTATGGAGATCCGCCAGGCTAACCGTGGCCATAGACCAACTTAGGCCAAAAGCCTAAGCTTGGGGGAGTACGTATTTCCCACCGACATTACATTTATGTTCACACACTTATTGCTAGATGTCGGTGCTCATACTTTTTCATTGTATCATCCATGCTAGTTTACTTTCCTTTTTATGCTTTCTGTTTGTGTGTTTAATAAACCTTAAGAAAAACCAAAAAAAATTAGTTGTAGCTTTTAATTAGTTTACTTTCAATGCTTGTAGTAGTAATTAAAAAGAAAACCCAAAAAGATTTCCTGTTCTTCTTTTACTTGTTGGGAGCTCTCCCGTGTAAATAGTTTTATTTCTTTTCTTTGGGGTCGATAGGAGAAGACCATGATTAAATTGTTGAAGTGGCTCTTATATGCATAATTATTGATCGGACAAAAGAGCCCATATTGCCTTGTCTTCTCCTGTTTATTGAATGCTTGTGGATTCCAGCTTAGTCCAATGCACATGCACAATTATTATTATTCACATCGTTCAGTCGTGCAAGTGAAAGGCAATAATGATTATTATATGACGAACTTATTGAGATGAGAAAAGCTGGTATGAACTCGATCTCTTTTGTTTTTGTAAATATGATTAGTTCATCGTTCTTGATTCGGCCTATTATGAATAAACATGTTTGCAATGGCAACTAGAGATCACAGTTTCTTGTGCCATGCTTGATTAGCTATGAGTTATAATGGTTTACCTTGAGTGCCAACATGCTATTGAAATGGTTATGATGTGGTATAATAGGGTGGTATCCTCCTCTGAATGATTTAAGTGACTTGACTTGGCGCATGTTCACGCATGTAGTTGAAACAAAATCAACATAGCCTTCACGATATTTATGTTCATGGTGGATTATATCCTACTCATGTTTGCATTCGGTGTTGATTAATTTTAATGCATGTTCATGACTGTTGTCGCTCTCTAGCTGGTCGCTTCCTAGTCTTTTGCTAGCCTTCACCTGTACTAAGCGGGAATACTGCGTGTGCATCCAACTCCATAAACCCAAAAGTTATTCCACATGAGTCCACCATACCTACCTATATACGGTATCTACCTGCCGTTCCAAGTAAATTTGTATGTGCTAAACTCTAAACCTTCAAATAAATATCATGTTTCGTATGCTCGAATAGGTCATGTATCAACTAGGGTTGTCCGTATCTTCCATGTTAGGCATGTCATTCTCAAGAGGAGTGGACTCCGCTCCTCACTCACGAGAAAGTGGCTGGTCACTGGGATGCCCAGTCCCATGCTTTATGCAAACTAAATCAAAATAATTGCAAACAAAACTCCCCCTGGGACTCTTGTTAGTTGGAGGCACTCATTGTTTTGAGCAAGCCATGGATTGATGCTTGTTGGTGGAAGGGGGAGTATAAACTTTACCATTCTGTTTGGGAACCGCCTATAATGTGTGTAGCATGGAAGATATCGCCATCTCTTGGTTGTTATGTTGACAATGAAAGTATACTGCTCAAAATATTATTCATCTCTATTTCAAAACCGAGCTCTGGCACCTCTACAAATCCCTGCTTCCCTCTGCGAAGGGCCTATCTATTTACTTTCATGTTGAGTCAGCATCCTCTTATTAAAAAGCACCAGTTGGAGAGCACCGCTGTCATTTGCATCCATTACTGTTAATTTACATTGGGTATGACTTGACTGGATCTCTTTTACCATGAATTATAATGTCTAGTCGGTCCTTGTTCTTTAAAGGTGCTCTGCATTTATGTTTTGCAGTCTCAGAAAGGGCTAGCGAGATACCATCTTGTTATATCATATTATGATTGTTTTGAGAAAGTGTTGTCATCCGAGATTTATAATTATTGCTCGCTAGTTGATTATGCCATTGATATGAGTAAACTTGAGACCTAAGCGTTATTGCGAACGTGGTTAGTTATAATCTTTGCTGAAAACTTGAATGATGGCTTTACATATTTACAACAACAAGAGCAAACAGAGTTTGTAAAAGTTTTTCTTTATCACTTTCAGTTTGTCAACTGAATTGCTTGAGGACAAGCAAAGGTTTAAGCTTGGGGGAGTTGATACGTCTTCATCGTATCTACTTTTCCAAACACTTTTGCCCTTGTTTTGGACTCTAACTTGCATGATTTGAATGGAACTAGCCCGGACTGACGATGTTTTCAGCAGAATTACCATGGTGTTATTTATGTGCAAAAACAAAAGTTCTCGGAATGACCTCAAACTTCATGGGACAACTTTTTGGAAAATATTAAAAATCCTTGCAAAAGATGAAGGCCAGGGGGGCCACCACCTGTCCACGAGGGTGGTGGCACTCCTAACCCCTAGGGCGCGCCCCCCTACCTCGTGGGCCCCCTGGATCTCCTCCGACTCCAACTCCAACTCTATATATTGTGTTTCGGGGAGAAAAAATCAGAGAGAAGAATTCATCGCGTTTTATGATACGGAGCCACCGCCAAGCCCTAAAACCTCTTGGGAGGGCTGATCTGGAGTCCGTTTGGGGCTCTGGAGAGGGGAATCCGTCGCCATCGTCATCATCAACCATCCTCCATCACCAATTTCATGATGCTCACCGCCGTGCGTGAGTAATTCCATCGTAGGCTTGCTGGACGGTGATGGGTTGGATGCGATCTATCATGTAATCGAGTTAGTTTTGTTAGGGTTTGATCCCTAGTGTCCACTATGTTCTGGGATTAATGTTGCTATGACTTTGCTATGCTTAATGCTTGTCACTAGGGCCCGAGTGCCATGATTTCAGATCTGAACCTATTATGTTTTCATCAATATATGAGAGTTCTAGATCCTACTTGCAAGCCTATAGTCACCTATTATGTGTTATGATCTGTTAACGCCGAAGTGACAATAATCGGGATACTTACCGGTGATGACCTTAGTTTGAGGAGTTCATGTATTCACTATGTGTTAATGCTTTGTTCCGGTACTCTATTAAAAGGAGGCCTTAATATCTCTTAGTTTTCGTAAGGACCCCGCTGCCACGGGAGGGTAGGACAAAAGATGTCATGCAAGTTCTTTTCCATAAGCACGTATGACTATATTCGGAATACATGCCTACATTACATTGATGAACTGGAGCTAGTTCTGTGTCACCCTAGGTTATGACTGTTACATGATGAACCGCATCCGGCATAATTCTCCATCACCAATCCATTGCCTATGACCTTTCCATATATTGTTCTTCGCTTATTTACTTTTCAGTTGCTATTGCTATCATCACTACAAAATACCAAAAACATTACTTTTGCTATCATTACCTTTTGCTACCGTTACCACTACTATCATATTACTTTGCTACTAAACACTTTGCTGCAGATACTAAGTTTCCAAGTGTGGTTGAATTGACAACTCAGCTGCCAATACTTGAGAATATTCTTTGGCTCCCCTTGTGTCGAATCAATAAATTTGGGTTGAATACTCTACCCTCGAAAACTGTTGCGATCCCCTATACTTGTGGGTTATCAGGGACGCATTGGAGAAGTTTACCACAAGGATCTCAAGGATACCATCTACCAGATTTGTGGGCGCCGAGATGACCAATGAGAGATGATTAACACCAGGAAGGATAGATCTATTGCAGCTTTCATCCAGGAGTTAAACCAGCACATTCGCCGCCAAGAGAACTAGATGTGCGCAGGCATGATAGATCTGAAGAAGGCAATGACTAGGATCATGGAGCTGGAGGAAGAACTCAAGTATATACGCGATGGATACGAGGAGGAAATGACGATACTAGTGGATAAGAATGGCGATCTGACAAGGAAGCTAGGAGTATTTGTGGGAGACCCCGCGCCAGGAGGAGAAGACGACGATTCCACTTGCCCGGAGAACTACATCATCATCGACGACACCGACTCGGACCCTGACGATAGCGATGATGACTTTGTTGATGAAGCTAGAGCAAATATTATGGAGTCTTCCACCGATCAATTTTTCTAGTCGACCACCATATTAGTAGTAGTACTTCCCCCATGTATATAGCTTAGTCCGAGCACTTTTGTAACGATAGTTAGACCGATTGTATGCCTTGTTTGAATTGATTGAAGTGATATGTTTGTGTTTGTCTCATGTGCATATGGGTAGTGTTTTCCCCCTAGACCTCATTCTATTCTGTTTTCTCATCTTTTCTAAACCCATCAGATGCCTCCGAGACGCGACAATGGATTTGCTTTCCCACTGGAGCTCACTCACTTGATCCGGCAGCAGAATGCATTGATGCAGATACTAGTCCAGAATCAGAATCAGGGGGGAAACAACAATAACAACAACCCACCACCACCACATGTTGATCACTTAGCCCGTTTTCTAAGACTGAATCCGCTGGTGTTCTCCAGTAGCACCAAGCCGATAGTTGCAGATGATTGGCTCCACAAGATTGGAAGGAAGTTGACCACTGCAGGATGCACAGATGCGGAGAGAGTGCGTTTTGCCGCACATCAGCTTGATGGACCCGCAACATCATGGTGGGAGAATTTCACAGCCACTTACCCCATCGACACTGTTACATGGAACCAGTTCCAACATGCTTTTCGCACTGCCCATGTATTAGAAGGAGCTATGGCCATGAAGAAGTGCGAGTTTCGCAACTTACGCCAAGGAGGACGCACCATTGGCCAGTATGTGGATGACTTTAGTAAGCTAGCACGTTATGCCCCAGATGACGTTGCTACGGATGCAGCTAAACAGGAGAAGTTTCTGGAAGGACTGAATGATGAGCTCAGCAGAGGCCCCGTTTTACCCCGAACTCAGGAGGGCCCTTTCAACATAACCATGGAGGTCACAACCACAATGGAGGGATTTCGCACAACCATAGTGGCCCCAGGAATGGGAATGGTAATGGAGGAAGCAACGGTCAGAACCGTTCCAACCCAGCAACGCCTGCTAAGAAGGATCTAAGTCACATTACTTGTTTCAAGTGCGGGAAGAATGGACATTATGCCACGGAGTGTTCTGAAGCAAAGAATGGCAATGGAAGCTCTGGGAAGAAGCCCAACCCTTTCAACAGGGGACAAGTGAACCACATGAACGTGGAGGAGGTTGAAGCGCAACCGGATGCAGTAATAGGTAAGTTTATGGTTAAGTCATTTACTACAATCATTCTTTTTTATACTGGTGCATCGCATTCATACATATCAAGGGGATTTGTGGATAAGTTTAAACTACCAACCCAAGCCCTTAGGACACCCATGTTTGTAACCTCGCCAGGAGCAGAGTATATGGCTAGCCTATGGTGTGATCGGTTACCATTAAGGATTGGTAGCTACGTGTTCCCATCAGACCTAATAGTATTGGAGTCACAAGGACTGGATGTGATATTAGGCATGGATTGGTTATCGAAGTATGGAGGGAACATTGACTGCGCCAGTAAGTCTATTCTGCTTACCACCCCAGAAGGAAGAAGGATCATGTATGTATCCCGGCATGTGCCGAATAGGACTCAAGTAAATTCCTTATCAGGAGTTGTACAGGAGGAAGTACTAGTGGTGAAGGACTTCCTGGATGTATTTCCAGAAGAGTTGCCAGGCATGCCACCGGATAGAGACATTGAGTTTTTGATTGAGCTTTTGCCAGGCACAGGGCCAATATCTAAGAGACCGTACAGGATGCCCGCTAAGGATTTAGAGGAAATTAAGAAGCAGATAAAGGAGTTACTAGATAAAGGCTATATTCGCCCAAGCTCGTCATCTTGGGGATCACCAGTGCTTCCAATGGAGAAGAAGGATGGATCGTTGAGGATGGTTGTTGATTATCGTGGATTGAATGAGGTGACGATCAAGAACAAGTACCATTGCTGATGATCAATGATTTGTTTAACCAGCTGCAAGGAGCTAAGGTGTTTTCCAAGATCGATCTACGATCAGGGCACCACCAGCTGAAGATTCGAGAGCAGGATATACCTAAGACAACTGTTACCACACGGTACGGGCTATATGAGTATACTGTTATGTCATTTGGTCTAACTAACGCACCTGCCTATTTTATGAACATGATGAACAAGGTGTTTATGGAGTTTTTGGATAAGTTCGTCGTGGTGTTCACTGATGATATTCTGGTCTACTCGAAGAATGAAGAGGAGCATAAGGAGCATTTGCGTTTGGTACTTGGGAAACTCAGAGAACATCAGCTATATGCCAAGTTCAGCAAGTGTGAGTTTTGGTTGAAGGAAGTTGGATTCCTTGGACATGTTATATTCGGAGAAGGAATAGCCATAGACCCTACCAAGGTCATCAATGTGACAAATTGGGAAGCACCCACGTCAGTTGGAGAGATCCGGAGTTTTCTTGGACTCGCAGGATACTACAGGAGGTTCATTGAAAATTTCTCGAAGATTGCAAAGCCTATGACAGAGTTGTTGAAGAAGGACACCAAGTTCAAATGGACTGAGGAATGTGAGGCCAGTTTTCAAGAGTTGAAGAAACGCTTGGTTACAGCTCCAGTGTTGATTCTCCCAGATCAACGCAAGGATTACCAGGTGTATTGCGACACTTCTCGTTGAGGACTTGGAGTAGTGCTTATGCAGGAGGGAAGAGTTGTCTCATATGCCTCACGACAGCTTAAACCCCATGAGTTGAATTATGCTACCCATGATTTGGAGTTAGCAGCCGTAGTGCATGCGTTGAAGACATGGAGACATTTTCTCATCGGAAACCATTGTGAGGTGTACACGGATCACAAGAGTTTGAAGTATATCTTCACGCAAAAGGAGTTGAATCTTAGGCAGAGGAGATGGTTGGAGATCATTAAGGATTATGATATGAAGGTGCATTATCATCCCGGAAAGGCTAACGTCGTAGCCGATGCGCTGAGCCGCAAGAGTCATGTCAACACACTCATGACCGGAGGATTACCCGAGGAGTTAGTAGAGGATCTTCGTGAGCTATGTTTGGAAATAGTTTCGAGAGGTTATGTAGCAGCATTAGAGATTCAGTCTACTTTGATGGATAAGATCCGAGAAGCTCAGAAGACAGACAAGGAGATTGCCGAGATAAAGGAAAGAATGAGCAAAGGAAAGGCTAAAGGATTTCGTCAGGATGAGCACGATACCTTATGGTTTGAGGACCGCGTTTATGTGCCTAATGATCCAGATATCAGGAAGTTGATTCTGCAAGAGGCCCATGATTCGCCGTATTCGATTCACCCAGGAAATACCAAGATGTATCTGGATTTGAAGGATAGTTTCTGGTGGACCGGAATGAAGAATGATATTGCGGAGTATGTAGCAGTTTGTGATGTATGTCAGAGAGTGAAGGCAGAACATCAGAAGCCAGCTGGATTGTTACAGCCATTGCCGATACCCGAATGGAAGTGGGATAAACTAGGCATGGACTTTATCATGGGATTACCCAGGACTCGTTCAGGCTATGACTTGATATGGGTTGTAGTCGATCGTTTGATGAAGGTAGCACATTTTATCCTAGTTAAGACCACTTACACCAGTGCTAAGTTGGCAAAGATATATATGACCAGGATCGTATGTCTGCATGGAGTTCCGAGGACCATTGTATCAGACAGAGGAACCTAGTTTACTTCAAGGTTTTGGAATCAGTTGCATGAGACTTTGGGAACCAGGCTAGAGTTCAGTACAACTTTCCACCTGCAGACAGATGGATAGACTGAGAGAGTCAATCAGATTCTGGAGGACATGTTGAGAGCTTGTGCGCTAGACTATGGATCTAGTTGGGACGACAATTTGCCATATGCAGAGTTCTCTTACAACAACAGCTATCAAGCCAGTTTGAAGATGGCCCCTTTCGAAGCATTGTACGGAAGGAGATGCAGGACACCATTGTTATGGGATGAAGTTGGAGACCGTCAGTTGTTTGGACCAGATTTGATTAAAGAGTCTGAAGAGAAGGTTAAACTGATTCGCGATAGACTCAAGGTAGCCCAGTCCAGGCAGAAGAGTTATGCAGATTCTAAACGTAAGGAGACAGTTTACGAAGTCGAAGACAGAGTGTATCTTCGTGTATCACCACTTCGAGGAGTGAAACATTTTGGAGTTAAGGGAAAGTTAGCACCATGTTTTGTGGGACCATACAAGGTTTTCGAATGTATGGGAGAAGTTGCTTACAAGTTGGAATTGCCCGAAGGATTGTCAGGAGTTCACGATGTGTTCCACGTTTCTCAGTTGAAGAAGTGCCATGTAGAGGTGGTTGATATTCCTCTAAGGGATATAGTGCCACTGGAAGCGATTCAGTTGGATAGCGATTTGACCTATGGGGAGAAACCAGTGAAGATTCTCGAGTTTGCCAGCCGAGTCACACGCAGCAAGGTTATCAAGTTCTGCAAAGTTCAGTGGAGCCACCATACCGAGGATGAAGCCACATGGGAACGAGGGGAAGACCTACGGGAACATCACCCTCACCTATTTTCTAGCCAACCCGAATCTCAAGGGCGAGATTCATCTTAAGAGGGGTAGGTTTGTAACATCCCAAATTTTCAATTTGGAATGTTATACATTAGATCATCATTGCATATCATATTTTATTGCATTTTGGCTTGATCCTATAAAATTCTACGCAACCCAAGGAACCACGGAGAGGGTTGGGGATTTCATAATTTTCATATTTGAGTTTTCTCAAATTTTGAAAAAAGGATCGTTTGATTTTAATTATTTTCTCTTCGAATATTTGTTTTATGAAAATAAAAGAGAGGGGATAAAATGACTTCCTCAAAATAAAGAAATATTGAAGATTTAATATTAAAATCAAATAAGATTTTTATCCGGAGTTTTATCGCTATTTTGTTGAATTAGGAAAAATATGCATTTTTCAAAATTGCATTATAGGCCCAAATAAACATTCACCTGGTCCGCTATTTTTTAGAGGACGAGGAAATTTTTTTCAGGATTTTTGGAGTCAGTTTAGTATTTCTTTTCCTTGTTTTTATATGCGGAATTATTTTTTAGAAAAAAGTCAACTGACTTAGTCGGGCCGTGCCCGACTAGGACTTTCGCCGCCCAGGCTTTATAAGCCGCCCCGCCGATCCCGCAGCCCACCCGCTGCCGCCACCGAACCCTAACCCTAACCCGCACCGCACCACGACCCCGCGCCGCCGCCGGCCGCCGCCGCCGCCGTCGGAGTTGACCGCCGTCGCGCCACGCGAACCGAGGTAGCCGCCAGTTGTCGTCAGAAAACCGTTCGGTTTTTTTAGAAACCCCGATTATTTTTTTATATCGGTTTTGTTTTCTTTTCCAGTTTAGTTATTTAGCGAATGCCCATTCGTACGTTCATTTTAACGAATGGTTTTCACTCGTTAACCGCAGACAGCGAACGTTCGTTCGTTAGCCTGTTCGTCACTTTTTCTTTTTCCAGGGGTTTTCCGCGATTATTTCGATCGCAATTTCTGACCCGGTTTTCGTTTTAGTTTACTTTTCGCTCGTTTATCATAATCAGGCGATTCAAGCACCTAGATCTTCGTCTTGAAGCCCTCTTTCTGTTTAACCAACTTGAACAAGATTTTGCTACTGTAAAATTTGACTTAAGTCCAGATTAGTAAACGGATCTTGTTTCTTTCGCAGTTTGAGTTTTATTGCTTCATTTGATTTGATTCTTTTTGCAAATCAGAGCTCTTAAGTTGAACTTTCTGGTTAGATTTCTTATTTGAATTTTACCTATGCTTCTAGTTGAGTGCATATTGTATGTTTGTTTGATTGCGATAGAGTTCCCGGAGTGCGAAGCGTGCTACTACGAGTCTCTAGGTTTCACTGATCATCAACAAGGCAAGTAACACTTTGATCATACCTTTTTACTACCCAGTTTTATTGCATTATATCAATCCTCAAACAATTGCATGGTTAGGATTTGATTAACTTGTGGGTTTTGGGAAGTAGATGAGGTAGTACCTATTCACCTGCTTATTATCAAACCTATGGGAGTTACTTCTACGTTGCTTATATTGCTATGCTATGCTAGTAGACGTGGATTGGGTTTGAGTGTATCCATGACAGATGTGAGATTATTATTTGATGGTTAACTTAAGGTGGCTACTTTAATACACATCTGGGTGGAATGGTAGGGGCACCCTGGAGCACCCAGTGGTTTTCCCGGGCACCTAGAGAACCCAGTGCTTGCCCAAGGGGATCCTGGAGGACCCGTGTGATCACCCTATGGAATGCCACCCAGGCTCAAAGGGATCATAAGATTATTCATGCTAGAAACTTCCGTGTGCAGCCACAAGCCATTATGGGCTCTGGCATAGTTAAGTTGTGTGAAGCTCTCCTGGAGGACCCGTGTGATCACCCTATGGAATGCCACCCAGGCTCAAAGGGATCATAAGATTATTCATGCTAGAAACTTCCGTGTGCAGCCACAAGCCATTATGGGCTCTGGCATAGTTAAGTTGTGTGAAGCTCTCAAAGAGGTAGACTAGCAGATGTAGTGGGTTGTAGTAGGTATGGTCCATCCAGAGTAGAGAGTTAATGCTTCAGAAAGACTGTGTCTCGAATCTCCGACCATGGATGTGTTCGAGTCTTGTGGGGAGAAGTGCGCAATCCTCTGCAGAGTGTATAAACTAATCATGGTTAGCCGTGTCCCCGGTTATGGACGTTTTGAGTATCTAGTTCTTGGATTATTATGTTGATCTCATCACCCTTATTATAACTTGATTGGGTTTAATGATGGTGTTTAATTGGGATTGAGTTGGAGGAACCTACTCAATGTTTAACAACCACCATGATAGTTAAATAAAATTTATTCCTTTGTTCTAGGGAAAAATTGGCTTTATGCAAAACTGTAACCGTAGAGCTTACCACCAGCCAAATATGCATGTAGTGATAGCAAATATTATGTTCATTACTCTCTTGTGTTACATTGCCAGCATATTCCATGTGCTGACCCATTTCGGGCTGCAACGTTCATGTTGCATACTTTTCAGACGACGAGTAAGGATCCATAGGTCGTTGTCTTTCACTCAGTGATGTCGTTGGGTTGATGGACTCACTTTATCTTCCAAGCCTTCCGCTGTTATCGTTTTAGATGGCCTTAAGCCATATTTATTGTAATAAGTTCTCTTTTGAGACATTCGATGTAATAAGTGTGTGATTGCTACTCTGTTATAAATCCTCAAGTACTGTGCGTGTCAGCATTACCGATCCAGGGATGGCACTGATGCACAGAGATCAGACTGTTTGAGGTCTGGTCGCTACAAAACTTCAAAGGGTAAAGATTCAATTCATCACAACAAGAGTATAGAGGGGGAAACATCATATGATCCAACTATATTAACAAAGCCCATGATATAGACTACGAGAGATAGAGAGAGAGAGAGAGAGATAAAACACATAGCTACTGTACAAACCCTCAGCCCCGAGGGTGGACTACTCCCTCCTCATCGTGGTGGCCACTGGGATGATGAAGATGGCCAGCGGAGATGATTTCCCCCTATGGCAGTGTGTCGGAATAGGTCTAGATTGGTTTTCAGTGGCTACGGAGCCCTGCGGCGGCGGAACTTCTCATCTAGGTTAACCCCGAAGGATTTCAGAATGTTTGGGAATTTATAGTGCAAAGAAGGGGTGCGGGAGGCCACCGAGGTGGGCACAACCCACCTGGGCGCGCCAGGGGCCCCTGGCGCGCCTTGGTGGGTTGTGCCCCCCTCGGGGCACCCCCAGGTGCAGCTCTGGCCCATTGGGTTCCTTCTGGTCCAAAAAAATCTTCGTAAAGTTTCGCTGTGTTTGGACTCCGTTTGATATTGATTTTCTGCGATGTAAAAAACAAGCAAAAAAACAGCAACTGGCACTGGCACTGGGTCAATAGGTTAGTCCCAAAAAATGATATAAAGTTGCTATAAAATGATTGTAAAACACCCAAGAATGATAATATATTGGCATGAATACTTCATAAATTATAGATACATTGGAGGCGTATCATAGTTCATTACTCGATTCCTTAGTTGTGCTAGTCCTGGGTGTGCGTTAAAGGATCGTTGGTGTGGTCTATTGGGAAACGTAGTAGAAAACAAAAAAATCTCCTTCCGATCAACCAGGAACACTATGAAGAGGTGGTTTGAATCGGATCTTTACCAACTCTAAGTTGCAACAGAAGAAGAGTCGGTGTAAATCATACTTGAAGTCCCTCGATCTATCGACAAACGATCCCTCGAATCGTAAATGAATGGTCCCTCAAAAGGAAGACCGAAAACACGACCTCTCCACTGTTTAGAAACATACAATCTTCACGATCCCGTAGTGCTTCACCGTCCAGAGCTAATTACCGCTGAAGAATTAGAGGAAGGAGATTAGAAACACACTGGGCTTCTAATTATGAGGACTGGAGAGGATTACATCTTGCTCTCATTGGATCAACTAGAAGTCTAGAACTAGAACTAGAGAACTAGAGGAGGCTCTAAAACTTGTGGCTCTCAAATGCCAAAACCTCTAGTATATATAGGTTGGAGGGGAGAGGGAGGGCACCACAAAGGGGAGAAGGTTCCCCCTTGCACTGGCCAAGAGGAGGGGGAGTCCCCTTCCAATTCGGCCTCCCCCTTCCTTCTCCTTGAAGAAAAGGGGACGCCTCCCGCATTGGGACCTTGTGGCCTAATATCCTTTCCACCACTTGACCTTTTAAGGCCTGTTGATGTTTAATTAAATATAAAAGCCTCGCAAATATTATTAGATCCTTTTATTATTAATTTAAAACATTTTGCTTATATATTATTTATCTAATTACGTGGTAAGCCCCAAAACCCTTCCATTAACCCTGAAACGCTTCTGGTTCCTCTTGAAACTATTTCAAATATTCATAAAAATGATAAATAATTTCTCATTACTCATATCCTACTAACACTCATTAGGTCGTGATTATTTGAAACTTGTGACCCTATAGGTCCGATAAAACAGTGACATGAACAAAACCCCTTTCGCTCAATGACCTATTACGGAACCATGGACATCCAGGTCGATCCCTATGAGTACACGAATGACATTCGAGTGAACCTTTGATTATCATGTTTTTATTCCCTTTGCTTCGTGATAATTTACAAAACTTGAGGTGAGATGAATCGTTATCCTCTTGATTCATTCTCATGCTCTATACCGATCTCCTCATTACCGGTTTTGTTCTTCTTTCTTGTTGACATGCTCCGCATGCCCGTGACATAGTCACATGTGTCTGGCTAGAGGATGATGAATGTCTTCACATTGAGAGGGCCCTAATAATATCTCTCCATCGTCGGAGGAGCAAATCCCACTCTTGCGCTATCTAGCCCCTTGTCAAACTTTCCTATGAACATGTAATTTGTGTTATGATCACCGTGTTGCAGATGACGTTTGAGAAACTACAAAGCTTATTGTATAGTAAGAAGTGACCACATACTCTCATTGTTTAAGGAACTAAAACATATGTTAACTATCTGTGTTATAACAATTGACTTGTAATGATCGCATCTCAAAGTATAACATACAAGTTTGGTCAATTCAATATGATCATTCTTCTAACGTCATATTCGGAATGTTGTTTTAGGACTATTGTTATACTTAACGATATCCTAAGATCCGGAAAACATAATCACTATAAACACTTGATCTAGTCTTAGAGGCTAGACTAAGAACCTGGTTTTACCGTTTATCATTCCACACGTGCATTTGAGTTTTCCACTGAATTGCATATTTCAGGATCATAACAGTTATAGCATAGAATAAAAACTTTTAATTATAAACATGGAAATAAAATAATACAATATTATTGCCTCTAGGGCATATTTTCAAGAGACTTCTGTTGGGGATCGTAGCAGAAATTTAAAATTTTCTATGCATCACCAAGATCAATCTATGGAGTAATCTAGCAATCAGGGGAAGGGGAGTGCATCTACATACCCTTGTAGATCGCTAAGCGGAAGCGTTACTAGAACGTGGATGAGGTACTCGTACTCGTAGCGATTCAGACCGCGGTCGATTCCGATCTAAGTGTTGAACAATGGCGCCTCCGTGTTCAACACACATGCAGCCCCGTGACGTCTCCCATGCCTTGATCCAGCAAGGAGAGAGGGAGAGGTTGGGGAAGACTCCGTCCAGCAGTAGCACGACAGCGTGGTGGTGGTGGAGGAGCGCGGTACTTCAGCAGGGCTTCGCCAAGCACTACGAGAGACGAGGAGGGAGAGAGGTAGGGTTGCGCCTTGGGAGAGAGAGACTCGTGTCTTGTGCAGCCCCAAAACCTCCACTATATATAGGGGCAAGGGCAAGGGGAGGCGCCCTAGGGTTTCCCCTAGGGGGGCGGCGGCCAGGGAAGATGGGATGTCCCCCTTGGGTGACTTGGCCCCCAAGCCAGGAGGTGGGAACCCTCGATGGGGCGCCCCAAACCCCCTGGTCACGTGGGAATAGGTGAGGGGGGTTCACAGCCCCTTAGTGGGCTGGTTTGCCCCCTTCCCTTGGCCCATGAAGTCCCCAACACTTGCCGGGGCTCCCGAAACACCTTTCGGTCATGCTGGTCATCACCCGGTACCTCCGGAACACTTCCGGACTCCAAAACCCTTTGTCCAATATATCAATCTTCACCTCCAAACCATTTCGGAAGTCCTCGTGACATCCGGGATCTCATCCGGGACTCTGAACAACATTCGGTAACCGCGTACATACTTTCCCTATAACCCTAGCGTCATCGAACCTTAAGTGTGTAGACCCTACGGGCTCGGGAATCATGCAGACATGACTGAGACATCTCTCTGGTCAATAACCAACAGCGGGATCTGGATACCCATGTTGGCTCCCACATGTTCCACGATGATCTCATCGGATGAACCACGATGTCAAGGATTCAGTCAATCCCGTATAAAATTCCCTTTGTCTACCGGTATAGTACTTGCCCGAGATTCGATCATCGGTATCCCGATACCTTGTTCAATCTCGTTACCGGCAAGTCTCTTTACTCGCTCCGTAACACATCATCCCGTGATCAACTCCTTGGTCACATTGTGCACATTATGATGATGCCCTACCAAGTGGGCCCAGAGATACCTCTCCGTTACACGGAGTGACAAATCCCAGTCTCGATTCGTGCCAACCCAACAGACACTTTCGGAGATGCCCGTAGTGCACCTTTATAGCCACCCAGTTACGTTGTGACGTTTGGTACACCCAAAGCATTCCTACGGTATCCGGGAGTTGCACAATCTCATGGTCTAAGGAAATGATACTTGACATTAGAAAAGCTTTAGCATACGAACTACACGATCTTGTGCTAGGCTTAGGATTGGGTCTTGTCCATCACATCATTCTCCTAATGATGTGATCCCGTTATCAATGACATCCAATGTCCATGGTCAGGAAACCATGACCATCTATTGATCAACGAGCTAGTCAACTAGAGGCTTACTAGGGACATGTTGTGGTCTATGTATTCACACATGTATTACGGTTTCCGGTTAATACAATTATAGCATGAACAATAGACAATTATCATGAACAAGGAAATACAATAATAACCATTTTATTATTGCCTCTAGGGCATATTTGCAACAGTCTCCCACTTGCACTAGAGTCAATAATCTAGTTCACATCACTATGTGATTGCAATGAATCCAACACCCATGGGGTTTGTTCATATCTTGCTTGTGAGAGAGGTTTATTAGTCAATGAGTCTGAACCTTTCAGATCCATGTGTGCTTTACAAAATCTCTATGTCATCTTGTAGATGCAGCTACCACGCGCTACTTGGAGCTATTCCAAATAGCTGTTCTACTATACGAATCCGGTTTACTACTCAGAGTCATCCGGATTAGTGTCAAAGTTTGCATCGATGTAACCCTTTACGACGAACTCTTTTACCACCTCCATAATCGAGAAAATTCCTTAGTCCACTAGTTACTAAGGATAAGTTCGACCGCTGTCATGTGATCCATTCCTGGATCACTCTTGTACCCCTTGACTGACTCATGGCAAGGCACACTTTAGGTGCGGTACACAACATAGCATACTGTAGAGCCTATGTCTAAAGCATAGGGGATGACCTTCGTCCTTTCTCTCTCTTCTACCGTGGTCAGGTCTTGAGTCTTACTCAATGCTCATACCTTGTAACACAGCCAAGAACTTTGCTGATCTATTTTGAACTCCTTCAAAATCTTGTCACGGTATGTATTCATTTGAAAGTACTATTAAGCGTTTTTGATCTATCCTTATAGATCTTGATGCTCAATGTTCAAGTAGCTTAATCCAGGTTTTCCATTGAAAAACACTTTTCAAATAACCCTGTATGCTTTCTAGAAATTCTACATCATTTCTGATCAACAATATGTTAACAACATATACTCATCAAAAGTTCTATAGTGCTCCCACTCACTTCTTTGGAAATACAAGTTTCTCATAAACTTTGTATAAACCCAAAATCTTTGATCATCTCATCAAAGCGTATATTCCAATTCCAAGATGCTTACTCCAGTCCTTAGAAGGATTGCTGGAGCTTTGCATACTTGTTAGCATCTTTCAGGATTTACAAAACCTTCTGGTTGTATCACATACAACATTTCCTCAAGAAAAACGTTGAGGAAACAATGTTTTGACATCCTATCTGCAAGATTTCATAAATAATGCAGTAACTGCTAATATAATTCCAACAGACTCTTAGCATCGCTACGAGTGAGAAAGTCTCATCGTAGCCAACTCCTTGAACTTGTCGGAAAACATCTTAATGACAAGTCGAGCTTTCTTAATGGTGACACTTACCATCATTGTCCGTCTTCCTTTTAAAATCCATCTGCACCCAACAGCCTTACGACCATCAAGTAGTTCTTCCAAAGTCTATACTTTGTTTTTATACATGGATCCTCTCTCGAATTTTATGGCCTCGAGCCATTCGTCGGAATCTAGGCCCACCATCGCTTCTCCATAGCTCGTAGGTTCATTGTTGTCTAGCAACATGACTTCCAAGGCAGGATTACGTACCACTCTGAAGTAGTACGCATCCTTGTCGACCTATGAGGTTTGGTAGTGACTTGATCCGAAGTTTCATGATCACTATCATAAGCTTCCACTTCAATTGGTGTAGGTGCCACAGGAACAACTTCATGTGCCCTGCTACATACTAGTTGAAGTGACGGTTCAATAACCTCATCAAGTCTCCATCATCCTCCCACTCAGTTCTTTCGAGAGAAACTTTTCCTCGAGAAAGGACCTGTTTCTAGAAACAATCACTTTTGCTTCCAGATCTGAAATAGGAGGTATACCCAACTGTTTTGGGTATTCTATGAAGATGCATTTATCCGCTTTGGGTTCGAGCTTATCAACCTGAAACTTTTTTCACATAAGCATCGCAGCCCCAAACTTTTAAGAAACGACAGCTTAGGTTTCTCTAAACCATAGTTCATACGGTGTCGTCTCAACGGAATTGTGTGGTGCCCTATTTAAAGTGAGTGCGGTTGTCTCTAATGCCTAACCCATAAACGATAGTGGTAATTCGATAAGAGACATCATGGTATGCACCATATCCAATAGGGTGCAGTTGTGATGTTCGGACACACCATCACACTATGGTAGTTCAGGCAGTATTAGTTGTGAAACAATTTCCACAATGTCTTAATTGTGTGCCAAACTCGTAACTCAGATATTCATCTCTATGATCATATCATAGACATTTTATCATCTTGTCACGACGATCTTCAACTTCACTCTGAAATTACTTAAACCTTTCAATAATTCAGACTTGTGTTTCATCAAGTAAATGTACTCAGCATCTACTCAAATCATCTGTGAAGTAAGAACATAATGATATCCACTGCGTGCCTCAGCACTCATTGGACTGCACACATCAAAATGTATTACTTCCAACAAGTTGCTTTCTTGTTCCATCTTACTGAAAACGAGGCCTTTCAGTCATCTTGCCCATGTGGTATGATTTACATGTCTCAAGTGATTCAAAATCAAGTGAGTCCAAACGATCCATCTGCATGGAGTTTCTTCATGCATATCTACCAATAGACATGGTTCGCATGTCTCAATCTTTTCAAAAACGAGTGAGTCCAAAGATCCATCAACATGGAGCTTCTTCATGCGTTTTATACCAACATGACTCAAATGGCAGTGCCACAAGTACGTGGTACTATCATTACTATCTTATATCTTTTGGCATGAACATGTGTATCACTACGATCGAGATTCAATAAACCATTCATTTTAGGTGCAAGACCATTGAAGGTATTATTCAAATAAACAGAGTAACCATTATTCTCCTTAAATGAATAACCGTGTGGCGATAAACATAATCCAATCATGTCTATGCTCAACGCAAACACCAAATAACAATTATTTCGGTTTAACACCAATCCCGATGGTAGAGGGAGCGTGCGATGTTTGATCACATCAACCTTGGAAACACTTCCAGCACATATCGTCATCTCACCTTTAGCTAGTCTCCGCAGCCTTTTATTTCGATTTACTAACGCTTAGCAACTGAACCGGTATTTATTACCCT
The DNA here is from genome assembly GCF_056163025.1 of Triticum urartu. Classification (NCBI taxonomy): domain Eukaryota; kingdom Viridiplantae; phylum Streptophyta; class Magnoliopsida; order Poales; family Poaceae; genus Triticum; species Triticum urartu. The sequence continues at coordinate 487,440,636 of NC_141878.1, forward strand.
AGTGCTACTAGGAGTACTAGTAAAGTACACAATAATATGACGTATATCCAAAATACTTCTGTCGACCTTGTCAGCCTTCTCATCTACCAAGTATCTAGGGTAGTTCTGCTTCAGTGACCGTTCCCCTCATTATAGAAGCACTTAGTCTCGGGTTTGGTTCAACCTTGGGTTTCTTCACTAGAGCAGCAACTGATTTGCCGTCTCATGAAGCATCCCTTCTTTCCCTTGCCCTTCTTGAAACTAGTGGTTTAACCATCAACAATTGATGCTCCTACTTGATTTCTACTTTCGGGGTGTCAAACATCGCGAGTTGCTCAAGGATCATCATGTCTATCTCTGATATGTTATAGTTCATCATGAAGCTCCAATAGCTTGGTGGCAGTGACTATGGAGAACCATCACTATCTCATCTAGAAGATTAACTCCCACTCGATTCAAGCGATTGCAGTACTCAGACAATCTGAGCACATGCTCAACGATTGAGTTTTTCTCCCTTAGTTTGCAGGCTTAAGAAACTTGTCAGAGGTCTCATACCTCTTGACATGGGCACTAGTCTGAAATTCCAATTTCAGTATTTGGAACATCTCATATGTTATGCGACGTTTCAAAAACGTCTTTGGTGCCACAATTCTAAACCGTTATTATTATGTACTGAACTATCACGTAGTCATCAAAACATGTATGTCAGATGTTTCCCAACATCTACAGACGATGCTCGAGGTTCAACACACTGAGCGGTGCATTAAGGACATAACCCTTCTGTGCAGCAATGAGGACAATCCTCAGTTCACGGACCCAATCCGCATAATTGCTACTGTCAACTCTCAACTAAATTTTCTCTAGGAACATATCTAAGACAGTAGAACCAAAGCATGAGCTACGACATAATTTGCAAAGACATTTTGACTATGTTCATGATAATTAAGTTCATCTAATCAAATTATTCAATGAACTCCCACTTAGATAGACATCCCTCTAGTCATCTAAGTGATACATGATCCGAGTCAACTAGGCCGTGTCCGATCATCACGTGAGACGGACTAGTCATCATCGGTGAACATCTTCATGTTGATCGTATCCACTATACGACTCATGTTCGACCTTTCGGTCTTCCGTGTTCCGAGGCCATGTCTGTACATGCTAGGCTCGTCAAGTTAACCTAAGTGTATTGTGTGTGTAAATCTGGCTTACACCCGTTGTATGCGAACGTTAGAACCTATCACACCCGATCATCACGTGGTGCTTCGGAACAACGGACCTTAGCAACGGTGCACAGTTAGGGGGAACACTTTCTTGAAATTATTGCGAGGGATCATCTTATTTATGCTACCGTCGTTCTAAGCAAATAAGATGTAAACATGACAAACATCACATGCAAATCATAAAGTGACATGACATGGCCAATATCATCTTGCGCCTTTGATCTCCATCTTCGAGGCGCGGCATGAACACCATCGTCACCGGCATGATACCATGATCTCCATCATCGTGTCTTCATGAAGTTGCCTTGCCAACTATTACTTCTACTACTATGGCTAACGGTTAGCAATAAAGTAAAGTAATTACATGGCGTTTTCATTGACACACGGGTCATAAATAAATTAAGACAACTCCTATGGCTCCTGCCGGTTGTCATACTCATCGACATGCAAGTCGTGATTCCTATTACAAGAACATGATCAATCTCATACATCACATATATCATTCATCACATCCTTTTGGCCATATCACATCACATAGCATACCCTGCAAAAACAAGTTAGACGTCCTCTAATTGTTGTTGCATGTTTTACATGGCTGCTATGGGTTTCTAGCAAGAACGTTTCTTACCTACGCAAAACCACAATGGTGATATGCCAATTGCTATTTACCCTTCATAAGGACCCTTTTCATCGAATCTGATATGACTAAAGTGGGAGAGACAGACACCCGCCAGCCACCTTATGCATCAAGTGCATGTCAGTCGGTGGAACCTGTCTCACGTAAGTGTACGTGTAAGGTCGATCCGGGCCGCTTCATCCCACAATGCCGCCGAATCAATATAAGGCTAGTAACGGCAAGCAAATTGAACAAATCATCGCCCACAACTACTTTGTGTTCTACTCGTGCATAGAATCTACGCATAGACCTACCTCATGATGCCACTGTTGGGGATCGTAGCGGAAATTTAAAATTTTCAACGCATCACCAAGATCAATCTATGGAGTAATCTAGCAACGAGGGGAAGGGGAGTGCATCTACATACCCTTGTAGATCGCTAAGCGGAAGCGTTACTAGAACGCGAATGAGGTAGTCGTACTCGTAGCGATTCAGATCGCGGTCGATTCCGATCTAAGCGCCAAACAACGGCGCCTCCGCGTTCAACACACGTGCAGCCCGGTGACGTCTCCCATGACTTGATCCAGAAAGGAGAGAGGGAGAGGTTGGGGAAGACTCCGTCCAGCAGCAGCACGACGGTGTGGTGGTGGTGGAGGAGCGCGGTACTTCAGCAGGGCTTCGCCAAGCACTACGAGAGACGAGGAGGGAGAGAGGTAGTGTTGCGCCTTGGGGGAGAGAGACTCGTGTGTTGTGCAGCCCCAAAACCTCCAGTATATATAGGGGCAAGGGCAAGGGGAGGTGCCCTAGGGTTTCCCCTAGGGGGGCGGCGGCCAGGGCAGATGGGATCTCCCCCTTGGGTGATTTGGCCCCCAAGCCAGGAGGTGGGAACCCTAGATGGGGCGCCCCAAACCCCCTGGTCACGTGGGAATAGGTGAGGGGGCGCACGGCCCCTTAGTGGGCTGGTTTACCCCCTTCCCTTGGCCCATGAAGCCCCCCAACACTTGCCGGGGCTCCCGAAACACCTTTCGGTCATGCTGGTCATCACCCGGTACCTCCGGAACACTTCCGGACTCCAAAACCCTTCGTCCAATATATCAATCTTCACCTCCAGACCATTACGGAACTCCTCGTGACGTCCGGGATCTCATCCGGGACTCCGAACAACATTCGGTAACCGTGTACATACTTTCCCTATAACCCTAGCGTCATCGAACCTTAAGTGTGTAGACCCTATGGGCTCGGGAATCATGCAGACATGACCGAGACATCTCTCTAGTCAATAACCAACAACGGGATCTGGATACCCATGTTGTCTCCCACATGTTCCACGATGATCTCATCGGATGAACCACGATGTCAAGGATTCAGTCAATCCCGTATACAATTCCCTTTGTCTACCGGTATAGTACTTGCCCGAGATTCGGTCGTCGGTATCCCGATACCTTGTTCAATCTCGTTACCGGCAAGTCTCTTTACTCGTTTCGTAACACATCATCCCATGATCAAATCCTTGGTCACATTGTGCACATTATGATGATGTCCTACCGAGTGGGCCTAGAGACACCTCTCCGTTACACGGAGTGACAAATCCCAGTCTCGATTTGTGCCAACCCAACAGACACTTTCGGAGATGCCCGTAGTGCACCTTTATAGCCACCCAGTTACGTTGTGACGTTTGGTACACCCAAAGCATTCCTACGGTATCCGGGAGTTGCACAATCTCATGGTCTAAGGAAATGATACTTGACATTAGAAAAGCTTTAGCATACGATCTACACGATCTTGTGCTAGGCTTAGGATTGGGTCTTGTCCATCACATCATTCTCCTAATGATGTGATCCCGTTATCAATGACATCCAATGTCCATGGTCAGGAAACCATGACCATCTATTGATCAACGAGCTAGTCAACTAGAGGCTTACTAGGGACATGTTGTGGTCTATGTATTCACGCATGTATTACGGTTTCCGGTTAATACAATTATAGCATGAACAATAGACAATTATCATGAACAAGGAAATACAATAATAACCATTTTATTACCTCTAGGGCATATTTCCAACAACTTCCACTTGCGCTAGAGTCAGTAGACTAGTTGCATAGCTTACTTTACACCAATGGCTATCCTGATGTTTTGCTTGTGGTAGAGACTTTGCCATATGTTCTAACACATTAAAAACCGTGTGAATATTGAGTACTTTTATTTGCGTTCGGTATGTCTGGTATTCTTCAAGGAACTACTTGAACCAGAATACCTCCTATTGACGCTACTGAAGCAACATCATACTTTGCTTCTGACGTAGAATCCACATCAGTGTTTTGTTTGAAACTCTTCCAAACCACCGCACCACCATTAAGAGTGAACACATAGCCCTATTGGGATTTATAGTCACCTATATCAATCATGAATCTAGCATCAGTGTAACCATGTAAAACGATCTCTTCATCTCCGCCATAGACAAGAAGCATGTCCATTGTTCTCCTGAGGTACTTATTATTAATATTTTAACATCTACACGGTGAGCCATCCTAGGATCACTTTGGTATCTGCTACTAACACTTAGCATATAAGAAACATCTTATCTTTTACATATCATAGCATACATGATGGATCCAATTGCCAAAGCATATGGAACTCCACTCATCTGCACATTCTTATCAACTGTCTTAGGACTTTAATTCTTGCTAAGTGTCGTGCCATGTGACATTGGGAAAAAACTTTTGTTAGCATTCTCTAGTTTAAACCTCTTTAAAACCTTGTCAATGTACGTGCTTTGGTTTAACATAATTAGACGTCTTGATCTATCTCTATAGATCTTAATGCCCAACATATAAGCTACTTCATCTAAGTCTTTCATCAAAAACACACTTTTCAATGAATCTTTCATTGTGCCAAGAAACTTCACATAATTTCCAATCAACAATATGTCATCCACACATAAGATTTAGAAATGATACAGAGCTCCCATTAAACTTATTATATACACAAGCTTCTTCATCATTTTCAATGAAGGCAAACTCTTTTTATCCACTCCATCAAAATGTTGATTCCAGATCCTTGATGCTTGCTTCAAACCATAGATAGAACTTTGAAGCTTACACACCTTTCGACATTATTAGGACTGACAAAACCTTCTGGTTGTATCATATATACATCCTCTTTAAGATTTCCATATCGAAAAGTAGCTTTTTACATCCATCTACTATATCTCGTAGTTGAAATATGTAGCAATTGTCATCATAATTCAAACAAACTTTAGCATATCTACTGGTGAGAGTGAGTTCTGTCATAACCAACTCCCTCAATTTGCAAAAACCCTTTCTCAACCAGTTTTGCTTTATAGACAGAAGAGTTACCATCCTCATCTGTTTTCTTTTGGAAGTCCATTTACACTGTATGGGTCTTTGATAATCCACAAGTATAGGGGATCGTTTTTAGCCTTTTTGATAAGTAAGAGTGTCTATCCCAATGAGGAACTCTCTCAAGTTATGTCGACCACCGATACAACTCTATGCACACCAATGTTTGCTATACCTAGAAACAAGTAATAAAACTAGAAGTACTTTGTAGGTGTAAAGGGACAGGTTTGCAAGATAATAAAGAACGTGAAAATAAAAGTACAATTAAATTGGTATAGCGAGTGTGGGAAAGTGGTGGTAGGATTTGCGGAATTTTCCCTAAGCAATTGGCTAAGTTACTAGACCGATTGCAAGTTTTTATGTGGGAGAGGTCACTACTAGCGTGTCATATCTTACTTGAAATTCTATGCACTTATGATTGGAACTATTAGCAAGCATCCGCAACTACCAAATTTCAGTAAGGTAAAACCCAACCATAGCATTAAGCTATATTAGTCCCCCTTCAATCCCGTATGAATCAATTTCTATGGTAGGAAGAAGCTTCTCTCACTCTTACCCTCCAATGCATAGTCCTATCAACATACAACTAACCCTATGGTGTGATCCACACGCGCGCTCATATGGTGGGCACCAAAGGACAGTAACATAACCACAAGCAACTTAAACTAATCATAGCAATTCACCGATTATTGATAACCCACAAGTATAGAGGATCGCAACAGTTTTCGAGGGTAGACTATTCAACCCAAATTTATTAATTCGACACAAGGGGATCCAAAGAATATTCACGAGTATTAGCAGTTGAGTTGTCAATTCAACCACACCTGAAAGACTTGATATCTGCAGCAAAGTTTTTAGTAGCAAAGTAGTATGGAAGTAACAATAGCGGTCACAAAAGTAATAGTAGCAGTTTTCTAGTGATTGTAACAGTGGCAACGGTAAAGTAATGTAGCAAAGATCAATATGTGAAAAGCTCGTAGGCATTGGACCAATGATGGATAATTATGTCGGATGGCATTCATCATGCAACAGTTATAACCTAGGGTGACACAGAACTAGCTCAAATTCATCAATATAATGTAGGCATGTATTCCGTATATAGTCATACGTGCTTATGGAAAAGAACTTGCATGACATCTTTTGTCCTACCTTCCCGTGGCAGCAGGGTCCTAATGGAAACTAAGGGATATTAAGGCCTCCTTTTAATAGAGAACCGGAACAAAGAATTAGCACTTAGTGAATACATGAAGACCTCAAACTACGGTAATCACCGGAAAGAATCCCAATTATTGTCACATTGGGGTATGCGGATCATAACTCGTAATAGGTGTCTACAACTTGCAAGATCGGATCAAGAACACAAATATATTCATGAAAACATAATAGGTTTAGATCTGAAATCATGGCACTCGGGCCCTAGTGACAAGCATCAAGCATAGCAAAGTCATAGCAACATCAATCTCAGACCATAGTGGATACTAGGGATCAAACCCTAACAAAACTAACTCAATTGCATGATAAATCTCATCCAACCCATCACCGTCCAACAAGCCTAGGAAGGAATTACTCACTCCCGGCGGTGAGCATCATGAAATTGGCAATGGAGGAAGGTTGGTGATGATGATGGTGATGAATCCCCCTCTTCAAAGCCCCGAACGGACTCCAGATCAGCCCTCCCGATGAAGAATAGGAGGCGGTGGTGACTCTGTATCGTAAAACACGATGAATCCTTCTCTCTGATTTTTTTCTCCATGGGTGTGAATATATAGTGTTGGAATTAGGTCGGAGGAGGTCCAGGGGGCCCACAAGCCTGCAAGGTGCGCCCAAGGGGGGTGGGCGCGCCCCCCAGGGCTTGCGGCCTCTGGGTGGCCCCCTCTGGTAACTTCTTGCACCAATATTTTTATTAATTCCAAAAATATTCTCCGTAAATTTTCAGGTCAATCCGAGAACTTTTATTTCTGCACAAAAATAACACCATGGCAATTCTGCTGAAAACAGCGTCAGTCCGAATTAGTTACATTCAAATCATGCAAATTAGAGTCCAAAACAAGGGCAAAAGAGTTTGGAAAAGTAGATATGATGGAGACGTATCAACTCCCCCAAGCTTAACACATTGCTTGTGCTCAAGCAATTCGGTTAACAAACTAAAAGTGACAAAGAAAAACTTTTACGAACTCCATTTGATCTTGTTGTTGCAAATATGTCTAACTGATGTTCAGGTTTTCAGCAAAGATTATGAACTAACCATATTCACAATAACATTTAGGTCTCACATTTACTCATATCAATGGCATAATCAACTAGCGAGCGATAATAAGATGTCTCGGATGACAACACTTTTTTCAAAACAATCATGATACAATATGATAAAATGGTATCTCGCTAGCCCTTTCTGAGACCGCAAAACATAAATGCAGAGCACCTCTGAAGACTAAGTCTGACTAGACATTGTAATTCATGGCAAAAGAGATCCAGTCACAGTCATACTCAATATCAATTAGTAACAATGCATATAAATGACAGTGGTGCTCTCTAACTGGTGCTTTTTATAAGAGGATGAAGACTCAACAATAAAAGTAAATAGATATGCCCTTTGAAGAGGGAAGCAGGGATTTGCAGAGGTGCCAGAGCTTGGAGCTTTTAAAACAGAGATGAATATAATTTTGAGAGGTATGCTTTCATTATCAACATAACAACCAAGAGATCTCACTATCTTCCATGCTAAATACATTATAGGCGGTTCCCAAACAGAATGGTAAAGTTTTTACTCCCCCTCCACTAATCAAACACACTCCACGGGTAGCCGAATCCACGGGTACCGTCCATACCAACAACAGTCCTGGGGGAGTTTTGTTTTATGATTATATTTTTATTTTATTTCGAGCATGGTTCTGGGCATTCCGATTACCAACCACTTTCTCGTGAATGACAAGTGAATAGACACTCATCATGAGAATAACCCACTTAGCATGGAAGATACTGACAGCCCTAGTCACTACATGAGCGATTCGGGCATACAAAACAGATTATCATTTGAAGGTTCAGAGTTTGGCACATGCAAATTTACTTGGAACGGCAGGTAAATACCGGATAAAGGTAGGTATGGTGGACTCATATGGAACAACTTTGGGTTTAAGGAAGTGGATGCACAAGCAGTATTCTCGCTTAGTACAAGTGAAGGCTAGCAAAAGATTGAGGAGCGACCAACTAGAGAGCGACAACGGTCATAAACATGCATGGAGATTAACCAACATTGAGTGCAAGCATGAGTAGTATATAAATCACCATGAACATAAATATCGTGGAGGCTATGTTGATTTTGTTTCAACTACATGCGTGAACATGTGCCAAGTCAAGCCACTTGAATCATTCAAAGGATGATACCATCCTATCATACTACATCATAACCATTTTAAAATGCATGTTGGCATTCAAGACAAACCATTATACACTCCTAGCTAATTAAGCATGGCATGAGTAACTATAATCTCTAATTGTCATTGCAAACATGTTCCATTCATAATAGGCTAAATCAAGAACGATGAGCTAATCATATTTACAAAAACAAAATATGTCGAGTTTGTACCAGCTTTTCTCCATCTCAATCATTTCGTCAAATATCGTCATTATTGCCTTTCACTTGCACGACCGAACGATGTGAATAATAATAAGAGTGCACATGCATTGGACTAAGCTGGAATCTGCAAACATTTATCCAGAGGAGAAGACAAGGTAATATGGGTTCTTTGTTAGATCAACAATAATGCATATGAGAGCCACTCAACATTTTCATCGTGGTCTTCTCCTCATGACCCAAAGAAAAGGAAAAGAAATTCAGAGAAACACCTTGAAATATTTTTGGAGTTTTTGTTTTCTGAAGAAAGTAAAACAAGAACGAGAAAAACTATTTACACGGGAAAGCTCCCAACAAGCAAAAGAAGAATGAGAAATCTTTTTGGATTTTGTTTTAATACCACTGCTAAATAAACAAGAAAGGAAAACTAAAAAGAAGCGAGAACTAATTTTTTTGGATTTTCTCAAAAAAATTCAAACTCACAAGAAGAAAGCAAGAAAAATAAACTAACATGGATATCCAATGAAAAAGTATGAACACCGACAACTGAAATGAGTGTGTGAACATGAATGTAACGTCGGTGAGAAATACGTACTCCCCCAAGCTTAGGCTTTTGGCCTAAGTTGGTCTAGGGCCACGGCTCAAAGTAACCCTCTCCTGGATGCTGCGGAGGGTCCTGAGGGTTCCACTAGTTGGCGAGCTCCTGTGGCTCCCACTGATAAATAGGCTCCCGATATGCATTAGCAACTAGTGCTGGCTCAGGTGCTGGGGGTTGCGAAAGATCCCAAAATCTGTAGATGTCCTCGGGCATAATAGTGTACCTGCCTGAATGAATATCGAACAAAGAAGAAGCAGGCAAGATAATAATCTCACAAGTACCCTGACTAAATACTAGGTTGTAGAGGAGTCTCTTGTCATCATCTTTCTTAATAAAATCATGTGCTATCATACTAGAATAATTCAAATACTTAGTGGGTAACAACATCTCCTCTTCCTCATCATGCCTAATGGGTATCTCAAAATGTTTAGCAAGGCGGGAGGCATAGATACCTCCGAAAATAGGACCCTTCGAGCGGTTAGTGTTCAACCGTCGAGCAATAATGGCGCCCATACTAAAAGTTCTATCAGAATATAAGGCATGACGCAAAATAGCAAGATCAAAGGCACTAAGGACTCCACTCTCCCCATGACCAATCAAACATCTCCCCGCAAATAATGAATAATAGCGTAAAATAGGAGAAATGTAAGCTAGCCACTCTCGCTTCCGACACCCCTCTCTCTTCCCCCATAGTGGTTTCAGCAATGAAGTCCTCCACGTCTCTATGACGCGGTTCATTGACGCTGCCCTCATAAGGTATTTTGCAAACATCGCAAAAATTATAAAGTGTCATTCGCTTAGGCACACCATCTAAGTGAAATTCTACCATGGGAGGATCCTTCCTGGAATGAAAGTGAAAATTTTGCACAAAGGTATTAGTGAGTAGGAGGTATTGGTCACACTTACATTGGAGGAAGTCGGTGATGCCGACATTCTCCACCAAGTAATAGAAATCATCATAAATTCTGGCCGCCCTCAAGAATGCATCACTTGGCCATTCACACGGCCGAACCTCCATGGTGCGAGGAAGGTTATACTTAGACTTCTTCTTCTCCTCATTCTCATTTTCTCTTGAACTCCGGCTTGAAGAGCCTCTTAACCATCTCTTCATGGTCTCCTTTCCTCTGAAATTTTCTAAAAAAATTAGTGACTCAAAATAAAAGTGAACCAAACTCAACAAGATTGATAGCAACTACTCCCACAAGTGTCTAGAGGCTATATCATGCGGCAAAGCTACTTTGAACCATATAAATTTGACATGCAAGCTCAAGAACATGGTCACCACAGCAGCAAAAATTTGCAATATATAAAGCACTGGAACAAAAACTAATTGGACATTGGAGGAGTCATACCGATGAACAATCCCCCAAAACAGTTTTGCAAATGGAGCTTTTGAGCAAGGAGATCGAAAATGGCAGCAAGATGAGCAAGAACACGGGTTTGAGCAAGGGGATGATTTTTTCTGGAGGAAGACGAAGTGGATGGGTGCTGACATAAGTGATGGGGACCCACAAGCCCTGTAGCCGCGCCCTGTGGGCTTGTGGCCCACTAGTGGACCTCCCTGAGGTGTTCTCAGTGCCAAAAATTCTTAAATATTGCACAAAAAATCATACTAAATTTTTAGGGTATTTGGAGAACTTTTATTTTCTGGTCACTTTTTTATTGCACGAATAATTCAGAAAACAGAAAAAAATAATAACATTTTTACTTTATCTATTCTAAATAATAGACAGTAAAAAAGGATATAGAGAGTTGTGCCTCCTAAGTTCATCCATCTCATGCCCATCAAAAGGAATCCATTAATAAGGTTGATCAAGTCTTATCAACAAACTTCTTCCAAGTGACATGAAACCGGAGAATTTTCGAATAACACTAGGTTACCTCAACAGGGATATGCATGTCCCCAACAATAAGTATATCATATTTCTTTTTGGCTGTAGGAAGAGGGAATTTAAAACGTCCAATAACAATTGTTGGAATTTCTCCAATAGAGTTGATACTATTCTCTTGGGGTTGTTTCTTCGGAAAGTGTACCATATGCTCATTACCATTAACATGAAAAGTGACATTGCCCTTGCTACAATCAATAACAACCCCTGCCGTATTCAAGAAGGGTCTACCAATGATGATCGACATACTGTCGTCCTCGGGTATATCAAGAATAGCAAAGTCCATTAAAATAGTAACATTTGCAATTACGACAGGCACATCCTCACAAACACCGATGGGTATAGCAGTTGATTTATCAGCCATTTGCAAAGAGATTTCAGTTGGTGTCAACTTATTCAAATCAAATCTATGATATAAAGAGAAAGGCATAACACTAACATCTGCTCCCAAATCACATAAAGCAGTTTTAACATAGTTTCTTTTAATGGAGCAAGGTATAGTTGGTATTCCCGGGTGTCCTAATTTCTTTGGTATTCTACCCTTAAATGTGTAATTAGCAAGCATGGTGGAAATTTCAGCTTCTGATTGAAAGTGCGTTATATCGACTAGAGGGGGGTGAATAGGCGATTTTTATGAAATTCTTCACTGAGGAATTTGCCGGTGAGGAAATTCCTTAGCGAAGAACTACTAGCAGCGGAATAAGTACTCAAAAGTAAACATAACAGAATACAAGCATAGTCATCATGATGAAATGAAGACAGGCACAGAGTACAGGAAGCGTAATCACAGGATAACACAGGATGAAGACAAGCAGACTGAAGAAATTGAACTGAGGAAATTGAGAAAGTCTTCAGTCAAAGTCTTCAAACACAGATATGAACAAACACACAACACAGTTATGAGGAAATGGAAGGGTTGAGGGAATAGAACCAGTAAGCTTGGTGAAGACAATGATTTGGTAGACTAGTTCCAACTGATGTCTCAGTTGTACGTCTGGTTGGAGCGGCTGAGTATTTAAACTCGAGGACACGCAGTCCCGGACACCCAGTCAAGGACACTTAGTCCAAGACACCCAGTCCTCACCGTATTCTCCTTGAACTAAGGTCACACAGACCTCGTCCAATCACTCGTGGTAAGTCTTCAGGCAACTTCCAAACCTTCACAAACTTGGTCACTCGGCGATCCACAATTCCTCTTGGATGCTCTAGACCATGACGCCTAACCGTCTGGAAGAAGCACAGTCTTCAAAGGTAACAAGCGTCGGATCCACTCAGGATCAATCTCTTCAGTGATGCTCAATCACTTGGGGTTTGTAGGTGTTTGGGTATTGGGTTTTTGGTTTTTCCTCACTTGATGATTTTCGCTCAAAGTCCTTAGAGGATGGGTTGCTCTCAAATGACAAGTGTCAGTTTCTCTCGGAGCAGCCAACCAGCTAGTGGTTGTAGGGGCGGCTATTTATAGCCTAGGGAGTAGCCCGACATGATAAGACATAAATGCCCTTCAATGATATGACCGTTAGGTGGACGGATATTTTGGGACAGCTGGCACATAGCATAGCAACGGTCGGAATTTTGAGTAGCAAAATCCTCAGGGCTATCATGTTCCTCACTGTGTAGGCAATCCGCACTAGCGACTTCCTAACTCCTCAGTCAGGACAAATTCCTCAGAGACCAGAAGAACTTCGTCTCTGTCACTGAAGAAATTGACTGAACTGTATGAGATTTCCAATGGCTTCACTCGAAGGGATTGGTAGGTGTAGGATTTTGAGTTGAGCATCACATGGAAATTTTTCCTTAGTATTTCCTCGACCCCCTTTAACAGTACGGTGTTTCCTATGACTCAAGAAAGAGAAAAACAAAACTATGAAAACAAAAGTCTTCAACCTTCATGTTCCTCGAATGAATACGAAGTCTTCACGGTCACACCATTTTCTTCACTTTCAAAGTCTTTATGAAAGTCTTTAGAAATACCAAAATCTTCAGTCGAAGATATTCATTTTTAGGGGTCGACTTTTCCTTGTAAATATCAAACTCCTCATAGACTTATAGACCTGTGTACACTCACAAACGCATTAGTCCCTTAACCTATAAGTCTTCAATACACCAAAATCACTAAGGGGCACTAGATGCACTTACAATATCCCCTTTTTTGGTGATTGATGACAATATAGGTTAAGTTTTCAACGGGGATAAACATATGAAGTGTAAATACTGATATTGAGGAATTTCATTGCAAGATATAGAAGAACTCCCCTGAAGATGTGCATAGTGAGGAATTTGCTTTTGAAGCAATGCACACTTGAAGAGTTGAATCATGGAGATCTCCCCCTATATCTTGTAATTCATACACGCATTTAACATATAATATGAAGAATTTGAAATGCATGATGAAATATGGTGCCTGATGAAATTCAGCATGCATGCAATAATATTAACGAGGAATAAGCATGCATAATAGTGCATCAAAAGTATCAGAGCACAGTGCATCAAAAGTATTAGAGCACCATCGGGTTTAAGATTACAACTCGATCCAATAAAGTTTTAGAAGAACGAGAGTTGTAACTTAGCAAAAAAACGCACATATAGTAGACCCGCTTGAAGACTAACTCATATTTCTCCCCTTTGTCATTGAATGACCAAAAGGAACGAAAATGAGGACTAACGCCCCTGAAGATAATCATGTTGAAGAAGGAGCGCCAGCGTTGTTGGGGTCGTTTGTTGATGTAGGGCCTGCCGCAGTGTCATCCAAATCTTCATGTTCATCAGTGTCGCGCGATGAAGAATAGGAGCTGGCCACCAGAGAAGGAACCTGGACCTTCTTGAATTTCTTCGGTGGAGGTGTAGACCAGTCAAAATCTTCTTTGAAACCCATGTTCTTCAGATCTTCTTCACCATACAGATGTGACAGGATTGCCCAGGTGCGACCGAAGACTTGATGGAGGTAGTAGTGGTTTTTCTTCACTGCATTGTGTGTGGCAGTCATGTTGTGAAGAAGTGAACCAAACTGACGCTTAACCCATTTGTGATTTTGATCCACCTTCTGGTGAAGACTAAGCAGAAGTTCACGGTCAGTCATCACGCGCGGAGCAGTGGCTTAAGGAGTGGACTTGGGTGCATTGGCAGAGTCATCATTGGTGGAATAAGATGCAGCTTTGCGAAACTGACCATCCAATGGACGAATGCCCTCATCTATTACAGCTGGTGCCTTGCCCTTTCCATCAACTGAGGAATATGTCTGCTTGAGGACTTCAATGGGGGGCAAGTAGCTGAGCTGATTCTGGAAATCAGCTTTGTAGTTGAGTGAAGACCTTGTCCTGAGGAATCTCATGATCCAAGGTGCATAAGGCTTCAGCTCAAACAGAGACAGTGCAACATTGGCCATAGTCCTCATGAAGAAATCGTGATAATTGACAGGAATGCCATGAACGATGTTGAATTCCAGATTCTTCATGATGCCAACAATTTCCTCATCAGATGAGTCATGGCCTTTGATGGGACTGATTGTCCTCGTAAGAATATGATAGACGGTTCTGGGCACGTACAGCAATTCCTTCATGAGGAATTTGGTTCTTGGTGCCTGACCAGGTTTCAAAGGTTTCATCAGCACCTGCATGTAATGATGTGTGAGCTCAGGTTCACTGTAGATGCAGTGAGCTTCTTCAAGGGGAGGACTGAGTGGTAGAGCACGAAGCAATTCAGAGGCTGGTGCAGTGTAGTGAGTGTTTTCAGACATCCAGTCCAGCACCCATGAATTCACATCTTCAGCATCTCCGGTGATGTGCAGCATTGCATAGAATTGAAGAATCAGTTCTTCATTCTAATCGCAGATGTCAGAGCAAAAGTTGAGCAGTCTAGCGTCGTGAAGAACACTGAGGACTGGTGCGAAGCACGGCAGAGATTCCATATCCACGTGAGGAATATGCTCATGGTAGAAGATCTTCTCCTTGTTGAACAGCACTGAGGAATAGAAATTGGCTTGACTAGCAGTCCAGAAACGCCTCTTCCTAATGCGAGCAGAGTCATATGGGTTGTAATCTTCGAAGAATACGTGCTCGCCGAAGAAATCATCAGCCTTGAACTTTTTCTTGCATGAGAATGGATCCTTTGGCTTCGGCAGAGGAGTGTCAGTGAGTTGCATCACGACCTCAGGAATCTCAATCGCAGGTTCTTCAGGCTGAGGAATTTCTGGTTCCTCCTCAGTGGCAGTCTGCGTCGTTGGTTGTTCAGCAGCAGCAGTTTCTTCAGCGCTAGTGGCTGGAATTTCCTCATGGACAGATGCATTGGGATGAGTTTCTTCAGAGCCCATGTGAACAGTTTGTGTGGGGGGCTGAGGAATTTGCTGTAGAGGGGTGAACATTGGAGAATTTGGATGCTGACCTTCCCAGAATTCATCACTGATTATGGGTGTGGAGCAGCCAATGTTCACATCTTCATCTTCCATTTTTTCAACGCCAGCCTCTTCAGCTGTGAACTGAGGCATAGGCGAGGAGATGATAGGTGTTGAAGGGATCGCATCCACTTCAATTTCTTCATCCAATGATTCAAACGAAGCAGCAGAAGGAGTTCCTTCATCAAATCCGCTGGGGATCCCATATTCTTCATCAAAAGGAACAAGGTCCTTTGATGGCCTGGTTGAGATGGGAACAACATCAAACGGATTTGCAAATGAGCTTGTCATAGGCTTCATTTTCTTCGGAGCTGAAGAATCTGAAGCAGCTGATGCTTTCCTTTTCTTCACTGCAGCACGCTCTGCAGCCTTGATCTTCTTCACATCTGATGCAGAAGGAAGGATTGGAGTTGAAGTCGGTGCAGGAGCAGCTGATGAATCTGGTTGATTTTCTTCAGGCACAACTGATGCAATTGCCCTGAGTTCTTCAGTTTCTTCAGGCACACCACTAGTGGGTGCCCTGGCAATTTCTTCAGCGGCTGGAATGCAGTCATCAGCCCTGGAACTCACATTATCTTCAGCAGCCTGATTGTCATCAGCGGTGCTGGCATTTTGTTCAGTAGGCTGAGCAAATGCTTCAGCCTGAGGAATTTCCTGTTGCGTTGAGGCTGCAACATTGGAAGTGAAGTTATCCGCAAGTTTCACAAAATGAACCTTGGCTCCAAGCCAATCAGCGCGATATGCTTCAAAGTCATCACTGAGTTTCTTAATCTCAGTCTGAATAGTGACAAGTTCTTCAGTTGTCATAGAGACAATGTTTTTCTTCAGATAGCGCTCTTTCTTGTACTGTGCTTTCTTGATCTGCCTGGCCTTCTCAAATTTCCACTTTTCTTCTTGAATGAAGTGGGTCAGCATGTGACTCTGTCCAGGAGTCAGCTTGAGGTCAGGCAAGGGAGTGTTAGGGTCCTTGTGCCAATCATCAATGTAGTCGAGGATTAGCTTGGGATCCAAAAGCAGTGGCACCTTTGATCCTTTGGCTCTAGCGGCCCTGACTTTCCTGTCTCTGATGATTTCTACAAGTTCATCATCATCAGCTTCGTCTTCATCAGACGGCACTTGGAAAGCGACTTGCTTCTTTTGAGGACTTGGGCAAGGACCTCATCCCGCAGTGGCCTTTGTCTTCAACAGTGAGGGGTCAGCTGAGGAACTTGGTGCAGCTGAGGAACTAGCTGAGACACCTGAGGCAATGGAGATGCCGGCAGTCCTTTGGCACGAGGTGAGATGCACAGGTGCTGAGGATTTAGGCGGAACAGCTGAAGGCTTTGGCGGAGGAGCTGAGGACTTTGGAGGAACAGGAGCAGCATGAGGAATTGGCCGTGAGGGCTTTGATGATTCTGGCCGTGAGGGCATTTCTGAGGAACTTGGCCTGCGATCAGGCTTCTTAGACATAGCCTTCTTTGGCTTGACAGCAGAGGCCTCAGCAAAGGTAGCAGCAGCAGCAGAGTCTTCATTGAATTTCCTCACTGCTTCCCTGGCTTGCTTAGCCAGCTTGGCTTGGCGCTTGGCCCATTCATCAGGATAGTCCTCACCGCGCTTGAGGCTGGTGGGATCTGCTATTTGGCCAGGTTCCAATGGAGCTCTTGGGCATGGAGGATTGAGTGCGAATTTCTTCATGTACTTAGGGGTGACATATCTGTACTCTCTCGATTCTCTTGCCCATCTCCTCTCTATCCTCTGTTTGCACACTTTGCTCTCATTCTTGGTTTCCTCAGTAGGTGTGCAGTACCCAGCATATATGTCATCAGGGATCTCAAACGCTATATTTACCTCAGGCCTCTTTCCTCCCTTCTGTGGCTTCTTACCATCAGCCATTTTCTTCAGTTGAGGAATTTGAACAATTGAATTCTCTGAAGAAGTATGCAACTTTTCTTCGAGGAACGCTGCAAATGAGTTAAGTTGATGAGAACCTAGTGATTTAGCAGCTGACATGTGTACCTCTGAACAGAATATAGTTGCGAGGAATTTGGAGAGGTCATATGCGTTCTCAGAAGGTTTTTCAAAAAGAACAAGTTTGAGGAATTTGACCAGATGAGTCTTGAAGAATTTCGCTAAGCTTTCTTTGTCTTAGGTTCCAGAGATGTGTAGATTAAAAATCCACACATTTGAGGAATCTTGAAGAAAATCATGGCTTAGAGAAACAAATCAAGAACGGATAATATGTGAGGTGTTTTAGTGTGTGACTCTATGAAGAAAAACACCTTTGAAGATTTTGGAGATAATCATTCGAATCAACGAGGGTAGTAAAAGTGACTTTTAATTACCCTGGACGAAGAACATGATGAACTGGAGTGAGGAGATGTGAAGTTCATCTGTGCAGATCTTCCACACCCTAACTTGGCGGAGGAAGACGGCTACGGCGGCGGCGGAGTGAAGATGTCCGCGGTCGGCGCGAGTACGTCGGCGACGAGGTCGAGGCAGTGAAGCTCTTCCTCATCGGCGGCGATGAAGTAGCGGTGGCACTAGGGTTTGAGAAGCTCGAGCTGGATAGAGAGGTCGAGCGGAGTAAAAGAAGTGAGGAAGGGAAGGAGGGGTATTTATAGCCACGGTGAAAAACTGCTTGCCGACTGCTCGCCCGAAGAAATTGGACGAACGTGCCCCTGACCCTTCTCATTCGCATGACATGTGTCACCCACGCAGTGAGAGGTGGAGATCGTGTTAGATCGTGGGTGAGTGGATAAGTGTATCATGGGATGCGGAACGGTTTGAGCGGCAAAACCGAAAATTTCGATAAGATAGGTTTTAAAGTTCCGTTCGCAATTTCTTCAGCTGACAAGGACACAGTGAAGATTTTGAATGAGTTTCAAATAGAACGCACATGAAGAATTTGTGAACAGATTGGATTGAGTATAGCATAGAGGGGAAGGGTCCGATCACATTCACTTAGCAGAAAACCAACTTGAAGATATAGCAATAAGTGAATGCTGTAGAGGACATAAACTCATATATATATATATATATAGCCAATGAAGAAAAACGACGGAACCAGTGAAGACTATGCAAAGTTGAAGAATATGAATAATTGAGGAATTTCAACTTTTGGTGGTGGCGTGACCCATCGTATAAGAATGATGATTTCAGACACCGCGTACAATTATCGTAGGGTTCTGAGAATCAAATTCTTCGTTAATTTCTTCACACTAAGAGTGTTATTCTTCATTGATTGAAGAAAAACGTTTCTTCATGTGTTGCACATCTAAGTCATCAATTTTGCATAAGTGTTAGGATGAGTGTCCTTTTCAAAGAACATTCGAAGATTCTAGGATATTTAGCTCACACCGCAACTTGCTAAATCTCTTCTCATCCAAGGGCTTTATGAAGATATCGGCTAGCTGTTCTTCAGTCTTCACATGCTCAATAGAAATGTCGCCCTTCAACACATGATCACGAAGAAAATGATGACGAATCTAAATGTGCTTTGTCTTCGAGTGCTGAACTGGGTTGTGAGCAATCTTGATGGCACTCTCATTGTCATAGAAGAGAGGCACATTCTTCATGATGACGCCGTAGTCCTTGAGAGTTTGCTTCATCCATAGCAATTGGGCACAGCAAGAACCAGCGGCAATGTACTCAGCTTCAGCAGTAGATAGTGATACGCAGTTATGTTTCTTCGAGGACCAACAGACCAAAGATCGTCCGAGGAAATGACATGTACCAGATGTTGACTTGCGATCCACACGATCACCAGCATAGTCAGAGTCAGAATATCCAACAAGATCAAAAGCCGAGCCCTTGGGGTACCATAATCCAAGTGTTGGTGTGTGAGCTAGATATCGAAGAATATGCTTCACAACCTTATGGTGTGATTCCTTCGGTGTAGCTTGAAATCAGGCACACATGCAAACACTAAGCATTATATCTGGCCTAGATGCACATAAGTACAATAAGGAGCCTATCATGGAGCGGTATACCTTATGATCAAAGTCAATACCATTTTCATTAGTGCACAGATGGCCATTTGTGGGCATAGGAATTTTGACGCCTTTGCAATCTTGCATGCCGAATTTCCTCAGTACATCCTTGAGGTATTTCTCCTGAGAGATGAATATGCCATTGTGTTGTTGACGAATTTGAAGACCTAAGAAGAATTTCAACTCTCCCATCCTAGACATTTGATATTCTTCACTCATCATATAGGCAAATTCATCACTATTACGTTGGTCAGTACAGCCAAATATAATATCATCAACATATACTTGGCACACAAACAATTCACCATCATAAGATTTAGTGAAAAGAGTAGGGTCGAGTGAACCGGGTTTGAAGCCTTTCTTCATGAAGAGTTCCTTCAAGGTATCATACCAAGCCCGTGGGGCCTGCTTGAGGCCATAGAGGGCCTTGTTGAGTCTGAAGACTTTGTCAGGATTCTTTGGATCTTCAAAACCTAGGGGTTGAGCAACATATACTTCTTCCTCAAGCTTACCATTGAGGAATGCACTTTTCACATCCATTTGATATAAAGTGATATCATGATGGTTAGCATAAGCAAGTAATATGAGAATAGCCTCAAGTCTAGCAACAGGTGCAAAAGTTTCATCGAAATCAATTCCTTCAACTTGTGTGTAGCCTTGAGCTACAAGCTGTGCCTTATTCCTCGCCACAAGGCCATTTTCATCTTGCTTGTTGCGGTAGATCCACTTTGTGCCGATGATATTGTGCTTGCAAGGATTTGGACGTTTGACCAGTTCCCAGACATTGTTGAGCTCTAACTGATGTAATTCCTCTTGCATGGCCTAAATCCACTCATGCTCCAGAAATGCTTCATCTACCTTAGTGGGCTCTGTAATAGAGACAAAAGCATACTGCCCACAAAAGTTAGACAAATGTGAAGCTTTTGAGCGTGTGAGAGGACCTGGCGCTTTGATGTCATTGACGATCTTTTCAACTTGCACTTCTTTTGCAATGCGAGGATGAGCTGGTTGTCGTTGAAGAGTTTGATCAGTGTTTTCTTCAGCACCATTTTCTTCAGCATTTTCTTCAGGTGCATTGGCTCGACGTTCTTCATGTTCTGGAATGAATTCTTCAGCAGATTCTTTAGTAGGAATGACATCCTCAGTAGCCTTGAACTTGATAGTTTCCTCAGGTGCTGGTTCATCTATCACAGTAGGTAGGTGCTCTCTTTGCGAGCCATTAGTTTCATCGAACCGCACATCTACAGTTTCAACAACTTTGTGAAGAACGTTGTTGAAGACTCTGTAGGTGTGTGAGTCCTTTCCGTAACCAAGCATAAAACCTTCATGTGCTTTCGGTGCAAATTTTGAGTTGTGATGAGGATCTCTAATCCAACATTTAGCGCCGAAGACTTTGAAATAACTTACATTGGGTTTCTTATCAGTGAGAAGTTCATAGGCAGTCTTTTTGAAGAATTTGTGAAGATATACTCTGTTGATGATGTGGCACGCAGTATCAATTGCCTTAGTCCAGAAACGACGAGGCGTTTTGTATTCATCAAGCATATGCGAGCCATCTCAGCAAGAGTCCTGTTCTTGCGCTCCACGACGCCATTCTGCCGAGGAGTGTAAGGAGCAGATAACTCATAAGTAATACCAAGTTCATCAAGATAGTCATCGAGACCAGAATTCTTGAACGCAGTGCCATTATCACTTCTGATGTGCTTGATCTTCACACCAAAATTGGTTGAAGCCCTCGAGGAAAATCGTTTGATGACTTCCTACACTTCATGTTTGTAAGTAACAATGTGTACCCATGTGTAGCGAGAATAATCATCAACAATAACAAAGCCATATTGAGATGCTTCATTTGAAATAGCAGAATAATGATTAGGACCAAAGAGATCCATGTGAAGCAATTCAAATGGGCGAGTGGTGGTCATCATAGTCTTCGCTGGATGCTTGGCCTTCGTCATCTTCCCAGCTTCACAGGCTCCGCATAGGTGATCCTTGAGGAATTTGACATTCTCGATGCCAATGACATACTTCTTATTCGCAAGCGTGTGCAAATTCCTCATGCCTGCATGACCAAGTCATCGATGCCAGAGCCAGCCTTCTGAAGCTTTTGCAAGTAAGCACACGGCTGGTTGTGGTCCTGTAGAGAAATCAACAATATACAGGTCTCCTCTCCTAAATCCTTCGAAGACTTTGGAATTATCAGCTTCCATAACCACAACACAACGGTACTTGCCAAAGACAACAACCATATCAAGATCACAAAGCATTGAGATAGACATAAGGTTGTATCCTAAGGACTCAACAAGCATGACTTTGTCCATGTGTCGATCCTTTGTAATCGCAACCTTACCTAGACCCAATACCTGACTTTTGCCTTTGTCAGCAAAGATGATATGCTTCAGATGCGACGGAGATAATGGAGCATCCATCAATAGATTCTTGCCACCAGTCATGTGGTTTGTACATCCACTATCGAGGACCCACTCAGTGGCTTTGGGTTGATCATCCTGCAGACGAATTAGTGCATCTTACAAACTCATATACTTCATTAGTGAAGAATATGACATCAATTCATCAGATCAATTTTATTAAGTAAAAGAATTGATAAAGCAATATGAGGACGTGAGAAATGAAAGTTCATTTCTTCATGATTAGCCTGCGTCCTATCAGGCATGCTCAGGTCTCCAGCAAATTCTTCAGACGGTTACGTACGTCTGGAGACCTGACCCTGCAGAAGAGATTAGTTCTTTTTCTTCACCACCCACATCTGAAGGGGTGGCAAAGAGTTCATCATTATGCGAGCTCCATACGAAAAGGATGGCATCGAAGCCAGTCCATTTCGTTTCACATAAGAGGGGTTAGAGTAAGCATAAGAGTATGCAGAGAAATTCTTTGAGGACTTATGGACATAATGATTTGAAGAATAATGCACATATCCATAATCTTTAGATTTTCCCTGCGAAACAGATGGGTTAGCACGATGATGTTCATATGAGGACTTTGATCCATATGAGGAATTTGGTCCATATGAAGAATTTGATCTGGGGTTCCTATTCTTCACAGGTGGCGTCATGATGACATTCACCTGAAGATTTTCAAGGCATCTTTTGGGAACCCAGATTTTCTTCATAGGGGAGCCGTTCCTGTAGTTAGTGCCAACATATCTAGCAAATACTTCACCATTCTGATTTTTGAATAGCTTATAGTTGGAGTCAATTGACTCATCATCAGAATGAGGAGATTCACATGCAAATCCAGATAAGTTAGATGGACCAACTGGAGGTCCCTTTGCAGCAACCCATGTAGTTTTGGGGTACTGCTCAGGCTTCCAATATGTACCATCAGCATTGAGTTTCCTCTCAAAGGCGATACCCTCTTTCCTAGGGTTCCTGATGAGGATCTGCTTTTTAAGCACATCACAAAGAGCCTGATGCCCTTTGAGGCTTTTGTACATGCCTGTCGTGTACAATTCCTTCAGCCCTGCATCGTTAGTGATACTAGCAATGTCCTCAGATGAGGAATTAGTGATAGCAGAGGCATGTGAAGAATTTGAAACATTAGCAGCATTTGAACATTCAGGTGAAGAATTAGCACATTCACGTTCAATGCACTTCAAGCATGGAGGAACAAATTCTTCCTGAGAAGCGCTAATTTGTTGAGCAAGTAATGAATCACGCTCCTTCCGAAGATCTTCATAACTCACTCTTAGCTTTTCAAGATCTTGCTTTCTTTGAAGAAATTCATAAGAAAGCTTCTCATGATCGGATAAGAGAGTGTTATGATGACTTTGAAGATTGTCAAACCTAGTCTGAAATCTCTGAAGATTTTCAGTCAGGGCTTTAGTGCGATCCATTTCTTCACCCAACATATCATCACTTTTGTCTAGCATGTTTTGAACCTTTTCTAAAGCCCTTTGTTGTTTTACAACAATCTTAGCAAGTTTAGAATAGCTGGGCTTAAGATTTTCATCAAATTCATTCTCACTTGATTCAGATGAGGTATATTTGAGTACCTTGGCACCCTTTACCATGAAGCAGTAGGTGGGAGCGTAGTCATCATCCCCTTCATCAGCTTTGTTGGTGAGGTTATTTTCTTCAGTGTTAAAGATAGACTTGCTAACGAATGCAGTAGCGAGAGCTAGGCTCGCCACTCCGGATTCGGACTCCTCAGATGACTCCTCTTCCTCATTTTCTTCAAATTCAGCTTCAGAGTCCATTTCCTTGCCAATGAATGCCCTGGCCTTCTTGGAGCTACTCTTCTTGTGATATGAAGGCTTTGAGGATTTTGATGATGAGGATTTTGAGGATTTCTTCTTTTTCTTCGCATCATCAGAACTGTAATCCTTGTATTTCTTCTTCTTTGATTCCTTTTCCCATTGAGGACAGTCTTGAATGTAATGTCCAGGCTTCTTGCAGTTGTGGCAGAGCCTCCTCTTGTAGTCACTTGATGAGGAATCATTGCTCCTTGAGGGTCTTACAAGGCGATCACGTCTTGAGAACTTTTGGAACTTCTTCACGAGCAGAGCCAGATCATGGCTCAGTTCTTCAGGATCACCAAGGCTGCTATCAGAGTCTTCATCTTCGGACTCAGATACTGCCTTGGCCTTTAGTGCACGTGATCTGCCATAGCTTGGACCATAGAGATCTCTCTTTTCAGCAAGTTGGAACTCATGAGTATTTAGCCTCTCGACAATATCAGCGGGATCAAGTGACTTGTAATCAGCACGTTCTTGTATCATCAATGCCAGAGTGTCAAATGAGGAATCAAGCGATCTTAGCAATTTCTTCACCACCTCATGGTCGGTGATGTCCGTGGCACCAAGTGCTTGAAGCTCATTTGAGATGTCAGTGAGGCGATCGAAGGTTTGTTGAACATTTTCATTGTCGAGTCTTTTGAAGCGGTTGAAGAGATTGCGAAGAACATCAACTCGAGAGTCACGCTGAGTTGAGACTCCTTCATTCACTTTGGACAACCTGTCCCAGATAAGCTTCGCTGTCTCCAAAGCACTCACTCTGCCATACTGTCCTTTGCTCAGATGGCCACATATGATATTCGTCGCTTGAGAGTCGAGTTGCTTGAATCTCTTCACATCAGCAGCATTCAGAGAATGTGTGACTGAGGGAACACCATTTTCCACAACATACCAGAGATCGTTATCAATTGATTCAAGATGCATTCGCATCTTATTCTTCCAGTAGGAGTAGTCCATCCCATCGAAGGTAGGACACCCAGCAGAGACATTGATCATACCTGCGGTCGACATAACTAAAACTCCAGGCGGTTAAACCAAAATCACACAGAACAAGGGAGTACCTTGCTCTGATACCAATTGAAAGTGCGTTATATCGACTAGAGGGGGGTGAATAGGCGATTTTTATGAAATTCTTCACTGAGGAATTTGCCGGTGAGGAAATTCCTTAGAGAAGAACTACTAGCAGCGGAATAAGTACTCAAAAGTAAACATAACAGAATACAAGCATAGTCATCATGATGAAATGAAGACAGGCACAGAGTACAGGAAGCGTAATCACAGGATAACACAGGATGAAGACAAGCAGACTGAAGAAATTGAACTGAGGAAATTGAGAAAGTCTTCAGTCAAAGTCTTCAAACACAGATATGAACAAACACACAACACAGTTATGAGGAAATGGAAGAGTTGAGGGAATAGAACCAGTAAGCTTGGTGAAGACAATGATTTGGTAGACCAGTTCCAACTGCTGTCTCAGTTGTACATCTGGTTGGAGCGGCTGAGTATTTAAACCCGAGGACACACAGTCCCGGACACCCAGTCAAGGACACTTAGTCCAAGACACCCAGTCCTCACCGTATTCTCCTTGAACTAAGGTCACACAGACCTCGTCCAATCACTCGTGGTAAGTCTTCAGGCGACTTCCAAACCTTCACAAACTTGGTCACTCGGTGATCCACAATTCCTCTTGGATGCTCTAGACCATGACGCCTAACCGTCTGGAAGAAGCACAGTCTTCAAAGGTAACAAGAGTCGGATCCACTCAGGATCAATCTCTTCAGTGATGCTCAATCACTTGGGGTTTGTAGGTGTTTGGGTATTGGGTTTTTGGTTTTTCCTCACTTGATGATTTTCGCTCAAAGTCCTCAGAGGATGGGTTGCTCTCAAATGACAAGTGTCAGTTTCTCTCAGAGCAGCCAACCAGCTAGTGGTTGTAGGGGGCGGCTATTTATAGCCTAGGGAGCAACCCGACATGATAAGACATAAATGCCCTTCAATGATATGACCGTTAGGTGGATAGATATTTTGGGATAGCTGGCACATAACACAGCAACGGTCGGAACTTTGAGTAGAAAAATCCTCAGGGCTATCATGTTCCTCACTGTGTAGGCAATCCGCACTGGCGAATTCCTAACTCCTCAGTCAGGACAAATTCCTCAGAGACCAGGAGAACTTCGTCTCTGTCACTGAAGAAATTGACTGAACTGTATGAGATTTCCAATGGCTTCACTCGAAGGGATTGGTAGGTGTAGGATTTTGAGTTGAGCATCACATGGAAATTTTTCCTTAGTATTTCCTCGACCCCCTTTAACAGTACGGTGTTTCCTATGAATCAAGAAAGAGAAAAACAAAACTATGAAAACGAAAGTCTTCAACCTTCATATTCCTTGAATGAATACCAAGTCTTCACGGTCACACCATTTTCTTCACTTTCAAAGTCTTCATGAAAGTCTTCAGAAATACCAAAATCTTCAGTCGAAGATGTTCATTTTTAGGGGTCGACTTTTCCTTGTAAATATCAAACTCCTCATAGACTTATAGACCTGTGTACACTCACAAACGCATTAGTCCCTTAACCTATAAGTCTTCAATACACCAAAATCACTAAGGGGCACTAGATGCACTTACACTGATATCTTTCTTTTATTAGTAACAATATCTTTCATATAATTAGCATAAGGAGACATTTTCAAAATATCAGTCAAACGCATACGCAAAAAGACAGGTCTAAGCATTTCAACAAAGCGATCAAAATCCTCATCATCTTTTTTCTTGGATGGTTTAGGAGGAAAGGGCATGGGTTTCTGAACCCATGGCTCTCTTTATTTACCATGTTTCCTAGCAATGAAGTCTCCTTTGTCATATCTTTTATTCTTAGGTTGTGGGTTATCAAGATCAACAACAGGTTCTATCTCCACATCATTATCATTACTAGGTTGAGCATCAACATGAAAATCATCATTATCATTATTACTAAGTTAATGTTCATCACTAGATTGTGTCTCAGCATCAGAAATAGAAATACCATTTTGGTTCTCAGGTGTGTCTATAATAGGTTCACTAGAAGCATGCAAAGTCCTACCGGTTTTCTTTTTCTTTCTATTACTTAAAGGACTAGGTGCATCAGAATTAATTCCCTGAGAATCTTGCTCAATTCTCTTATGATGACCCTCAGGATACAAAGGTTCCTGAGTCATTTTACCACCTCTAGTCATAACTCTAACAACGTGATCATTTGTTTTATTGTTCATCTCATTAAGCAAATTATTTTGTGCCTTCAGAACTTGTTCTACTCGAGTTTTTACCATGGAAGCATGTTTACTGATAATCTTGAGATCATTAACAGTTCTACACATATAATCACCAAAGCAATCAAGCATATAAGCATTACGTTTCAATTGTCTGCTAACATAAGCATTGAAGTTTTCTTGTTTAATAACAAAGTTATCAAATTCATCCATGCATTGACTAGAAGACTTATTATAAGGAATATCACCTTCATCAAATCTATAGAGAGAATTTACCTCTACTGCCTATGTCAGAGTATTAAGACCATGTATTTCTTCAATAGGTGGTAAATTCTTAACATCTTCAGCTTTAATGCCTTTTTCTTTCATGGATTTCTTTGCCTCTTGCATATCTTCAGGACTGAGAAATAGAATGCCTCTCTTCTTTGGAGTTGGCTTAGGCAGTGGTTCGGGAAGAGTCCAATCATTATCATTACTCAATATATTATTCAATAGTACTTCAGCTTGTTCAACAGTCCGTTCCCTAAAAACACAACCAGCACAACTATCTAGGTGGTCCCTAAAAGCATCAGTTAGTCCATTATAAAAGATATCAAGTATTTCATTTTTCTTGAGAGGATGATCAGGCAAAGCATTAAGTAATTGGAGAAGCCTCCCCCAAGCTTGTGGGAGACTATCTTCTTCAGATTGCACAAAGTTAAATATTTCCTCTAAAGCGGCTTGTTTCTTATGAGCAAGAAAATATTTTTCGGAGAAATAGTATATCATATCCTGGGGACTATGCACACAACCAGGAGCAAGAGAATTAAACAAGATCTTGGCATCACCCTTTAACGAGAAAGAAAACAACTCAAGAATATAGTAATAGCGATTTTTTTCCTCATGAGCAAACAAGGTGGCTATATCATTCAATTTAGTAAGATGTGCCACAACAGTTTCAGATTCATAACAATGGAAAGGATCAGATTTAACCGAAGTTATGAACTCAAGATAGGTGAAGTAGCAAACTTAGGATCATATTGCATTCTAGCATTCAAAGATTTTTCTTTCCACTTGCATAGCAATTTCTTAAGACCATATCTATCCTTAAAAGCAAGAAAGTCCCTAGCTACCTCTCCATCCATAACATAACTCTCAGGTATAACAGGCAATTCATATCTAGGAGAGCTTGGTCTAATAGGTGTTTCCAAGTGATCAGTTTTAGAAATATCATCAGTTTCATTATTCTCAATATCTTTAGCTCTAGCAAATTGTTCATCAAGAAATTCACCTAGTGGCACAGTATTATCAAGAAAAGTATCATCATAAGCATCATGCATAGCAGAAGTAGCATCATCAATTGCATGCGACATATCCGAATTAATAGCAGGTGACGGTGTCGCAAGCTTACTCAAAACAGAAGGTGAATCAAGTGCAGAGCTAGATGGAAGTTCGTTACCTCCCCTCGTAGTAGAGGGAAAAATCTTGGTTTTGTTATCTTTTAGATTCTTCATAGTGATCAACAAATGTAAATCCCAAGTGACTCAAAGAATAGAGCTATGCTCCCCAGAAACGGCGCCAGAAAAAGGTCTTGATAACCCACAAGTATAGGGGATCGCAACAGTTTTTGAGGGTAGAGTATTCAACCCAAATTTATTGATTCGACATGAGGGGATCCAAAGAATATTCAAGAGTATTAGCAGTTGAGTTGTCAATTCAACCACACCTGAAACACTTAATATCTGCAGCAAAATTTTTAGTAGCAAAGTTGTATGGAAGTAACACTAACGATGACAAAAGTAAGGATATCAGTTTTGTAGTGATTATAACAATGACAATGGCAAAGTAACATGGCAAAGATCAATATGTGAAAACCTCGTAGGCATTGGATCAGTGATGGATAATTATGTCAGATGGCATTCATCATGCAACAGTTATAACCTAGGGTGACACAAAACTAGCTCCAATTCATCAATATAATGTAGGCATGTATTTAGTATATAGTCATACGTTCTTATGGAAAAGAACTTGCATGCCATCTTTTGTCCTATCCTCCCGTGACAGCGGGGTCCTAATGGAAACTAAGGGATATTAAGGCCTCCTTTTAATAGAGAACCGGAACAAAGCATTAGCACTTAGTGAATACATGAACTCCTCAAACTATGGTAATCACCGGAAAGAATCCCAATTATTGTCACCTTGGGGTATGCAGATCATAACTCATAATAGGTGTATACAACTTGCAAGATCGGATCAAGAACACAAATATATTTATGAAAACATAATAGGTTCAGATCTGAAAACAAGGTCAAAAGAGTTTGAGAAAGTAGATACAATGGAGACGTATCAATTACCTATAGGGCAACAAAAATGTACTCAAACATCATAAGATGGCAACAAATCATTGGATAATAATATGAAGCATAAAGCACCATGTTCATGTACAGGGTACAATGGTTGCGGGAGAGTGGACCGCTGAATATAGACGAGGAAAGGTGATGGGGGTGTTGATGAATATGATGGAGTTGTTGGATTAGATCGTCGTCACACGATGAATGCCCCGGTGGCGTTTCGCCTCTACCGGGAG
The DNA here is from genome assembly GCF_056163025.1 of Triticum urartu. Lineage (NCBI taxonomy): Eukaryota > Viridiplantae > Streptophyta > Magnoliopsida > Poales > Poaceae > Triticum > Triticum urartu. Next base: position 487,470,293 of record NC_141878.1, read on the forward strand.
AAAGGGGGAGAGAGCCCCCTCCTTCTTCTTCCTTGGCCTTCCCCCCAGATGGGAGGAGAGTTTTCCCTCTGGTCCTTGGTCTCCATGGCTCCCAGATGGCAGGAGCTCCTCCGAGATTGGATCTCTCTCTTTGTTCTTTTATATTTCGCGTTCCTTTTTCTGGCCCTTCACCGTTTCTTAAATTCTCGAAGATCCGTAACTGCGATTGGGATGAAATTTTGAGGGGATTTTTATCTAGAAATTATCTTTTTTGCGGCAAAAGAAGGGCCCCAACTGACTTACAGAGGAGCTACAAGCCTGCTAGGCGTGCCCAGGGTAGGCGGCGTGCCGTCTGAGCTTGTGGGCCCCTCGAGCATCGTCTCGCATTGATTATTTGTCCCAAAAATCACATATATTCAAAAATAAATCTCTGTAAATTTTTATCGTGTTTAGACTTCATTTGATATGGATTTTCTGCGAAACAAAAAACATGCAACAAACAGAAACTGACACAGGGCACTGGATCAATATGTTAATCCCAAAAATAATATAAAATGTTGCCAAAACTATGTGAAAGTTGTAAAATATTGGCATGAAAAATAAACAATAATAGATACGACGGAAACGTATCAATCTTACACCCTCTAGAGGTTCAACCAAGTTCCAAACTTGATTCTCGTACATAGACTCCATTTCGGATTACATGGCGCTAAGCCATTCTTTTGAGCTGGGTGCCCATCACTTACTTGTAATGAACAGGTTCATATTCTTCTAAGATGGATATATTTCATTCAAGAGGTTCACTAACTCTTCCTTTTGCCAAACTATAGTCCAGTTACAATCTCAACTAGTGTAGTAACTTCTGGCTCAGTCGTGCGGACAATTTTCTTGAGCAAATTCTGGTTTGTGAGTCCATCTTACTTTTGCCGAAGATTCATCAATCTCATCAAGCTGTATTGTCCTCCCACTTACTTCTTTAGTGGGATACTCCTTCTCGACAAAGTGTCCATTATCCGTGACAAACATTTTGTCATCAGACTTTTGGTATAAGGAATACCCAATTGTTTTTTTGACAGAAAGACTGTAAGGGAACCCCCTATAGTACAAATGGTGCAATAAACCCAAATTGCAAGTACAATGCCTTGAACCTGGGTGGGTGGGAAGGCATCAACCCCTTCCCACCACTAGGCTATGCCTTAGTCTGCAGGAATATCCAATTGTTGCCTTGGGATAACCTACAAGGTATCACTTGTCTGCTTTGGGATCAAGCTTATTTATTTGTAAATGCTCCACATAAGTATCACCATGCCAAATTTGAGATGCGGCAAAATGGTGTCGTCTCAATAGACTTTGACGGTGCTCTGTTTAGTGTATATGTTGTTGTTTCAAGTGTGTATCCCAAAAAATGATAAAAGCAGATCGGTAAGTTGTGAAACAATTCCATGATCACTTGGACATTTGCTAAACTCATGACTTTGATATTTTCCACTACAATTTGATCACAAATTTCTTATCTTTTGTCATGATGATCCTCAACTTCATTATGAAGTTCTTTGAACTTTTTCAAATGTTTCAGACTCATGTTTCATAACCTAAATATAATCATATCTACTCAAATCATCAATAAATGTTACGAATTATAATTATCCACCACATGTCGATATGATCATCGGACCGCATACGTCATTATGTATTATTTTCAACGACTCATGTGCCCATTCAGAATGACTTGTGAACATCGTCTTAGTCATTTTACTCATCAGACAAGCTTCACATATGTCAAATGATTCAAAATCAAAAGATGTTAATACTTTATCTTTATGAAGTTTTTGCATGCGTTTTTTCCGATGTGACCAAGACGGAGTGTCACATGTAAGCGATATTTATCAGCCTTCTTAAGACGTTTACCATTAATGTTATAGATATCTTTTCACATTCAAGATTCATAATGAATAAATGACCGACAATAGGGGCAAATCCATAGAACATATTCTCACAATAATTTAAATAACCATTGTTTTTATACTTTATAAGGATAACCGACGCTTATTAAACATAATCTAGAGATAATGTTTTACACAACTTTGGAACGAATTAACAATTATTCAGTTCCAAGATAAATTCTGAAGATAAACTAAAGACATGAGTAATTATAAACATAATCAATGCATAATATGTATATCTCTGTTGCAACACACTGGCAACATTGATGGGAATGACATAGAATGTGTTCAAGCGAGTGAACAACATGTATGTTGTGGCGGTACAACCCTACTATAGGGTAGAATAGGATTGATTCCCTATAGGTAACATCACATCCTTCAGGCAAGTGAAACACACTCGTCAAAATGCCTTGATGATATATTGCACACCCATTTCATAATACTTTGTTGTAACTATAAACAACTGCAGTATAAATGGATCTTGTAAAAATAAGGGGGTGGATATTTCAATACTCCTTGGAGAACACCCTTCTATCCTTCTACGTGTTAAAGAAGATTATGATGTGGCACTCTAGAAACTTGATATGAACCGCCGACATGATCAGTTTTTCAAATATATTTGATGTTGCAAAATCTAAAGTTGTAAGCGTATATGTAATGATCTTTTTTATCTTTTAACCTTTTCCCTTAATCTATTAATAAATGTGGCAGTTATTAATTTAGATTGTTTCTTCTAAGTTTATTAGCGGCAAGAATCGTTAACCATTCTTAATCGCTGGTGGGATTAACTAACTCACATGGATTCGAGAATCTGTGGACGACCATGTCAGAGATGAAAAATGTGAAGTTCTCCCGACCTGTAAACGTGTAAAGAAAATATGGTTTGGGTGTATTGGAGAGAGAGAGGGGGGAGAGATCGAGGGAGGGAGAGATGGAGGGAGGAAGGGGTGAGAGATCATGCAGGTACATATTGGTAGGACAACCACGTTCTGAAATATAATTGGGTGATGAGGACATGGCTACCTTGGATACGACAAAAAATATTACATACATGCATATTTGTGAGGTGATTTATAATACAAGTTATGCAATAATTTACTTTATGTTATCCAGGAAAAAACACTTCATCGATTTTTATGTCATGTCTAATTGCAGGTGTATTGGACTCTTGTACAAACCACGTGTGAAGATGAAGAAAAAGGAGATGATTAGATGTTGCTCAAGGAGGCCTTTCACATCACTTTTGGTCCAAGGGAAGACAGAGCCAAGTCCCCCATGTTTTGGACTCAAATTTGGACTGCACAGACATATCTGACTTCAAACACTTACAACCTTTTGCATCCAGACTCCGAATTGGGTGAATCATTTGTAGGAAAGCTTATATCATGCACTTGCCAACACAGTTGGATTCACCCTCAAATTCATCTGGAGCGTGGAGATATCACCAAAATAGTCCAACGCCGCAGCAGAATCCGACTCAAATTACAAGTCAAACGGTGTCCCCTTGGCTGCCACCCATTAGTCCTATATAAGTAGATCAATCCCCTAGCTTTTTCCCCTTGGGATTTGTTTAGTTAAAAGTTAGCCATTGCAATTTCGTGTACTTCGTTTGTGTCCAGCGACCAGACCAAGACTGCTTTCGGATCTCCACTTTATCAATACTTCATATATATTCGCAATATTCAGATTGCTCACTTGATAGAGGTGAGGGTGTCCGGACGTTTCGATGAGATTATAACTATCGATTTGGTGGAGCCGACTTCGATGATCTAACTACAAATGTGCACGATGTTGGGCCTTAGCAATCGCTAAACCAATCTCCTAAAGGTTACTGACAGTGCGGGAAGCACGGTCAGCCTGACCATGAATGTATATTCCTGCAAACAATCAAAGAACGACCAAGAATATGATAAAGAAATTTTAATATTGTGAATATATATGAAGTATTGATAAAGTGGAAATCCGAAAGCGGTCTTTGCCTGATCGTTGGACAAACATAGTACACAAAGTTGCAATGACTAACTTTTAACTAAACAAATCCCAAGAAAAAAACCAGGGGGTTGATCTACTTATATAAGACTAAGGGGTCTCTGCCAAGGGGTGGAAGGACGTCCCAAGGCATCCTAAATTCAACCATATGTCGTACATGGCCCAAGTGAAGGTGACGCAACACTGTTCGACTTATAGTTTAACACGGATTCTGCTACAACATCGGACTATGTTTGGTGATATATACACACTCCAGATGAATTTGAAGGTGAATCCAACTGTGTTGGAAAGTACGAGATAAGTGTTCCAACAAAAAAATATTCACCCAATTTGGAGTCCGATGCAAAAGATTTAAGCGTTTGAAGTCAGGTTTGTTTGTGCAGTTTGAATCTGAGTACAAAATTTTGGGAGACTTGGTCTCTGTCTTCTCTTGGACCAAAGCTGCATGACAGGACTTCTTGAATACTCATAACCATTTCCTTTTGCTTTATCTTCACACGTGGTTTGTACAAGTGTCCAATACACCCGCAATTAGACATGACACAAAAGTCGGTTAATTATTTTTGTCCTCGATAACATAAATAAATTATTGCATAATTTTTATTAGAAATCACCTCATAAATATGCATGTATGCAATATTTTTGATCGTATCCAAGTAGTTATTATCCAAGTAGTTATGTCCTCATCAATGGGATTTGATGGTAAGTCACCATTGTGATAGTTCCCAATTTGCCAGGCTTCATAACTTCCATGTCGAATGTATTGTAGAAATGGTCTTCAATAAATATGTTTTTTGCTCCTGATATTTTAGTATGGTTGTAACTTAATCCATTCACATATCATTTCAAAAAAAAATAATTGGGGGCAGAAAGAAAGAACATGAACTAGAATATATTTTATGCGGCCGCGGCTGCCTCCTCCAGAAAAGCTAGGGTTCCTTTGTCTCCCTCGGGTGCCGCCGTTGGTCTGCCTCGTCTCTGGATCCCTAGGGCCATGGGGGCACGATGGATCCTGACCCTTGCCGACGGGAGATCTCCTTTTTTAGATGTTTCTTTTGGTTTTGTTAGGGTTTATGTCCTCCTTAGGAAGACAAGACGAAGGTGGTGTCGTGGTTCTAACTCTGACAGTGAGGTAGGGGGTATGTATGGAGAGGCTAGATCTCAGCTATGGAGAAGTTGTAAATACACCAGGATGTACGAGTTCAGGCCCTTCGCGGAGGAAGTAACAGCCCTACGTCTCGGTGCCCGGAGGCGGTCGACTAGATTATGTGTGTATGAATTACAGGGGTGCCCACCCCTGCTACTGAGGAGGGGGATGGCTTATATAGAGTTCGCCAGACCCCTCCGGTCCTCAGTAATGCAGGGTTAAAATACATTAAGACTGGGCGTTACTGGTAACGTCCCTAATAAAGCGTTATGATGACCATAAAGACTACTTAATGGCCGACCGTTTGCTTGCGGAGTGACTTTAGATCTCCTGTCAGTCGACTGGTTGGCTTCGTAGTCGAGTGGTAGCTTCCTGGTCGAGTGTCTTGAATCCGTCGAGTGGGATACCTTCAAGTCGATTGAAAGGTGACTTCTTCCAGGGATGTCCTTGGGTAGGGCTCTTAGGACAGGTCCATGCCCCTACCCTAGGTACATAGCTTCATCATTAGCCCCCGAATGGATCGAGGTTCGAGTGGGGAAGGAGTTGGGGGTCCTTCCGACTGGTTCTTAGCGTTATACGAATGTCTTGTACTGGATCAATCGTCACGGATGACGTTGTCAACTTCTTTCGGTCACCTTGATCCATTCTTGGTCTCTCGTCGAGTGAATTTCCTTACTTGTGGAATACCGAGTGCCGGCACGAGCGGGCTCTTCAGTTTGATGAGTTGTTCTGCAGCCCGCGGATTTTGCGGGATTTGAATTTCGGGAAGCGAGCGGGACGGGGGCGGCCGAAGTAATCGGATGGGATAGGATGGAAGCTCCTCGATCTCCGCGCCACCTTTTTCGCCACGTACCGCGCGCGCCTGTTGTGGGATTTGACGGGATCGCCTGGGCCTACCGGTCAGCCACTCGGAAGCGGCTCCTTATAAGTTGCCGGCTCGGGGCTCCCCAACAGTGTGCTCTCGCCTTTCCTTCTCCCCCCGCAAGGTCCTCTGCCACCTCCGCTCTCACCCTAGCGCTGTAGGTCCGTCCAAGCCTCGCCGGCGATGATGGTGAAGGACAAGACGTCGGCTTTGGAGCGCGCGAAGAAGGCGGCGGTGCAGGGGAAGGGGAAGAAGTCCGCTCGGGGCGGATCTTCCTCAAGGACTGCTCTGCCCAGGGATTGGATCCAGGGTGACTGGATGCCCTCGGTGATTCGGCAGGAAGATTTTGACGACATGGTCGAGGGGGGAGTCATTCCCCATGAAGCTGCGCGTCTCCCAGGGAGAGAAGTCGAACCCCAACCTCGTGACGGTGAGTGCATCCTCCTCGCCACCCATATCGATCGCGGATTTTCTCTACCTCCTCATCCTTTTTTCCGGAGCTTTTTGAACTTCTTCGGAGCGCAGCTCCACCATTTCACTCCCAATTCCATCGTGTATCTTGCGGCTTTCATTTCCTTGTGCGAAAGTTTCTTGGGTTGCCGCCCTCATTAGGGACTCTTTAAACACATCTTCACTTGCCGTTCCCAATCGGTAAAGAAAGCCAAGTCGAGTGACGAACGGACGCAAGTGATCCAGCTATGCGGGGGCCTGGCGATCCAGATGAGGGGTAAAAGTTCTTTTCCATCTATCACTTTTCCCGAGTCAGTCCGTGGTTGGCAGTCGACCTGGTTTTATTGCCAAGACCAGGTGACCCCAGGGCAGTCGACTGGTCTTCCCCCTTTCTCTCTGGACCGAGTTCAAAAGCCTGCCTCTCTGAAAGTGCTGCCGGAGGAAAAGGCGCAAGTCAAGGTGCTGGTTGGTCGAGTGGTTCAGCTTGTCCGAGAGGGCGTGACCGGCATGGACTTGCTGGAGGTCTTCCTTCGGAGGCGCATCCAGCCGCTTCAGGCTCGTGACCACCCTATGTGGCTGTACTCGGGTCTCGACAACACCACTCGGGTTCACCCAGAGGAGGTCACCGACGAGATGCTGGAAGGGTGGCTGTCGAGCATCACAGGGAACAAAGACAACCCCCGAGGAGCCAGGAGGGTTCCCCCGCTTGACAGTACATACGACGTGGACCAGGTCTGACCTTGTGTTCCCGACTGAGATCTTGCTTTCTTCATTTGCTCTCTTTGAATCGGTCGACTGACTTTCGACTTGTCTGCTATTCTCCAGGCAACTACAGAGATGTACTCGACACCCAACGGAGCACAGGGGCAGGCCGAGGAAGGGGAGGCGAGCGGAGGCGAAAGCGGAGACGAACAGGGGGAGTGGGAGTCTGACGGCGAAGGAGAGGGAGACGACGACGTCGACTCCAGCGAAGAGGAGGAGGAGGAGGAGGAAGCTGAACCTCCCTGCTCGGAAAGGCGATCCAAGCTTACACACGACCCTGCGCGGGAACGTGGTAAGGCGACTGCTCCCGTTGGGCAGTCGTCGAAGCGCCCTCGGACCTCTTCTCCAGCGCCGACTGAAAAAGCTCCCAAGCACCCCCGCGCGGCGCCGTCCAAGCCACCCAAGGCTCTGCCCAAGATGAGGATGACTGTCCCCACCATTTCTGGGTAATGATAGAACTTACTCTCCTTTGTCGACCGTGGACGGATCCTTGGTCGATCCACTGAGCCGACTGACGGTCTTTCAAAATTTGCAGTGCTGCTACTTCTGAGATCTCCGCCAAGGACGATGATCAAGAGATGGAAGATGTTGTTACTTCCAACCCTGGTATGATTACTGATGTTCTGCCTTGAATCGACTGACGATTTCTTATAACTCTGGTCGATTGAATTTTTCTCGTAGCTCCTCCTCATGTTATTAACCTTCCTGACGACGAAGACGAAGCGCCGCTGAGAGTGAGGCGGAATAGGAAAGCGTCGGCTGGCGAGACTCCACAATCCACTCCGGCGCCTGAGGCCGTAGCTCAAGACGGTGGCGATACCACCCGGGCTTCTGTGACTTTCGCCAATCCTCTGACGAGTGTGCGGCCCTTGACGTCGACGGTAAATCCGCCTTCGCTCTTCGCCACACACCACGTCCCTGAGGACCAAGTGGGTGCAACTAAGGAAGCTATACGCCAGGCAGGCATCATGATGGAGCAAGTCAAGGTGGTTCGAGAAGCCAGCCAAGCGGCTTATGACGCGAGTTCAGCTCTTCAGAGTAACGTCCAGGTCAGTCGATTCACTGCTTGTTCTGTTAGGGTATGCCGTCTGAAGAATCTCTTTTCCGAAGATCTTTTAAATCTGTACACCCACTGGGTGTTTCTGTTAAGTTTTTTGGTCGAGTGGGGGCACGCTGAGTGCACCCACTGGGTGTAGTCCCCGAGACTACGGTGGACTGCTGGCAGTCGACTGTAGTCTTTATATTGTGTTGTTGTAGTTTTACTCCTTCACTCGGTCTGGCCAGGCCATGTCGAATGAAACTGTATCCGGTCGACTGCGGGCAGTCGATTTTTTTTTTTCAAAACCAGTTGGGGCACGCTGAGTGCACCCACTGGGTGTAGTCCCCGAGACTACTGTTGAATGTTTTTGATTCAGCTGTAGTCTTAGAAACGTCATCATTGTCTCTTGGTTACTCAGAAGCAACTTATCTTGGGCCTCTGTCGACTGACTTTTGCAGAAATCATGTGAACTTGTGGCTCTCTACACTGAGTTGGAGAACAAACAGATCCAGCTCGACCTTGACTTGAAGCTCGCTCAACAGAACCTGCAGAAGGCGCGAGACGAAGAAAAAGGTATGGCTGGCGAGGTTTCTCATTCTTGACGAGTGACTTCCCTTTCTTGCCTATTCTTGATGTTGAGTTCACTCGATGTTGTGTAGATAAACTGGAGGAAGCTCTGAAGAAGAAGGATCAAGATCTTGCCGAAGCACAGAAGGAGGCCTCAAGCAAAACGAAGCTTGCAGAAGAGAAACTGGCTTCGGTCGGAACTCTTGAACAGGAGAACTCCAGACTGAAAACTGCTCTCAAGACAGCTAATCGAGAGGTCAGCCGACTGAAGAACGACAAGATGGTTCTGCACGACCAGGCGGGTGAGCTGGCGGGGAAGGTAAACGATCTGGAGGCTTATCTCGGTGGACTCGCCAAGAAGATGTTCGTCATGCTCGAAGGTAATTATTCCGACCCGGCTGTCTTGCAGTTACCAAGCCCGCGTAAGGCCACTGTCTTATTCTTGAATCGTGTTTGCAGAATTCTGCCAGAGCTTCGAAGAGGAAACCAGTCGAGTGGAGCCAGGCTTGGATCCCGCCAATTCTCTTGTGAAGGACGAGGCTGCTATGAACATGCTCCGACTGGAGTCTCGTGTTACCAGCGTTGTTGACTATCTTGCTCGGCTGAAGGTTGCGATGTCGCGGATCGACACATCACTCTGGCCTGGAACGATGCTTCAGAACAACCTCGAGTCCCTGATGGTTCGACTGGATGAAGTCCCGGGTCGAGTGGCGGAATGGAAGAAATCTTCTACTAGATGTGGTGCTGATGTCGCTCTGTCTCTGGTCCGCGTCCATTGCAAGGAGGCGCGAGAAGAAAAGCTGGCCGCCATCCAAGTTGCCAATACCAGGAAGCACAGCTTTCAAGACTTCATGGAGACTTTCATTGCTGCTGCTACTCGTATTGCAGACGGGATCGACTTGGACGAGTTCGTCGCCCCTTCCAGTCCTCCGCTTGAGGAATGAAAAACTTTTATGCTTCACTTTAAATTTGCCTCGGAATGCCGAGTGGATTCTGTAACCGTTAAACTCTGTCGAGCCGAGGGCTCGAGTACTTTGATCTGAGGTCTTGGACCTTTGGGTTTTATCCGAACTTGATTTATCGTTGAATATCTTCGGGAATTATCTGCCGAGTGGAACTTGGCCTTCACTCGAAATAACTTCGTATTTGTGGTGCAGCTCCGAAGGAAAAGGTAACAGTCGATTCGCATCTTGCCGTCCTTGTGGATTGGGATGTGTTCCGAACTTAGGCGAGCACTGGACTGCAGCTAAGCCCCCGAGTGGGAGGTTTGCTTTCCACTCAGTGGGATTTTTGAACACTTAGGCGAGCACTGGGCTGCAGCTAAGCCTCCGAATGGGAGGTTTGCTCTCCACTCGGTAGGATTTTTGAACACTTAGGCGAGCACTGAGCTGCAGCTAAGCCTCGAGTGGGAGGTTTGCTCTCCACTCGGTAGGATTTTTATATACTTAGGCGAGTACTTGGACTGCAGCTAAGCCCCCGAGTGGGAGGTTTGCTCTCCACTCGGTAGGATTTTCAAACACTTAGGTGAGCACTGGGCTGCAGCTAAGCCTCCGAGTGGGAGTCTGGCTCACCACTCGGTAGGATTTGCAAATACTTAGGCGAGTACTTGGACTGCAGCTAAGCCCCCGAGTGGGAGGTTTGCTCTCCACTCGGTAGGATTTTTATATACTTAGGCGAGCACTGGGCTGCAGCTAAGCCCCCGAGTGGGAGTCTGGCTCACCACTTGGTAGGATTTTCAAACACTTAGGCGAGCACTGGGCTGCAGCTAAGCCTTCGAGTGGGAATCTGGCTCACCACTCGGTAGGATTTTCAAACACTTAGGCGGGCACTGGGCTGCAGCTAAGCCTCCGAGTGGGAGTCTGGCTCACCACTCGGTAGGATTTTCAAATACTTAGGCGAGTACTTGGACTGCAGCTAAGCCCCCGAGTGGGAGGTTCGCTCTCCACTCGGTAGGATTTTTATATACTTAGGCGAGCACTGGGCTGCAGCTAAGCCTCTGAGTGGGAATCTGGCTCACCACTCGGTAGGGTTTTCATATACTTAGGCGAGTACTTGGACTGCAGCTAAGCCCCTGAGTGGGAGGTTTGCTCTCCACTCGGTAGGATTTTCAAACACTTAGGCGAGCATTGGGCTGCAGCTAAGCCTCCGAGTGGGAATCTGGCTCACCACTCGGTAGGATTTTCAAACACTTAGGCGGGCACTGGGCTGCAGCTAAGCCTCCGAGTGGGAGTCTGGCTCACCACTCGGTAGGATTTTCATATACTTAGGCGAGTACTTGGACTGCAGCTAAGCCCCCGAGTGGGAGGTTTGCTCTCCACTCGGTAGGATTTTTATATACTTAGGTGAGCACTGGGCTGCAGCTAAGCCTCCGAGTGGGAATCTGGCTCACCACTCGGTAGGGTTTTCATATACTTAGGCGAGTACTTGGACTGCAGCTAAGCCCCTGAGTGGGAGGTTTGCTCTCCACTCGGTAGGATTTTCAAACACTTAGGCGAGCATTGGGCTGCAGCTAAGCCTCCGAGTGGGAATCTGGCTCACCACTCGGTAGGATTTTCAAACACTTAGGCGGGCACTGGGCTGCAGCTAAGCCTCCGAGTGGGAGTCTGGCTCACCACTCGGTAGGATTTTCATATACTTAGGCGAGTACTTGGACTGCAGCTAAGCCCCCGAGTGGGAGGTTTGCTCTCCACTCGGTAGGATTTTTATATACTTAGGTGAGCACTGGGCTGCAGCTAAGCCTCCGAGTGGGAATCTGGCTCACCACTCGGTAGGGTTTTCATATACTTAGGCGAGTACTTGGACTGCAGCTAAGCCCCCGAGTGGGAGGTTTGCTCTCCACTCGGTAGGATTTTCAAACACTTAGGCAAGCACTGGGCTGCAGCTAAGCCTCCGAGTGGGAGTCTAGCTCACCACTCGGTAGGATTTTCAAATACTTAGGCGAGTACTTGGACTGCAGCTAAGCCCCCGAGTGGGAGGTTTGCTCTCCACTCGGTAGGATTTTTATATACTTAGGCGAGCACTGGGCTGCAGCTAAGCCCCCGAGTGGGAGGTTTGCTCTCCACTCGGTAAGATTTTTATATACTTAGGCGAGCACTGGGCTGCAGCTAAGCCCCCGAGTGGGAGTCTGGCTCACCACTCGGTAGGATTTTCAAACACTTAGGCGAGCACTGGGCTGCAACTAAGCCTCTGAGTGGGAGGTTTGCTCTCCACTCGGTAGGATTTTTATATACTTAGGTGAGCACTGGGCTGCAGCTAAGCCCCCGAGTGGGAGTCTGGCTCACCACTCGGTAGGATTTTCAAACACTTAGGCGAGTACTTGGACTGCAGCTAAGCCCCCGAGTGGGAGGTTTGCTCTCCACTCGGTAGGATTTTTATATACTTAGGCGAGCACTGGGCTGCAGCTAAGCCCCCGAGTGGGAGTCTGGCTCACCACTCGGTAGGATTTTCAAACACTTAGGCGAGCATTGGGCTGCAACTAAGCCCCCCGAGTGGGAGTCTGGCTCACCACTCGGTAGGATTTTTTTGCAAACTTAGGCGAAACAGATTCGCAGCTAAGCTACCCACTGGGGGATTTCGTACGCAAACAAAAGTGACAGCAATTACAGGAAGAACTGGGACACTCTTGTCTTTGATAAAAATAAACTACAGAAGTTTTTCTTATTACACCTCATCCGAGTGAGAATTCAAGTGTAAAATGGGCGGAGTAGTTCCGCATTCCAAGCTCGTGGCTCGTCGATCCGGCGATCAACGTTGTAGAGATGATATGCTCCATTGTGGAGGACTCTGGTGACGATGAAGGGGCCTTCCCAAGTAGGAGCAAGTTTGTGTGGTTTCTGTTGATCCACTCGGAGGACCAAATCTCCTTCTTGGAAGGCTCGGCTCTTCACATTTCTGGCATGGAATCGACGCAAGTCTTGCTGATAGATGGTCGATCTGATCATAGCCATTTCCCTCTCCTCCTCTAGGAGGTCGACTGCGTCTTGCCGGGCTTGCTCTGCTTCGTCTTGGTTATAAAGCTCGACTCTGGGGGCGTTGTGAAGTAGATCACTCGGCAGGACGGCTTCGGCTCCGTAAACCAGAAAGAATGGCGTTCTTCCAGTCGACCGGTTCGGGGTGGTCCTCAGTCCCCACAAAACTGACGGAAGCTCGTCGACCCAAGCGCCTGCTGCGTGCTTGAGATCACGCATCAGTCGAGGCTTCAGTCCTTTGAGAATCAGACCATTTGCTCTTTCAGCTTGTCCATTCGACTGGGGATGCGCGACCGACGCGTAGTCGACTCGTGTGCCTTGAGAGGCGCAAAAAGCTCTGAACTTGTCTGAATCAAAGTTTGACCCATTGTCAGTGATGATGCTATGCGGGACCCCATATCTGAATATCAACTCTCTGATGAAACTGACAGCAGTGCTAGCATCAAGATTTTTGATAGGCTTGGCTTCAATCCATTTGGTGAACTTGTCGACTGCCACAAGCACATGTGTGAATCCGCTCCTGCCTATTCTCAGTGGACCAACCATGTCCAGTCCCCAAACAGTGAAGGGCCGGACGAGTGGAATGGTCCTCAGAGCTGATGCTGGCTTGTGCGACATGTTGGAGTAGAACTGGCAGCCTTCACACTTGTCGACTATCTCTTTCGCCATTTCGTTTGCCCTGGGCCAGTAAAAACCCGCTCGGTATGCTTTGGCCGCGATGGTCCAAGAGGACGCATGGTGATCACAGGTCCCCGAGTGGATATCATCAAGGATCATCTGACCTTCTTCTGGCGTTATGCACTTCTGACCGATTCCAGTTGCGCTTTCTCTATACAACTGTCCTTTTATGACTGTGAAAGCTTTAGATCGACGGACGATCTGTCGAGCCTCTTCTTCGTCCTCTGGAAGTTCTTTCCTCAAGATATACGCGATGTATGGTATCGTCCAGTCGGGAGTGATTGCCAAGACCTCCATGACTAGGTCGACCACAGCAGGAATTTCGACTTCAGTCGGATCTGTGGCACTTTTCGGTTGCGGGGCTTCTTCTGTAAAAGGATCCTCCTGGACTGACGGCGAGCGGATGTGCTCCAAAAACACATTGTTGGGAATGGCTTCTCTCTTGGAGCCTATCTTTGCCAGATCATCAGCTGCTTGATTTTTCAGTCGGGGGATGTGATGAAGCTCTAACCCCTCGAATTTCTTTTCTAGCTTTCTTACTGCGTTGCAGTAGCCAGTCATAGCTGGGCTTCTGACGTCCCACTCCTTCATCACCTGATTAACCACCAAATCTGAGTCGCCATAGACCATGAGGCGCTGGACGCCGAGTGAAATGGCCATGCGCAACCCATACAAGAGTGCTTCATATTCTGCTTCATTATTGGAGGAATCGAAGTGAATCTGGAGAACATATCTGAGCTTATCTCCTCGGGGGGAGATCAATACTACCCCAGCACCGGAACCATTCAGCATCTTAGATCCATCGAAGAACATGGTCCAGTGCTCCGAGTGAACTTGAGTCGGAAGCTGCTGTTCAATCCACTCGGCGACGAAATCTGCAATTGCTTGGGACTTGATAGCCTTCTTTGCTTCAAACTTGATATCTGGGGGAAGGAGTTCAATCGCCCACTTCGCCACTCGACCAGTTGCATCTCTGTTGTGCAAAATCTCTGACAGTGGGGCGTTGCTGACGACTGTAATGGAATGGTCAGAGAAGTAGTGTGCAACCTTCTTCGTGGTCATGTAAATCCCATATACAAGCTTCTGGTAATGGGGATATCTTTGCTTCGAAGGAGTCAAAACTTCAGACACATAATATACTGGGCGCTGAACTCTGAAGGCCTTTCCTTCTTCTTCCCGCTCGACCGTAAGTACTGTACTAACAACTTGTCCCGTGGCCACAATGTAAAGCAGCAGAGGCTCTTTACTGATTGGGGCAGCAAGCACCGGCTGGATGGAGAGCAGAGCTTTGAGCTTTGCAAACGCTGCATCAGCTTCTGGAGTCCACTCGAACTTGTCAGACTTCTTCATCAGTCGGTAAAGAGGCAACGCCTTTTCACCGAGACGAGAAATGAATCGACTTAGAGCGGACAAAAACCTGTAAGCTTCTGGACATCATGCACACGCACAGGGCGCTTCATCCGGAATATGGTGCCAACTTTCTCGGGATTGGCGTCGATTCCTCGTTCGGAAACGAGAAAACCGAGTAACTTTCCACCTGGAACTCCGAATGTGCACTTTGATGGATTGAGCTTGATATCATATCCCCTGAGGTTAGCAAAGGTTTCGGCAAGGTCAGTCAGCAGGTCGGAACCTTTCCGTGACTTAACCACAATATCATCCATGTATGCTTCTACGTTCCGACTGATCTGAGTGAGCAAACACTTCTGAATCATCCTCATGAATGTGGCTCCAGCATTCTTGAGGCCGAAGGGCATGGTGACATAACAGAAGCACCCGAATGGGGTGATGAAAGCCGTTTTGATCTCGTCGGGTCCATACAGACGGATCTGATGGTACCCTGAATAAGCATCTAGAAAAGACAAATGCTCACACCCCGCGGTCGAGTCGACTACCTGGTCGATGCGGGGGAGAGGGAAATGATCTTTCGGGCAGGCCCGATTGATATGTTTAAAGTCAATGCACATGCGAAGTGACTTGTCCTTCTTGGGGACCATGACAACATTGGCGAGCCACTCGGAGTGGTAAATCTCTCAGATGAACTCCGCTGCTAAGAGCCGAGCCACCTCCTCGCCAATAGCTTTCCTCTTCTAGACGGCGGACCGTCGAAGATGTTCTTTCACAGGCTTGAACTTCGGGTCGACTCGTAGACGGTGCTCAGCCAGCCCCCTGGGAACTCCAGGCATGTCAGAAGGCTTCCATGCGAAGATGTCCTAGTTCTCACGGAGGAACTGGACGAGCGCTTCTTCCTATTTGGAGTCGAGCGTCGTTGAGATGTGAGTCGGAGCAGCATTGGGGTCGGTCGGGTGAATGTGAACTGGCTTAGTTTCGCCGGACGACTGAAAAGCTGATTCTAAAGCTGGCTTCTTGGCTCGCAGCAATTCACTCGGATCAGCAGTCTTCTGGTACTCTTGCAGCTCGACTACTGACATCTGAGCATCAGCGATCTTTGATCCTTTCTGAAAACACTCCTCTGCTTTCTTCCGATTGCCTGTAACGGTGATCACACCTCTGGGGCCGGGCATCTTCAACTTGAGATACACATAGCACGGTCGAGCCATGAAGCATGCATAAGCTGGCCGGCCCAGAATAGCATGATAAGCACTTTGGAAGTCCACAACCTCAAATGTCAACTTTTCCTTGCGGTAATTCTTTGAATCACCGAAAACCACATCGAGAGCAATCTGGCCGAGTGACTCGGCTTTCTTTCCAGGAATGACTCCATGGAAACTCATGTTGCTGGCACTGAGCCTGGACATCGGAATGCCCATCCCTTTCAACGTTTCTGCATACAATATGTTCAGGCCGCTGCCACCATCCATCGGGACTTTGGTCAGTCGAGTGCCTTCGACAACTGGATCGACCACCAAAGCTTGCCTCCCAAGGGTGGCAATGTGCGCAGGGTGATTGGACTGGCCGAACGTGATGGCAGTCTAAGACCACTTCAGGTAGCTGGGTGTTGCCGGGGCAACCATATTCACTTCACGGTTAATGACTTTCAGTCGACTTTTGCTTTCGACATCATCAAAAATCATCAAGGTGGAATTGACTTGGGGGTATCCATCGTCACTATCTTCTTTGTCCTCAACTCTGTCTGACTCTTTTTCCTTGTCTTTGGACTGCTTGCCCTGAAACTGCTGGATCAGGAGCCGGCACTGTCGAGTGGTATGCTTTGGGTAAATAAGATTACCCTCTTCATCTTTCTTGGTGTGGATGTGACATGGCAGATCCAAAACATCATTTCCATCTTGATCCTTGACTTTCTTGGGGTTCCAGGGCCCCTTGGGTTTTCCCTTGAATTTTCCCTGGGTTACGGCCAGGGCCTCCCCAGGAGCGGCTGGCTCGGCCTTCCGATTCTGCTTCCACTGGAATTGCCTCCGGTTTCCTGGGCGACTGCTTTCTGCTTGCCACTCCGGAGTCGATCTTCATCTTCTCCATTAGCATATTTGGCGGCAATTTCCATCATCCGATTCAGAGACATTTCTCCGGTCCGACCGAACTTCAGGTTCAACTCTCTGTTCTTGACGCCTTCTTTAAAGGCACAAACTGCTTGGTGATCTGGTACATTCTCAACTGTGTGATGCAAAGTGATCCACCTCTGGATGTAATCCCTCAGAGTTTCACTCGGTTTCTGCACGCAAGACCGCAATTCTGTAAGGCCTGTCGGTCGCTTGCATGTTCCTTCAAAGGTCGTGACAAACACTCGAGAGAGATCCTCCCAAGTGTAGATGTTGCTGGGTGCTAACTGATTCAGCCACGCTCTGGCTGAGCCCTCTAACAGGAGAGGCAAATGCTTCATAGCCACCTCATCATTGCCGCCACCAATCTGGACAGCCACTCGGTAGTCTTCGAGCCAAGTGTCAGGCTTAGACTCGCCGGTGAACTTGCTGACTCAAGTCGCCAACCGGAAGTTGGGAGGAATCACTGCGGCCCTGATGGCTCGACTGAAACACTCTGGCCCCGAAACACGTACTCTGCTGCTGGCAGGCGCATCCCTGTCGTGGCCTTCTCGGTGAGCTCTGTTCCTGTCAACCAGACCCTGAACGAGGATGGATCTCGCATCAAAGCCTGGGTCCCTGGGGTCGATTAGAACTCTCCGCCCAACACTATGAGGGTGTCTGTCATCCTGCTGTCGATGCGCATATGACCCACTCCTCGGGGGAGGGGTTGGCACTCGACGTCGATCGAACCGGTGATCATACTGCTCATTTCTTCTGTACTGATCGTGCCGGTCTCCGCGTCCCTCACGCCTCGGGGGCGATCTTGGGCTGTGAGCCGACTGGACTGTATCCGTTGCAACGGATCGACTGTGGATCCTATTCCGCGACTGAGAAACAGCGAAATTCTGGTTTCCCGCTGCCCGGAGCAACGCTCTGATTTGCAACAAGCCCCTGCCAGCCTCCGACTGGGAGGGCTGAATCGATTCTGCTACACGGGCCGTGGCTGCCAAATTCTGAACTGGGGTTTGATATACCTGCGTAGGCGGGAAGAGCTGACGTCGACTGGACTCGGGAGCTCGTTGACGCGCTTGCTCGTCGAGTATTCGCTGGAGATTCTCCAGTCGAGTGCGCTCGGCCAAGTTAGCCAAGCACGCGTCCTCCAAGGCCCGGGCCTCGGGGGTTTCTCCGACGATAGGAGTGTGGAGTGCATCCATGTTCCAGCGACGAAGCTCCTCTCGCTGCAATGATGTGAGAGGTTCGGGGAGATACTCATCGTGGGGATGCGACGGGTCGCCTCCACCCGCGCCTCCATCGGTGTGAGGGAAACCGCGAGGACTATGTGTTCCATCGACCGCTAGAACCTCAGCCGCCGAGTCGCTGCTGTCGCACTCGGATGCGGTCTCCACGGAGCCAGTCGAACAGGCCGTAGAGGGATTCATCGGGCTCGATTGCCGCGACTTGTGGGGCTGCTGACTGGCGGGCCACGGCATGCCTCACACACCTCTGAAGTCTCGACCGGCCGGAGCGCTTGCGCCAGTGGGAGACAGGGCGGGAAGATGACACAGGAGCCGACCGATACTGGGTCGACGGCTGCCGCAGGAGGACGCCACGAACACATGCGCGGAAGTGCGTCGCACCGCGGACGGGGAGGGCGTCGATGTCGAGTGGAGCCTCCTGAAGCCAAGCGGAGTTGTCGGCGATGAACGTGAGTGCGCCGAGACGGATCTCGCGGCCCTCCACCAAATCTCCGCATGAAAACATGATCAAAGGGATCGGAAAAATCGCAACTTCTCCAACTAGGCGCTAAGACTCCTGCCCCACGGTGGGCGCCAACTGTCGTGGTTCTAACTCTGACAGTGAGGTAGGGGGGTATGTATGGAGAGCCTAGATCTCAGCTATGGAGAAGTTGTAAATACACCAGGATGTACGAGTTCAGGCCCTTCGCGGAGGAATTAACAGCCCTACGTCTCGGTGCCCGGAGGCGGTCGACTGGATTATGTGTGTATGAATTATAGGGGTGCCCACCCCTGCTACTGAGGAGGGGGATGGCTTATATAGAGTTCGCCAGACCCCTCCGGTCCTCAGTAATGCAGGGTTAAAATACATTAAGACTGGGAGTTACTGGTAACGTCCCTAATAAAGCGCTATGATGACCATAAAGACTACTTAATGGCCGACCGTTTGCTTGCGGAGTGACTTTAGATCTCCTGTCAGTCGAGTGGTTGGCTTCGTAGTCGAGTGGTAGCTTCCTGGTCGAGTGTCTTGAATCCGTCGAGTGGGATACCTTCAAGTCGATTGAAAGGTGACTTCTTCCAGGGATGTCCTTGGGTAGGGCTCTTAGGACAGGTCCATGCCCCTACCCTAGGTACATAGCTTCATCAGGTGGCTCCGTGAAGATGGAATAAAATTCTCCCCTCCTACCCATGTTTCGGTGGTGTGTCTTGTTGGAAATATGCCCTAGAGGCAATAATAAATTAGTTATTATTATATTTCCTTGTTCATGATAATCGTTTATTATCCATGCTAGAATTGTATTGATAGGAAACTCAGATACATGTGTGGATACATAGACAACACCATGTCCCTAGTAAGCCTCTAGTTGACTAGCTCGTTGATCAATAGATGGTTACGGTTTCCTGACCATGGACATTGGATGTCGTTGATAACGGGATCACATCATTAGGAGAATGATGTGATGGACAAGACCCAATCCTAAGCCTAGCACTAGATCATGTAGTTCGTATGCTAAAGCTTTTCTAATGTCAAGTATCATTTCCTTAGACCATGAGATTGTGCAACTCCCGGATACCGTAGGAATGCTTTGGGTGTACCAAACGTCACAACGTAACTGGGTGGCTATAAAGGTACACTACGGGTATCTCCGAAAGTGTCTGTTGGGTTGGCACGAATCGAGACTGGGATTTGTCACTCCGTGTAAACGGAGAGGTATCTCTGGGCCCACTCGGTAGGACATCATCATAATGTGCACAATGTGATCAAGGAGTTGATCACGGGATGATGTGTTACGGAACGAGTAAAGAGACTTGCCGGTAACGAGATTGAACAAGGTATCGGGATACCTACGATCGAATCTCGGGCAAGTATCATACCGATGGACAAAGGGAATTGTATACGGGATTGATTAAGTCCTTGACATCGTGGTTCATCCGATGAGATCATCGTGGAACATGTGGGATCCAACATGGGTATCCAGATCCCGCTGTTGGTTATTGACCGGAGAACATCTCGGTCATGTCTGCATGTCTCCCGAACCCGTAGGGTCTACACACTTAAGGTTCGATGACGCTAGGGTTATAAAGGAAGTTTGTATGTGGTTACCGAATGTTGTTCGGAGTCCTGGATGAGATCCCGGACGTCACGAGGAGTTCCGGAATGGTCCGGAGGTAAAGATTTATATATGGGAAGTCCTGTTTTGGTCACCGGAAGAGTTTCGGGGTTTA
Organism: Triticum urartu; assembly: GCF_056163025.1. NCBI lineage: Eukaryota > Viridiplantae > Streptophyta > Magnoliopsida > Poales > Poaceae > Triticum > Triticum urartu. The sequence goes on from NC_141878.1 coordinate 487,490,578, forward strand.
TCGGTAATGTACCGGGACCACCGGGAGGGTCCCGGGGGTCCACCAAGTGGGGCCACCTGCCCCGGAGGTTTGCATGGGCCAAGGGTGGTGAGGGACCAGCCCCTAAGTGGGCTGGTGCGCCTCCCACAAGGCCCAAGGGGCGGCTAGGAGGAAAAAAAGGGGAAACCCTAGGCTTAGATGGGCCTAAGGCCCACCCTAGGGGGCGCCTCCCTCTCTCCCCCTCTTGGCCGCCCCCCTTGCTCCCCATTTAGGGCTGCCGCCCCCCTAGGGGTGGGAACCCTGGAGGGGGCGCAGCCCCTCCCCTTCCCTTATATATATGAGGCCTAGGGGGCTGCCCATAACACACGCGATTCGATCTCTCGTTGGTGCAGCCCTGCATCTCTCTCTCCCTCCTCTTCTGTGGTGCTTGGCGAAGCCCTGCAGGATTGCCACGCTCCTCCACCACCACCACGCCGTTGTGCTGCTGCTGGATGGAGTCCTCCTCAACCTCTCCCTCTCTCCTTGCTGGATCAAGGCGTGGGAGACGTCACCGGGCTGTACGTGTGTTGAACGCGGAGGTGCCGTGCGTTCGGCACTTGGTCATCGGTGATTTGAATCACGACGAGTACGACTCCATCAACCCCGTTCACTTGAACGCTTCCGCTTAGCGATCTACAAGGGTATGTAGATGCAACTCTCCTTCCCCTCGTTGCTGGTCTCTCCATAGATAGATCTTGGTGACACGTAGGAAAATTTTGAATTTCTGCTACGTTCCCCAACATGTCTAGCATTGTTGGAGGGCGTGTGTAGGTGTGTCTCCAGTGGATCTCGCAGGATTCTGTCAGTGGATGTCTTTGGTGGATCTGGTGTTCGTTCGTCTACGTTCGTGTGTCTTCAGGTTGGATCCTTCTGATCTACTCATCTCTTCATCGGCGACGATTGTTGTTCTGGTGCGTTGGTCCAATGGGGACTTAGCACGACAACTTCCCGATTGTCTAGTCCAAGACGTCTTGCACGGCTAAGGCGAGGGAGGGGCAATGACGACGGCGCGCCTTTGGCTTGCTTCGGTGCTTGTAGTCATCACTACCTGATTTAAGAATGATGTAATCTTTCATATCTAAATAGATAGCCCCCACTAACTATTTCTCTCAACATGCAAGCATTCCACATCATCGTACAACATGCATGAGAAAAGGCCCCCCACCACCACCATAGTCTCTCAACATGCAAGCATGCCACTTCATCATGACATGCATGGAAAAAGACCCATCTCAATATGCCACTTCATCATGACATGACATGAGAATTTTCATTCTATTATGGTATATATATTTAAAAAATATTTAACAACTATATAGTAATCAAACATAATAAATTATATGCATTTTTAGTTTTAGCCTTTTATAATATTACTTCAAATATTCATGTTTTATACAATGAATCACATTGAAATGTGTTGTACAACATTCCCGCAACAACATGCAAGGTATCATCTAATTTTTATTATTTCTGATATTCGTTGTACTATCATGATTAAAAATAAACAGACTGAAAGTTTTTTCTGAAAAAGAAAGAAAGAAAGAAACTAAGAGTGCTTTATAACAATAAAGAAAGTCATCAATGTAGCTCATTGTAACGGACAGATGTTCTATTAGCGAGGAATTAAACTAAACAGACACTTAACTTGACCCAAACTGCCTCCATATACGTATGTGCTTTCGTTGTAATAAGCCGGTTTTCTCTTTACTATAAAAATGAGCCGACAATTAAAAAAATCAGCCGGTTAATGCCGCGGTAATCACTACATAATATTTTCTCTCTAGAACGACATTAGACGCCGAGCTGCAGGTCCGGTTAGCTATCTCATACCTTCTTTTCTTTGAGGGAGTCTCTCATACCTTGAAATTGATCTTTGAAACCATACTTCACAAAACGACATTACAAATCGAGCAAACGTGCTTTCGTTGTAATAAGCCGGTTTTCTCTTTACTATAAAAAATGAGCCGACAATTAAAAAAAATCAGCCGGTTAATACCGCAGTAATCACAACGTAATATTTTCTCTCTAGAACGACATTAGACGCCGAGCTGCAGGTCCGGTTAACTATCTCATACCTTCTTTTCTTTGAGGGAGTCTCCCATACCTTAAAATTGATCTTTGAAACCATACTTCACAAAACGACATTAGAAATCGAGCAAACGTGCTTTCGTTGTAATAACCCGGTTTTCTCTTTACTATAAAAAATGAGCCGACAATTAAAAAAATCAGCCGGTTAATGCCGCAGTAATCACAACGTAATATTTTCTCTCTAGAACGACATTAGACGCCGAGCTGCAGGTCCGGTTAGCTATCTCATACCTTCTTTTCTTTGAGGGAGTCTCCCATACCTTGAAATTGATCTTTGAAACCATACTTCACAAAACGACATTAGAAATCGAGCAAACGTGCTTTCGTTGTAATAAGCCGGTTTTCTCTTTACTATAAAAAATGAGCCGGCAATTAAAAAAAATCAGCCGGTTAATGCCGCAGTAATCACTACATAATATTTTCTCTCTAGAACGCCATTAGCCGCCGAGCTGCAGGTCCAGTTAGCTATCTCATACCTTCTTTTCTTTGAGGGAGTCTCTCATACCTTGAAATTGATCTTTGAAACCATACTTCACAAAACGACATTAGAAAATGGAGCAAACGTGCTTTCGTTGTAATAAGCCGGTTTTCTCTTTACTATAAAAAATGAGCCGACAATTAAAAAAATCAACCGGTTAATGCTGCAGTAATCATTACGTAATATTTTCTCTCTAGAACGACATTAGACGCCGAGCTACAGGTCCGGTTAGCTATCTCATACCTTTTTTTTCTTTGAGGGAGCCTCTCATACCTTAAAATTGATCTTTGAAACCATACTTCACAAAACGACGTTAGAAATTGAGCAAACGTGTCAGCCTGCCAACTTTTTGGCGGAAGGTGATATCGCTCGTTGTGAGTGCAAATCCTAAACGGCGCCTTAAGCGCCTGTTTTAGGTATTTACTATAGCTGGCCAAATGGGCCGGTTTTTTCGGGGCGGCCCATAAGCACACCGGCACGGCCCGCCTTGGGCCAGGCACGCCACGGGGTAAACAGGCCGGGCCCAGCACGTGGCACACCCTGAGCCATGCCTGGGCCTGGAGGCTGGGCACGCGGGTCGGCACGGCACGACCCGATTAAGTTTATTTTTATTTTATATATATATCTATATATAGCCCAACATATAAAAATAGGCTAAAAACGCTCAGTGCGTCAAATAATAGACTGAAAATATGCGGCCCACCGTGCTAAACGGGCCAACGTGCTGGCCCGTTTACTAACTGGGTTGTGCCTGGGCCTGGAGGCGCAGCAAGCGGGCCGGCACTGCACGGCCCATATAGTAATCGTGCCCTGGCGGGCCGTGCCGGGCCAGGCATGATTATGATGGGCCGGGCCCGCCCGTTTGGCCAGGTATGGTATTTATGCAATCGGGCGCACACTCTATAGTCGCGCTGGGCCGGCCCATATTCACTTTTTTCTATTTTAAAAAGGCAAAAAATATTATAGCAAGGACGCGGTTCGAACCAGCGATCTCGTGACTATATCCGTGCAGTCCTAACCATTCAACCAGGCCACCTGTTTATGTTTATGTACAGCCTATTAAACCCTTTTTTCGTTTTTCCTGGAAACAGTGTTGTTCAGTTTTTTCAATTTTTTTCTTTTTCTTTCTTTCTTTCTTCTTTTCTCCTAAGTGCGTGAATTTTTATTTTCAAATTTCTGAACTTCTTTCTCCAAATGCGTGAACTTTATTTTAAATTTATGAATGTTTTTTCAAAAGTTCAAATCGATGAACTGTTGCAGATCGATGAACTTTTTATCAAAATTGATGAACTTTCTTCCAAATTGATGAACATTTTTCAACATTGATGAAGTTTTTTCAAATCTTTGAACTTTTTTGTTGAGTTCGATGATCTATTTTTCAAGTTTGATGAACTTTTTTCAAATTCGACGAACTATTTTCAGATCGATGAACTTTTTATCAAAATAGATGAATTTGTTTCCAAATTGATGAACATTTTTCAACATAGATGAACTTTTTTCAAATCGCTGAACTTTTTGTCAAGTTCGATGAACTATTTCTCAAGTTTGAGGAACTTTTTTCAATTACGATGAATTTTTTTCAAATGTGTGAACTTCTTTTTAAGATTGATGAAGTTTTTATAAAATTTATGGATTTTTTTCAAATTGATGAACTTTTTTGAATAAATGAAGTTATTCCTAATTCATGATTTTTTTTGAATAAATAAACTTTTTCCTAATTCATGAACTTTTTTGAATGAATAGATCTTTTTTAATAAGAATAACGTTTTTCTAAAATATGTGTGCAAGAAATAGCGCAGGTACTTTTTTTAGGGGTAGCGCGGGTACAATTGTTCATAAAAGTTTGAGTTAAATGTACTGGAGGTCCTAAAAGTTTCATCAAGGTGTCACTTTAGTCCTAATTTTTTCAAAATGCACCTTTAGATCCTAATTCTTTAGTAAGTGGTTCACTTGAGGTCCTTTTTTCATGAGTGCTCGTTGACCTGCCTGCGTGGCACGTTGACCCATGCCACGTCGACAGAGGGCCCAACTGGCTGCCGAGGAAAATACACTGGTGATCCTAAAAGTTTCTGAGCAGTCACTTTAGTCCTATTTTTTTTCAAAACGCACGTTTACGTCCTAATTCTATAGTAAGTAGTTCATGTGAGGTCCTTTTTCGCACGATCATTCTATAGCTTGTGGAGGAGGCAACGCTGCCGACGCTGCTGCAATGCTCCTCTTCGTCACTCGCTTCCTTGCCGAGGAGCTTGCTGCCCCAGCCATGGTAACGATGTGGGCATGAGAGAGAGAGAGAGGTGGGAAATGTCAAGAGGGGGAGGGTACAAGGGGCTTTCTCTAAAAAAAGAACAACCACAACGGCCTCTAAGTTGACATGGCATGGGTCAATGCACGCAAGCATCTCAGAGAAAGATCGTGCAAAAAAGGACTCCGCGTGAACCACTTACTATAGAATTAGGATTTAAACATGCATTTTGAAAGAAGTAGGACTAAAGTGACACTGCCTAGAAACTTTTAGGACCTCTAGTGTAATTTTCTCGCCTGGCGGTTGGGCCCTCTGTCGACGTGGCGTGGGTCAACGCGCCACACGTGCAGGGCAATGAGCGCTCATGGAAAAAGGATCTCGCATGAATCACTTACTAAAGAATGAAGACCTAAAGATGCATTTTGAAAGAATTAGAACCAAAATGACACTCCGATGAAACTTTTAGGACCGCAAGTGCATTTAACTCTAAAAGTTTCGCGCTGTAATCAATCACTAGCGCTTAGTAGCCTAGTGGTTAGGCACTGTGTGCCGTATCTAAAACGGCGGTGCTCGAAACCTTTCCGGGCCGGCCCACGAGGTACGCCAGTGGGTGCCAATTCCCTAGACCTTATGCGCCGCTTACAGCCGCGCCGCCCACGCCGTATTTTAGTGGTCAAACGGCCGAGGCGGCGCACATGGGGCAATGCATTGGGCCTGCCCAGTAATCATAACTGTAGCGGCAGCGCCCTTGCACTGAAGCACTCGGTTCATTGTAGCGGCCATGTTCATTTGTTTTTTTTTTTGTTACTGATTTTTATTTTGGACCTTTTCTTATGATTGTTCGTACAATAAATATTTTTATAACATATGGTGAACATTAATTCACATACACACTAAACATTGTTTTAATATACAATCAACATTTTTTAACCCAGTGAAATGTTTTGTAATATGCGTTGAATGTTTTTTTAAATATATATTGGACAATTTTGTATTATAGATTGAACATTTTCTTAATATACTAGCGCAATGCATGTACGTTGCTACAAAACTATAAAATACGAGGAGTTAGGTCACTGGCTTAGGAAATCATCAAAATAGGTTCGCATTATGCGGCCTTTGTCTGGTGTTCACTATTAAAAAGAAAAATACAACAAAAGATCACGCAGACATTAGAGAATCTTGGGTAACCATAGTACGTCCTTTGTCAGACAAAACATTTGAATGTTGAAACGTATAAGAATATACATTGGTAAGTTGACTGCACAAGATCATGGATCGAATAGGAGGACAAGATCTATCATCATTTTAGAATTACAATTTGTTCGCTCTGTTCAGTGATATAAAACTAAAATAACTTGGTTGTGAAGAAAAATTGACCAACAAGAGCATCATATTGAGTTGAAGTCACATTTCTACATTTGTTAATTGTGCCTTCTATAAGTGTTGGTTTCACATGAAAGTAGTAGTGTATTTGTTTATTTCTGTTAGGTCGCACATGTGACTACAAATAGATTTGTTTATTATGTTCTTGGAAGGTTGGTATTCCCAGTGTAGGTAGATGTACATTGGTTTATTTGTGAACGTTGTTGTTTCCATATGTGAACTCACAATCAACTCTAACCTTTATAAGTAGGAAAGATGATGACCACTTTTTATAATGCACAATGACATTTTGTAATATATAGTGAATATTTTTCTAATATACGATCAACGTTCGTATAATACATGGTGAATCTTTTTCTAATATATAGTGAACTTATCTTAAATCCATGCTGATTTTTCTTTCTGGAAACATAGGTTGAACCTCTTTTGTAATATATACGGTGAATATTTTCTTAATATACGATGACCACTAACGAATTGTTCACTGTGTATTAAAAAACTAAAGAAATAATTCATCATATATTAACGAATTGTTCACCGTGTATTAAAATGTTAATCAACATATATTATCAAAATAAAATGTGAAATAAAAAGAAATAAAGAACCAAACAAAGAAAAAACCAGAAGTAACCAAAAAGAAAAGGATAAACAAAAAAGCAACAGAAAAAACGAACAAAACGAAGCAGCAAACGCTTAGCATGCGCTGGACCACCCACGTGCGCTGCAGGCAAAGGATCTGCCATCTCGCTTATATCGAGACCTAGCGTGAGCTCGCGTCCGGCGCCAGGCCACATGCCTCTTTTCTTTTTCTTTTTTGCTTTTTTTGTTTACACTTGAAAATATTTTTTTGACCACTATACACTTGAAAATATTCACACACACACACACACACACACATTACATAATTTTTTAATGCTAACCAAGCATTTGAAACATGATAAATGTATATAGAGGAATTGTTACTCGTGTATGTGGAAATGTACAAAATGTATTTAAAAAATGTTAACCAAGAATTTGAAAAACATTAATCAAATATGTAAAAAATGGTAATCAAGCATTTGAAAAATGTTAAGTGTGTACAGAAACAATATATGCCATGTATAAGAAACAATAAAATATGTATGGAAAAAATATTGAATGTGTATTTGAAAAATGTTATACTTTTATAAATAAAATGATCCCGGTGTATAAAAATGTACATTGTACACTAAATAAAATTAGACTTCAAAAAGATATATTTATAGATATTTAATTCTGTACCTAAAGAAATCCTAAACATGTATATATATGTGTGTGTGTGTGTGTGTGTGTGTATGTTGGGGGGGGGGGGTATAATTGTTCCTGATGTATACGAAAAATATACATTCTATGCGTAAAAATGTTTATTGCCATTCAAAAAAAAATCCCCCCTATATTCAAAAAGGTTGACCATGTATTGTAAAATGCTAATATTGTGTTTGAAAATTGTTAAACATGTACTAAAAATGTTATATATATATATATATATATATATATATATAATGTCGAATTTGTATGAAAAAAGTAAACGTAAAAAATTATATTGATCATAAAAATTGACCATGTGTTTCACAAATGCTAAACATGTATATAAAATATGTTTATGATATACTCAAAAAGTGTGTGTACGGAAAAAGTTGACATCGGTTGAAAAAAAGAGAAATCAATTAAAATCACCCAAGAAATTAGTAAACCCAATAAAAAAATGAAAAACCAAATAAAACCAATGCAAAAAGAATGAAATCATTGAAAATTGAGATATATACAAAGAAAGACGAAGAAAATCGATGAAAACAAAGAAAAATAAAGAATAACCTTGAAAACAAACAAAGAAAGAAAGAAAATAAAGAAAACCAAAGGCAATGAAAACCATGAAGGAAACAAAAACAATCTGTGAAAAAATGAAGCAGAAAAAAGCGAAGAAAATCGACGAAGAAACAGAAAACCCGTGATATCTACTACACAACCTTCTTCTTGTAGACGTTGTTGGGCCTCCAAGTGCAGAGGTTTGTAGGACAATAGCAAATTTCCCTCAAGTGGATGACCTAAGGTTTATCAATCCATAGGAGGCGTAGGATGAAGATGGTCTCTCTCAAGTAACCCTGCAACCAAATAACAAAAAGTCTCTTGTGTCCCTAACACACCCAATACAATGGTAAATTGTATAGGTGCACTAGTTCGGCGAAGAGATGGTGATACAAGTGCAATATGGATAGTAGATAATAGTTTTTGTAATCTGAAATAATAAAAACAGCAAGGTAGCAAGTGATAAAAGTGAGCGTAAACGGTATTGCAATGATAGAAAATAAGGCGTAGGGTTCATACTTTCACCAGTGTAAGTTTCCTCAACAATACTAACATAATTGGATCACATAACTATCCCTCAACATGCAACAAAGAGTCACTCCAAAGTCACTAATAGCGGAGAACAAACGAAGAGATTATGGTAGGGTACGAAACCACCTCAAAGTTATTTTTTCCAATCAATCCGTTGGGCTATTCCTATAAGTGTCACAAACAGCCCTAGAGTTCGTACTAGAATAACACCTTAAGATACAAATCAACCAAAACCCTAATGTCACCTAGATACTCCAATGTCACCTCAAGTATCCGTGGGTATGATTATACGATATGCATCACACAATCTCAGATTCATCTATTCAACCAACACATAGAACCTCAAAGAGTGCCCCAAAGTTTCTACCGGAGAATCACGATGAAAACGTGTGCCAACCCCTACGCATAGGTTCCCAATGTCACGAAACCCGCAAGTTGATCACCAAAACATACATCAAGTGGCACGTGGTATCCCATTTTCACCACAGATATCCACGGCAAGACATACATCAAGTGTTCTCAAATCTTTAAAGACTCAATCCGATAAGATTACTTCAAAGGGGAAACTCAATTTATTACAAGAGAGAAGAGGGGGAGGAGAAACATAAGATCCAACTATAATAGCAAAGCTCGCGATACATCAAGATCGTATCATCTCAAGAACACAAGAGAGAGAGGACAAACACATAGCTACTGGTATATACCCTTAGCCCCGAGGGAGAACTACTCCCTCCTCGTCATGGAGAGCGTCGGGATGATGAAGATGGCCACCGGAGAAGGATTGCCCCCTCCGGCAGGGTGCCGGAACGGGTCTAGATTGGTTTTCAGTGGCTACGGAGGCTTCTGGCGGCGGAACTCATGATCTATTGTCTGTTCTAGAAGTTTTAGGGTATACGGAGTTATATAGGCAGGAGAAGCACGTCAAGGGAGCCACGGGGGCCCCATGAGGCAGGGGGCGTGCCCTAGGGTGGGGGCGCGCCCCCACCCTTGTGAGCACCTCCCGTATCTCCTGACATGCAGTCCAAGTCTATCTGGTGGCTTTTGTTCCAAAAATAACTTCTCCAGTTGATTTCGTTCCGTTTCGACTCCGTTTGATATTCCTTTTCTTCGAAACACTGAAATAGGCATAAAATAGCAAATCTGGGCTGGGCCTCCGGTTAATAGGTTAGTCCCAAAAATAATATAAAAGTGGAAAATAAAGCCCAATATTGCCCAAAACAGTAGATAATATAGCATGGAGCAATCAAAAATTATAGATACGTTGGAGACGTATCAAACATCCCCAAGCTTAATTCATGCTCGTCCTCGAGTAGGTAAATGATAAAAAAGATAATTTTTGATGTGGAATGCTAGTTGGCATAATTTCAATGTAATTCTTATTACTTGTGATATGAATATTCAGATCCGAAAGATTCAAGACAAAATTTCATATTGACATACAAATAATAATACTTCAAGCATACTAACTAAGCAATTATGTCTTCTCAATATAACATGGCCAAAGAAAGCTATCCTTACAAAATCATATAGTCTGGCTATGCTCCATCTTCACCACACAAAATATTTAAATCATGCACAACACCGATGACAAGCCAAGCAATTGTTTCATACTTTTGATGTTCTCAAACTTTTTCAATCTTCACGCAATACATGAGCGTGAGCCATGAATATAGCACTATAGGTGGAATAGAATGCTGGTTGTGGAGAAGACAAAAAGGGAGAAGATAGTCTCGCATCAACTAGGCGTATCAATGGGCTATGGAGATGCCCATCAATAGATATCAATGTGAGTGAGTAGGGATTGCCATGCAACGGATGCACTAGAGCTATAAGTATATGAAAGCTCAAAAAGGAAACTAAGTGGGTGTGCATCCAACTTGCTTGCTCACGAAGACCTAGGGCATTTTGAGGAAGCCCATCATTGGAATATACAAGCCAAGTTCTATAATGAAAGATTCCCACTAGTATATGAAAGTGACAACATAGGAGACTCTCTATCATGAAGATCATGGTGCTACTTTGAAGCACAAGTGTGGTAAAAGGATAGTAGCATTGTCCCTTTTATTTTTTATTTGGCCTTTCTTTTTTTGGCCTTTATATATATATATATATATATTGGCCTTTCTTTTTTTATGGCCTTTCTCTTTTTTATGGGACAATGCTCTATTGAATGATGATCATCACACTTCTATTTATTTACAACTCAATGATACAACTCGATACTAGAACAAAGTATGACTCTATATGAATGCCTCCAGCGGTGTACCGGGATGTGCAATGATGCATGAGTGACATGTATGAAAGAATTATGAACAGTGGCTTTGCCACGAATACAATGTCAACTACATGATCATGCTAAGCAATATGACAATGATGAAGCGTGTCATAATAATGGAATGGTGGAAAGTTGCATGGCAATATATCTCGGAATGACTATGGAAATGCCATGATAGGTAGGTATGGTGGCTGTTTTGAGGAAGGTATATGGTGGGTTTATGGTACCGGCGAAAGTTGCGCGGTACTAGAGAGGCTAGCAAAGGTGGAAGGGTGACAGTGTGTATAATCCATGGACTCAACATTAGTCATAAAGAACTCACATACTTATTGCAAAAAATCTATTAGTTATCGGAACAAAGTACTACGCGCATGCTCCTAGGGGGATAGATTGGTAGGAAAAGGCCATCGCTCGTCCCCGACCGCCACTCATAAGGAAGACAATCAATAAATAAATCATGCTCCGACTTCATCACATAACGGTTCACCATACGTGCATGCTACGGGAATCACAAACTTCAACACAAGTATTTCTCAAATTCATCACCACTCAACTAGCATGACTCTAATATCACCATCTCCATATCTCAAAATAATTATCAAGTATCAAACTTCTCATAGTATTCAACACACTCATAAGAGAATTTTATTATTCTTGAATACCTAGCATATTAGGATTTTAAGAAAATTGCCATGCTATTAAGACTCTCAAAATAATTAAGTGAAGCATGAGAGTTCATCTATTTCTTCAAAATAAAACTACCACCATGCTCTAAAAGGTATAAGTGAAGCACTAGAGCAAATAACAAACTACTCTGAAAGATATAAGTGAAGATCAATGAGTAGTCGGATAATTATGCAATTATGTGAAGACTCTCTAACATTTAATAATTTCAGATATTTGTATTCTATTCAAACAGTAAGCAAAGCAAAATAAAATGACATTCTAAGAATAGCAAACATCATGTGAATAAGCAAAAACTTAGGATCAACCGAAACTAACCGATAGTTGTTGAAGAAGAAAGGTGGGATGCCAACCGGGGCATCCCCAAGCTTAGATGCTTGAGACTTCTCGAAATATTATCTTGGGATGACTTGGGCATCCCCAAGATTGAGATTTTGTGTCTCCTTAATTTCTCTCATATCATGGTCTCCCTAAATCTCAAAAAGCTTCATCCATACAAAACTCAACAAGGATTCGTGAGATAAGTTAGTATAAACCATTGCCAAAAACCTTATCATACTCTACTGTAGCAAATCACTAAAATTATTATTCAACATTGCATACTAAATGCCTCTGCATATTTAATAGTCCTATCCTCAAATAGAATCATTAAAGAAGCAAACATATGCAAACAATGCAAACATAACAGCAATCTGCCTAAACAGGATAGTCTGTAAAGAATGCAGCAACATCCATACTTCCCTAACTCCAAAAATTATGAAAGAAAATTCCCACTGTATTAAATTTATCAGAGCTTAATATGCAAAAGGTTTCAACATTTTATCACATTCTTACTTTTCTAGGGAATTATTGCAACAGCGGTAAACTTTTTGTTTTCAAACAGCAACATGTTGACTTGTAACATAGGCATAGTAAAGACTATCAATGCCACTTTTATTGGAATAAAATATGCAAAACATTGTTCTAAATAACATAAAGCAAATCCTAACAAAATAAATTGACGCTCCAAGCAAAACACATATCATGTGGTGAATAAAAATATAGCTCCAAGTAAAGTTACCGATGAATGAAGACGAAAGAGGGGATGCCTTCCGGGGCATCCCCAAGCTTAGCCTCTTGCCACTCCTTATTCCATAGTCCATCGAATCCTTACCAAAAACATGAAAACTTCACAACACAAAACTTAAAGTAGAAAACTTGTGAGCTCCGTTAGTGTAAGAAAACAAAAGACCACTTCAAGGTACTGTAATGAACTCATTCTTTATTTATATTGGTGTTATACCTACTGTATTCCAACTTCTCTATGGTTTATAAACTAATTTACTAGCCATAGATTCATCAAAATAAGCAAACAACACACGCAAAACAAAATCTGTCAAAAAAAGAACAGTCTGTAGTAATCTGTAGCTAGCGCAAGATCTGGAACTCCAAAAATTCCAAAATAAATTTCTGGACGTGAGTAATTTATCTATTAATCATCTTAAAAAATAATTAACTAAATAGCACTCTCCAAATAAAAATGGCAGCAATTCTCGTGAGCGCTAAAGTTTCTGTTTTTTACAGCATGATCAACAAGACTTTCCCCAAGTCTTCCCAAAGGTTCTACTTGGCACAAACACTAATTAAACAACTAAAACCACATCTAAACATAGGCTAGATGAATTATTTATTACTAAACAGGAGCAAAAAGTAAGGAACAAAAATAAAATTGGGTTGCCTCCCAACGAGCGCTATCGTTTAACGCCCCTAGCTAGGCATGATGATTTCAACGATGCTCACATAAAAGATAAGAATTGAAACATAAAGAGAGTATCATGAAGAATATTACTAGCACATTTAAGTCTAACCCACTTCCTATGCATAGGGATTTTGTGAGCAAACAACTTATGGGAGCAATAATCAACTTGCATAGGAAGGTAAAACAAGCATAACTTCAAGATTTTAAGCACATAGAGAGGGAACTTGATATTATTACAGTTCCTACAATCATATGTTCCTCCCTCATAATAATTTTCAGTAACATCATGAATGAATTCAACAATATAACGAGCACCTAAAGCATTCTTTTCATGATCTACAAGCATAGAAATTTTATTACTCTCCACATAAGCAAGATTCTTCTTATTTAGGACAGTGGGAGTATCATAAGAGACTTGGATACTATAAATTGTTTCCACATTAAAAGAGTAATGTTCAGAAAAGGGGTAATCATAATCATGACAAGTTTTATAAATATAATCACTACTTTTTATAGTATAAGTATCATCACAATAATCATCACAAGTAGGAGGCATGCTATCATCATTATAAACTTGCATATCAAAACTTGAGAGGATAAAAATATCATCATTATTAAACATAGCATCCCCAAGCTTGGGACAAACATTAATTGCAGCAAATATATTCTCAAATATGTCATCCTTATCAAACATAGCTTCCTCAAGCTTGGGCCTTTTCATATCATAAGCATAATCACTCTCATCATTAATTGTATGAATAGCACTAATAGTATAGCAATTATCATATTCTTCCAAGCAAGTGCCAAAAAGATTTTCAAGATCATAAGAAGTATCATTATCTTCCAAAATTATATTTTCATGAGGCACAATAGTAATAGGAGCAGCATTATTTGGGAGAGATATCTTTTTACCTCTCTTCCTTTTTCTTTTCTTCTTCCTCACCACATCATGTGTGGGTTCAATCCTCTTTTTGGAGCTCCTTATTAATGAGATTGGTTGAATAGGAGGCTCCTCCTTGTTACCTGATTCATCATAAGAAATAATAGGAGGGTATTGGGAAGTCTCTTCCCTTTCATTAGTATTCTCTTCATCTTCTATTTGTTTCCTTTTCTTTATGTAATTGGCAATATAAGGATTTTCAATGCAATTCACCGCACAATACATATAAATCTTCTATAGGTCAAAATGAAGAACTTTATCAAGATTAAACTTTGGAATACCCTTAGTTATACGTTTCATTTCTTCATAACCCAAAAGAAGGCTAAGCTCTTTATGATGCTCAAGGGTAATGAAATTATCACAATGTTTGGACACGAATTGATCATGAAACAAATAGCATTGGAGCTTTAAATGACCATGTTCATTGCAAAGTTCACAAGGGGCACGAAAAATATTGAATTTTTCAGCACATTCATCTAGCTCTTCTTGCAACAATTTGGTTTCTAAGTACTTATGCCTCTTGCAATATCTATCTTCCCTATTTGGTGTGTACTTGCAAACCCAGTCTACTCCACAAAAATTGACATATTTATAGGAGGCATTTTCATCATAACTAGTGCAATCATCATTAGCATCATGGATACTCAAAGAATTCGTACTAACAACATTGCAATCATGCTCATCATTCAAATATTTAGTGCCAAACATTTTATACATTTCTTCTTCTAGCACTTGAGCACAATTATCCTTTCCATCATACTCATGAAAGATATTAAAAACATGAAGCGTATGAGACAAACTCAATTCCATTTTTTTATAGTTTTATTTTATAAACTAAACTAGTGATAAAACAAGAAACTAAAAGACTCGATTGCAAGATCTAAAGATATACCTTCAAGCGCTAACCTCCCCGGCAACGGCGCCAGAAAAGAGCTTAGTTGACGGGGTGTGTTAGTGTCGCTTTCCTCGCCTCCCCGGCAACGGCGCCAGAAAAGAGCTTGATGTCTACTACACAACCTTCTTCTTGTAGACGTTGTTGGGCCTCCAAGTGCAGAGGTTTGTAGGACAGTAGCAAATTTTCCTCAAGTGGATGACCTAAGGTTTATCAATCCGTAGGAGGCATAGGATGAAGATGGTCTCTCTCAAGCAACCCTGCAACCAAATAACAAAGAGTCTCTTGTGTCCCCAACACACCCAATACAATGATAAATTGTATAGGTGCACTAGTTCGGCGAAGAGATGGTGATACAAGTGCAATATGGATAGTAGATAATAGTTTTTGTAATCTGAAATAATAAAAACAGCAAGGTAGCAAGTGATAAAAGTGAGCGTAAACGGTATTGCAATGATAGGAAATAAGGCCTAGGGTTCATACTTTGGCTAGTGTAAGTTCCCTCAACAATACTAACATAATTGGATCACATAACTATCCCTTAACATGCAACAAAGAGTCACTCCAAAGTCACTAATAGCGGAGAACAAACGAAGAGATTATGGTAGGGTACGAAACCACCTCAAAGTTATTCTTTCCAATCAATTCGTTGGGCTATTCCTATAAGTGTCACAAACAGCCCTAGAGTTCGTACTAGAATAACACCTTAAGATACAAATCAACCAAAACCCTAATGTCACCTACATACTCCAATGTCACCTCAAGTATCCGTGGGTATGATTATACGATATGCATCACACAATCTCAGATTCATCTATTCAACCAACATAGAACCTCAAAGAGTGCCCCAAAGTTTCTACCGAAGAATCACGACGAAAATGTGTGCCAACCCCTATGCATAGGTTCCCAATGTCACGAAACCCGCAAGTTGATCACCAAAACATACATCAAGTGGCACGTGGTATCCCATTGTCACCACGGATATCCACGGCAAGACATACATCAAGTGTTCTCAAATCTTTAAAGACTCAATCCGATAAGATTACTTCAAAGGGGAAACTCAATTTATTACAAGAGAGAAGAGGGGGAGGAGAAACATAAGATCCAACTATAATAGCAAAGCTCGTGATACATCAAGATCGTATCATCTCAAGAACACGAGAGAGAGAGGTCAAACACATAGCTACTGGTACATACCCTCAGCCCCGAGGGAGAACTACTCCCTCCTCGTCATGGAGAGCGCCGGGATGATGAAGATGGCCACCGGAGAAGGATTTCCCCCTCCGGCAGGGTGCCAGAACGGGTCTAGATTGGTTTTCGGTGGCTACGGAGGCTTCTGGCGGCGGAACTCCCGATCTATTGTCTGTTCTGGAAGTTTTAGGGTATATGGAGTTATATAGGCAGAAGAAGCACGTCAGGGGAGCCACAGGGGCCCCACGAGGCAGGGGGCGCGCCCTAGGGGGGGGGCGCCCCCCACCCTCGTGAGCACCTCCCGTATCTCCTGACGTGGAGTCCAAGTCTATCTGGTGGCTTTTGTTCCAAAAATAACTTCTCCAGTTGATTTTGTTCCGTTTCGACTCGGTTTGATATTCCTTTTCTTCGAAACACTGAAATAGGCATAAAAACAGCAAATCTGGGCTGGGCGTTCGGTTAATAGGTTAGTTCCAAAAATAATATAAAAGTGGAAAATAAATCCCAATATTTCCCAAAACAGTAGATAATATAGCATGGAGCAATAAAAAATTATAGATACGTTGGAGACGTATCAACCCGAAAGAAAATATAAAAAAAGGAAAAACAAAAAACAAAACAGTATAAATGGAAGAAGCAAGCGACCGACTGTATCGAAAGCACGGGGGAAAGTTGGAAATGGCCGGCCCAGTAGCTACATGTTGAAGAAACCATTCAGATGAGCATACCATCTATCTCGCTTGATGCGAGATATAGTTGTCGGGTATTTTTGTCTCAAAAAAAAGTTGTCGGGTATTTTGGTGCTGCCTTGCGAGAAAAAAAATGTCAAACGGTGCTTTTCTTTTTAAAAAGTTGATGTAAATAAAAAATTGTTCAGTGAAGGATATCTGAAAATTTGAAAAGAAATCTTGAATTTTAAAATTATGCATTGAACGAGATTACAAAATTGTTCACTTTTTTTAATGTTTGTGAATTTTAAAATTATCCATGAATTTGACAAAAAAATTGAAAATTGAAAAGTGTTCATTAAATTTTTTTAAATGTGTATTTGAAAACTATGAACAATTTATAAATCATAAAAATTATTTGAAAAAGTGAATAATTATAAAAAATCTAACATTTTTAAGATTTGAATTTTTTCATAATTTGCACTTTTTTGAAATAAAAACATTTGGAAAACCCAGGAAAACTAGAAAAGAAGAAACTAAATGAAAGCTGCAGCGGCCCCGAGGATGGGAGGTTGTCATCCCCCTGCTTTAGCGGCTGGTAAGTGGACGAGGAAGCCGACAACACTCACCGAGGAGGAGGCGAAGAAGAAGAAGAGGGCGACTTTGATGGTTCGTACCCCGTCTCCGGCCACCTTTACACCCCCTTGTCCAGAGGGTCTGGCCGCCGCCGCCGCCAAGGTCCGTGGCCGCCAAGTGGTCTATGAAATGCCATCAAGGTAAAAAAAATATGTACCTTTTCTATTCGGCTGATGCATTGGTGATTGCTTGCGGTCGTATGATGATGAGCTTGTAGTGTGAAGTTGAATGCAACTGAATTCTTTTCTCAATTGGAAGAGTCACACATGCTTGGCCTCTATGATCTACGCGATGAAGATTCAATGTTTCCTCAACAAGAAGAGGCCGAGGACGATTATCATCCCTAAGTGGAGGAGGAGGCCGAGGGAGTCAATGATCCCATTGAGACACAATCAGGTGTGAAGGCACCATGAAAGTCGAGTACACACAACTATTGCCAAGATGAAGATAGTGCTTTGTATTATGCTGGGATGAATTTGTCACTTGATGCATCGGTTGGCATATATCAATCAAAAGAGAAGTTTTGGGGTAGGATTGAAGATTAATATAGCACCATTGTGGAAGTCCCATCAAACAGCACCCAAGGCTCTATTTGGCACCGTTGGGGTACCATCAAAGAACAATGCAATTGATGGTCCGGTTTTATTGATCAAGTCAACAATTTACCACTGAGTGGGGGTGCAAATCTCGGTGTATGGGTCTATCATCCAAGAGCTATACAAGCAACACAATAAGAAGAACGATGGAAATGGCCTCACATTGCACCATTGCTACAAAGAACTTGCCAATGTTGAGAAATGATTAGGAGGAACTCCGAGACCACACCGAAGAGGTCAAGGATTAGCATAACCATTGAAGCCAATAATGAGGTGGATGATAATCCCAACAAGAGGTCAGATGATAATAAGATTGCAAAATAGATAAAAAAGAGAGGGATCTTCGGCGACACCTACAAGGAAGAGCTTGCGGCTATGATCAAGACCAAGCAATCATTGGTGGCCAAATGAAAAGAAGAGAAGGTGGCAAGGTGGAATGAGACGTGGAGGCTGAGAAATGGAGGTCCAAGTTGGCGGCCGAAGAGAGGAAGTTGAAGGCGGAGGAGTGTAGGCTTGCACTCGAGGAGGAGAGACTTGTGAAAGAGAAGACAACCGAAGAAGATGCTATCATGTTTGTGAACCCAACCATGGTGGATGCCATGTCAAAAAGGTTTTGGGAGCTCACTCGTGTAGAGATCATGAACCAAACGGAGATCTTTCTTCGGAATGGTGGTGGTGGCTATGAGGATGATGGTGGACAAGGAGGTGATGGTGGTGGTGGTCATGGGATGGTGGTGGACTTGGAGATGGTGATTGTGGAGGCCTTGGAGGTGGTCATTATTTCTTTGATGGTGATGGTGCTTGATTTCGTGTTACGTGCATTTGGTTGGGCTTGATCCACGACATAAGACATGCTATATGGTGGCGAATTTGGATCAAACTTGATCGATATGGTGCCTTCTGGATGAACTCTAAGCATGTTTTAATTTGAATTGCTCAATCCGTGCAACTATACATTTCAAACAATTGGATGAACTCTAGTTTATATAAAGAGTAAAATATAAGGGATTGCATGTTCATGGTTTATTTGTTATGTATATTGAATTTGAATCATTTGAATGATCGATAAAATAGTTTCCAATTGTTTGAAATGTATGTGACAATACTAAAAGAATTGAGACTTTATATAAAGAGTAAAATATAAGGGATTGGCTAGAAACGGCCACCCTTTAACCCCTTAAATTATAGAGAGTTAAAGATACTCAACCATTTGCTCATCTAAATTATAAGAGATCGATTCGACATGCTCTCGATAATGTCCATGAATCGGGTCATACAAATCCAATAGCTTTCAAACTTGAAAGGACGGGCCCCCTAGGAGCACGGCAGCTCACCAACAAGAGTGAAGAGTGCTTGAACTTTTTAACATTGTTGAATTATCATCCTGCATGTGAATTTTCGCGATGAAATCAAGTTTGTGTAGGCTTGGAAAAATAACAAAAAAACACCCAAAAAGGTCAGACATCCATGAATGTTATTCCATCACGAAAAATTGCACGCATGCAGAAAACTAAGAAATATTTGTTGTAAAAAAAGAATTTTAAATTTATTTTCTTGTTTATCATATTTCATTGTTCACCAAGAAGCATTTGAGTTCAGGATGAGAAGAACACTTTCAATCCGATGAGGGGGTTTCACTTAGACTGCACATAGTATTTACACAGAATCCCGCATAAAAATATATACCCCCTGAATACATGGAGTCTGAAATGGATATACCGTTCCCCCAAGTTCTTACCACATCAACATCAAGGCACCATATATGGAATTCCCTCGAGAAAAAAATATCCCCTGAAACTGCTCGTCAACATAAGAATACAACATTACAAATCTATCTAGGTAGCTAAATCCACACAGGAACATACAATCCTGGTAAGGGCATCTCAAATACGTACCCTCAAACCGTCCATACCGAGCGGTTCAGACACGGTTTGCCATCTAACACAGTACCTCATCGGTCCACAGACTAATTCACACGTTTGTTTTCTTGCATACTAGATGCAAACCAGGGAGGCTTTCTGACCGTGTGCATCATTGACACATACGCCGCCTCCTTGGTCTCACCCAAAACCCACTCCGCCTAGAAAATCCTTTTTGCATGAAGCGGTGGCCACGTATTCATGTCGGTCAGCGCCACTCCAGAGTGGAGGTGACACCACGACATTGATGCCGGTCAGAGCGACTCGATCAGACGTGTGAGTAGCCCCGCTTCAATGTCGATGGGGCGACGAAGAAGCCTACTCTGTCCATGCCGTATTGAATCCGGCTTTCTGTGGCTTCACGTTCCTTCGCTTGGCCTAGCCGCACCTATTTAAGTAGGGCTCTGACGCGGTCCACACGGACCGCACCACTATTTTTCCTCTCCACTCCCACATTCTTCGCTCCTCCCTGCTCTATCGCTGTTTAGACCCACACCATCTTGATGTCATGGTTCTCCATACCGGTTGGCAGCGGTAGCTCCGGATCATGACGCTCATACGTCTCAAACGTATCTATACTTTTTTATTATTTTATTCTATTATACTATCACTTTTGTATATTTTTTATACAATTTACATTATTTTTATAGAGTAACATATTAATTTAGTGTTCAGTACCAGTTCCTATGTTCTACTTGTTTTTTGTTTGGCGGGAAATCAATATCTACAAAGGTCAAAATAAGTTGCTGATTTAATACTATTTTTTGGGCCACAAAAAACACATGAAGCTTCAGGAGATCACGAGAACAGCTACCACGGGCCCACACGGCCACCCCGCGTGGCCAGGTGGGCGCGCCACCTAACCGTGTGGGCCCTCCTTCATTGCCTTAGTAAAATCCCACCGCCATAAACCCTATAAATATTGAAAATCTCCATCGTATTTCAGAAGAATTTTATCGCCGCCACAAATCCCTATTCCGCGAAGATCCCATCTGGAGGCCTATTCCGGAGCTCTTACGGAGGTGGAAGCCATTTCCAGAGCCATATTGATCAACCTTGCTACCTCCATGATGATGACCCACAAGTATAGGGGATCAATCGTAATTCTTTCGATAATTAAGAGCGTCGAACCTAACGAGAAGCGGAAGGAATTGATAAGCGGTTTCAGGAAGGTATCCTCTGCAAGTGTTGTAGAGTAGTAATCTACTATATCTAAATAGCTAGCCCCCACTATTATGAATTCTCGCTTCTCCTTTATCCACATCATCCAAAAAAATTAGCCCTTGGATATACTAGATCAATCAATAATGTCCATCTGTTCTACACACTAAGAGCCGCAGCACCCACCACATGTGGTAACTGACGCATGCATGCATATGCATGCAATAACTACCTTCTACGAGTGTTTTAATCAAGAAAATAAACTGACGCAAGCATGCAGCTTATAGCCTCATACTTGAGTGCTCTATATCTACTGTATCTAAATAGTTAGCCCTTACTATTAGGAATTCTCTCGCTTCTCCTTTAGCCACATCACCCCAAAAAATTAGCCCTTGGATATACTAGATCAATCAATAATGTCTATCTGTTCTACACACTAAGAGCCGCGGCACCCACCACATGTGGTAACTGACGCATGCATGCATATGCATGCAGTAACTACCTCCTACGAGTGTTTTAATCAAGAAAATAAACTGACGCAAGCATGCAGCTTATAGCCTCATACTTGAGTGCTCTATATGGAAGAAAAGTGAGTCGTGCATGCATATTTTGTGTTGTTTTCATCTAACTTTGAACATATATATATATATATATATATATATATAGAGAGAGAGAGAGAGAGAGATATGTATTCATTTATTTATTTATGTGTAAAATACTAATAAAAAATTATCTTACTATAGGAGAAATTGTAAAGACAGTAGCTAGACGATTAGTTCCGCACATTTTTTATTTCATACAAAATCCCGCCGCAACGCGCAGGGCATCGTCTAGTAACAGATAGTTTGACAGCAAGATAATTCGTAGCAAGTAACAAGTAATCAAAGTAATAAAGTGCAACAAAGTGGTCCAATTCTTTTATTGCAAAGGACAAGCCGAAAGTACTTCTTATACTAAGCAAAGCGTTCTCAAGGACACATGAAAATTTCATCTGGTCACGTTCATCATGTTTAGCTGATTCGCGTTCATGATACGTCTCCGTCGTATCTACTTTTCCAAACACTTTTGCCCTTGTTTTGGACTCTAACTTGCATGATTTGAATGGAACTAATCTGGACTGACGCTGTTTTCAGCAGAATTGCCATGGTGTTATTTATGTGCAGAAACAAAAGTTTTCGGAATGACCTGAAACTCCACGGAGATTATTTTTGGAAATAATAAAAAATACTGGCAAAGAATCAAGGCAATGTTGGGGAACGTTGCAGAAAACAAAAATTTTCCTACGGTTTCACCAAGATCCATCTAGGAGTTCATCTAGCAACGAGTGATTGGATTGCATCTACATACCTTTGTAGATCACGCGCAGAAGCGTTCAAAGAACGGGGATGAGGTAGTGGTACTCGACGTGATTCGAATCACCGAAGATCCTAGCACCGAACGGACGGTACCTCCGTGTTCAACACACGTATGGTCAGCGTAACGTATCCTTCTTCTTGATCCAGCAAGAGGGAAGGAGAGGTTGAGGAAGATGGCTCCAGCAGCAGCACGACGGCGTGGTGGTGATGAAGCTGCAGTACTCCGTCAGGGCTTCGCTAAGCGCTATGGAGGAGGAGGGGTGTTGGAGAGGAGAAGGAGGCAACCAAAGGCGTGGGAGAAAAGCCCTCCTTCCCTCACTATATATAGGAGGGCCAAGGGGGGGCGCCGGCCCTAGGAGATCCAATCTCCTAGGGTGGGGCGGCGGCCAAGGGGGGTTTCCCTTCCCCCCAAGGCACCTAGGAGGTGCCTTCCCCTCCTAGGACTCTTTCCCCTTGTAACCCTAGGCGCATGGGCCTCTTGGGGCAGGTGCCCTTGGCCCATGTAGGCCAAGGCGCACCCCCCTACAGCCCATGTGGCCCCCCGGGACAGGTGGCCCCACCCAGTGGACCCCCGGGACCCTTCCGGTGGTCCCGGTACAATACCGATGACCCCGAAACTTGTCCCGATGCCCGAAACAGGACTTTCCATATATAAATCTTTACCTCCGGACCATTCCGGAACTCCTCGTGACGTCCGGGATCTCATCCGGGACTCCAAAAACATTCGGGTTACTGCATATACATATCCCTACAACCATAGCGTTACCGAACCTTAAGTGTGTAGACCCTACGGGTTCGGGAGATATGTAGACATGACCGAGACGACTCTCCGATCAATAACCAACAGCGGGATCTGGATACCCATGTTGGCTCCCACATACTCCACGATGATCTCATCGGATGAACCACGATGTCGGGGATTCAAACAACCCCGTATACAATTCCCTTTGTCAATCGATATATTACTTGCCCGAGATTCGATCGTCGGTATCCCAATACCTCGTTCAATCTCGTTACCGGCAAGTCACTTTACTCGTACCGTAATGCATGATCCCGTGACCAGACACTTGGTCACTTTGAGCTCATTATGATGATGCATTACCGAGTGGGCCCAGTGATACCTCTCCGTCATACGGAGTGACAAATCCCAGTATCGATCCGTGTCAACCCAACAGATACTTTCGGAGATACCCGTAGTCTACCTTTATAGTCACCCAGTTACGTTGTGACGTTTGGTACACCCAAAGCACTCCTACGGTATCCGGGAGTTACACGATCTCATGGTCTAAGGAAAGGATACTTGACATTGGAAAAACTCTAGCAAACGAACTAACCGATCTTTATGCTATGTTTAGGATTGGGTCTTGTCCATCACATCATTCTCCTAATGATGTGATCTCGTTATCAATGACATCCAATGTCCATAGTCAGGAAACCATGACTATCTGTTGATCAACGAGCTAGTCAACTAGAGGCTTACTAGGGACATGTTGGTGTCTGTTATTCACACATGTATTACGATTTCCGGATAACACAATTATAGCATGAATAAAGACAATTATCATGAACAAGGAAATATAATAATAATGCTTTTATTATTGCCTCTAGGGCATATTTCCAACAGGCAAGGGGGGCCACACCCTAGCCATGAAGGTGGGGGACGCGCCTGCCCCCCTGGGGGCGCCCCCCTGCCTCGTGGCCCCCCTGGAGCTCCACCAACCTAAACTCCAACTCCACATATTCGTGTTCGGGGAGAAAAAATAAAAGAGAAGGATTCATCACGTTTTACGATACGAAGCCCCCGCCAAGCCCTAAACTCTCTCGGGAGGGCTGATCTAGAGTCCGTTTGGGGCTCCGGAGAGGGGAATCCGTCGCCGTCGTCATCATCAACCATCCTCCGTCACCAATTTCATGATGCTCACCGCCGTGCGTGAGTAATTCCATCATAGGATTGCTGGACGGTGATGGGTTGGATGAGATTTATCATGTAATCGGGTTAGTTTTGTTAGGGTTTGATCCCTAGTATCCACTATGTTTTGAGATTGATGTTGCTATGACTTTGCTATGCTTAATGCTTGTCACTAGGGACCGAGTGCCATGATTTCAGATTTGAACCTATTATGTTTTCATGAATATATGTGAGTTCTTGATCCTATCTTGCAAGTCTATAGTCACCTACTATGTGTTACGATCCAGCAACCCCGAAGTGACAATAATCGGGACCACTCCCGGTGATGACCGTAGTTTGAGGAGTTCATGTATTCACTATGTGTTAATGCTTTGGTCCGATACTCTATTAAAAGGAGGCCTTAATATCCCTTAGTTTCCGCTAGGACCCCGCTGCCACGGGAGGGTAGGACAAAAGATGTCATGCAAGTTCTTTTCCATAAGCACGTATGACTATATTTAGAATACATGCTTACATTACATTGATGAATTGGAGCTAGTTCTGTGTCACCCCATGTTATGACTGTTACATGATGAACCACATCCGGCATAATTCTCTATCACCGATCCATTACCTACGAGCTTTCCATATATTGTTCTTCGCTTATTTACTTTTCCGTTGCTATTGTTATCATCACTACAAAATACCAAAAAAATTACTTTTGCTACCGTTACTTTTGCTATCGTTACCACTACTATCATATTACTTTGCTACTAAATACCTTGCTGCAGATATTAAGTTATCCAGGTGTGGTTGAATTGACAACTCAGCTGCTAATACTTGAGAATATTCTTTGGCTCCCCTTGTGTCGAATCAACAAATTTGGGTTGAATACTCTACCCTCGAAAACTATTGCGGTCCCCTATACTTGTGGGTTATTAGTTCACTATTTTGATAAATTGATATGTGGGTAGACCAGTGCTGGGGTGATGTGATGTGACGCCCCGAAATTAATCGTGCACTAAACATCCACACAATATGCATGATCAAGATCAGTGCTCTTGGTATAATATCACAACACAACTCTACGACTCAAATTAAACAAATAAACATTACATTACAAGCCAGGGTTGCAAGACCCGATATTACATCAAGAGTTAGGTCTGACTACAGACAATTACAAAGGTGCCTTAAGAAGGCAAAAACAAACAACTCCTGGTCGTCGGCCTCCATGTAGTAATCATAAACGATGGAACCTGCATCCGGGGCACTACTATTTGATAGCAGCAACCGGGTAGAAGAAAAGGAGTGCAAAGCAATGATTAGTACTCATCCGAAGTACTCGCAAGACTTACATCAGATTTATACTACATGTGTATCAGTATCAAATGAATGGGGTATATCTGTGGACTATACTACAGAAATGCCAGAACTAGAGGGGGAAGCTCTATGTATCACAAAGGCTACCATCTTGCAGCAATGGAAGAGAGAAGAGCATATTAACTTGCATCAAGCGAAGGAGTATAAGCATATACACTACCAACTTATAATTAACATTATGATACAATACCCTGAGATCCTTACTCGACTCGCAACGAGAAAGGATCTGCGGGCATTCCATATTTATTGAGCAATGTATTTCATCAAGTATCTAGTTCAAGTTGTATAAGATCAGGATACTCTCATATATCCAAGCGTCCTGTTGCCATGGACATGGCTATTTGAATAGTTTAACTTCCCTGCAGGGGTGCACCACATTACCCGATACACTCAATTACCTCTGGTCGGACACACTTTTCTAGGTAATGTCCGACCTCGGGCAAATGACACACCGTAGTCCTACCTAGTGTCTCCAGAGAGGTCAGCATGCTGGTCTACATCCTAAGCACGAAGGGTAGTTCGGCCGCTCACCCTAAGCACTGCTGCATGTTGCGAGGGCGGTCTAGCTTCACCTGATCGGCAGGATATGTGCTAGTCTCCACGCTGCATCTCTAAATTGTGACGTCTGAAAGAGCTTTCAAAAGAAATCATATGTCGCCGAGGGTCCCATAAACAATTATCCAGTGCAGCGGTTAGTGCGTGGATCCAAACCAGCCCCTTACGGAATAACGCATAAACTAGGGCTTAAGGTTCTGTCACTCTAGCAACCCATCATCTAATAACTACTCCAAAATGCATTCCCTTAGGCCCAAAGATGGTGAAGTGTCATGTAGTCAACGTTCACATAACACCACTAAGGGAATCACAACATACATATCATCAAAATATCGAACACATATCAAATTCACATGATTACTTGCAACATGACTTCTCCCATGGCCTCAAGAACAAAGGCAACTACTCGCAAATGCTCAAGACCAGAGGGATATTAAATAGCATAATGGATCTGAACATATAATCTTCCACCAAATAAACCGGCTAGCATCAACTACAACATGTAATCAACACTACTAGTCACCCACAGGTATCAATCTCAGGTTTTGATACAAAGATTGAACACAAGAGATGAACTAGGGTTTGAGATGAGATGGTGTTGTTGAAGATGTTGATGAATATTGGCCTCCCAAAGATGAGAGGGTTGTTGGTGATGACGATGGCTTCGATTTCCCCCTCCGGGAGGGAAGTTCCCCCGGCGAAATCACTCCGCCGGAGGGCAAAAGTGCTCTTGCCCAAGTTCCGCCTCGAGACGGCAGCGCTCCATTGTGAAAGTCCTCTCCTTATTTTTCTAGGTCAAAAGACCTTATGTATCAGAAGATGGGCACTGAAGGTGGGCCTAGGCCCTCATTACCCACCAGGGCACGCCTAGAGGGGGTGGCGTGCCCTGGTGCCTTGTGGGCGCCTGGATGCCCCCTCTGGTGGTTCTTTTATCCAATATTTATTATATATTTCAAAATATTTCTCTGTAAAATTTCAGCTCATTTGGAGATGTGGAGAATAGGTATCTTTGACATAGCTTTTTCAGGTCCAGAATTCCAGCTGCCGACATTCTCCCTCTTTGTGTAAACCTTGCATATTATGAGAGAAAAAGCATTAGAATTACTCCACAAAGTGTTATAATGCATAAAAACACTATAAATAACAGTAGGAAAACATGATGCAAAATGGATGTATTAACTCCCCCAAGCTTAGACTTTGCTTGTCCTCAAGCGAAAGCCGATATGGAAAATCATGTCCACATGTTTAGAGAGAGAGGTGTCGAAAAAAACAAAATATGGACATAGTAGCATCATGTTTATTATTATAATAGCAACAAGCTTTATCATAGACCTTCTCATGCACAAGTAACAATTCATCACGACATCGAAGTAGAAAGCATAAACTTTATTGAAAACTAACAAACTATGTTCTCAGTCAACTTTGCGACTACAATTCATCATATTTTCATGAAGGGTCTCATATCGAAGCCTATTGGCAAGTCCACATACTCAACCATCATTTAGTCTTTTATGATTGCTAACACTCACAACATATATATATATGAGCAAAACGTTTCAACCATACACATACAAAGATAGGGGCTTATAGTTTCGCCTCCCAACTTATTCACCTCAAGGGTGATGTCAACCAGACACGTTATATTGCCCCTTATGATAGCAACCTTTATTATGCAGTTTGTCGCTTTTATTACTTTGCCATCACAAGTTCATACAACGCTTATTTTCCCTTACACTAAAAGATCAAACACATTTAGGAGCAATTTTTATTGCCTTTTTGCACTGATGACAACTTACTTGAAGGATCTTACTCAATCCATAGGTAGGTATGGTGGACTCTCAAAACATGAATTTTGGTTTGAAAGTGCAACTATCCCTGGGTGGTTTTGGTAATTCCTAACAACATATAGCTCATTGAGCTAATGCTACTCCAAGATAAACATTTCAGGAAAGCTCAATGATTGGCATGGCATGGATGAGAAATGTGGAGCCCTCAAAATGCTAAGGACAAAGGATTGGCTCAAGCTCAAAGCTCGGGACTCTACAATTTCTTATTTTAAGTGATCTAAGATCACATTGAGTCCATAGGAAAAGCCAATACTATCAAGAGGGGGTGAGGTGTTGCTTAATGAGTTTCTTGCTCAAAGTGCTTAGTGATATGCTCCAAAAACCCTCAACCACTTTCTCATACCCAAATATATCCCAAACCAAAAGTCAAACTCGGCCCCACCGAAACTATCTATCCGGCGCCACCGAGTTTAGTTGACATAGCCACTGCCAGAAACCCTAGTCTTTTCGGTCTTAACGATAGGGATCTCGGTCTCACCGAGATGAGATTGTAATCTCTCTGTTTCCCTTCATAACGTTTCGGTCAAACCAAGATGAGCGATCGGTTCCACCAAGATTGCAATGCAAACTCTTTGCTTCCCTTTCATAACGTTTCGGCACAACCGAGATGAGCGAATCGGTCCCACCGAGTTTGCCTGACCAACTCTCTGTTTGTCTATTACCAAAATCGGTCCCACCGAGTTTGTGTAATCGGTCTCACCAAGATTACGTTATGCCCTAACCCTAACGAAATCGGTCTCACCGAGTTGACATGTCGGTCCCACCGAAAATCCTAAGGGTCACATTATGAACTAAATTGGTTTGACTGAGTTTCATGATTCGGTCCCACCGAGTTTGGTAAATTGTGTGTAACGGTTAGATTTTGTGTGGAGGCTATATATAACCCTCCACCCACTCTTCATTTGTAGAGAGAGCCATCAGAACATGCCTACACTTCCAACATACATTTTCTGAGAGAGAACCACCTACACTTGTGTTGAGGTCAAGATATTCCATTCCAACCACAGAAATCTTGATCTCTAGCCTTCCCCAAGTTGCTTTCCACTCAAATCATCTTTTGACCAAATCCTATCCTATGAGAGAGAGTTGAGTGTTGGGGAGACTATCATTTGAAGCACAAGAGCAAGGAGTTCATCATCAACACACCATTTGTTACCTCTTGGAGAGTGGTGTCTCCTAGATTGGTTAGGTGTCACTTGGGAGCCTCCCTCAAGATTGTGGAGTTGAACCAAGGAGTTTGTAAGGGCAAGGAGATCGCCTACTTCGTGAAGATCTACCCTAGTGAGGCAAGTCCTTCGTGGGCGACAACCATGGTGGGATAGACAAGGTTGCTTCTTCGTGGGTGGAGCCCTCCGTGGACTCGCGCAACCGTTACCCTTTGTGGGTTGAAGTCTCCATCAACGTGGATGTACGATAGCACCACCTATCGGAACCATGCCAAAAATCTCCGTGTCTACATTGCGTTTGCTCCCTCCAAACTCCTCCCTTTACCTTCATATGCAATTGTTTTACTTTCCGCTGCTTTACTCTTAGAATTGCATGTGTAGGTTGATTGCTTGACTTGTGCTAAGTTGCTAAAATCTGCCAAGAATTAAAATTGAGAAGAGGCTAGATTTTTATGTGGTCAAGTAGTCTAATCCCCCCCTCTAGACATACTTTCGATCCTACAAGTGGTATGAGAGCTTTGGTCTCCATTTGCTTTGATATCCATAGCTTTTGGTGGTCATAGCCTTGGTTTCACAACCTAGGAGAGTATGGCGTCTAGCGAGGGAAATTACCACCGTAGAGGTCCTTACTTTGATGGTACTAATTTTGCTAGTTGGAAGCATAAGATGAAAATGCATATTCTTGGAAATAACCCCGCCGTTTGGGCTATTGTGTGTATTGGCTTGCAAGGTGAATTTTTGATGGGAGAGAACCGAACCGTGAAGCTACCGCGGAAGAGTTGAAGATGTTGCAATACAATGCACAAGCTTGTGATATTCTCTTCAACGGATTGTGCCCCGAAGAATTCAACAAAATCAACCGTCTTGAGAATGCAAAGGAAATTTGGGATACTTTGATTGATATGCACGAAGGTACCGACTCCGTCAAGGAATCCAAATTGGATGTGCTTCAAAGTCAACTTGACAAGTTCAAAATGAAGGATGGTGAAGGTGTCGCTGAAATGTACTCTAGGCTTGCTCTCGTCACAAATGAGATTGCCGGCTTAGGAAGTGAAGAGATGACCGATAGATTCATCATCAAGAATATCCTAAGAGCCTTGGATGGAAAATATTATACCGTGTGCACATTGATCCAAATGATGCCCAACTACAAAGATCTCAAGCCAACGAAAGTCATTGGAAGAATTGTTGCTCATGAGATGACACTCAAGGATAAGGAAGAGCTCCACAACAAGTCAAGTGGTGCCTACAAAACCTCATGTGATGCCCCCACATCATCAAATGAGAAGCAAACCTTCAATGAAGAATTGAGCCTAATGGTGAAGAACTTCAACAAGTTCTACAAGAGTAGAAGCAAGGAAAGAAGTTCCAAGTCAAGGTCCTACAATGACAAAAGATCTTCTAGTCGTGAGCGTAACTGCTACAATTGTGGAAGACCCGGACACTATTCAAATGAGTGTACGGCTCCTTACAAAAGAAGAGAAGATTCTCCCAAAAGAAGAAGTAGGAGAGAAGAATCACCACCAAGAGAGAGAAGGAGTAGAGATGATCGTTATGAACGAAGACCCTCTTGGAGAAGCAAGGATTCGGAGAGAATGGACAAATCATCAAAGAGCTACACAAAAACAAGAGATCAAGCTCATGTTGGTGAATGGGTATCCGGCTCCGACTCCGACAATCACTCCGAAAGAAGCTATCACTCCGACTCCGAATATACTCAATTTGAAGGTGTTGCCGGTCTAGCACTTGTGTCAACCGACTCCTATGACATATTTTACTCACCAAATGAAGGAATTGGAAGATGCTTCATGGCTAAAGGTCCAAAGGTAACACACCCCGAGTATGTTGATTTGAATAGTGATGAAGATGATTTGCTAGGAGATGATGATTTACTTGTTGACAACTCTAGTTATGAAAACTATGATGAACTTGCTATTAATCATAATAATCAAGATAAAATGAATGATGATGATAATAAGAAGATTGAGCGTCTAACTAGACAACTAAACACTCTTAAGTTAGCTCATGAAACTACCTTAGAAGATCATCGAGAACTTTTAAAGACTCATGAGAAGCTACGCTTTGAAAAACTCAACCTTGAGTAAGAGCATGAGTTCTTAAAAGCAATCAATGATGATCTTCGCAAGAAAAGTTCTTCTTACATTGCCAAGCGTTTACTCTTGTCTACTTACATGCCACAAGTTAAAACTAGCAACAAGAGTAAGAAAGATTCTTCTTCTAGTAGTAACAACAATCATGCTAAATCCAATATTGTTCCTTCTAGTAGTTCTCTTGATTCCACTAATGATTCTCTTAGCCAAGTTACACTTGAGCAAGAAAACAGCTTATTGAAGGGAATTATAGAGAAAGGTGTTTACAAGAGCCTTGCCAGGAGTAAGCAATTCGAGGAAATTGTACGCAAGCAAGGAAGACACCGGAAGAATCAAGGTGTAGGTTTTGAACGAAAGTTCAATGCCAATGGAGTTGAGTGGGAAGAAGATCAATACCCCAAGACGAAGTTTGTTCCTCAACATGAGAAGTATGATCCTACTTCTTTCCAAGGAACACAAGCTCAAGATGATCTTCCACCACAAGACCACAAGCTAAAAGGCAAGGACATGCTTCAAGAGGAGATTGATGCATTTGAAGAAGCACCTAAGGCCTTGGTCAAGTGGGTTCCCAAGACTACATCAAGTTCTACTTCATCAAGTATGACTACAACTCCAAGGATTCCCATCAAGATAGTGTGGATCCCGAAGAAGAAGAACTAGAGAATTCTTGAGGGTAACTCCACCAACATACTTCACTCATATCATTTTGGCGAGGACAAGTGCAAACAACTTCCATATATTGCACTAGTTCAAGGAGTCACAAACCCTCTTGTTGGTAAGACAAGGGACAAGGTAGCCTAATGCTTTCATGGACATCATCCTATGTGAACATCACTCTATGTCTATGGATATCCTTGTTTGTTCCTTGTGGGACTAACCCGTGTAGGTATTGAAAGTGCAACTCACTCCAAAGGATTGCTCCAAAAGATCTACATCAACATTGAGCATCTACATCTTCAACACCTACATGAAGTCATCATCGACAAAACCCAAGGTTAGTTTATCCCTCTTAGGGGGGATATCACATCTAGGGGGAGCTTTACTCCAATCAATTGATCTAAAGCAACTCTAATGGTGTGAACACAACAATGCTTTATGTAAAAGTGTCAACCCCACTTGTGCTTAAACGATGAGTATGACCTACGATCAAATGTTCTCATTTGACTCCTAAGTCAATATACTCATATATAGATGACCTAGTCATTGCCAAATTTCTTGATAGATGCTAGAGTGATTGTGCATGCTTTGTCACATATTTCATTTGCCATCTTATCGTGTGAGCATGTTAGATGCATATTTTACTCATTCGAGGACATCCATTCGTTGCTTTGATTGTTTGGATTTTTCTCTTTTGCCAAATGGATGGACAAGAATGCCTAAGAAATCCCTCTAGCTATCTATGCTTTCCTCGTCTCAAACTCTATTCATGCTACATCACAAAGTTTGATCAAGTCAGATTCGAACCACTCTGTGTGAGGAGCACTCAGAGTCCCCGATTCGCCATAGACTTAAACTTCCAAAACCTATTTGTGCATTTCGGTATGACCAAGTCATCCATTTCGGTCACACTGAGATCACTAAGTTGATCTAGATTTTCAATCTCGGTGCAACCGATTAGAACCTTTCGGTCACAACGAGTTGCAGTAACCGCTTGCAGTTCTGCATCTCGGTGCCACCGAGTTGTTCCACTCGGTCACACCGACAGGGTCAGGTTATATATATACTGACGGGTCAAATTTTGGAATTTTTTTCTGAAACCCTTCACCCGCGCGTAACCTGCTCTGCCTCTTTGGGTCTACGGACCGTCCGCTCACCGCCAACGACCTCCCGCCGTTGGTCTCCGCCGCCGTCAACGGCAATATTGTCAGGACCCCGATTCCAAGTCACATCGATCTAGCCGGTAACACCTCATATCACTTTGCGGCCTCACGCATGGTATTCCCACGGGTGTCGCCTTACCATGGCCCGGGACCGTTTGCGCCTTTTGGCTCACGTATATGATAGTGTTGCTAGCATCCATATGATAGAGAACACAGGCCGACATGGCTAGTCGTGAACCCAAAGCGGCACCAACCTATGGGGACAGGCATACATGAATCACATCGAGCATGTCGGTCAGCAGCGTGTGAATCCAGGCTGTAGCACTGGGCTAACAGGACTCCGGGAACCCGGGCTGTAGCAGGCTAGGCAGGACTCCAGATGTCACCGCGTGACATTTCCCCGAAGGGACAGACACAGGAACGAAGTAAAACACATGCCGGCCAGTCAGGTGTCCTGAGCAGTAGTGCTGGGCTAACAGGACTCCGGTGAACCGGGCTGTAGCGGACTACTATGGCTCATGGAAGCACTAGACTACATTTCCCCATAAGAGAGGCTACCAAGGATAAACAACTAGTTTGTCGGATCCCACACATACCAAGCATTTCAATCATACACACAATATGCTCGATATGTGTAAATACAACATGGCATCACAACATACCTCTACAACTCAAGTATTTATTCATTAGGCTCCGAGGAGCGAGATATTACAAACATGGGTCTCATGACCCAACAATCATAGCATACAATTCAAGCACATGCGGAAGCTTAACATGTCTGAGTACAGACATCTACAAATGGAAAAGGATAAGAAGCCTGACTATCTACTAGATCCTGCCGAGGGCACAAGATCGTAGCTGAGGTATCAGGCTAAACGTCAAAGTCCACGCGGAACTACTAGCGAGACTGAAATCTCTCCGCAAAACATAAATTAAGCAAACGTGAGTACAAAGGTACTCAGCAAGACTTACATCCGAACTAACTACATATGCATCGGTATCAACAAGGGGGGTGGTGGAGTTTAACTGCAGCAAGCCAGCTTTGACTCAGTGGCTAACCTGAACTACGATTGCAAGCAACTCTTTTGAGGTGGCGCACATGAGTCCACATATTCACCATATCAATACACCACTATGGATCCGCTCCCGTCTCCCTACGAGAAGGCCATCCATAGCACTCACGCTTATCTTGCGAGTTTTAGAGTATCCACTTTCACTTGTCTATGAACTGTTATAGGCAACCCAAAAGTCCTTTATCGCGGACACGGCTATTCGAATAGATCATTTATAACCCTGCAGGGGTGTACTTCTTCACACACGCTCTCGCCACTTACCACCATGTACACGTCGTGTATCTCAGCAACCTTCAAGCGGAAGCCTAGTGAGGGAGTCGTCCACGACCTGACTAACCACACGACTCTCTAGTCCAGGTTTATCGCCTATTCGGGTTCCATCCGCGAGGAGATCCGGCCGGAGTTTCGCTCACAACCCCAAATGATGTGTGCAGGGTTCCCGAGACACCAAACGGGCACCCGGTACACCGTGCCACGGTGTATCTACCGCATCATAGCCCACCCCTAGGGCCAGCGCTATGCACGGCCGCCAACACACCTACAAACACCAGAAACTAGTTGCAACTCCTGGACAGAGGACAAGGCAGTTAATAAGTCGAGAGGGTCCATTGGTTTCGGGCCCAATGCGTGGTAGTAGCTGGTCATGGATCACAAACACAGAACTCAGTTCCTAAGAACGGTTTCAATGAGACAACCCACTATGTACTCCTATATGGCCTCTCACCGCTACCTTTACCAAATCGTGTTCACACACTTAGCTCACACACAGTAGGACATGTTCATCACTGTTCCAATTCATCCCTGATGAATCAGACCTGACACAACTCTAAGCAATAGCAGGCATGACAAACAAGCATGAATGAGTGGGCACATCAGGGCTCAAACAACTCCTACTCATGATAGTGGGTTTCATCTATTTATTGTGGCAATGACAGGTCATGCAGAGGAAAGGGGTTCAACTACCGCAGCATGTAATAGTTGAATTGTTGTTGTCCTAATGCAGTAAAAGAGAGCAGGAGCGAGAGAGTGGGATTGTATCGGAATGAACGAGGGGGTTTTGCTTGCCTGGCACTTCTGAAGATAGTATAGTTCTTCATCGGTGTCATCGAACTCATCGTCAGAACCACGTCTATCGAGAGGGGACAAATACCGGCAAACAAAGAGGAACACAATCAATGCAATGCAACAATTATGATGCATGATAATGTCATGGCAATATGCTGTTGATTGAGCTAATGCAACTAGAAATCATATTAAATGAAGTTGGTTTGAACCAAGGGTTCAAATTCAAACTCCATATGTGCTTATTTAAATGCCAATTATGCAAATTGCCCTGTACAGAAACCCTAGGTTGTTCAAACATGCATGAAAATGCCATAAACAGATTCCTTGAATTTTTCTGATAATTTTTCATATATAATTTATTTCATTTGGAGTTATAGATTATTTTCTATGATTTTTAGAAGTTTTAGCTATTTTCTGAAATAAATAAATCATTTCTGATTTATTTAAAATCCTAGAAAAGCTTTACTGCGTCAGCATTGCGCAAGGGTGATGTCAGTGGGTCAACTAGTTGGCCAGGTCAAACCTGACCTGCGGGACCCATTGGTCAGTGACCCTGGGCTAGTTAGGTCGCCGACAGGTGGGCCCGGTCAACGTTGACTAAGTCAAAGTCAAGCTGACACGTGGGATCCGCAGGATTAGCACTAATTTAAGCAGGATATTTAGACTAACCTAATTAGGCTCGGGGACCCACATGTCAGTGTGTGTTAGGATGGGTAATTAACGGAGATTAGCACTAATTATGCCGCCACGTCGGCATGCCGGAGCTTGGCCGGCGGCGACCTCAAGCCGTGGCGGAGTTTGCTCGGGATTGAGCTACAGGTGATGGTTTTGAGCGTGGTTTGTAGCTACGGGACGCTGGCACTCGCGCGCATTCAATGGTGCCATCAGTTAGTCGCGGGGTGGCCGGATACGTTGACGGCGTCGAGTTCCACGGCGGCCGGAGTTTGGACCTTGACGGAAACGACGCTACGGGGCGTCTCCGGGCGAGCTGGTGGTGTCTGCAGGTTCCTAGGGGCGCAGTGAGAATGAAAACATGCTCAGACGCGACGTGTGTGGGCTCTAGCCACGGCGGTGACATGGCCGGCGGGTGGGAGCTCACGGCTCCGGTAGTGGAGGCGGCTAGAGGGTGCGTACGAGCGCGGGGAGCAGGGAGAAGATGGCGGAGCTCACAGCGGGGTCGGAGAGGAGGTAGCGGCGAGGGTGGCGCTTCGGGGCCCTTCCGGTAGCTTGGCTCGGTGAGGAGGTAGGGAACGAGGTGCGGAGCTTGGGGATAGCTCGGGGAGGCTCGGGGAACACGGTGGACGCGGTGACGGCAAGCGGCGGCGACGGTCTCGCTCGGCCGTGCGCGTGAGAGAGAGCAGAGGAGGGGGAGGGGGTCCAGAGCGAGAGGGGAGAGACGCAGGGGGTCAAGGGCGTCTCCGTGGCGCGTTCAGAAGAGTCGGGCGTCGCGGTGGAAGCAGGAGCTGGCCAGGGCGGTGTCGGCGTGCTCCAGCGAGCTGCTTCGTGCGTTGGCACGAGGAAGAAGACGCCCGTGCCCCTAGTGGGCTGGCTGGGCCAGCTGGGCCGCCAGGTGGGCGCCAGGTAAGGAAACTCTCTCTCTCCTTCTATTAGTTTTTAGTTTTCTATTTATTTGATATGTTAGGAATTAGTAATAATACTAACTCATTTCCATTAATCCTGGGATATATTTTGGGCTCTATTTGAAATATTTACGACTGCCCAAAATTGTTTCCAGGATTATTCGAGCATTTAAAATATTTATATTGATTAAATTCCCAAATTCAAATACCTAGGGATTTAATTCAAAGCCCAAATGTGTCCAGCAAAAATGCAAATCATCTTGGGTAGATGCTTCCACCTTAAACCAGAGATGATGAACATTTTTAAAAGGCATTTTGAGTTCATTGAAAATATTTTTATTTGAAACTATTTGAATTGCATTTGTGCTAGGGCTTGATCATCCCCATTTCAGAGTTTCATAAAACTTAAACATGATGATCATGCAAGGTCAAGCAAAGGCTAAGGCTAGGGCTGTGACAACTCACCCCCGCTAAACAAGAATCTCGTCCCGAGATTCAAGACGTGAGGTAAGCGGAAAGGAGGTCACAAACTATCACAGTCTTCTCGATCCAAGTTGCACCTCATAAGGTTGTTGATTCGTTGCATACATTGATCTTGATATCCTCGCTTTTGAGATCTTCATCCATGCGATGACGACGGAAAGAAACTTTACTAGGATTGATCTTCTCGAAGATCGAGCTATACAAGATCAACTCGCGGAATGAGATGTTGAAACATCTCGAGTTGAGACACAAAACACATCAAGAGGGATGGAAGAACAAACGACGAGGTTTGATTTGTGGGCAACAATTTCACGCTTAGAAAGATGGTGGATGGTGTCAAGGTGGCGAGGAAATAA
Source organism: Triticum urartu (assembly GCF_056163025.1). Classification (NCBI taxonomy): domain Eukaryota; kingdom Viridiplantae; phylum Streptophyta; class Magnoliopsida; order Poales; family Poaceae; genus Triticum; species Triticum urartu. The sequence continues at coordinate 487,528,524 of NC_141878.1, forward strand.
TTGCCATGATCCCGTAACGGGGCACCTTGGGAAAGGTGACTCGTTGGATTGTTCCCTTAAGTGGCAAAAAGAATTACTTTTGATCCATAGATCATTGAAACTCTTCATACCAACTTAAAGCAATTTTCAATTGATCGTTTGAAAGAGCTTGAAGAAATGGCATACTCGGACTAGGATGAATGATGTGGACTACCTTGTTGGAGACAACACAATGGATGATTTGCTTATCATCGAGACGGATGGGACCCATGGTAAGTCCACTTTTGAAGATGATCCTGGACAACTACTACTGAGGTGCAAGTTGGGAACAAAATGCAAATGCTGGGAATGATTCTGGTAACTGGGGAAAAACTCAATAATCGAGAGTGTTTCCAATGTTTCAATGGTTATAGAATCATTGAAGAAACTGAGAGCACAAGGATCCCTAAGGAACAACTTCTATAATAAGTCGCAGGAAATCCTCATGGAAAGATGGGCAAAGATACTATAATGACAGATCTTCCGGCTAGGTGTGTCGGCCAGAATATCAACCCTGTCGGGACCTACATCATAGATCCTGGAAAAGTTCCAACCATCATATCTGCCTGAGAGTCAGATCTGGTTGGTAATAGGATATTTCAGACAGCATGTCTGGAAAAGAAAGTTTGCAACACAAACGGGCGAGATGACGTTGCGAGATTCTCAGAAAATGAACTACGATAGTAAGCTCCAAAACATGAGTCGGTTTTGCTACAAACCTATGAACACGCTGTCCCAGACAAGCATGACCACATAGTAGTCTTATAATAAAACACTACCGAGTCCAGATGGGAACCATCAACAAGGATAACGAAGTCCTTTCATAAGTCCGGATCCTAAGAAAGAACTTCTTCTCCTTGAACAAATCAATCAGTGGCTTGGTGTGCTAGGAACACATACAGAATGGAGGCGGCCAACCTATCAAACCATAGAGTACTTCGCACATATGCGTGACTAACTTGGGATGATTCCAGAGGAAACAAAACAAACCTTTCTCAAATTCATGGCGGCAACTTACACCAAATGCACATGAATTCGAGGAAGTCACTTCTTCCATCCAAGCATATGCTTCATGAACGGAACATGAAGGCATTGTTTACAAAGTTACCAACACTAGCTTAATGTTTAACATGAATCATGGGGGAGACAAAATGCTGCTGATGGGCTCAACGGCAACTCATCGGAATTTCCATATCACTGGACTTCCACCATCATGTGAACACGGCGATAGCATTGGTCAGACCAAAAGATGTAATGGTGTATGCTCGAGGGATCATCCACAAGTAAGACAACATTACGAACATCGTTGGTTCTGATTTGACTTGATGATAGCCCATACTCAAGTCAAAGTTTTGACAAGGCAATAGATCCAACAACTAATCATGAGGACCAATCGATGGAGATATCATCTTTCTTCAACACACACACACACAAAAAGATATCCCTTAACATGAACTAAGTCGGACAAGTTTATATATTCCAACTCTCCAAGTTGTTGTTTAGCTTAACCAACCAGCTCAGGGATATCCAACACGGATTCTTGGAGAAGGGGTGGTTTACAAGAAACCAACTTGATCACGAAATTAACATAGCGGTCAGGTGACAACCTGGTAGCACTTCCGAGAAGATATTCGGAGAGTCACGAACCACCGATATGTTACTAAGCTCGAGAACAACCTTGCTTTTCAGGGCAAGTTGATATGATCGAAAGAGTGAGGGATTGACACAATCCTAACTCATTGATCGAAGAGTGCACCGGAAATAAGGACTAGGTAGCACGATCAATCTTAGGATGATGATTTAATAATCGGCACGCTAAGGATAAGATTATTGTCCATTAACTACCAAGCAACGGGGTTGCTAGGAGTATTGATTTCACACATCATGATTCACTTGTCGGTGTTCCGGTTGCGACAACACGGGACCGAGGAATGAATAACGATAGCGAGAAGTATTACTGCGTCAAGAATTCATAAGAGGTGGTGCAATTCTCATGACAATCCTGACATAAAGATGGCAATACCCCAAGGTAGAACAGAGCAAAAGCTGGATTGGTATTTGATCTGCGGAATACAACTGCTTTGACCCAATCCTAGAAATGGATGAGGTACTGGAGCTTGTTTCTCCTAGTCATTCTGGAATAGAATGACTTGACAGACCACAAGAATAATTAGGCATCGATGAACGAATGCATGCATACTCTTGACTATCAATTGATAGAAGATGGTCGGAATACAACTGAAAAGGGACAACTCAAAGGAAAATATCACTTACTGAGTTGTTGATGCATAGGTTAGCATGTCGGACGAGTTCAACATAATTCTTCCGGATAACCCATGCAGAAAGGTAGAACTGGCAGAGTCACAATGTAGAATAGAGAACTCATCGAGAGCACTCTTATTGTGATCTTTTGATCCAACAAACTTCTGCCATAAGTGGTTCATAGTATTTGGAAGAAGGAAATACCACGGACCTCGAGGACTAATGCAAAGGTTACTAATAACCTAAAGGAACGAGCAAACACTATCAACATGAAGTAAGTAGGGTGAATCTTGGGTTCAAAACCCAGAAATAGAAGGCCTACTAACTAAATGGCATCACGGGATGCTTTCGAGAATGGTGGCCAGAATCATCACACCACGAACACAAAACATGGCTAGATTACTAGGTGACTCCCTAAAACACCTAGGGTCATAATAATAGCTCCAACATATATGTCGAGGCAATAGAGTACCTCAACTGACTGGTTAGTGTGCTTATTCTGACCAAAAGGACATCGGGAACGGAAAGAAAGGATTTGCAAATGCATCAGACTATTTAGAAACCTGGGATGACTCGGACGGCATAACGGCTGTAAATGCTCAAAAATATTTGAGACATCCTGCCAAATGGTGGCATAACCACTCAACAACACAATATCAAGGTTCCGAGATCAACTGTCAACACACAGAAGTAGTAGGAACTGAACTAAGAATTGAATCCATCAATCCTATAAGTCTATGGATTAGTAACATGTCATCCTGATAGATAGATTAGAAGGCCTAGTTCTTAAACCCCGTAGAAGAGAAGAGGATGACTCAGATCAGAAGGCCATAAGGTAAAGGAGTAAAAAGAGCCTTACGTTCCCTTCCACAATCAATTCCCCTACATAACTAAAGCATTTCTAGACACAACTTCGACCAGTTTGGCTTGGTAATCCTATAGGCAGTCAGGCTCTGATACCAAAGCTGTCAGGACCCCGATTCCAAGTCACATCGATCTTGCCGGTAACACCTCATATCACTTTGCGGCCTCACGCACGGCATTCCCACGGGTGTCGCCTTACCATGGCCCGGGACCGTTTGCGCCTTTTGGCTCACGTATATGATAGTGTCGCTAGCATCCATATGACAGAGAACCCGGACCGACATGGCTAGTCGTGAACCCAAAGCGGCACCAACCTATGGGGACAGGCATACATGAATCACATCGAGCATGTCGGTCAGCAGCGTGTGAATCCGGGCTATAGCACTGGGCTAACAGAACTCCGGGAACGGCTGTAGCAGGCTAGGCAGGACTCCGGATGTCACTGCGTGACATTTCCCCGAAGGGACAGACACAGGAACGAAGTGAAACACATGCCGTCCAGTCAGGTGTCCTGAGCAGTAGTGCTGGGCTAACAGGACTCCGGTGAACCGGGCTGTAGCGGACTACTATGGCTCATGGAAGCACTAGACTACATTTCCCTATAAGAGAGGCTGCCAAGGATAAACAACTAGTTTGTCAGATCCCACACATACCAAGCATTTCAATCATACACACAATATGCTCGATATGTGTAAATACAACATGGCATCACAACATAACTCTACAACTCAAGTATTTATTCATTAGGCTCCGAGGAGCGAGATATTACAAACATGGGTCTCATGACCCAACAATCATAGCATACAATTCAAGCACATGCGGAAGCTTAACATGTCTGAGTACATACATCTACAAATGGAAAAGGCTAAGAAGCCTGACTATCTACCAGATCCTCCCGAGGGCACAAGATCGTAGCTGAGGTATCAGGCTAAACGTCAAAGTCCAGCGGAACTACTAGCGAGACTGAAATCTCTCTGCAAAACATAAATTAAGAAAACGTGAGTACAAAGGTACTCAGCAAGACTTACATCAGAACTAACTACATATGCATCGGTATCAACAAGGGGGGTGGTGGAGTTTAACTGCAGCAAGCCAGCTTTGACTCAGTGGCTAACCTGAACTACGATTGCAAGCAACTCTTTTGAGGTGGCGCACACGAGTCCACATATTCGCCATATCAATACACCACTATGGATCCGCTCCCGTCTCCCTACGAGAAGGCCATCCATAACACTCATGCTTATCTTGCGAGTTTTAGAGTATCCACTTTCACTTGTCTATGAACTGTTATAGGCAACCCAGAAGTCCTTTACCGCGGACACGGCTATTCGAATAGATCATTTATAACCCTGCAGGGGTGTACTTCTTCACACACGCTCTCGCCACTTACCACCATGTACACGTCGTGTATCTCGGCAACCTTCAAGCGGAAGCCTAGTGAGGGAGTCGGCCACGACCTGACTAACCACATGAGTCTCTAGTCCAGGTTTATCGCCTATTCGGGTTCCATCCGTGAGGAGATCCGGCGGAGTTTCGCTCACAGCCCCAAACGATGTGTGCAGGGTTCCCAAGACACCAAACGGGCGCCCGGTACACCGTGCCACGGTGTATCTACCGCATCATAGCCCACCCCTAGGGTCAGCGCTATGCACGGCCGCCAACACATATCCTACAAACACTAGAAACTAGTTGCAACTCCTGGACAGAGGACAAGGCAGTTAATAAGTCGAGAGGGTCCATTGGTTTCGGGCCCAATGCGTGGTAGTAGCTGGTCATGGATCACAAACACAGAACTCAGTTCCTAAGAACGGTTTCAATGAGACAACCCACCATGTACTCCTACATGGCCTCTCACCGCTACCTTTACCAAATCGTGTTCACACACTTAGCTCACACACAGTAGGACATGTTCATCACTGTTCCAATTCATCCCCGATGAATCAGACCTGACACAACTCTAAGCAATAGCAGGCATGACAAACAAGCATGAATGAGTAGGCACACCAGGGCTCAAACAACTCCTACTCATGCTAGTGGGTTTCATCTATTTACTGTGGCAATGACAGGTCATGCAGAGGAAAGGGGTTCAACTACCACAGCATGTAACAGTTGAATTGTTGTTGTCCTAATGCAGTAAAAGAGAGCAGGAGCGAGAGAGTGGAATTGTATCAGAATGAACAAGGGGGTTTTGCTTGCCTGGCACTTCTGAAGATAGTATAGTTCTTCATCGGTGTCATCGAACTCATCGTTGGAACCACGTCTATCGAGAGGGGACAAATACCGGCAAACAAAGAGGAACACAATCAATGCAATGCAACAATTATAATGCATGATAATGTCATGGCAATATGCTGTTGATTGAGCTAATGCAACTAGCAATCATATTAAATGAAGTTGGTTTGAACCAAGGGTTCAAATTCAAACTCCATATGTGCTTATTTAAATGCCAATTATGCAAATTGCACTGTACAGCAACCCTAGGTTGTTCAAACATGCATGCAAATGCCATAAACAGATTCCTTGAATTTTTCTGATAATTTTTCATATATAATTTATTTCATTTGGAGTTATAGATTATTTTCTATGATTTTTAGAAGTTTTAGCTATTTTTTGAAATAAATAAATCATTTCTGATTTATTTAAAATCCCAGAAAAGCTTTACTGCGTCAGCATTGCGCAAGGGTGATGTCAGCGGGTCAACTGGTCGGCCAGGTCAAACCTGACCTGCGGGACCCATTGGCCAGTGACCCTGGGCTAGTTAGGTCGCCGACAGGTGGGCCCGGTCAACGTTGACTAAGTCAAAGTCAAGCTGACACATGGGGTCCGCAGGATTAGCACTAATTTAAGCAGGATATTTAGCTAACCTAATTAGGCTCGGGGACCCACATGTCAGTATCTGTTAGGATGGGTAATTAATGGAGATTAGCACTAATTACGCCGCCACGTCGGCATGCCAGAGTTTGGCCGGCGGCGACCTCAAGCCGTGGCGGAGTCTGCTCGGGATTGAGCTACAGGTGATGGTTTTGAGCATGGTTTGTAGCTACGCGACGCTGGCACTCGCGCGCATCCAATGGTGCCATCAGTTAGTCGCGGGGTGGCCGGATACGTTGACGGCGTCGAGTTCCGCGGCGGCCGAAGTTCGGACCTTGACGGAAACGACGCTACGGGGCGTCTCCGGGCGAGCTGGTGGTGTCTGCGGGTTCCTAGGGGCGCAGTGAGAATGAAAACATGCTCAGACGCGACGTGTGTGGGCTCTAGCCACGGCGGTGACATGGCCGGCGGGTGGGAGCTCACGGCTCCGGCAGTGGAGGCGGCTAGAGGGTGCGTACGAGCGCGGGGAGCAGGGAGAAGATGGCGGAGCTCACAGCGGGGTCGGAGACGGTCTCAGCGAGCTCGGGGAGGCGGAGACGGCGGCAATTCGACGGCGGCGATCCACGGTGGCCGAGGAGGGGAAAAGCGGCGGGGGTGGCACTTCGGGGCCCTTCCGGTAGCTTGGCTCGGTGAGGAGGTAGGGAACGAGGTGGCGGAGCTCGGGGATAGCTCGGGGAGGCTCGGGGAACACGGTGGAAGCGGTGATGGCAAGCGGCGGCGACGGTCTCACTTGGCCGTGCGCGTGAGAGAGAGCAGAGGAGGGGGGGTCCAGAGCGAGAGGGGAGAGACGCCGGGGGTCGAGGGCGTCTCCGTGGTGCGTTCAGAAGAGTCGGGGCGTCGCGGTGGAAGCAGGAGCTGGCCAGGGCGGCGTCGGCGCGCTCCAGCGAGCTGCTTCGTGCGCTGGCGCGGGGAAGAAGACGCCCGTGCCCCTGGTGGGCTGGCTGGGCCAGCTGGGCCGCCAGGTGGGCGCCAGGTAAGGAAACTCTCTCTCTCCTTCTATTAGTTTTCTGTTTTCTATTTATTTGATATGTTAGGAATTAGTAATAATACTAACTCATTTCCATAAATCCTGGGATATATTTTGGGCTCTATTTGAAATATTTACGATTGCCCAAAATTGTTTCCAAGATTATTTGAGAATTTAAAATATTTATATCGATTAAATCCCAAATTCAAATACCTAGGGATTTAATTCAAAGCCCAAATGTGTCCAGCAAAAATGCAAATCATCTTGGGTAGATGCTTCCACCTTAAACCAGAGATGATGAACATTTTTAAAAGGCATTTTGAGTTCATTGAAAATATTTTTATTTGAAACTATTTGAATTGCATTTGTGCTAGGGCTTGATCATCCCCATTTCAGAGTTTCGTAAAACTTAAACATGATGACATGATGATCATGCAAGGTCAAGCAAAGGCTAAGGCTAGGGCTGTGACAAATATGCTCCGCCGTTGCCGCCGTAGCGAACACTTGCCGCTCTAGGGTAAGTGTTCGACCCCTTGTGTTGTCTTTTTCACTCCGATTCCTAGCACAAGGACAATGCCATGTTTCTTGCCACGATTGAGATTGATCCATCCAGCTAAAACTTCCTTAGGTCTAGATTGATTCGAAAATTTTAGGGTTAGCTCTCCGAGGAACTCATCTCGGACCGACCGAACTGTAGAAATCGGTCTCACCGATTTGGCCTTGGCCATTGCACATGCGCTTTTCGGTCTGACCGAAACATGCAAATCGGTGTGACCGGGTTCAAGATGCTGTGAAACCCTAGCAATCTCGGTGCCACCGAACGGTGACTCGGCCCTACGGAGTTCACTAGTTTAGGTTCCAAGTGTTGCTTCGGTATCACCGAGTTTGTCAATTTGGTAGCTCCGAGATCACTTCTATAGAGAATTAAAACTAAGCGTTTTGACTCAATTATTTTGCAAAACCTCTGTACTTTGTGATACTCATCTACTCTACCTCATCTACAACCTATTCACAGGGTCTGCTAATAGTTTGCCTGCAAGATGTCCGATCAAAGTGATAGCCAGAACAAATCTGAAGAGTAGGTTCAGATGAGTGAGGGCACTAGTCCCTCCAGCTCTTCTGATGATGGAAGCAGGAGCACTCCAAGCAACTTACCTAAGGCAGCAACCAGATCCAGGAAGAAGAAAACCTCAGAATCTGAGGATGAGGATTATGTGGCCATTGAGGATGAGGTCACTTCAAGGAAAAAGGTGCTGAAAAAGGAGTATGGCACAACTGCTATAGTTAAGCCAGGGATGCATAAGAAGGCACCAGCAAAGAGAGTTCCTATGTCTAAGGCCAGAGCATCCACTGCTGAAACCTCCAAGCCAACTGAAGAGGCAGTTGGAGAAGGGAAGAAAAGGAAGGAAAGGATCAAGAATACCACTGCCAGAGTGCTTGGCAGATTATCCATAATGAGAGGTTCAGATGAAGAGTAAGAGGATGCTACACCAGCTCCTAAGGATCAGAAGCTTATGGGAGATGCAATCAAGTCAGGGGCTGCTCCATCTAAGCCCAAATCTGCTCCCAAAGCTGCTGCTCAGAAACCCCCAAAACCGAAGAGGAACACCAGGAGTATACCAGCTGAGGAAAAGAATAAGACCCCAGTGCCCGAAGCTGCTGAAGAAGAGGAAGATGACTCACTTGTTTTGAGAAAGCTGAAGCCCAAGATCCCTGATAGCAATGATGCACACCCTGTTGTAGAAAACATGAAAATCAGGAAGGATTCAGGACCGAGATTATGGAGATAATCTGATCCATATGTTGTCAGGAGGAGAACTGCTGTGGATTACAGGTTTCACACTAAGGAACAACAAGACTTCTATGAGACAATTCTGCTTGACAAGAAGCCCATAGTGCGTGACATGAGATGGGTTGACTGGGAGTACATCAAGGAGAATGAAGATCACTATCCAGGTGTATATGACAGCTTCAAAGCATCTGGAGTCGACACATTTGTTGCCTAGAAGCTCACCAAGTGGAATGATGAGCAGATCATGCATTTTTACTCCACTGCCCACTTCTACCCAGATGGGAAGATCATTTGGATGTTTGAAGGTACAAGGTACCAATCTACCATTGAAGAATGGGCTCAGTTGATCAATGCCCCAGGAGAAAGTGAGGATGACTTGGATGTTTATGCTGAAAAGAAGAAAGACCATAACTCTATGGCCAACATGTACAGAGAGATCCCAGATGATGCATTGGATACTCATAAGTTTGGATCTGTCCACTTCTTGTTTTCTGGTCTGCCTACCATCAACTGGATCCTAAGGCACACATTGCTACCCAAGTCAGGTGATCACAAGATGATCAGAGGACATGCTATCAATTTTCTCCATTTGTTTGATGTGCCTCAAAAGTTCAAAGTCATGAGTCTGATTGTGGGGACAATCAAAAGGACATCAGCTGATCACAAGAGAAGTTGTGGGTATGCCCCACAAATTTAGGAGCTCATCAACTCCAACATGGGCACAGGCAAATATCTATTGGATAAGGAGCACCTGCCCATCTACCCTGAATTTGAAGACAACATTGTTGTCATGAATGAAAATGAACCATCATCAGCTCAAGCACATGAGAAGAGAGAGAAGGCAAGGGCAGAGAAAGCTGCAAAGATACCAAATGTTGAAGAGGCATCTCAAGTATTCTTGAACACCAAGCAAGATCAGCTTGGATATCTGATCGAATCCACCTAGAGTATTGAGAAGGGCTTGGCCACCCTGACTCAAAACCAGGAGAGCTTGGAGAGGATCATTGAGCAGAAATTCTATGATCTTGATGTCAAAGTGACTGAGATTTAGACTGCAGTTGAGTAGCTTCAGGAGGAAGCAGAGGAGAGGAGAGGAAAAGAAACCACTGATGCTTTCAAGCGCGTGCCACGAGGTCCAAGGTCTGCTACAGTGCCAGTCTCAGATACTAGAGCTTCAGTGTCAGCACCAGCAGTTATAGCTCCAGTGCCACCTCCAGCACCCACTCCATCAGCTCCAACTACTTCATCGGAAGCTTTCGTCCTTGGAGTCATCTCTAGACCACCTCCCGAAGATCAAGCCTGAGAGACGTATAGCACTATGCATTTTCAAACTTTTTGGTAACTTGTTGCCAAAGGGGGAGAAAATTGTATAGATCATAGGCTTCGAGAGAGAGTGTTGCTTTTTATCTCTCTTGCTATTTTGGTTGAACTACTTTATTGCGTACTTGTGTGAGATACTTTATGTCCTTGTGAGATACTTGTTTGATCATATGCTACCCTTAATGCTTGTTGGATGATATTATCTCTTATATCCCTACATGATCATTCACTTGCTTGGTGATGAGTGCATGTTTTTAACTTCTATCATTTTGAGCGCTCCACCAAGATGTATGTGACATGGAAGAGTAGCCCATGATCCTAATTGATTGTGCATTTGCATTTAAAAGAAAATTTTAAATAATGCACAAATTTATGGGGAGCTCTTACTTATCAAATACTTCTCAAAGCGATGATGTTTTTCAATCTTATTATCTTCTATCGAAGCTTTGATCTATATGTTGTCATCAATTACCAAAAAGGGGGAGATTGAAAGTGCAACTATCCCTGGGTGGTTTTGGTAATTCCTAACAACATATAACTCATTGAGCTAATGCTACTTCAAGATAAACATTTCAGGAAAGATCAATGATTGGCATGGCATGGATGAGAAATGTGGACCCCTCAAAATGCTAAGGACAAAGGATTGGCTCAAGCTCAAAGCTCAGGACTCTACATTTTTTTATTTTAAGTGATCCAAGATCACATTGAGTCCATAGAAAAAGCCAATACTATCAAGAGGGGGTGAGGTGTTGCTTAATGAGTTTCTTGCTCAAAGTGCTTAGTGATATGCTCCAAAAACCCTCAACTACTTTCTCACATCCACATATGTCCCAAACCAAAAGTCAAACTCGGCCCCACCGAAACTGTCTATCCGGCGCCACCGAGTTCAGTTGACATAGCCACTGCAAGAAACCCTAGTCTTTTCGGTCTTACCGATAGGGATCTCCGTCTCACCGAGATGAGATTGTAATATCTCTGTTTCCCTTCGTAACGTTTTGGTAAACCGAGATGAGCGATCGGTCCCACCGAGATTGCAATGCAAACTATCTGTTTCCCTTTCGTAACGTTTCAGCACAACCGAGATGAGCAAATCGGTCCCACCGAGTTTGCCTGACCAACTCTCTGTTTGTCTATTACCAAAATCGGTCCACCGAGTTTTTGTAATCGGTCTCATCGAGATTACGTTATGCCCTAACCCTAACGAAATCGGTCTCCCCGAGTTGACATGTCGGTCCCACCGAAAATCCTAACGGTCACATTATGAACTAAATCGGTCTGACCAAGTTTCACGATTTGGTCCCATCGAGTTTGGTAAATTGTGTGTAATGGCTAGATTTTGTGTGGAGTCTATATATACCCCTCCACCCACTCTTCTTCGTAGAGAGAGCCATCAGAACATGCCTACACTTCCAACATACATTTTCTGAGAGAGAACCACCTACACTTGTGTTGAGGTCAAGATATTCGATTCCAACCACATCAATCTTGATCTCTAGCCTTCCCCAAGTTGCTTTCCACTCAAATCATCTTTCAACCAAATCCTATCCTATGAGAGAGAGTTGAGTGTTGGGGAGACTATCATTTGAAGCGCAAGAGCAAGGAGTTCATCATCAACACACCATTTGTTACCTCTTGGAGAGTGGTGTCTCCTAGATTGGTTAGGTGTCACTTGGGAGCCTCCATCAAGATTGTGGAGTTGAACCAAGGAGTTTGTAAGGGCAAGGAGATCGCCTACTTCGTGAAGATCTACCCTAGTGAGGCAAGTCCTTCATGGGCGACGACCATGATGAGATAGACAAGGTTGCTTCTTCATGGACCCTTCGTGGGTGGAGCCCTCCGTGGACTCGCGCAACCATTACCCTTCGTGGGTTGAAGTCTCCATCAACGTGGATGCACGATAGCACCACCTATCGGAACCACGCCAAAAATCTCCGTGTCTACATTGCGTTTGCTACGTCCAAACTCCTCCCTTTACCTTCATATGCAATTGTTTTACTTTCCGCTGCTATACTCTTAGAATTGCATGTGTAGGTTGATTGCTTGACTTGTGCTAAGTTACTAAAATTTGCCAAGAATTAAAATTGGGAAAAGGCTAGATTTTTAGTTGGTCAATTAGTCTAATCACCCCACCCCCTCTAGACATACTTTCGATCCTACACGATTTAAGGGTTTTAGATGCACAATTAGTATCTCTACTTAGTGCTGAATTTTGCCTAGCAAAGATATTGAGCAAGCACCACATGTTAAAGGATCTATGACAATATAACTTCTATGTGAATATGAACAAATATAAATCATTATGTTGTCTTCCTTGTCCAACATCAACAATTTGGCATAAAATATTTAATGGGGGCTCACAATCATAAAAGATGTCCAAGATAGTATATTTGCATGTGAATCTTCTCTTTCCTTATTAATTATTTCATGAATTACATCATTGACCAATGCTATGTTTGTCAACTTTCAATAGATTTTACCACTTATACTTTTCCTTAAGTGATGTCATTACTTACCATAAGATTATCATATGATATTTTCATTATTTCCCTTTATATTGATTGGAACATAAAAGTAAAGAAGCAAAAACTGAAACTAAACTTTATTATATAACTCTCACTCAATTACATAGATAGATCATGAAACTAGCACTTGAAATTAGATCATACTAAACTTTTTATTCAACTAAATCACAAAATAGCTAGGGGTCGAACTAAGATAGGTAAAGGTAATGAAAGTGATGGTGATACGATATTGGGGCATCTGCCCCAAGCTTGGCACAAGCCAAGGGGAGTGCCCATACCCATGTACTCAAGTCTCCTTGGGTGATGGAGATGTTGGTGGTGGTGAGGAGGCAGTCTTCTTCTCCAGCTTGCGTCTGAGGCTAAAATTTTCCTCCCTTAGATCATAATTCTCTAGCTCAAGCTTTAATACCCTTTTGCATAATGCCGCCTTGCTCTCGTGTAGAAAACGGGATGGGATAAATTGAACCCTAGGTTTGTTTCCTTTGTTAGGGAGGCTTGACTACTTGAACTCCAAGTTCCTATCTCCAGGTTGAGGTAGTGGATCTTCATCTTCATCAGAGCTATCATCCCTTGTTTTCTCCATGTCGACGTCTTCCTCCTCATCCGTGGTCCAATCATAATGATCCACCTCCCCATAGACCTTAGGGTTTGCGATATAATCAACAACATAGCTCTCTCCCTCTGAATCTTGAGACGACATATTTTCAAACCTGCCAGAAAAACAGCACGAAACAAGAACAGTGGATTTTTCCGCGATACAATGGTCAAGTCATCCGGGGGTATATATAGGGATTTTTTATCTCAAGAAACAAGTATATGGAAGGAAAACGGAGTCGGGAAGGTGCCCGAGGGGCCCACTACCCACCAGGGTGCGCCATGTGGGGCAGGCACACCCTGGTGCCTTGTGGGCACCTTAGTTGCCTTCCCGGTTGTTTTTTAGTTTTTCTAATATTCCAAAACTGACAGAAAATATTTTGCGGAATTTTCGAAGTTTGTTTACTTACCGTATCACATACCTCTTCCTTTTCAGGGTTCTAGAGTGTTCTGGAAGGTCTCTTTTATGTGTTCTTCCAGTGTCTTGGTTTGAATAATATTAGTTCAACATTAATAGGCATACCTGAAATATAGTGCTTAATTCTTTGCCCATTAACCACCTTTGGATTAGTGCCTTCGGCATTATTGATCTTAATAGCTCCAGAATGATAAACATCTTAATAGCTCCAGAATGATAAACTTCGCTGATGATATATGGCCCTTCCCATTTGGAGAGAAGTTTACCTGCAAAAAATCTAAAACGGTAATTGTATAATAGAACATACTCACCAACTTTGAATTCTCGCTTTTGGATTCTTTTGTCATGCCATCTTTTAACTTTTTCTTTGAATAGTTTGGCATTTTCATAAGCTTGGGTTCTCCATTCATCTAGTGAGCTAATATCAAATAACCTCTTTTCACCGGCAAGTTTGAAGTCATAATTGAGTTCTTTAATTGCCCAATATGCTTTATGTTCTAACTCAAGAGGCAAATGACAAGCTTTTCCATAGACCATTTTTATGGAGACATACCCATGGGATTTTTATAAGCTGTTCTATAGGACCAAAGTGCATCATAAAGTTTCTTAGACCAATTCTTTCGGGACCTATTGACAGTTTTTTGTAATATTAATTTTATTTCTCTATTGCTAAGTTCAACTTGACCACTATATTGAGGATGATAGGGTGATGCAATTCTATGGTTGACATCATATTAAGCAAGCATTTTATGGAAAGCACCATGAATAAAGTGTGAACCACCATCAGTCATTAAATATCTAAGGACTCAAAACCTTGGGAAGATAATTTCTTCAAGCATTTTAATGGAGGTGTTATGATCAGCACTGCTAGTTGGAATAGCTTCTACCCACTTAGTGACATAATCAACAGCAACAAAATATGTGTATACCCATTAGAGGAAGGAAAAGGTCTCATATAATCAACGCCCCAAACATCAAATGGTTCAACAACAAGTGAATAATTCATAGGCATTTCCTGACGCTTACCAATATTACCAATTCTTTGGCATTCATCACAAGACAAGACAAACTTACGGGCATCTTTGAAAAGAGTAGGCCAACAAAAACCAGATTGTAATACCTTGTGCGCAGTTCTATCTCCCGCATGATGCCCTCCATAAGCTTCGGAATGACATTTCTGAAGGATTTGTTCCTGTTCATGCTCAGGTATATGATGTCTAGTATGAAACTTTATTCTTGTAGACTCGTGTTGGGCTTCCAAGTGCAGAGTTTTGTAGGACAGTAGCAATTTTCCCTCAAGTAGATGACCTAAGGTTTATCAATTCGTGGGAGGCGTAGGATGAAGATGGTCCCTCTCAAACAACCCTGCAACCAAATAACAAAGAGTCTCTTGTGTCCCCAACACACCAAACACAATGGTAATTTGTATAGGTGCACTAGTTCGGTGAAGAGATGGTGATACAAGTGTAGTAATGATACTAGATAGTGATTTTTGTAATACGAACAATAAAAAACAGCAAGGTAGCAATTAATAAAACGGAGAACAAACGGTATTGCAATGCTTGAAAATGAGGCCTAGGGTCCGTACTTTCGCTAGTGCAATCTCTCAACAATGCTAATCTAGTTGGATCATATAACCATATCCCTCAACGTGTGATGAAGAATCACTCCAAAGTTCTATCTAGCAGAGAACATAAGAAGAAACTGTTTGTAGGGTATGAAACCACCTTAAAGTTATTCTTTCTGTTCGATCTATTCAAGAGTACATACTAAAATAACGCAGAGTTATTCTTTCCGTTCGATATATCCAAGAGTTCGTACTAAAATAACACCATATGATACGCATCAACAACCTCTAATGTCACCTAGATACTCCAATGTCACCATAAGTATCCATGAATTAATTATACGATACGCATCAAACAATTTCAGATTCACAATACTCGATCCAACACAAAGAACCTCAAAGAGTGCCCCAAGATTTCTACCGGAGAAACAAGGACGGAAACGTGCATCAACCCCTAGGCATAGATTACCCCCAATGTCACCTTGGGAATCCGCGAGTTGAGTGCCAAAACAAATATCAAGTGAATCAATATAATACCCCATTGTAACCATGGGTATTCATATGCAAGACATATATCAAGTGCTCTCAAATCCATAAAAATATTCAATCCGATAAAATGAAATCTCAATGGGAAAACTCAATTCATCACAACAAGATAGAGAGGGAGAAACACCATATGATCCAGCTATGTTAACAAAGCCCACGATACATCAAGATCGTGCCATCAAGAACACGAGAGAGAGAGAGATTAAACACATAGCTACTGGTACAAACCATCAGCCCCGAGGGTGGACTACTCCCTCCTCATCATGGTGGCCATAGGGATGATGAAGATGGCCACCGGTGATGATTTCCCCCTCCGACAGGGTGGTGAAACGGGGTCTAGATTGGTTTTTCGTGGCTACAGAGTCTTGCGGCGGCGGAACTTCTGATCTAGGGTTCTTTTCAGGGGTTCTGGAATATTTGGGAATTTCTAGGGCGAAGAGGCGGTGCAGGAGGCCACCGAGGTGGGCACAACCCACCAGGGCGCGCTTGGGCCCCTAGGGGCACCCCTCAGGTACTTCTTTGGCCCATGTTGTTCCTTCTGGTCCATAAAAATTCTCCAAAAAAATTTGCTGCATTTGGACTCCGTTTGGTACTGATATTCTGTGAAGTAAAAAAACAATCAAAAAATAGCAACTGGCACTGGGCACTATGTCAATAGTTTAGTCCCAAAAAATGATACAAAGTTGCTATAAAATGATTGTAAAACATCCAAGAATGATAATATAACAGCATGGGACAAGCAAAAATTATAGATACATTAGAGACGTATCAGTATACAATGTCTAATAATACAATCTACTCCTTCTTTATAAAGATATGGGTCATCCCAAAAGTAATGTCTTAAGTCATAGAAGAATTTTTTCTTTTGTTGGTAAGTGAAACTAGGTGGTATAAATTTAGCAATGATATAATTAGCATAGTAAGCATACCAAGGAGTATTATGAGAAGCATTTATGACAGCTAGTTATTCATCGGGGAAGCTATCATCAATAGGCAGTGGGTCATCAAGAACATTTTCTAACCTAGACAAGTTATCAGCTATGGGGTTCTTAGCTCCTTTCCTATCAGTAATATGTAAATCAAATTCCTGTAGCAAAAGAACCCACCTAATGAGTCTAGGTTTAGCATCTTTCTTATCCATAAGGTATTTAATAGCAGCATGATCGGTGTGAACAATTACTTTAGAATCAACAATGTAAGATCTTAATTTATCACAAGCAAACACAACTGCTAAAAATTCTTTCTCGGTAGTAGCATAATTTCTTTGGGAATTTTATAGAGTTTTACTAGCATAATGGATAACATTTAATTTCTTATCATCTCTTTGTCTTAGAACAGCACCAACAACATAGTCACTAGGATCACACATTATTTAAAAAGGCAAGTTCTAATCAGGTGGTTGAACAATAGGTGCAGAAGTTAAGGCTTTCTTAAGTGTTTCAAAGGCTTCTGCACAATCATCATAAAAACAAATGGAACATCCTTTTGTAAAAGATTAGTAAGAGGCCTAGAAATTTTAGAGAAGTATTTAATAAACCTCCTATAGAAACCAGCATGACCAAGGAAACTTTGAATACCATTAATGTCTTTAGGACATGGCATTTTCTCAAGTGCATCAACTTTAGCTTTATCTGCCTCAATACATCTCTCAGAAATTTTATGCCCCAAGACAATACCTTCATTCACATAAAGTGGCACTTCTCCCAATTCAAGACAAGATTAGTTTGTTCACATCTCTGCAAAACTCGATCAAGGTTACTTAAGCAATCATCAAAAGAAGTTCCATTAATGGAAAAATCATCCATTAAAACCTCAACAATCTTTTCACAAAACTCTGAGAATATAGCAGTCATACAACTTTGAAAGGTAGCAGGTGCATTACATAATCCAAAAGTCATATGTCTATAAGCATAAGTTCCAAAAGGGCAAGTAAAAGTGGTTTTCTCTTGATCAGGTTGTGATACAAGTATTTGAGAGAAACATGAATATCCATCAAGAAAACAAAAGTTTGTGTGCTTAGATAATCATTCTAGCATTTGATCAATAAAAGGTAGAGGGTAATGATCTTTTCTAGTAGCTTTGTTTAATTTCCTAAAATCAATTACCATTCTAGTAGCTTTCATAGTCTTTCTAGCATTTGATCAATGAAAGTAAAGGATAACGATCTTACCTAGTAGCTTTATTCAATTTTCTAAAATCAATTACCATTCTATAACCTATGACAATTCTTTGTGGAATCAGTTCAGTTTTATCATTAGGAACAACAGTAATCCCTCCTTTCTTAGGGACACAATGAACATGACTTACCCATCTACTATCAGCTATGGGATAGATTATACCTGCTTCCAGAAGCTTTAATATTTCAATTTTTACCACTTCCTTCATCTTAGGATTTAATCGTCGTTGATGATCAACAACGGGTTTAGCATCAGGTTCCATATTAATCTTGTATTGACAGAGAGTGGGACTAATGCCCTTAAGATCATCAAGAGTATATCCAATAGCAGCACAGTGTTGATACGTCTCCAACGTATCTATAATTTTTGATTGCTCCATGCTATTATATTATCTGTTTGGATGTTAATGGGCTTTATATTACACTTTTATATCATTTTAGGACTAACCTATTAACCGGGGGCCCAGCCCAAATTGTTGTTTTTGCCTATTTTCAGTGTTCCGCAGAAAAGGAATATCAAACGAAGTCCAAACGGAATGAAACCTTCGGGAACGTAATTTTCTCAACAAACGTGATCCAGGAGACTTGAAGTGGGCGTCAAGAAACAATCGAGGAGGCCATGAGGCAGGGGGGTGCGCCTACCCCCCTGGGAGCGCCTTCCACCCTCGTCGGCCCCTCGTTGCTCCACCGACCTACTTCTTCCTCCTATATAAGTCCACGTACCCCGCAAACATCCAGGAGCACCACGAAAACCTAATTCCACTGCCGCAACCTTCTATACCCGAGAGATCCCATCTTGGGGCCTTTTCCGGAGCTCCGCCAGAGGGGGCATTGATCATAGAGGGCCTCTACGTCAACTCCATGGCCTCTCCAGTGATGTGTGAGTAGTTTACTTCAGACCTTCAGGTCCATAGCTAGTAGCTAGATGGCTTCTTCTCTCTCTTTGGATCTCAACACAAAGTGCTCCTCGATTCTCTTGGAGATCTATTCGATGTAATCTTCTTTTGCGGTGTGTTTGTCGAGATCGATGAATTGTGGGTTTATGATCCAGATTATCTATGAACAATATTTGATTCTTCTCTGAATTCTTTTATGTATGATTGGTTTATCTTTGCAAGTCTCTTCGAATTATCAGTTTGGCTTGGCCTACTAGATTGATCTTTCTTGCAATGGGAGAAGTGCTTAGCTTTGAGTTCAATCTTATGGTGCTCGATCCCAGTAACAGTAGGGGAAACGACACGTATTGTATTGTTGCCATCGAGGCTAAAAAGATGGGGTTTATATCATATTGCATGAGTTTATCCCTCTACATCATGTCATCTTGCTTAAGCGTTACTCTGTTCTTATGAACTTAATACTCTAGCTACATGCTGGATAGCGGTCGATGTGTGGAGTAATAGTAGTAGATGCAGAATCGTTTTGGTCTACTTGTCGCGGACATGATGCCTATATACATGATCATGCCTAGATATTCTCATAATTATTCGCTTTTCTATCAATTGCTCGACAGTAATTTGTTTACCCACCGTAATACTTATGCTATCTTGAGAGAAGCCACTAGTGAAACCTATGGCCCCGGGGTCTATTTTCCATCATACAAGTTTCCAATCTATTTTATTTTTCAATCTTTACTTTCAATCTATATCATAAAAATACCAAAAATATTTATCTTATTATTATCTCTATCAGATCTCACTCTTGCAAATGGCCATGAAGGGATTGACAACCCCTTTCTCGCGTTGGTTGCGAGGTTCTTATTTGTTTTTGTAGGTACGAGGTGACTCGCGCGTGGTCTCCTACTTGATTGATACCTTGGTTATCAAAAACTGAGGGAAATACTTACGCTGCTTTACTGCATCACCCTTTCCTCTTCAAGGGAAAATCAACGCAGTGCTCAAGAGGTAGCAAGAAAGATTTCTGGCGCCGTTGCCGGGGAGGCTTACGCAAAGTCAAGTCAAGATTTGATCTCCCGACAACTAGCCATTTTTGGCGCCGTTGCCGAGGAGATCTACGCCAAGTCAAGACATACCAAGTACCCATCACAACTCTTATCCTCCACATTACATTATTTGCCATTTGCCTCTCGTTTTCCTCTCCCCCACTTCACCCTTGCCGTCTTATTCGCCCTTTTTTCCTCTTGCCCTCCCTTTCCGCTCGCCTCTTTTCCACTAGCTTCATCGTTATGGCTAGTCCTTTATCTACTCCTTTGTCTCCCGAGAATGAATTTCTTAATTTTAAACAGAGGGAGAAAATCTAAAAGATGCTTGGTACAGAATTTGCGATGCGCAAAATAGATCTTCTAGGGAGCAATCTACTTCCGTTCTTCTTCGCAATTTTTATGTAGGCATCAACCCTTGGAATAGATATATTCTTGATACCATTACCAGAGGAAATTTCTTGGGTAGCCATACTTTGATTCTTATAATGCTATGATAGATTTGTTTGGCCCACCACCTCTTTTGGTTAATGGAACTATTTTAACTTTGGAACACATGATGCAACGGCTTGCAATTATTGAAAATAAAGTTGCCACCATAGAGTTGATTGAAAATTTGGATAGAAAGATCCATAACCAAATTACCCAATACGGATCTAAGGTAGGAGTTGCTCTTAATGTTTTTAAAGAAAAGGGACCTATGGTTAATGAAAAGATAGATCAAGATTCCACTAGAATTGATAAAATTGAGGATATTATTACCAACCTTGGGTCTGCATTTTCTTCCTTGAAAAACACTCCTCCTAATGCTAAGATTGCCAAATTGATGCATGTTCCTAAAAATAAGGGTGAAACTTCTAGTAAGGAAAATGCGGACCTCAAATCCATAAGTGTTCACCCCAACTTTCTCACTATCCTTAAGGAACCTTTTGCTACAAATGATTTTCTTGATTTCGTGCCTAGGAGTTTGATAATTAATAAAAAGAAAGAAACTCCCAAGGGTTATAGGTGTCTTATTGAAGAATTACCTACCAAAGAGATGGCAATACCTAGATCTATCCTTGCTTTTATGCCTAGCTAGGGGCGTTAAACGATAGCGCTTATTGGGAGGCAACCCAATTTTATTTTTATTCCTTGCTTTTTGCTCCTGTTTAGTAATGAATAATTTATCTACCCTCTGTTTTGGTTGTGTTTTTTGTGTTTAATTAGTGTTTGTGCCAAGTAGAACCATTGGGAAGACTTGCGAAAAGTCTTTTTAATCTTGCTGTAAAAAACAGAAACTTTAGCGCTCACGAGAATTGCTGCCATTTTTACTTGGAAAGTGCTATTTAGTTAATTCTTTTTGAAGATGATTAATAGATAAATTCCTCACGTCCATAAATTTATTTTAGAATTTTTGGGGTTCGAGAAGTTTGCGTTAGCTACAGATTACTACAGACCATTCTGTTTTTGACAGATTCTGTTTTTCGTGTGTTGTTTGCTTATTTTGATGAATCTATGGCTAGTAAAAGAGTTTATAAACCATATAGAAGTTGGAATACAGTAGGTTTAACACCAATATAAATCAAGAATGATTTCATTACAGTACCTTGAAGTGGTGTTTTGTTTTCTTTCACTAACGGAGCTCACGAGATTTTCTATTTTGAGTTTTGTGTTGTGAGGTTTTCAAGTTTTTGGTAAAGATTTGATGAATTATGGAACAAGGAGTGGCAAGATCCTAAGCTTGGGGATGCCCATGGCACCCCAAGGTAAAATTCAAGGACACCAAAAAGCCTAAGCTTGGGGATGCCCCGGAAGGCATCCCCTCTTTCGTCTTCGTCTATCGGTAACTTTACTTGGAGCTATATTTTTATTCACCACATGATATGAGTTTTTCTTGGAGCGTCTTGTATGATTTGAGTCTTTGCTTTTTAGTTTACCACAATCATCCTTGCTGTACACACCCTTTGAGAGAGACTCACATGATTTGAAATTTAGTAGAATACTCTATGTGCTTCACTTATATCTTTTGAGCCATATAGTTTTTGCTCTAGTGCTTCACTTATATCTTTTAGAGCACGGCGGTGGTTTTATTTTATAGAAATAATTGATCTCTCATGCTTCACTCGTATTATTTTGAGAGTCCTTTCGAACAACATGGAAATGTGCTTTTAGGAATAATATAAAAACATTCATAGAAGTGCATTGAATATTATGAGAAGTTTGATACCTGATAATTGTTTTGAGATATGGAGATGGTGATATTAGAGTCATTTTAGTTGAGTAGTTGTGAATTTGAGAAATACTTGTGTTGAAGTTTGTGATTCCCGTAGCATGCATGTATGGTGAACCTTTATGTGATGAAGTCGGAGCATGATTTATTTATTGATTGTCTTCCTTATGAGTGGCGGTCGGGGACGAGCGATGGTCTTTTCCTACCAATCTATCCCCCTAGGAACATGCGCGTAATACTTTGTTTTGATAACTAATAGATTTTTGCAATAAGTATGTGAGTTCTTTATGACTAATGTTGAGTCCATGGATTATACACACTCTCACCCTTCCACCATTGTTAGCCTCTCTAGTATCGCGCAACTTTCGCCGGTACCATAAACCCACCACTTACCTTCCTCAAAACAGCCACCATACCTACCTATTATAGCATTTCCATAGCCATTCCAAGATATATTGCCATGCAACTTTTCATCGTTCCGTTATTATGACACGCTTCATCATTGTCATATTGCTTGCATGATCATGTAGTTGACATCGTACTTGTGGCAAAGCCACCGTTCATAATTCTTCATACATGTCACTCATGCATCATTGCACATCCCGGTACACCACCGGAGGCATTCACATAGAGTCATATTATGTTCTAAGTATTGAGTTGCAATTCTTGAGTTGTAAGTAAATTAAAGTGTGATGATCATCATTATTAGAGCATTGTCCCAGTGAGGAAAGGATGATGGAAACTATGCTTCCCCCACAAGTCGGGATGAGACTCCAGACGAAAAAAAGAGGCCAAAAAGAAAAAAAATAAAGAAGGCCCAAATAAAAATGGGAGAAAAAGAGAGAAGGGACAATGTTACTATCCTTTTTACACACTTGTGCTTCAAAGTAGCACCATGATCTTCATGATAGAGTCTCCTATGTTATCACTTTTATATACTAGTGGGAATTTTACATTATGGAACTTGGCTTGTATATTCCAATGATGGGCTTCCTCAAAATTGCCCTAGGTCTTCATGAGCAAGCAAGTTGGATGCACACCCACTTAATTCTTTTGTTGAGCTTTCATACACTTATAGCTCTGGTGCATCCGTTGCATGGCAATCCTACTCACTCACGTTGATATCTATTGATGGGCATCTCCATAGACCGTTGATACACCTAGTTGATGTGAGACTATCTTCTCCTTTTGTCTTCTCCACAACCACCATTCTATTCCACATATAGTGCTATATCCATGGCTCACACTCATATATTGCGTGAAGATTGAAAAAGTTTGAGAACATCAAAAGTATGAAACAATTGCTTGGCTTGTCATCGGGGTTGTGCATGATTTAAATATTTTGTGTGGTGAAGATAGAGCATAGCCATACTATATGATTTTGTAGGGATAACTTTCTTTGGCCATGTTATTTTGAGAAGACATGATTGCTTAGTTAGTATACTTGAAGTATTATTATTTTTATGTCAATATTAAACTTTTATCTTGAATCTTTCAGATCTGAACATTCATGCCACAATAAAGAAAAATTACATTGAGAAATATGTTAGAAAACATTCCACATCAAAAATTCTTTTTTATCATTTACCTACTCGAGGATGAGCAGGAATTAAGCTTGGGGATGCTTGATACGTCTCCAACATATCTATAATTTTTGATTGCTCCATGCTATTATATTATCTATTTTGGATGTTAATGGCCTTTATTTTACAATTTTATATCATTTTTGGGACTAACCTATTAACCGGATGCCCAACCCAAATTGCTATTTTTTTGCCTATTTCAGTGTTTCGCAGAAAAGGAATATCAAACGAAGTCCAAACGGAATGAAACCTTCAGGAACATGATTTTATCAACAAACGTGATCCAGGAGACTTGGAGTGGGCGTCAAGAAACAATCGAGGAGGCCACGAGGAAGGGGGCACGCCTAGCCCCGTGGGCGCGCCATCCACCCTCATGGGCCCCTTGTTGCTCCACCGACCTACTTCTTCCTCCTATATAAGTCCACATACCCCGCAAACATCCAGGAGCACCACGAAAACCTAATTCCACCGCCGCAACCTTCTGTACCCGAGAGATCCCATCTTGGGGCCTTTTTCGGAGCTCCGCCGGAGGGGGCATTGATCACGAAGGGCCTCTACGTCAACTCCATGGCCTCTCCGGTGATGTGTGAGTAGTTTACTTCAGACCTTCAGGTCCATAGCTAGTAGCTAGATGGCTTATTCTCTCTCTTTGGATCTCAATACAAAGTTCTCCTCGGTTCTCTTGGAGATCTATTCGATGTAATCTTCTTTTGCGGTATGTTTGTCGAGATCCGATGAATTGTGGGTTTATGATCCAGATTATCTATGAACAATAGTTGATTCTTCTCTGAATTCTTTTATGTATGATTGGTTTACCTTTGCAAGTCTCTTCGAATTATCAGTTTGGTTTGGCCTACTAGATTGATCTTTCTTGCAATGGGAGAAGTGCTTAGCTTTCTGTTCAATCTTACGGTGCTCGATCCCAGTGACAGTAGGGGAAACGACACGTATTGTATTGTTGCCATCGAGGATAAAAGATGGGGTTTATATCATATTGCATGAGTTTATCCCTCTACATCATGTCATCATGCTTAAGGCATTACTCTGTTCTTATGAACTTAATACTCTAGATGCATGCTAGATAGCGGTCGATGTGTGGAGTAATAGTAGTAGATGCAGAATCATTTCGGTCTACTTGCCGCGGACGTGATACCTATATACATGATCATGCCTAGATATTCTCATAATTATTCGCTTTTCTATCAATTGCTCGACAGTAATTTGTTTACCCACCGTAATACTTATGCTATCTTGAGAGAAGCCACTAGTGAAACTGATGGCCCCCGGGTCTATTTTCCATCATACAAGTTTCCAATCTATTTTATTTTGCAATCTTTACTTTCAATCTATATCATAAAAATACCAAATATATTTATCTTATTATTATTATTATCTCTATCAGATCTCACTCTTGCAAGTGGCCGTGAAGGGATTGACAACCCCTTTATCGCGTTGGTTGCGAGGTTCTTATTTGTTTGTGTAGGTACAAGGTGACTCGCGTGTGGTCTCCTACTGGATTGATACCTTGGTTCTCAAAAACTAAGGGAAATACTTATGCTGCTTTACTGCATCACCCTTTCCTCTTCAAGGGAAAACCAACGCAGTGCTAAAGAGGTAGCAGGTGCTTCCTCAGAATTTCTAATAATCTCTCTTCTTCATGTTCTGGAAGGTTAGCACTAATAATAACAGCATATATCTTTTTCTCATCAAGATAAGCATACTTCAGAGTGTCAGGTAGTTGCATTAATTCAAACACGCGATCACCTTTAGGGCGGGAAGAGAGAGGTTACACCGCTTCAAGTAAAGCTTAGAGCGGGAAGAGAGAGGTTACACCGTTTCATAGAGCGGGAGATGTTGTTGACGGCGGCGAAGTTGTTCATGTAGATCGCCGTCATGATGGTTCCCCCTGCCGCCGCTCCGGCGCCACCAGGAGAGAGGGGGAGAGAGCCCCCTTCCTTCTTCTTGCTTGCCCTCCCCCCTAGATGGGAGAAGGTTTCCCCTCTAGTCCTTGGTCTCCTCAGCTCCCGAGGGGCGGGAGCCCCTCCGAGATTGGATCTCTCTCTATTTTCTTCGCTCCTGTTTTCTGGCCGAACACCATTTCTTAAAGTTGTCGACTTAACACGAGTTTTTGGGCGACAAGAAACACATGAAGCTTTGGGAGACCTCGAGAAGAGCTGCCAGGTGCCCACATGGACACCCTACGCGGTTGGAAGGCCACACCACCTGCCTGTGTGGGCCACCCTACACCGCCTTAGTCCAATTCCACCGCCATAAATCCCTCCAAATACTGAAACCCTTTGTAATATTTTTAAGAATAATTTTATCGCTGCCGCAAGTCTCTGTACCGAGAAGATTCCATATGGAGGCCTGTTCCAGAGCCCTGCTAGAGGGGGAAGCCTTTGCCAGAGCCATCTTCATCAACCTTACTACCTCCATGATCATATGTAAGTAGTTCCATTAGGAACTTGGGGTCTATAGTTGTAACTAGATGATTCTCTCTGTCTTTGGATCTTCAATACCATCTTCCTGTGATTTGATCGGGGTCAATTCGATGTAATCGGTCATGTATTTGTTGGGACATGATGAATTTTCACTTTATGGTTAGATTTTTTATTGGATTCAATTGAATCTTTTGAAGTTTTGTTGTTGCATAATTAAATAGCTTTATATGCTCTTCGATCTATCTATCTTCTTTGGCCAAATTCAATGTGTTTTTCTTCAAAGGTAGTTGTGCTTTGTAGTGGCTTCAATCTTGCGGTGCTCTAACCCAGTGACAATAAGGGCCAAGACATATATTGTATTATTGCCTCTAAGGATAAAACAACGGGGTTTGTCATATTGGTTGACTTCTTCCTGTCTATATTATGTCACCATGCTTATTGTGTTACTCGGTTTCTTGCAAAGTTAATACCTTAAGATGCATGCTGCATAGTGTTTTTATGGTGGGGTGATACGTCTCCAATGTATCTATAATTTTTGATTGCTCCATGCTATATTATCTACTGTTTTGGATGCTTATGGGCTTTATTATACACTTTTATATCATTTTTGGGACTAACCTATTAACCCAGAGCCCAGTGCGAGTTTCTGTTTTTACCTTGTTTTAGGGTTTCGAAGAAAAGGAAAATCAAACGGAGTCCAATTGACCTGAAACTTTACGGAACTCATTTTTGGAAGGAAAGAAGCCCAGAAGACTTGAAGTGCACGTAAGGGAAGCTTCAAGGAGGCCACGAGGTAGGGGGCGCGCCCACCCCCCTAGGGCGCGCCCTCCACCCTCGTGGGCCCCTCGTGGCCCCCCTGACGAACTTCTTCCACCTATATATCTCCATATACCCTAAAACTTCCAGAGAACACAATAGATCGGGAGTTCCGCCGCCAGAAGCCTCCGTAGCCACCGAAAACCAATCTAGACCCGTTGCGGCACCCTGCCGGAGGGGGAATCCCCTCCGGTGGCCATCTTCATCATCCCGGTGCTCTCCATGACGAGGATGGAGTAGTTCTCCCTCGGGACTGAGGGTATGTACCAGTAGCTATGTGTTTGATCTCTCTCTCTCTCTCGTGTTCTTGATTTGGCACGATCTTGATGTATCGCGAGCTTTGCTATTATAGTTGGATCTTATGTTTCTTCTCCCCCTCTACTCTCTTGTAATGGATTGAGTTTCCCCTTTGAAGTTATCTTATCGGATTGAGTCTTTAAAGATTTGAGAACACTTGATGTATGTCTTGCCGTGCGTATCTGTGGTGACAATGGGATATCACGTGATTCACTTGATGTATGTTTTGGTGATCAACTTGCGGGTTCCGCCCATGAACCTATGCATAGGGGTTGGCACATGTTTTCGTCGTGATTCTCCGGTAGAAACTTTGGGGCACTCTTTGAGGTTCTATGTGTTGGTTGAATAGATGAATCTGAGATTGTGTGACGCATATCGTATAATCACACCCACGGATACTTGAGGTGACATTGGAGTATCTAGGTGACATTAGGGTTTTGGTTGATTTGTGTCTTAAGGTGTTATTCTAGTACGAACTCTAGGGTTGTTTGTGACACTTATAGAAATAGCCTAACGGATTGATTGGAAAGAATAACTTTGAGGTGGTTTCGTACCCTACCATAATCTCTTCGTTTGTTCTCCGCTATTAGCGACTTTGGAGTGACTCTTTGTTGCATGTTGAGGGATAGTTATGTGATCCAATTATGCTATTATTGTTGAGGGAACTTGCACTAGCGAAAGTATGAACCCTAGGCCTTGTTTCAACGCATTGCAATACCGTTTACGCTCACTTTTATCATTAGTTACCTTTCTGTTTTTATAATTTCAGATTACAAATACCTTTATCTACTATCCATATACCACTTGTATCACCATCTCTTCGCCGAACTAGTGCACCTATACAATTTACCATTGTATTGGGTGTATTGGGGACACAAGAGACTCTTTGTTATTTGGTTGCAGGGTTGCTTGAGAGAGACCATATTCATCCTACGCCTCCTACGGATTGATAAACCTTAGTTCATCCACTTGAGGGAAATTTGCTACTATCCTACAAACCTCTGCACTTGGAGGCCCAACAACGTCTACAAGAAGAAGGTTGTTTAGTAGACATCAAGCTCTTTTCTGGCGTCGTTGCTGGGGAGGTGAGTGCTTGAAGGTATATCTTTAGATCTTGCAATCGAGTCTTTTAGTTTCTTGTTTTAGCACTAGTTTAGTTTATAAAAGAACACTACAAAAATATGGAATTGAGTTTGTCTCATATGCTTCATCTTTTTAATATCTTTCGTGAGTATGATGGAAAGGAAAATTGTGCTCAAGTGCTAGAATAAGAAATCTATAAAATGTTTGGCACTAAATCTTTGAATGATGAGCATGATTGCAATGTTGTTAGTACGAATTCTTTGAATATCCATGATACTAATGATGATTGCACTAGTGATGATGTCTCCTATAAACATGTCAATTTTTGTGGAGTGCATTGGGTTTGTAAGTACACACCAAATAGGGAAGATAGATATTGCATGAGGCATAAGTACTTAGAAACTAAATTGTTGCAAGAAAGGCTAGATGATTGTGCTGAAAATTTAAATTTTCTTGGCCGTGCTTGTGGACTTTGCAATGAAAGTGGTCATTTAGCTATCCGATGCAAATTGTTTCATGATCTAATCGTGTCCAAAAATTGTGATGACTTGATTTCCCTTGCACACTATAATGAACTTAGTTTGCTTATGGGCTATGAAGAAATGAAACGTATAACTAACTATCTTCCGGAATTTGCCCGTTATAAACTTCTTGGTTTTGATCTAGAGGAAATTTATATGTATTGTGTGGTGAATTGTATTTAAAATCCTTATATTGCCAATTACATAAAGAAAAGAAAACAAATAGAAGATGAAGAGAATACTAATGAAAGGGAAGAGACTTCCCAATATCCTCCTATTATTTCTTATGATGAATCAGGTAACGAGGAGGAGCCTCCTATTCAACCAATCTCATTAATAAGGAGCTCCAAAAAGAAGATTGAACCCACACATGATGTGGTGAAGAAGAAGAAAAGAAAAAGGAAGAGAGGTAAAAAGATATCTCTCCCAAATAATGCTGCTCCTATTATTATTGTGCCTCATGAAAATATAATTGTGGAAGATAATGATACTTCTTATGATCTTGAAAATCTTTTTGGCACTTGCTTGGAAGAATATGATAATTGCTATACTATTGGTGCTATCCATACTATTAATGATGAGAGTGATTATGCTTATGATATGAAAAGGCCCAAGCTTGGGGATGCTATGTTTGGTGAAGATGATGTTTTTGAGAATATATTTGCTGCAATTAATGTTTGTCCCAAGCTTGGGGATGCTATGTTTAATGAAGATGATATTTTTAGTCTCCCAAGTTTTGATATGCAAATTTATAATGATGATAGCATGCCTCCTACCTATGATGATTATTGTGATGATACTAATGCTATAAAAAGTAGTGATTATATTTATAAAACTAGTCATGATTATGGTTACCCCTTCTATGAACATTACTCTTTTAATGTGGAAACAATTTATAGTATTCGAGTTTCTTATGATACTCCCACTATTCCGGATGAGAAGAATTTTGCTTATGTGGAGAGTAATAAAATTTGTATGCTTGTAGATCATGAAAAGAATGCTTTAGGTGCTGGTTATATTGTTGAATTCATTCATGATGCTACTGAAAATTATTATGAGGGAGGAATATATGCTTGTAGGAATTGCAATAATATCAAGTTCCCTCCTTATGTGCTTAAAATTTTGAAGTTATGCTTGTTTTACCTTCCTATGCAAGTCGATTATTGTTCCCATAAGTTGTTTGCTCACAAAACCCCTATGCATAGGAAGAGGGTTAGACTTAAATGTGCTAGTTATATTCTTCATGATGCTCTCTTTATGTTTCAATTCTTATCTTTTATGTGAGCATCATTGAAATCATCATGCCTAGCTAGGGGCGTTAAACGATAGCGCTTGTTGGGAGGCAACCCAATTTTATTTTAGTTCCTTGCTTTTTGTTCCTGTTTAATAATAAATAATTCATATAGACTCTGTTTAGATGTGGTTTTATGTCTTTAGTTAGTGTTTGTGCCAAGTAGAACCTTTGGGAAGATTTGGGGAAAGTCTTTTTAATCTTGCTGTAAAAAACAGAAACTTTAGCGCTCACGAGAATTGCTGCCATTTTTAATTGGAGAATGATATTTAGTTAATTCTTTTTTAAGATGATTAATAGATAAATTCCTCAGGTCCAGAAATTTATTTGAAAATTTTATGAGTTCCATAAGTATAAGTTTGATCCATATTACTACAGACTGCTCTGTTTTTGACAGATTCTGTTTTTCATGTGTTGTTTATTTATTTTGATGAATCTTTGGCTAGTAAAATAGTTTATAAACCATAGAGAATTTGGAATACAGTAGGTTTAACATCAATATAAATAAATAATTAGTTCATTACAGTACCTTGAAGTGGTGATTTATTTTCTTATACTAACGGAGCTTATGAGTTTTCTGTTAAGTTTTGTGTTGTGAAGTTTTCAAGTTTTGGGTAAGGATTCGATGGACTATGGAATAAGGAGTGGCAAGATCCTAAGATTGTGGATGCCCAAGTCACCCCAAGGAAATATTCAAGGAAAACCAAGATCCTAAGCTTGGGGATGCCCCGGAAGGCATCCCCTCTTTCGTCTTCGTTCATCGGTAACTTTACTTGGAGCTATATTTTTATTCGCCACATGATATGTGTTTTGCTTGGAGCGTCATTTTATTTTATTTAGTTTTGCTTGCTGTTTGAATAAAATACCAAGATCTGAAATTATTAAATGTTAGAGAGTCTTCACATAATTGCATAATTATTCGACTACCCATTGATCTTCACTTATATCTTTTGGAGTAGTTTGTTGTTGCTCTAGTGCTTCACTTATATCTTTTAGAGCATGGTGGTAGTTTTATTTTGAAGAAATATATGAACTCTCATGCTTCACTTAGATTATTTTGAGAGTCTTAAATAGCATGGTAATTTGCTTAAAATCCTAATATGCTAGGTATTCAAGAATAATAAAATTCTCTGATGAGTGTGTTGAATACTATGAGAAGTTTGATACTTGATAATTGTTTTGAGATATGGAGATGGTGATATTAGAGTCATTCTAGTTGAGTGGTTATGAATTTGAGAAATACTTGTGTTGAAGTTTGTGATTCCCGTAGCATGCACGTATGGTGAACCGTTATGTGATGAAGTCGGAGCATGATTTATTTATTGATTGTCTTCCTTATAAGTGGCGGTCGGGGATGAGCGATGGTCTTTTCCCACCAATCTATCCCCCTAGGAGCATGCGTGTAATACTTTGCTTTGATAACTTGTAGATTTTTGCAATAAGTATATGAGTTCTTTATGACTAATGTTGAGTCCACGGATTATACACACTCTCACCCTTCCACCTTTGCAAGCCTCTCTAATACCGCGCACCTTTCGCCGGTATCATACACCCACCATATACCTTCCTCAAAACAGCCACCATACCTACCTTTTATGGCATTTCCATAGCCATTCCGAGATATATTGCCTTGCAACTTTCCACCGTTCCGTTTATTATGACACACTTCATCATTGTCATATTGCTTTGCATGATCATGTAGTTGACATCGTATTTGTGGCAAAGCCACTGTTCATAATTCTTTCATGCATGTCACTCATGAGCCATTGCACATCCCGGTACACCGCCGGAGGCGTTCATATAGAGTCATATCTTGTTCTAAGTATCGAGTTGTAATTCTTGAGTTGTAAGTAAATAAAAGTGTGATGATCATCATTATTAGAGCATTGCCCCAGTGAGGAAAGGATGATGGAGACTATGATTCCCCCATAAGTCGGGATGAGACTCCGGACGAAAATAAATAAATAAAAGAGGCCATAAAAAAAGAGAAGGCCCAAATAAAAAAATAAAAAATGAGAGAAAAAGAGAGAAGGGGCAATGCTACTATCCTTTTACCTCACTTGTGCTTCAACGTAGCACCATGATCTTCATAGTAGAGAGTCCCTCATGTTATCACTTTCATATACTAGTGGGAATTTTACATTATAGAACTTGGCTTGTATATTCCAATGATGGGCTTCCTCAAATTGTCCTAGGTCTTCGTGAGCAAGCAAGTTGGATGCACACCCACTTAGTTTCTTTTTGATGAGCTTTCATATACTTATAGCTCTAGTGCATCCGTTGCATGGCAATCCCTACTCACTCACATTGATATCTATTGATGGGCATCTCCATAGCCCGTTGATACGCCTAGTTGATGTGAGACTATCTTCTCCTTTTTGTCTTCTCCACAACCACCATTCTATTCCACATATAGTGCTATGTCTATGGCTCACGGTCATGTATTACATGAGGATTGAAAAAGTTTGAGAACATCAAAAGTATGAAACAATTGCTTGGCTTGTCATCGGGGTTGTGCATGATTTAAATATTTAATGTGGTGAAGATGGAGCATAGCCAGACTATATGATTTTGTAGGGATAGTTTTCTTTGGCCATGTTATTTTGAGAAGACATAATTGCTTAGCTAGTATGCTTGAAGTATTATTATTTTTATGTTACTATTAAAATTTTGTATTGAATCTTATGGATCTGAATATTCATGCCACAATTAAGAAGAATTACATTGAAATTATGCCAAGTAGCACTCCGCATCAAAAATTCTGTTTTTATCATTTACCTACTCGAGGACGAGCAGGAATTAAGCTTGGGGATGCTGATACGTCTCCAACGTATCTATAATTTTTGATTGCTCCATGCTATATTATCTACTGTTTTGGATGTTTATGGGCTTTATTATACACTTTTATATCATTTTTGGGACTAACCTATTAACCCAGAGCCCAGTGTCGGTTTATGTTTTTACCTTGTTTTAGGGTTTCGAAGAAAAGGAAAATCAAACAGAGTCCAATTGACCTGAAACTTTACGGAACTCATTTTTGGAAGGAAAGAAGCCCAGAAGACTTGAAGTGCACGTAAGGGAAGCTTCGAGGAGGCCACGAGGTAGAGCGGCGCGCCCACCCCCTAGGGCGCGCCCTCCACCCTCGTGGGCCCCTCGTGGCCCCCCTGACGAACTTCTTCCGCCTATATATCTCCATATACCCTAAAACTTCCAGAGAACACAATAGATCGGGAGTTCCGCCGCCAAAAGCCTCCGCAGCCACTGAAAACCAATCTAGACCCGTTCCGGCACCCTGCCGGAGGGGGAATCCCTCTCCAGTGGCCATCTTCATCATCCCGGTGCTCTCCATGACGAGGATGGAGTAGTTCTCCCTCGGGACTGAGGGTATGTACCAGTAGCTATGTGTTTGATCTCTCTCTCTCTCTCGTGTTCTTGATTTGGCATGATCTTGATGTATCGTGAGCTTTGCTATTATAGTTGGATCTTATGTTTCTTCTCCCCCTCTACTCTCTTGTAATGGATTGAGTTTCCCCTTTGAAGTTATCTTATCGGATTGAGTCTTTAAAGATTTGAGAACACTTGATGTATGTCTTGTCGTGCGTATCTGTGGTGACAATGGGATATCACGTGATTCACTTGATGTATGTTTTGGTGATCAACTTGCGGGTTCCGCCCATGAACCTATGCATAGGGGTTAGCACACGTTTTCGTCGTGATTCTCCGGTAGAAACTTTGGGGCAATCTTTGAGGTTCTATGTGTTGGTTGAATAGATGAATCTGAGATTGTGTGACGCATATCGTATAATCGTACCCACGGATACTTGAGGTGACATTGGAGTATCTAGGTGACATTAGGGTTTTGGTTGATTTGTGTCTTAAGGTGTTATTCTAGTACGAACTCTAGGGTTGTTTGTGACACTTATAGGAATAGCCTAACAGATTGATTGAAAAGAATAACTTTGAGGTGGTTTTGTACCCTACCATAATCTCTTCGTTTGTTCTCCGCTATTAGCGACTTTGGAGTGACTCTTTGTTGCATGTTGAGGGATAGTTATGTGATCCAATTATGCTATTATTGTTGAGGGAACTTGCACTAGCAAAAGTATGAACCCTAGGCCTTGTTTCAACGCATTGCAATACCGTTTACGCTCACTTTTATCATTAGTTACCTTGCTGTTTTTATAATTTCAGATTACAAATACCTTTATCTACTATCCATATACCACTTGTATCACCATCTCTTCGCTGAACTAGTGCACCTATACAATTTACCATTGTATTGGGTGTGTTGGGGACACAAGAGACTCTTTGTTATTTGGTTGCAGGGTTGCTTGAGAGAGACCATCTTCATCCTACGCCTCCTACGGATTGATAAATCTTAGGTCATCCACTTGAGGGAAATTTGCTACTGTCCTACAAACCTCTGCACTTGGAGGCCCAACAACGTCTACAAAAAGAAGGTTGTTTAGTAGACATCATGGGGTATTAGTAGTAGATGTAGTTGGACTAGCAGATCTACTTCTCATAGACGTAATGCTTATATGAGATTATACCATAAATGATCATAGTCGTGAATATGCAATTCGGTCAATTGGACAACTGTAGTTTTTTTACCATGATGCTTGCTATTTTCGAGAGAGATTAGTGAACCTATGACCTCCGGATCTATTCTCCATTAATAAATTCTTCTACACAATTTGATCTTTTTACTTGTCGTGCTATTTTACCACTATCTATTTGTACTATTTACTTTCAATCCTGTAACTAGAAAGACAAGGGGCTCTACAACCCTCTTGCCACGTTGGGTGCAAGTTTGTATCTTGTTTGTGTGCAAGTGGTGTTTAACTTGTTAGCTTGGCAGCTTCCTACTGGATTGATAACCCTGGTTCTCTAACCAAGGGAAATACTCTGTTGTTGTTCTACTTCACCCTTCTCTTTGGGGGAATCCCAACAATTCCTACGAGAGTCAGCAGGCGCCGCCGCAGTCGGTCTCCGAGCCCCTCGACCTTAACGGCCTCCAACTCCTTCGAGAAGAAGGAGACCATCATTTCCTCCGATGATAACGACCAGCCGGCGTAGCAGCCACATCTCCTCCAGGAGGCGGCGACGCCGGACGAGGAGTTCCAGCGACAGATTGACATCATGACCGAGCAATTGCTACGCTAATGTGGGCCGCGACCGCCCCTGCCACCGCCGCCAGCCTGTGTGAAGGGGCCGGCGCCACCTCCACGCTACCGCGTGAGGAAGGAGCCAATGCACAACCGATATGGCCGCATCCAGTAATGGCTTCACCGTTGCAACTTGACAAATGTAGCAAGTCCGTGAAAGAGGAGGTGCTATTGGCGATTGCGAAGGCACGTGGGCGCATCCTCCACTACTTCAATGGTTGTGGCGGTGGCTCTTCCCTGCCATGGAGCATTAGCGCGCCGGAGGAGAGGGCTGCTAGGTAGGCGACGCGAAGGCGTCGGCCTGGGTCCGTGGGACCCTGACCTCGTGGAGGCCTGGCCCCACGACTAGTCACTGACCACCGCGGAGACGGTTGCGTGGCATCTGCGCCGCCTCAACGGGGAGCTCACCAAGATCAGCGAGGAGCGGTCTCTCAGTGAGACCGTCGTCGCCGACGGCTGGGGCAAGGGCACGACGAGGATCCTCGGCCATCGTTGGCGTCGGTCCTCCGCACAACGCATGAGGAAGTGGAGCGCCTTCTCCGCGAGTGCCGGGCAACGGACGTGCAAGGCTGTTGCGCTTATGTGCCCTTCCGCTACTGAAAGGACCACTTTGACGATGAAGACGACGATGACGATGGCACAGACGACGACGGTGGTGCCACTGGCCCGGACGGCCACACGTACATCGTGTTTGCATGAAAATTGTGTGATTTATTCAAATTTATTTTAAAATGTATGCCGACATGGTTGGATGGATGGCCGACTATTTTCTCTCAAACATGTCCGTGGACAAATACCATATTTGTTTTCAGGGTACACATTGGAGGACCTTGGTCGTCGGTGGTGAGGGGGGTCACCAGATCCACGCGTGTGGATCATTTTTACTCCCTCGTGGTCTAGGTTTTTAGGTTGTTCATCGTCTTTGCTTCCGCGGCGACGATGACGACGCTGAATAAAGATTTTTCGGATCCTTCCCTGACGAGGCCATCGGTCCTATGGTTGGGGATGGATTTGGAAACCAGACCATTTAATTAAGGATGGCGTGGCGGCGACGGCATTCTAATGGTGGACATGTGTCCTCGGGCTCCGCCGTTGCGACGGCGTTTGCTCCAACATCAGCACGAAGGTTGAGAGCTAGTCCAGAAGCGGATGCAAATTATCACCACACCATTTCAGGCATCAGCAGTTTTCTCTTTCATCAGGCAGGCTCGAGGAGTTCCCACGCGAATTAAACCACACAAATATAATGGAAAGGGAACCGGAGAATCTACCCGTAGCACAAAAGAAAAAGAAAAAGAATCCACCCGTAGTACAAAGTGCTAGGGCAAGATCAAGTTCAAAAAACAAAAAACGTGCTAGTGCAAGACATTTGGCAAGACATTAGAGCATCTACAACCGGACTTTGCAAATCCGATTCCTCAAACGCATGCCAACGCGTCAACATTAAATCCATACCATTATAGTGGAGCTCGTCCGACACCGCTGTGCCCATATCCGTTAGCCGGTTGCGCCCCTCAAAATGTTGGTCCAGTCACTAGCAAGGCAGAGTAGGACATGGGACACGGTCCGGCTCAAAGGACTCAAGGCGCGGCCGTCTCTCATGCCCTACTCTTCCTCGTCGGAGTTCGGAGCCCTGATGCTGCTGGTGGATGTGAGATCAATGATGGACCCGCATTGGGAGGAGCCGGCGACATCCACCATGACGCAGTTGCGGCACGCGGGGTTGCAAGCCATCCGTCGAGGCGCCGAAGAATGCGACTCCGCCTCTCCAACGTCCATCGCCGGGAGGGCTACCGCCATCTCCAGCACCCGCTGCCTCGCACGGCGGGCACGCCGCACCGTGTTCTCGTCGGACGACGCCCATGCGTTCACCTCCTGCTTGACGCGCCAACGGAGGGGTTGCGCGTCTGCCACAATGTTCGGACTCCAGACGGACCGCACCGCCTCCAGTGAGGCAGCGGTGACACAGCTCGCGGCGGATCCATGCGCCATTTGGGCGGACACAATGTATTCCCGACGCAAAGAGTCTGAGTGCTGCCGGTTGCTGCCTCCTCTCGGGAACGGCGGAGCGCAAGCCGGACAGTTATCTCCTCCTCAGGGTTGTGCGGGATCGAGCTCGACGTCGACGAATTTGGAGATGTAGGACTCGGATCCGCTGCCCGCCATGCCGGAGAAGGCTAGAGATCGTTGGCCGGGAGGTTGGGTGGTGGAGGGGAGTGATGTGTAGTGGTTAGGATTTGGTCCGGAGAGCGAATGAGGATAAATATATGTGGGATCGGGTGGGCCAGCCTGGGGCGTGTCCGACATGACGGACACGCCTGGTCACGCCCGGACCTCCTCATGTGCACCCCATATTTTAGCTAAATATGAAGGATGTCGGTCAGCCCAGATGTTTGAAGGGGGTTTGAGACGTTCGGTTAGGCCAACTCCACCGCGCGACCCCAAACGGACGTCCGTTTTGTCCGGATTCTGTCCGTTTGGGTAGGGATTTGGGGTCGTGTCCGGATGTGTCCTGAGATGCGGTGGCCGTGCGCCCAGCGCGCAGCCGCATCCTGTCCGCGTGCATTTTTCTTTGAAAGTCCTTAACTTTTTTTTATCATTCATTTTTGGTACATGACAATACATCATCACATTTTGACTAGTAAAGCAAGGCCAGAGAAAATAAGAACAATAAGAATACATTTTAGAAGATAGCCAACTTCCATAACTGCCCCCTTGAGTTGGGTTAGGGGCTTCTCGATGCACTCATTGTTGATCTGTAGAGGAGGCTCGATCTG
Organism: Triticum urartu; assembly: GCF_056163025.1. NCBI lineage: Eukaryota > Viridiplantae > Streptophyta > Magnoliopsida > Poales > Poaceae > Triticum > Triticum urartu. Next base: position 487,566,566 of record NC_141878.1, read on the forward strand.
GCATCCTCCTTTCTTCTTCAAGCCAGAAGTAGATGTTGCTTCCTCAGACCTAGTCTCGTGTCTAGCCTCTAATCTAGCAACACGTGCACTTGTCTCATTTACAACCTCTATGCTAGCTAAAAGTGCACGAACATGTACGAAATTTCGCTCTATCAATATATCGATGTACTCTTCTTCCCAGTACCAAAACTTGCATCCATTCTACACAACAAAATTTGAAGTTAGCACAACTAGTCAAATTTAGAGCACAGACCGAAGCTAAAAAAAGTGCATACCCCGTCGTTTAAGCACTTGATGAACACCCATCCGGGATGTTCCGGCGTTGAGACATGCGGCGCACGACCATCCTTGGGTAGTGGTCGCACTTAATGAATGGCAACGGTGCGCCGGCGAGCTTTTGGGCAAGCACCGAGCCCGGCCGACCGCCATTCGTGTATCTGCCGGCGGACCACCGACGGTGCAAATCCGAGTGGCTAGAGGAGGAGCCACTGCCTGCATGTGGCCTTGTGGCCCGGCCAGTCCATGGCGCGGCCGGCCTCCCACAGCCGGCCAAGCTCAAGACCGACCGGATCCGCCCCAAATCCGGCCGGCAGGTGCGCACACCAGGTGGCCATGGTTGGTAGCTCGGCGGCGCCGAGGGGAAGGGGTTGGGTGAGCTCGCGTCCGAACTGCACGGCTGCAATGTCAGCGGCGGCGGCGGCAGCGAGGGGAAGAGTGGGGAAGAGTGGAAGGGGTGTGGCCGGAGAGAGGAAGGGGGCAGATAGAAAAAGGCTCGCCCTGTGCCACCGACGGGCGGGCCAGGGGAGGACACGTGCAGACGACTCGCGCGTCCGCGTGGTGTCCGTTTCACCCCAAAAGCGGCGCAAACTTGGGCCGCGGATGAATCGAAAGCGGACACAAAACGGACAAAAGTCCGTTTGCTCCCGCGCGTTGGACCGCCTCGTTTGTTCGTTTTACCTCAAACGGACGGGGCCGGATAGGATAGGGTCGCGCAGTGAAGTTGGCCTTAGGTCGGTTGTTTCTGATCGGTCACTGATCGAGCCGTTCATTCAGACGTTTGAGACGGATTTAGGATGACCGGGTGTAGATGCTCTTAGGCTGGGAAGCTCCTGGTGCCCGCATTGCCCAGTTCGTAGCAGTACATCACGATGCACACAAAATGCACCTCCAATACAACGCTCCTTCCATTTTGTGAAAATCAGGTTCAACAGAGGACGTGCTCCTCGGGTCGGGTCTAGACACTGGTTTGGCTGCTTGGCAAGTGACAGGCAGTAGCACTAGCACTGTAGTAGCAGTACGCCGGTAGCTTTGCTTTTTCCTCTTGCCGTCGTCGTGTACCTGGGTGAGGGTGACAACACGGGCATGGCATGGGTGGCGACACGACACCTGGGACCTGGCAGCGGGCAGCGGCAGGAATCTCTCTCGAGTGCGACTGCGGACAGGAGCAGGACAGCCCGGCCGAGCAAAGCAGCGGCAGCTCCGCGTGACGCGACCAAATTGTGGCGCCGCGCAGTCGCAGAGCAAATGCACTACTGTAGTAGCAAGCAAGCATCCTGCACAGTCGTCCCTCCGGCCGGTCGCCCAAGTGGACAGGAGTACTACTAGTATAGTACTTCATTCCAGCTTCGCCGACCCGACGTGAATCCATCAGTTCAGGGCAAATGATCCACCGCTCTACACTACACACTGTATTTCGTTCCATTTTTAAATTCGTCCCGAAGATCCCTCCAACAGCTCGAACATTTGCAGGCTGGCGTAATCTGAAGAGCTCTACATTACGCCGTTCAGTAGTTCAGTTCCTCTGTTCCTGTATGTAGGCAAAAGGGTTATCGATTTCCATCCGTCGAGCATTCCTGGCGACGCATGCTTCTCGTCTCGTGGCTCAATCAGTAGAATGCATCTGCTCGAGTGACAACGACGTCCACGTTGCTACGTACCTAGGCAAAATTATTGTGCCTCCTACACGCCGCCAAAATACCATCCGCAGCCTACACTGGAGATGTCTACCACTAGACCGTATTCGAGCAAATATCATGGAACAGCAAAACCAAACCCTACGCCTAACATGTCACCTCACGGAATTTGAGTATATGCGAGGCGTTTTAGATCGGCACGCCCAAGAAAGGTGGCTAGTCAAGCAGTAGGCGCTCATTCCTCTGCGCCCCCACAATCTGCTAAAGCGGAGCGGGGAAAGCAATCAAAGAAGCCAAAGCGATGTGATGTCCCTGCCTGCTCCTGCTCGCTGCTGCTCCTCGCTGCTACGGTTGCTTTGATCCAATGCAATGCAACGTCCAAAAGCAAAAGCAGAGAGCCAGCAGCACAGCACAGCACAGTAGAGCGTGAGGGCGAGGCCAACCCTGAGGGAGACGTTGTGCCAAGCCCGCGCATTGAACTGCTCCAAAGCGCGCGCCTTTCTCGCGGCCCGATGCGTTCAAAGATCTCTGCGGCGAGCGAGAGCGAGAGGTAAAAAAAAAAGAACGAATGAGTGAAAAGATGGGCGATGCAACATCATCATACCGGCGCTTGGAGTGCGAGGGCGAAAAGGAATTTTGTTCAATTCAAACCCGGGCCTCTGCCTCTGCCTCTGCCCCGCTCCATCATAAAAGGACCACACCACTACCCACGAAGCCAACGCTCCATCGCAAGCCATTTCCTTTGAGCGCAGAGACTCATCAGAGAGTAGTCTTCGAGAGCACGAGAGGCGCAGAGAGGAGAGGAGAAGCTGCCATGGCTTCCATGACTCAGCCCATGCCGTATTACCCCACCACCAACCCCATCATGCACGCGCAGCCGGCCACCACGTCCAGGGGCTCCTTCGCGCCGGTCTTCACCGTGCTGGGCGTCATCTCCTTCCTCGCTGTCGTCGCCTGCGTCGCGGGGCGGCTGTGCGGCCGCCGGCTCTCCAAGAAGAAGGCCTACGCCGACCAGCACTACTACGGCACTAACGCGGTGGGCGGCGACCTGGAGAAGGGCTTCGAGGTCAAGTACCCGCCGATGAAGCCCATGCCGAGCTCGCGCGCCGTGGTCCACGACATGGACGACGGCTTCGAGATCAAGTTCGCGCCGGGGAAGCCCGCCGCGTGGAAGACCGACGCCAAGGCCGACAACAGAGGGCGCCCGCAGCAGCAGCACCACCACCACCAGCATCCCCAGGCCGGCATGCCGAAGGAGTACGCCGGTTTCAGGTACCCCGCGGCTGCCAACGGCGCGGTCAGGCAAGGGCAAGTAAGGGGCGGAACGTTCGTCTCCGCAAAGCCCGGTTCATGATCATCACAGTAGCTTTTAGGTTCATCACAGCTTGATGCATCTATCATATGATAAAGAGTGTCTGCTAGGCATTTACTACTAGGCATCCATGATCCATCGGCGATCATAGCGTGTTCGTTCTTCACTCTAGTTTTGGGGCGCGCTCTGCAAAGTTTGTACCAGTTCCCAGTCACTTCCAGATTGTATTTTGTACATTAATTCATCGAGCAGTGAAGAACATCCCATTCTCAAAGTAACCACGGCTGCACGAAAGCATCAGTCGTCGATGGGGTCCTGGGGAGCTTCGTTGGCCTTGCGCTTGATGGTGATGACTGGACACTCGGCGTGCTTGACGCAGAACTCGCTCACCGTGCCCACGAAAACCCTGCAACGAAAAACACCGACCGTTTAGTTCAAGCGGAAGTTCTGCTTTGCTTCACCCACAAGAATGGACCACAATATGCTAGTAGTTCAGAAAAAAGCCACACGGCATAGTTCAGTGATGTGCACTTTGTCAGAAGAAGAATCTAAGCTGCATACAAAATATATTGTGGTCACACAGGAAGGAACAAAACGAATGTACCTGAAAACATAAAAAGGAAGTTGCATCATAAGGATGCATTCACACATAATGATAGAATGCATTTGGATTTGAAAAATATTCTGGGAAGATAAAACCCTCACACGCCCTTATTCTGGAAAGACAAGATTAGGTTGTGGAAAATTCGCATTTGTCACAGCTATTAGGTATGGGTGCAAACGTAGCATATGGCATCAGTCCATGTGAAGACTTCACCATTTCTCGAAACTAAAGAACAAGTATAACAAAGTAAAAATGCCCTTGCATCAGTGCTATAAGGTGTTGCAGAGATGTAATGTACTCCCTCCGTCTCGTAATGTAAAAACGTTTTTTGACACTACACTAGATTCAATAAACATCTTACATTATGAGACGGAGGGAGTATGACAGAATTACGTCCCATCATAAATATATCTCCTAAACTGGGAGAAAAACAGTGAGTTCGCAGGATTTATAATCAAACTACATTACCCTGAATAGTAGCCAAACAGCTCAATGACGTAGGGCAATAGCATACACGTACATGAGGTTGCCTGTGTATCACAGTACTAGCTCTACACAGATAGACCACGGAGTACATCATAGGCCGGGGTATGATTAATTTCTTTTGAGGAAGGGATACGATTAGTTCTGTACGAGTAGGACGTCAAATCATCGAGTCTTTTTATCAGTGGCACGTTCTCCTAGAGTAATACTTAAAAAGTGTTTATCAATAGGCTTTTTCACAATAGCTAGGCACGCTTCTACTGTTGCTTGATTTACAAGGCAGCATCTTGTCTAGCGAGCACGAACATCGAAATCCCTCTTAATGGGCAGGCATGCGCACAAAGTGTAAAGAACTTACACCCTGCATCTATGCACTTCGCAATTTCTTTCAGAACTTGACCGTATTTACCACCAACACAAATCAGAGCAAATGGCAGGATCAGATCGTGCCAACTGGAAAGGCCACAACTTAAATCTAGACTTGTAGGACTTCACTACAAGGTGCATAGGCATATAACAATGCACCATGTTCTCTGATCATATAGTCCATGTAAGGTTACCTTTTTTTCTACACTAAAATGAAAGGAATACGATACTTTTTTTTCTCTAAGAAAGAAAAGCATATCATGATGACAAATTGGGAAGGAGGGTTGGTATGCCAAATACAGAGGATAAAATGCATACAACTTATTCGAAAGAGAACTGTGTAAAGAATTCAACAGTATCAGATTTATTGTGGTATGCTCAGATTTGAGTTCAAGGTTAGCAAATCAAGCATAACATCCAAATTATAATGTTGTTATCCACAATAACAGTTTCACAGTCGGCTCCCAATATCAGACATTAAGTGTGCTTGATGTATTATAGAAATCATTTTTGGTTAAGTTACCAAGGTGATCAGCACAAATTTGAGGACAAAAAACTGTTGGCTATTTTCCGATGTTCTGTAAGACATAGCTGTGGGTTATCCAATAGATCGAATTCAAAGCGCCTCCATTCAACCCTCATCTTAGAGATCTCCATCATAACTATACAACCAGAAGTCCAAAACTGACAAGATCAAGATGCAAGAACTGATGTTCTATACTTTCATGTACAATGCTTATCGCAAATACTGCAAACATTTGGCTAAAGAAACACAGTTGTTCTGATACAATCATCTACTACCTCTACTCCTAAATATAAGATGCTGGGGCAGTTTAAATTAGCAAGATGATATTTTCTGTGTTTGGCATGTTAGTAAGATAGGTATGCTTGCTTCAGAATACAGCAACATTAACCCTGCCACTATACTAACTTACTAAGGTAACAGACAGGAAAAAAAAACAGAGGAGGGACAATACTGTAATATCATAAAATCAACTTTTCAAATGCCCCCATCAAAAACACAGTACATTCGATCCAGCCCAATTTTGCCAAAGAAAGATGATTGTGAATATATATCTTAGTTTGGATGAGATGCACACCTAGCTGATGAACCATTTTATCAAAACATACATGTAGCCATGTTATTACACAATGAAGATTACTCATGCAACCTTCTATAAAAATGATATTCAAGCTGACACGGTAAGTGATTTTAACATAAATTACCTCTGAAATGGCCCGAGGCCTCTACTTCCCACAACTAGAAGATCAGGCTGGACTCTCTTCACCTCATGGCAGATAACCTCCTTTGGATCCCCCTGTTTGGTCCAAGCTTCACATTTTATCTGCAGCATAATTAGATAAGCTGTTAGGAACCAAAATGGCAACTGTTCCTGACTGGAGCCTATAGTACTGGAGAAAAAAACAAAATGTAACTACCCCCAATCGATGGCATTCGTTCACGAAGTACTCAAGTAGGTGAATCCCTCTTATCCTGTCTCTCTGCTTCATGCTCTGGAAGTCCGTCGGTGATGCATATATACTATCCATATCATCAAATCCTTTGGAATTGGCAACAAAGACAAATCAGAAATACACCAGGCAGATAAAAAAATTATGATCCAAATATCTGATGTTTAAGCAAATACTCGGTACTCCATAATGTACTGTTTCACAATAAACTGGGAGAAAATGATACTCCCTCCGACCCGAATTAATTGACACGGCCTCTATACAATGTAAACTGGACATTGTATAGAAGCTGCGTCATTTAATCCGGATCGGAAGGAGTACATGCAAATGCATGCGACATGAGTCTACAAGAAGCGATTTACTGAGCAGAATTCAGGCTGAACATCCACGTTAAATGGGCACCTAGCCTGACAGTGCATCTCAAGGTAGGATTCCTATGCATACAATTTGTTAACCAGATATCAACTATACCATATTATAACATAAAGCACTAGGACCAACTGAGTTACTTTACTACCCAGCTATCTTACAAGCAAGGAGCTATTTCAAGCAGCAAGAAGAAGTGACAAAAAAGAACGGTTTAGAAGACAAAGAGGGAAAGCATTTTAAGTGGCATCAAGAGAAGTGCTCCCTAAGCTTTCTTGGACATTCTCTACTGAATTTCAAGTATCAGCTGAAGTGCCTTTTAGTCCAAAAATCGCGAGAACAGAACAAAGATTCAGGTCAAATCACTGGAAAGCACAAAAGCTATTTTGTCGCATACACTATTTCGAGCAGCATAGCAAACATGGAGAACAAAAGCATGCAAAGTTAGTAAACAACTCGATGGACAGCCAACTCATGTGGATATGTAATACCCTGCAGTTGCTATTATAACGGCATAACGTGCCTTTACCTTCATCCGGCCATTCCATGGGAATCAAAAGGACTAGCTGTTGCAGACTCACTACTATATACCGCCAGGTTAATTCATGAAAACCTTTGCAAAGCAAAATTAAACAGCTTAATTTTTTGGAGCTCTTTCTCTCCGCTAGTTCTACTATAAAATTGAAAGGCAACTCTTCTTTCTTGTAAATTATTTAAAATATTTTGAATTGACTTTGGAAAAATTATTCCCAGAATTTTGCTGGAGGTACGCCTCTAAGGGCATGAGAAGAAAAACGTTAGTGCCCACAGAGAAATAAAGTCATTGTATTCCTGAAGAACGGTTGAATGAATCAAATAGCACATTGTGCAGTTATAATAGCAAGGGAAGAGGATACTCTTCCACCCCAAATTGGCCTAAATAGGATACTAGACATAAATAGGTATTATGAGCCAAATATTGCTGCAAGAGCAGCATTTCTTCAAACACGAGAAACAAGGTGTTGCAGAAAATAATACTGGGCAGCAGAAACAGCTGAGGAATGGTAGATAATATCTCAACGTGTAAGGTGTAGGCTGAAAAGGCCCAAGCCAGTATGCCTTCGTAACTGAACCCAACTGGGGCGCATCAATCAGATGACATGCTCTTCTAAACTGTGCAGTATGCCTTCCATTAAAAAATACACTGTGTAGTACCACCACATGCGTTTGTTAAGATTAGAGGATATAAAACCTCTGCAATCTGCATTTACACAACTTACAGAGCACTAGTATCACACCAGTCATGCAGTACCCTCTATCCAGAAACAGCAAAAACTACATAACCAGCATTCCAGTTCAGTACATTATCAAGGCTAGACAACAGGCCATGAAAGCAGAGTCACTTGGTACATTCGCCACAGCTTCTGGTCATGGCATTTGTAGCGGTACAGTTAATTCAGATGCCGCAACAACTACCAACAAGGCAACAACCACCAGCTAGTATGATTAGTCTACTAAAATTGTACATGCCATTGACTAACCCTGAAACAGAACAAGCTCCCCATAAAGTACCGTGACAACTATATGCAACCGAAAAAGGATGCTACGAGCGGATGCATCAGAAGTAGTATGTAATCTCCCTCTTCTGCCGACAGTTCGTGTGATTCACACCAAAACACTAGAGTCTAGTACACAGGTCGCAGCAGCAGACGCATCCCGTGAACAGGAACAGTGGGATTGCAGTAAGGATAGCACGGATCAATGCTAAGAACTCATCGCGCATTCGATCTGAAACCACTAGGGCGTGCTACGAACAGATACACCGTGATCGAAGAAGAGCCACCGCCCACATCGCGACGGCGTCGCATACCAAGGCCACACCACCACCACCACCCTGCGCCGACCGAGAGGGAACCGGCGCATTTCGTCGAGCACCTCAAGTACGCAGCAAGCAAGCAAATCCACCCATGGGGCACTTCACGGGACGCACGAGGGGGGCGCGCGGTTGCACGTACCGTCCTCGTCGGGGACCTGGACGTGGAGGAAGAGGAGGTGGAAGCCGTCGGTGTTGGAGCGGACGAGCTTGGAGAGCATCCAGTCGAAGGCGGAGCGGCAGCTGATGGAGGGGTGCGGGTACCCCTTGAGCGACGACTCGTTCACCGCCATCATCACCCGCGTCGGCGCCGACGAATCCGCCATTTGCGCACGCCCTCGCTTGCTGTTTGCTTCCTTGGCAAGAAGGGGAAGAGGAGTTTTGGGGAAATTTTGAGGACAAAAAGCAATCCACGCTTTCCTTCTTCATTTATACTGGGTCCGGTCATTTTCACTCTTTTTTGCTATGGCCACATGAGAATAGGTTCACCATCGAGGCCCAAAAGCCGCTCAATTTTGGAATATCCGTGTGAATTTCCGTTATTAGCTTGAATGGAATTGTATTGGCCAATCAATTAAAGAGAAGTAAAAAATTTAGTAAAATTTATAAAACTCACTCGTGAGAAAATGTTTTCATCGTTTGGTTAGACTTTCAATTTTGTAGTACCATGAAGAACAGACTGGGCATGCGAGTGCGTGGCCAGCTCGCCCGTGTTCAAGTCTTAGCTCACGCGTAGTGCTCACGGTTGTTTCTTCTATTAAAAAATGTTCGTCAAGGGCTAGTCTTTATTGGCCCTGTTCTTAATTTATTGGGACATTTACATCTATGCCCTTAACTCGAACCCACTACTCAGTTTTGCCCCTAATTTTTAGGTATGCTCAGTTTTACCCCTTCGCCGTTAGTTTCACTTATAGAAATGCCCTTCTCTGCCGTTACCGTCCGGTCAAAGGTCTTTGACCGTCCTGAAAAAATAGCAAAAAAAATCAAAAAAATATGAAATTTGGTGGGATCGAAAATAGTCATGTCCGCAAGGCGCGTGCACATTTTCATGCCGTTCGGACACTCCGGGAGCTCGTGTCAAAGGAAAACATAAATTTTGTACGCATGCGAGCAGTAAATTCAAAAAAAAATAGAAAAAAAATCAAAAAAATATGAAATTTCGTGGGACTCAAGATATTCAGGTGCGCAAGATGTGTGCACGTTTTTGTTGTGTTTGGACATTGTAGGAGCTCGTGGAGAAAAAAAACAAATTTTAGCTCAAAAAAACTTTGAAAAAATGCACTATTTTGTTTTTTTTCTCTAGAGCGCCCCGTACGTCATTTGATCATCAAAACTTGCAAGCACTTTGTGCACTCAAGCCTCTTTGACGCCAAATAAATTCAAATTTTTTTGAACTTTTTTGCTATTTTTTCGAATTTACTGTTCATAGGCATAAATTATTTTTGTTTTCCTTTGCCACGAGCTCCCGGAGTGTCCAACCAACACAAAAATGTGCACGCGCCTTGCGGACATGACTATCTTCGATCCCACCAAATTTCATATTTTTTTGATTTTTTTTGCTATTTTTTTCTGGATGGTCAAAGTACTTTGACCGGACGGTAACGGCGCAAAAGGGCATTTCTATAAGTGACACTAACGGCGGAGGGGAAAAACTGAGCATACCTGAAAATTAGGGGCAAAACTGAGTAGTGGGTTCGAGTTAGGGGCAGAACTGGAATTGGCCCTAATTTATTTTGTAAGGACATCTTCAATGCAAACCCTTATGATAGACATTGTATTTGTGAGTGGACAGTGATACTCGGGTTAGCCATCCAGCCAGGCCCGCATATATATATTTCAAAGCAAATTTGAACAAAAAGGACAAAATTTATGCAAACCGGATGAATTTCATTTAAATCATACATCATCGACACATTTCAACTAAACAAAAGCGGACGAGACTTTTTCAAACTAATCTAAATGACCGTCCGCCATGGCGAAGTCTGTCTCCTATGTCCTGTCTTCCCCATGTCAGGTAAGCTCACCAGACATGAGCCCCAGGAAAGAATAGGAGTGGCCTTTCTGGGACCCAAGTCGTGGCAGCGTCCCATGTACTACTCTTTCTTACTCGAGTCTGCCGTGTCTACGGTGTCGAACATGGACTTATTAGCCTCGTGGTTGTGGCGGCTGGGCATGAAGTGCGGTTCTAGCGTAGCCGACATGGAGATGATGTCATCCGTGGTCGCATACGCCTCCTCTTCGGCCACCTATGCGTCTATCTCCATGAACAGGGTGTCCCTCTTCGCCCACGGGACATCCAACCGCCATCACTCGTGGCGGCTCTGCGCGTGGACGGGTACAACGCCCGTTGCTCATCTAGAAAGCCTGGATCCTCCGCAACCATGGTTGCGACGACATCGTCGTTCTCCTACTTGTCGCCGATTTGCCCCTCTACAAGCTGGTGCTAGTCGATGAGCTGGAGGTTGTAGCTTTAGTCCTCCAGCATCTATCGAAACGCTCACACCAATGGTGCCTGCAGCTCTTTCTCCATTACGGCGTCGAAGTTCGCACGTGCATGCTCCAAGGTGATACCAACATGGACCGACAAGGGTGGTGGCACTGCTCTCCGGCAAGCTCGCTGGCAAGCCAGCCTGGATCGTGTCGGGCCTGGCCACGTATATTGGGAGCAGAGGTGTGGTGCAGTGTGGATCGTGTCGGACCTGGCCACGTATAAATAGTGGGTGCCAACCAAGCTAAGTGACGGGATGTGTGAATGCGGGTGCCGGTCAGGCTAAGCGGCGTGCTATGTGAATGCGGGCGTCGTAGTGGATTTATCGGCAACTGCGCTTGTTTAATGTCGGCATACGGACAAACGGGCAACCGGTTTGAATGCGAAAAGAGTCGTCCGATCAAGTCTCTCCGACAACGAACATGTGCGGAGATTGACGGTACAGAAAACCTTAAGTACCCTCGGTAGGGTGGCAAACACAACTGTAAATACCAGATCGAGACAGCCGTAAGTGCCAGATCGGAGATCACACGAGGGAGTTACCCAGGTTCCGACCCTCATATTGAGGTAATACTAATACCTATACCTGGCCATCCCTCGGGCCGGGCCAGGCTCGGGCCTGGGTTGGTCGGGCTTTGGGCTGGGCCAACCAAAGCCCGATGCAAAAACCCAGGCTCAAGCCCGGCCCGGCCCACCTGTCGGGCCTAAAAATCGGGCCCGATCCCAGCCATCACGCTAAAAGCCCGCCGGGCCTCGGGCCATGAGTCAGGCATCTTCATTAAACGGTGAAAACGATGGGCCCGGGCCCGGCCCGGGCCGTGCTTCGGGCTCAAAACCTAAGCCCGAGCCCGGCCCATGGACAAGGTCGGGCCGGGCTGCCCATGGCCAGGACTATTAATACCCTACGTCATGCTTTTGATTTGTATTGATGGTGGAGCACCTTGTGCGAGGGGGTTACAATGGAGTTGATGTATGAGTATACCGAGAGTATGGTTCTACGAAAGTAGATGGGAACCACGCCTAGCCTCGGTGACGAGGGCAAGGGTTTACAAGGGATCTAACCGACCTCCCGCCGCCAACATCTTGGTTTGCATGACAAGATGGTCTCATGATCCTTATCCTGGTCTCCGGGCCCTTCCTTTGGTCGGGCTTCTGCTAGGGCTCTAGGCCCTGACGCGGGCCTACTACCGGGCTCCCCTCAGAGAGACCACCCTAGTGTATTGCATCGTCAGTGACCGAGACATGGCGCGGACGCGCTCTCGGCCTACGCGTCGCTTCAATGAGGGCTCCATTGAGAGGTCGTGTTCGTTATGGGCCGACATGAGTGTGGCGTCGGCGCTTTGGTGCAGCACTGACTGGAATGAATATGCGACAACATCTTCATGCGGGAGAGGGGGCGGGGAGAGTTTTCGATGGGACCGGGGTGATAGACGCATGCATGGCAGCGACCTCGATGCTCACAAAGCCCACTTGGGTTGCCTCCGTTTTGCAGGAAAACAGACATCTGTACCGATCCACGGGCCGATGGATACCACGTTGGATGGTAAAATGCGTCCCGTTCGGTCTGAACGGGTGCGGGTGGTCTAAGGGTTCGCATTGGAGATGCCATAATACCATGTATTATCTACTTCATATTTTTACATATTTTTGTGTTATCGGATTTTGGTATAAATGGCCACCGTGATTCTAATTTCATACTAAATCTACTTTTGCTCGTCAACCTTTAATTTACGTGCCTTGAGAAAATGCAGCGAAAAGTTACGTACAAAAGACCAAACAAAGTGTTTGGACCAAGGGAGCTGGGTTACTTTTTCTTGAAAACTATTTCCATATATTAATAAATTAAAAACATTTATACAATTATCCATTACAACTTCAGCCACACAGGGAGAACACTATTAAAAAACAAACCATCAGACCTATTAACAAAACTGAACTTTACAATCTCGTGCGCCACCCTATTGCCCCTTCAGTTAATCTTGGATATCTTAAATCTTGTCATCATTCTGGAGATGCTCAATGCTTCCCTCTTAAGATCAGCTAGAGGAGACCTATCCAAATAATCGTTTCCAAGAAAACCACAAAAGAACAACCGGTTTCTAAAATGATAGGCTTGTGGAGATAAATACCGATATAAAGCCCTGCTATGGCTGTTCTAGTTTCGCTTCATCCACACTCTAAGTACCTTCGGTTTACTGTTAGTACAATAATATTTTTTTTGACCTGGTAGTACAACAACATTGACTGAATAGAACAATACAGTACTAGCATAGATGTGTTCTGACCATGAGGTGACCATTTACTCCATCCATAGCACATCCCCGGCTTCATTTTTTGTCAGAGTGTGTACAGATTAATATTATCTGCAAACTGATGCATAGAGTATCCGCCAACATGTGGGAAGAAAGAGGGACAATGCGTCTTACTCTTTGGTGCGTTATATGGTGTACGGGAAGCAATATTCATGTTATTTCACTTGATCATCGATTGATAATGATCTTTTTGTGATCTGGTTGGTAGTACTTTCCAGACGTAGCTGACGGCTGTGGTCCGCTAGCATCTCTACGGGGCCAACGTGGCAACAAGCAATGCCGTGGTTGACGCGGCCAGGTGGGGTTCCTCGCGTCACGTCAGACGTGAGCTCGTGATCCACGTAGAGGCTCTTTCATCATGGAGCAACGGCTCATCCTTACACGTGGCCACGTGGGTACTCCCTGCCCACGTGAGTCCTCAAGTCATGCTCCTGTTTTCGAACCGCGTCGGCAGACTCCGCACGGCCTGAGATTTAAAGTGGAAAGGGCTACTTGTTTTACACTAGCATAAAATTCGTCCGTGCATGCACTTCGTAGCCAGGACATTAATTGCATGTATAGATATTACTAGTAAAATGGCCCGTGTGGTGTAACAGGAGATTTTTTTTCATAATCTTCAATAGCCACAAACACATTTTCCTGCATCACCGAGATACATTATCACTCTCAATTTCGTGAAATCATGAACATTTTATTAAACTCGTGCACATATTTGAAGTCGTGAACATTTTTTAAATTCCTGAACACTTTTACAAATTTTCGAACATTTACTAAAATCAAGATTTTTTTTGAACTCATGAACATTTATACTATTTGCAAACATTTTTAAAAACCTAGTGAATATTTTTTTTAAATCTTGAATCGGCGAACATTTTTTATTTAATAACCATTTGTTAAATGCATGATCATTTTTCGAATCGGCGAACATTTTATGACTGGATAAACTATTTTGTAAGTCACGAACAATTTTTTTAATTTTTAGGATATTTTTTCGTCCATGAACATTTTTTGAATTGGTGTAACTTTGTTTTAACATTTTTTAATACATGAACTATTTAAAAAAATCCTGAACAATTTATAATTTTCTGAACAATGTTTTCAAAATGTCACACATTTTTTGAATAAGCAAATATTTTTATACAAAATTGCAAACATTTTTTGAATCCGCAAACATTTTATGATTTATGAAACATTTTATTTAAAAATTCTCTTTTTATTGTTTTTGGAATTTTATTGAAGTCTCAAATTATTTAAAGTAGAAAAAATAAATGAAAATGAAAAATAAAATAAAAAATAAAATTTAAAAAATAGGCCGCCCGGATATGGGCCGGCCCAGACGGTGAAAGGATCGATGTAGTTGATTAGAGGGGGTGAATAGGCAACTACCAATTCTTAGTTTTTCTTAACAAATTAGGTTTAGCAACAAATAAGTTGTCTAGATATGCAATCATGTGAACAACCTATATGATGCTAGCAACAACAACACAAGCAATAGATACCCCATGTGTTCCACTTTGTAATGCGCCTTTGTGTGTAGTGTTTATACCAATGCATGAGCTGGCGCTCTCATTTGGACAAGAATTGCCCTCCCCCTGTCACAACACGTGGGTGTCTTATGCTGCTTTCTTGTGAACCAGCCGAGGGCTACTTTTGTCCAAATCAGCTTATGAGCACTACATATAGGAATCAAGGCCAAAAAATCTATACGCATTAGAATATGGAATGGAGTACAACACAAGTAAAGCTTGCACAAAGTACATGTAAGAAGTAACCATAAGTGGAGTCGGTGAAGACGAGAATGTGTTATGAAGTTCCTTTCCTTTGAGGGGAAGTACGTCTCCGTTGGAGTGGTATGAAGACACAATGCTCCCCAAGAAGCCACTAGGGTCACCGTATTCTCCTCACGTCCTCGCACGATGCAAGATGTCGTGATTCCACTAGTGGTGCCCTTGAAGGCGGCGACCGAACCTTTATCACAAGGTTGGGGCAATCTCACAATCGAATTGGAGGCTCCCAACACCACCACGAAGCTTCACCACAATGGATTGTGGCTCCGAGGTGACCTCAATTGTGTAGGATGCTGAAACACCCAAGAGTAACAAGATCCGCAAGGGATTAGTGGGGGAAATTAAATTTCTCTTGGTGGAAGTGTAGATCGGGGCCCTCTCAACCAATCCCAAAAAAACCAACAAGTTTGATTGTCTAAGGAGGAAGATCGCGCGAAAATGGATTTTTGAGCAACAATGGAGTTTGGGGGAGCAAGAGGTGGGTCTTCTTGGGAAAAAGACCCCGTTTGTATAGCGACAAAGATTCCAACCGTTGCATAGCTCTCAGCCCGCACCAAGCGGTACTATCGCTCAAGATGGCGGTACTACCGCTTGGGCGGCAGTGCTCGTAGAGTAGTGCAATGGCATGGAGCCACGGGCTGGTAGTGCTGCCGGGGAGGTACTACTGCTCGCCCCAGCGGTACTACCGCTGGGGTTGTAACTCAGGAGCCCATGGGGTAGGGCAAGAACACGGATGGTGACAGCACCACAGTAGCGGTACTACCGCTCCAAGGAGCGGTACTACGGCTTACAAGTGTAGTGTCGCTCATCCACCACTGCCCTACCATCGCTGAGAGACAAGGGAAAGACAGAGAGCTGAGCCAGAGCGGAAGTGGCAGTGGAAGTAGGGGCATTACTACCGCTTACAAGCGGTACTACCACTCTAACTGCCACTTCTACTGCCGCTCGTCCAACTGGGTCAAAAGGAACACAAAGGTAGTATGCCAATGGGACTACCGCTGAACCCGACACGAAATATCGAGACCAGAGAAGGAGCGGTACTATGCACGGTACTGGTGGCGGTACTACCGCAGCCACGAGCGATACTACCGCTGGCAACTCTCCAACCACCCATGTGAATCACAGAAGGAGAAACTCCATCAGAGCGGAAAGGTAAAGAGGGTGCATGTCAAAATGTGTACGTGATGATTTCACCCAAACCTTTTCAAAGAAGACCCCCTCTTAATAGTACGGTTCTCCTATGACTCAAATCCACTGAAAAGAAATGAAGGAAAATAGCCGTCTTCACCTCTAAAGTTCCGAGGGGCTCGAATCGTCTTGTGCCATATGATAGATTATCTTAAATGATCAATACACACGATTAGTCCGCAAATGCATTGTCATTAATCACCAAAACCATTAAGGGATAAATATGCCCTAACAATCTCCCCCCTTTTGGTGGCTTGATGGCAATGTGGAATTTGCACAAGGATAAACAAGATAAAATGCAAACCCAACACCTACAAAATATAAACGGGCTCCCCCTAGATGGGTGCACTAATTGAATGTGCTTTTCAAATGCAAAGCACGCACTAGGATCAACACTCCCCCTATATTTTATAGACAAGGCAATACTTGCAACAACATAATATGAGAGATAAGTATGGATGCAAGTCATAGCATGTGAGCATAAGGATAAGGGCACAAGATAAGAAATAACTCACAAGCTAACAAGGTACTTGACATGAAGAAAATGATACGGTAGCATACGTATCACACCATTTTAAATAGGTCTCCGGGTCCCACAAGCACAAACCAAACACAAGAGAAAGCAAAGAGTTCACGAGTGAAGAAGGCGAGGCAAGACACACTCATGACTCGGCAAAGAAAATCCCTAAACTCTCTCCCCCTCTCGCATCGAGACACCAAAAGGGCAAAGAGCATGAGACATCTCCAACGTATCTATAATTTTTGATTGTTCCATGCTATTATATTATCTGTTTTGGATGTTTTATATGCATTAATATGCTATTTTATATTATTTTTGGGACTAACCTATTAACATAGAGCCCAATGCCAGTTTCTATTTTTTCCTTGTTTTTGAGTTTCATAGAAAAGGAATACCAAACGGAATGAAACCTTCATGATGATTTTTCTTGGACCAGGAGACAACCAGGAGACTTGGAGATGAAGTCGGAGGAGCCACAATGCGGCCACAAGGACGGAGGGCGCGCCCAGGGGAGTAGGGCGCCCCGCACCCTTGTGGGCCCCCCACGACCCTCCTGACCTAATTCTTTTGCCTATATATTCCCAAATATCCTCAAACCACCAGAAGCATCCATGAAAACACTTTTCCACCACCGCGACCTTCTGTACCCGTGAGATCCCATCTAGGGACCTTTCCCGGCACCCTGCTGTAGGGGGATTCAATCATGGTGCACTTCTACATCAACTCTATTGCCCTTCCGATGAAGTGTGAGTAGTTTACCACAGACCTACGGGTCCATAGCTAGTAGCTAGATGGCTTCTTCTCTCTCTTTGATTCTCAATACCATGTTCTCCTCGATGTTCGTGGAGATCTATTCAATGTAATACTCTTTTGCGATGTGTTTGCCGAGATCCAATGAATTGTGGATTTATGATCAGCTTATTTATGAATATTATTTGAATCTTCTCTAAATTCTTTTATGCATGATTTGATATCTTTGTAATTCTCTTCGAACTATCGGTTTGGTTTGTCCAACTAGATTGGTTTTTCTTGCAATGGGAGAAGTGCTTAGCTTTGGGTTCAATCTTGCAGTTTCCTTTCCTAGTGACAGTAGGGGCAGCAAGGCACATATTGTATTGTTGCCATCGAGGATAAAAAGATGGGGTTTTCATCATATTGCTTGAGTTAACTCCTCTACATCATGGCATCTTACTTAATGCGTTACTCTGTTCTTCATGAACTTAATACTCTAGATGCAGGAAGGAGTCGGTCGATGTGTGGAGTAATAGTAGTAGATGCAAAATCATTTCGGTCTACTTGACACGGACGCGATGCCTATATTCGTGATCGTTACCTTAGATATCGTCATAACTTTGCGCTTTTATATCAATTGTTCGACAGTAATTTGTTCACTCATCATATTATTTGCTATCTTGAGAGAAGCCTCTAGTGAAACCTATGCCCCCCAGGTCTATTTTCCATCATATTAGTTTCCGATCTACTATTTTTGCAATATTTTACTTTCCGATCTATAAACCAAAAATACCAAAAATATTTACTTTATCGTTTATCTATCTCTATCAGATTTCACTTTTGCAAGTAACCATGAAGGGATTGACAACCCCTTTATCGCGTTGGGTGCAAGTTGTTTGATTGTTTGTGTAGGTATTAGGTGATTTGTGCATTGTCTCCTACTGGATTGATACCTTGATTCTCAAATTGAGGGAAATACTTATCTCTACTTTGCTGCATCACCCTTTCCTCTTCAAGGGAAAAACCAACGCAAGCTCAAGAAGTAGCAGAGCACTACACCGATCCAAGATGGTAGCAACACTCCATGTCTTCACTATCCGTGCTCCTCCTCCTCGGACTCCTCTACAACACGCGACTGGACCTCGTGCGAGTCAAACCACTTGCAGTGCATCGCGGTCCACTCCTCCTCATCTGTGATATTGTCCTCAGACCCACTGGCAACCTCCAGACCAATCTGCCTCATGATGGCCTTGTCACGACTACGGGCCTTCTTCTCTACCACATGCGCCTTTTATTGACCATGAGCCTCCATGTAGAACATTTTTTGCTTGAGCTTCATAGCCCAAGATGGCTCCTCACCGAACGGCTCATAATCGGGCTCATCATTGCCCTCATCCTCTCCTCATCTACAAGGGCCTCCATCTCAGGAGCAGTAGGAGTACCCCAGTTGTCCTTCTGCCTCAGTAGAACCACATCATGAGTAGTCAGGTCACTAGTCACAAACATGTCATCTAGAAAAGCTACACTCCCAAGTCTTCTCAATAAGTGGCATCAAGTAGGGACAGTAGAGGTGCACTTGCGCCCCATCAGGACCGAGTGAAGCTCTGACCACATGACATGGGACACATCCAAAACTTGCCCCTTGTTCTTCTCCTTCTCGCAGATGAGCACATATCCACAAGGTATGAGTGTACATGATCCAAGTTCCCAATGCGAGGGAAGAGCGTGTGCCTGATGACGCGGTGCATGATATCCAAGAACGGGCACAACTCATAGGACTTCTTGTTGGTGGTGGGAGAAATCTTCTCACTACTAAATGGCCAGAGCACAGACTTGTGTGTGGCAGCCACCTCCTTGTGAGGGCGTAACCCAATTGGGGTATCAAGCCCCTTGTCAGCATAGACCAAGAGGGCCATGAAATCCTTCCACTTGGCAGACAACAGTCTTCCATTTGTCATCCATGTCAATGTCCTCTCCATATCAGTACCAAGATGAACCTTGGCATAGAACTGAGCCACAATCTTTGCATCAAAGTCCTTGTTGAATGTCATTAGACTGATGATATCCAGCTGACCGCACAGTTCAAGAGCTTCACCAAGGTACTTGGGATCCTTCTGCATATGATCCAAATCAATGGACCTAACTCTTACAAAAAGATTCTTCTTCCCTTTGAGCACATCATGATAGATAGAGTGTTGCTGCTTGGTTCAGAAGGGATGACTGACAAGAGATGGATCTTGCTCGTTGCGATACGGGTTGTGGTAGCAAAAAATACAAAATCCCTAGCAAACAGTTCACTCGCGGGTTTGGTCTTCTCCTTCTGCTTGTTGGCAACCTACTTGGACCTCTGCATAGGCTGAGCACTGGGGGTGGCACTGACATCCTCTGATGTATGGCAATGCTTCGAGCCACCTGGACGATCCGGATTCTCGCGACGGCCTGGTGCCTAGCGCTGCTACTACCTGGAGCCCACAACACAGAGCGAGGGAAAAGTAGGTGTAAACAATTTCATTAGCTAGAAGAGTTAAACAAAAATATTGAAGGTTGAGATGAGGAAATTGGAAGTTGATAGCTCCGAGCGGTAGTACCGCGAGCTCGCAGCAGTAGTATCGCTAGAGGCAAAGGTCAGCGGGCTGACCACTACCGCGGCGAGATCCAACACCTCCAGAGATGCCGAATTGAAATTTCCTCCAACTAAACTTCAATCCACTTATTCTAGTAGTCTTCTATGCCCTACTCATGCCCCGATTTGGCCAAAAATCGAAGAATGCAACAAGTATTGCCCTAGAACCTAGATTCAAAAACTAGAACCATAGGAGAGGAAAACATGGTCAATACTGGGATCCATGGCAAGAGGAAAGGGCGAGGAACAATCTCGCCAATCGGAATCACGGAAGACGGCACAGAATCGGCGGCCCGGCGGTGGCCACCGGAGCATGTTTGTCACCTGGGAGATAGAGGAGAATGTGAGGGAGAGAGAGATGAATGATTCCCCTTCCCGACTCAGACCCCCCAGATCCTCAGCGTGGTAGTACCACTCAGAGGAGTAGTGGTATCGCCTCGATACTACTGCGCGGCAGGAGGCCGGCTAGTACTGCTCTAGCGGTAGTACCATGGTGCTCGGCGGTAGTACCGATTGCAAGCGGTAGTACCGCCCAGACATCAACAGTAGTACCGCGTAGGCGTAAACTTGCAAGATCAAGATGGCATGGTGGCTTATGCAAATATCTAGAGGTTGTAGATGATATGGCTTGGGTTGAAGACATGAAAGACTAGCAGATGGGAAGAGAAACTCCAAGTTCAAGATCTCAAACAAAAGAAGAGAAAACTTGGGGTGTCTCAAATAACAACAAAGCCCTAACACGAGCAAATACCTCACTAGGGGGGGGGGTGGCCGAAGCCACCTATGTTTGAGTCAATTGGTATGGCACCCCAAATATTCTAACCTTGGGACCATGACCAAAACTCATCTTTGACGCACAAGTACCATCAACAATGGCTAATGTGAAAGACTTGATTGATTTATGCATAATTGGGGAGGGAGAGTTCACTTAGATAACAACACTCCCCCGATGTCCATGCCTACATCTAGAACAAGATATTATGATGAATGCAGTGGGGTGTGCCTAGATTCAAGCCACATTGCTCGAATCAATAATATTTAGCTCATGCCTTAACTCGTGAAATTTTGCTTCATCCAATGGCTTTGTGAAAATATCCACCAGTTGCTCTTGAGTGTTGACGTAGATAATCTTGATCTCTCCGTGCTTGATGTGATCTCGAATGAAATGATGACGGATCCCAATATGCTTCGTCTTGCTATGCTGTACCGGATTGTAAGAGATGTTGATGCACTTCCATTATCACATAGAAGAGGCACTTTGTCACAAATGACACTGTAATCCTTTAAAGTTTGTCTCATCAATAGCAATTGTGCACAACAACTTGTGGCGGTTACGTGTCCGGCCTGAGTGGTGCAGAGAGACACACAATTTTGCTTCTTCGAAGACCAACTCACTAAAGAGCGACCAAGGAGTTGGCACCCTCCAAAAGTTAACTTCCTATCCACGATGTCTTCCGCCCAGTCCAAGTCCGAATATCCCATGAGATCAAAGCTTGCTCCTTTGGGAGTATCATAAGCCAAAGTTTAGGGTATGAGCCAAATATCAAAATATCCCCTTGACCGCCACATAGTGACTTTCCTTAGGTGCGGCTTGGAACCTTGCACACATTCCCACGCTCAACATAATATCCGGCCTAGATGCACAAAGGTAAAGCAAGGATCCAAACATGGAGCAATATACCTTTTGATCCATCGCTTTACCGTTGGGATAAATGTCGAGCTTACATTTGGTTGGCATTGGAGTCTTGGCCGACTTGAATCATCTAGCTTGAATCTCTTAAGCATTTCTTGGGTATACTTGGATTGATTGATGAATGTTCCTTCTCTTCTTTGCTTGACTTCGAACCCAAGAAATAACTTCAACTCTCCCATCATAGACATCTCAAACTTCTCGGTCATTAGTGTGGCAGACTCATCATTAAAAGATTTGTTAGGAGAACCAAATATAATATCATCAACATATAGTTGGCATATGAACAAGTCCCCTTGAACCCTATTCATGAAAGGAGTGGGATCTATTTTCCCAATTTCAAACCCACGATCTTGCAACAACTTGGTAAGGTGCTCATACCACGCACGTGGGGCTTGTTTAAGGCCATAAAGCGCCTTATTGAGTTTACATACATGATTGGGGAACTTGGGGTCCTCGAATCCTGGGGGTTGTTTGACATATACCAACTCATTCAAAGGACCATTAAGAAATGCACTCTTCACATCCATTTGTTGCAACTTAAAATCATGATGAGATGCATATGCAAGAAACATGCGAATAGATTCAAGACGAGCAATGTGAGCAAAGGTTTTACCATAGTCAATACCCTCGACTTGGGAGTAGCCTTTTGGTACCAATCTTGCCTTGTTTCAAACCACCACACCGTTCACATCTTGCTTGCTCTTGAAGATTCATTTGGTTCCATTGACATTGTGGTTCTCCTTTGGCCTTGGCACTAATTCCCACACTTTGTTGCACTCAAATTTTTTGAGTTTATCATGCATGGATTCAAGCCAATCCATGTCATTGAGTGCCTCATGTACCTTTTGGGGTTCAACACAAGAAACAAATGCGTGATGCTCACAAAATTTTGTTAATTGTCTAGGAGCAATTGCCCCTTTTCTCAAGCTTCCAAGCACATTCTCCATGACATGTTCTTGATGCTTTAGCTTGGAAGCCACCTTGGCAGCACGACGCTCCAATAGCTCCTCAATAGGCATTTGAGGAGGATCATCTTGATCATCTTCAGCACCATCTTGAGCTTGCTCAAAGTCTTGGACTTGATCTTGGGCATCATTTAGTGCACCACCATCATCATGAAGGTGATCTTTCCCTTTATCATGTTCACTTGGTTGAGGGCCTTCACTTTGTTCTTAGGAAGTGTGTGGGTCTAGCATCAGTGATGCTTCCACTTATGTAGAACATTGTTGTCGGTGTCAAAACCGGCGGATCTCGGTTAGGGGGTCCCGAACTGTGCGTCTAAGGCGGATGGTAACAGGAGGTAGGGGACACGATGTTTTACCCAGGTTTGGGCCCTCTTGATGGAGGTAAAACCCTACGTCCTGCTTGATTATTCTTGATAATACGAGTAGTACAAGAGTTGATCTACCACGAGATCGGAGAGGCTAAACCCTAGAAGCTAGCCTATGGTATGATTGTATGTTGTCCTACGGACTAAAACCCTCCGGTTTATATAGACACCGGAGGGGGCTAGGGTTACACAAGGTCGGTTACAAAGGAGGAGATATACATATCTGTATTGCCTAGCTTGCCTTCCACGCCAAGTAGAGTCCCATCCGGACACGGGACGAAGTCTTCAATCTTGTATCTTCATAGTCCAACAGTCCATCCAAAGGATATAGTCCGGCTGTCCGGAGACCCCCTAATCCAGGACTCCCTGAGTAGCCCCTGAACCAGGCTTCAATGACGATGAGTCCGGCGCGCAGTGTTGTCTTCGGCATTGCAAGGCGGGTTCCTCCTTCGAATATACCACGGAAGAATTTGAATACAAGGATAGTGTCCGACCCTGCAAAATAAGTTTCACATACCACCATAGAGAGAATAATATTTCCACAAATCCAATCTGCTGACACGTTTTGGCAGTATGACATCATGCCATGGCCCGGTAATTATTTGAACCGTTTTTCTTTAACCAGCCCCGCACAAAACGCGAGGCGGTTTCTTGACACGTCTTGTCAAAGCAGAGATCGTGTTCCCTTTATTACGGGATTCTCATCAATACAGACGTGGGTAACCCAACCGTGCCATCAATTATGGCGCTTGGGGGATAAGCGAGTTTTACCAGGCTAGTGGGGGCGCATAGTTTAGTCCGCCCTTATAAATGGATAAGATCTCACCTTTTTCTACCCACGCCTTCTTCCTCCTTGCTCATCCATTCTCACGCACTCGAGCTCCAGCGCCCAAGTCTGCATCCTCCTCCTCAACTCTCTCCAAAACATGTTCGGAGCGGGAGGCAAGTGGATGGCCTCCTCCGTCACGGAGGGGCACATCAAAAAGTTATGCGGAGCCGGATACTTAGTCACGGATATCGCGCACCGACTGCCAGCCGCGGGACAGGTCATCCCTACCCCAGAACCTCACTAGAGGGTGGTCTTCCTCCCCCACTTTGTCCGCGGACTGGGGTTTCCCCTCCATCCATTTGTCCGCGGCCTCATGTTCTATTATGGGCTGGACTTTCATGATCTGGCCCCAAACTTCATCCTCAACATCTCGGCGTTCATCGTCGTGTGCGAGGCTTTCCTCCGCATCCGGCCCCACTTCGGCCTGTGGCTGAAGACCTTCAATATCAAGCCGAAGGTGGTGGGCGGCCAACAAGCGAATGCGGCAAAGCCATGGTGGGCAAGATGCCCAACGTTACATGGCTCGAGGGCTCCTTCGTGGAGACCATAAAGGGGTGGCAATCGGGGTGGTTCTACATCATCGAGCCGCGCGACACCAACTGGGTGGCAGCCCCCGAGTTTCGATCCGGAATCCCCACGCGACTCACTTCCTGGAAGGAGAAGGGCCTGTCCTGGGGTTCATCGGTGGAGCTGGACGGACTCCAGAAGTGTATCCGGAACATGACAAGCAAGAAACTTAAGCTTGTCAACATAGTCCAGGTCATGCTCTTCCGCCGGATCCTCCCGTGTCAACAACGGGACTTCAACTTATGGGAGTTCGACCCGGCCCAGCACCAGACTCTACACGAGCTCTTCGACACAACGCATAAGGATGTATGGAGGGTGCTATTCAAGGGCGCCGAGGTCCCTCCCTCTCTTACCGAGGACCACGGGCTAAGCGCGAAGCGCCCTGTGAATCCGGTAAGTTCTGTATCTGGTAGGATATTTTTTCCCATAGCTTAACCATGTGCGGGGTCTGAGCTCCCATGCCCTTGACAGGACTGGGTGGAGGCATCGGAGCAGATTAACTATCCGCCCCCCTGCCTGAAGACACCGCGGACGCTCTCCTGACGGAGATGCTGACTCCGGCTCCTTATAAGGTGCCGGAGAAGACCAAGAAGAAGGCCAAGGGAACCCGAAAGAGTTCCCGGCGCTAGGTGGTATCGGACTCATCATCCGATAACTCCGTGACGCACTCCTCCCATGAAGACGAGGAGGAAGATGAGGATGCTCCCCCTCCGGCCGGGGGAGATAAGAAAAGGAAGGCCGCCCCAACCGGGGAGGCCGAAGGGTCCAAGAAGGGAAGGACTCTTCTTCCGGACTGCTCCACCACCGTCGCTAAAGGCGAAGACGAGTGGCTGCTCAGGGCCAAGCCCCTGGCGAAGTCGTAAGTATTCGGATACCAGAGTAACTCATAGCATACCGTTGTTGCACTGCTTCTCCTAACACCGAATATGATTATGAAGACCGCCCCAATCCCGTATCGACGTGTCTTCGTCGGACGGTTCCTTGGACTCGTCGGATATGGATAGCGATCCACTTCCGACCGCCTCCTCCCCTTGCCCTACGGACAATGCTGAGGTATTGTCTCAAGGGGCGCCGAGCCGGGGGGAGACAGTCCCAGAGGCGCCTCAAGGCGACCTTCTGGACTCCAGGAGCAAAGGGAGCAAGGCTCCCGGGGGCTCCAAGTTCGGCTCTCAGCCGAACACCGCGCCGGAACCTCTAGTGGTTCCGGACTCGGGCAGGCGGCTCCCTTCCAAAAGGGGCAAGACGCCCGTGCCGGTGACCTCTGTCCATCCAGAGGCACCGGACAACCTGCTGGGAGCACTTCACGGTGCTTCCATCGACGAAGAGCACCGCACTATTATGAGTGCGGTGATCAAGAAGGTTCAGTCCGCCAAGAGCGGACTGACTGAAGCCTGTGCCAGCCTTCTAAGAGGCTTTGAGGTAAGTATTTAGAATATAGGAAAAATATTACCGCATAGACAATAGCCCCTGATGCTCTGTTTGGTGTTCACAAAGAAAAGCCGAATAGAGGATCAAATAATATATACAGGAGTCTAATATAAGTATGTCTATATGCGTGTGCAGGCTTCGCTGCTGACCTCTGCCGCACTGACTGCGGAGGTCGGCGCACTGAAGCAGGACCTCGAGGGGTCCGAGAAAGAGCTCGGCCTTGCCAAGAGGCAGCTCGAGGAGAACAAAGGTAAGTAATACCTTGTCTATAGGTATATATATATACAAAAAAGATGCGATTGCAAAATGACAAGATCATCATGAATTTGCCAGGGGCCACGACCGAAGTGGCGACCCTGAAGCAAGCGCTGTCTGAGGCCGAAAACAAAGCGGCCCAGGAGCGCACCGAGCGGGACAAGCAAGAGGCACGGGTGGGCGAGGTGCAGCAAGAGCTCCAATATCTCGTGACGAAGCACGAGGCGTTGGAGCTTGACTCGAAGACGCGACGGTCTGAGCTTGCCGCGACCCTTGAGAGCGCAAAGAATGCCAAGGCTGAAGCCCAAAAGGCCCTCCAGGAGATTGAGGTGATGAGAAAGATAGCGGCGGGAAGGCATTCAATATGCAAAGCAAGCATGTGAAAGTAAATTACTTGTTACTTACCCGAGTCCGGAGCTCTCCAGGAGCATTCGCAGATTTGCCCCGCAGCGTGTCGGATGCCGCAAAGTTTTACCAGGCCAAGGAGGGAAGCTCGACGGAGAAGCTGTTCTGGTCTCAGTATACTGGGACCGAACACCCGATGCCTATGAGCGACCAGCTGAAGCATCTGGTCGAGCTACACAAGGCGGCCGAACAAGCCATGAGGGGCCTTATAGTCCGGATGTGGCCTGGCGACGCCCTTCCCAACAACTACTTCGGCCTAGTGAGGCGGCTTGTGGATGCCTGCCCACGGCTGGAAGTCATCAAGCGGTCCGTCTGCATCGAAGGTGCATGCCGGGATTTTGCCCGTGCGAAGGTGCACTGGGCCAAGATGGACGCCGAGAAGCTGGTGAAGGAGGGGCCGCCGCAGGGCAAGGAGCATCGCCACCCCGAGATGTATTATGAGGGTGTCCTGAAGGGTGCCCGTCTTGTAGCGGACGAGTGTGCGAAAGATGTAATATTTGAATGAACTTGCTTATGTGATCCTGTATTATGAAAACTTGTTCATATGCGCTATGCAACACTTGTTTGAATTTAAAATATTACCTTCTGTTCGGATGTTTATCAAATCTGAGAGATGGCTAGTCGTCGGCTTCTGCCCCCATGCCACGAGTGTTGGGGTGTTCGGGATAAACCTGAGCACTCTTGTTCCCATTTTTGGGTCCTTCGAGGGAGGTGCTCAGCACAACGAACAAGGCAATCAGACTATAATGCTTTATCACTCTCACTTAGCCATAGAATTCTATAATTTTAAATTTTGGCGAAGCCCCTAGTATTCGGAAGGCCGAATTCGGGGCGCTATACACGCCGTAAGCCGGACAAAGCCGACTCCTCACTCTAAGCGGCATAAGTCTTTAGGGACTCGAAACCTCTCGAACAACGACCAGTCTCTCGCCTTATCATGACGGTCAGTTTTAGCTTTCTCTACTGAGGTGCTTAGCCCAGCTGAACCGGGGCACAATCGCAGTAGTTCTCCCAGTGCTACCTTAGCCGATATAGCGGAATGTAAGGTACCAAAACACAGGAGCCAGGAAAACCCAACTATTGACCCAAGACATGATTCGGAGCTGATGCATATAATGCTATAAGTTCGGGGTGCCACACTGTCGAAAGTGTTCGGACTTCTCACGCCGTATTATGGGGTATGCTTAAGCCCCTGGCGTATTGGCCGTATCAGAGTGTACGGGTGCTGAATGTCATGAATGAATATATATATATATATGTATAAAGAAGAATAGAGAATGCAATAATAGTCTAGTGCTATGCATTGTTTATTCAAAAAGGTGCGTTAAAGCAGAATGATACAAGTAGTGCGATAAGCAAAAAGTAGGACTATTTGACATGTCCCCTCCAAGGGCAAGCTGAGGAATGGTATTAAATCAAGTATTTCACTCGTTATCGTAGTCCACCTGGGGGTTCTGTGGTGCGACGTAGCTTTCTGCCTCCTTGGTTGCTGCACCATGTGTTCGGCAATCATACTGCCGGACAGGGTTTCCAGAGATTAAGGTCCTGGAAGAGAGAAAAATAACAGAGCGGGAAGCCCCTAGTGCGGTTGAGCCGCGTCTTGGGGCGTGCCATAGTCGTGCCCCCCTCCCCACCTATGCCCATGGCATTTTAGTGTGTAATTATGTACACGTGGCACGGATTGCGCTGTTTGGCTGGGACTGGGGTGGGGGCCGCATTGCTATGCGAGCTCGGAACGTGCCAGGCGGTCTTGTTGTCGATTACTCCGGGCGCGCTTGAAGGTGTCCGGGTCCTTAATCGCCGAACTAGTGGATTGCCTTAAGAGGCTGCTTTGCGCTTCTGCTGCGAGGGTCGCAGTGTGCTCCTCCGTGCGGAGAGAGCGCTCTATGTTTCCATTAACTGTGATGACCCCCCGAGGTCCTGGCATCTTGAGCTTAAGGTATGCATAATGCGGTACTACATTGAATCTCGCAAATGCGGTTCGCCCGAGCAGTGCATGATAGCCACTGCGGAACGAGACTATATCGAAGATTAACTCCTCGCTTCGGAAGTTATCTGGGGATCCGAAGACCACTTCCAGTGTGACTGAGCCTGTGCAATGGGCCTCTACACCTGGTATGACGCCTTTGAAGGTCGTTTTTGTGGGTTTGATCCTTGAGGGGTCTATACCCATTTTGCGCACTCTGTCCTGGTAAAGCAGGTTCAGGCTGCTGCCGCCATCCATAGGGACTCAAGTGAGGTGAAATCCGTCAATGATTGGCTCTAGGACCAGTGCGGCGAATCTGCCATGACGGATACTAGTGGGGTGGTCCCTGTGATCGAAGGTGATCGGGCAAGAGGACCATGGGTTGAACTTTGGGGCGACTGGCTCCAACACATATACGTCCCTTAGCGCACGCTTCTGCTCCCTCTTGGGGATGTGGGTTGCGTATATCATGTTCACCGTCCGCATTTGTGGAGGGAACCTCTTCTGTCCTCCGGTGTTCGGCTGCCGGGGCTCCTCCTCGTCATCGCTATGCGACCCCTTATCTTTGTTTTCGGTATTTAACTTGCCGGCCTGCTTGAACACCCAACAATCCCTGTTGGTGTGGTTGGCTGGCTTGTCGGGGGTGCCGTGTATTTGACACGAGCGATCGAGTATACGGTCCAAACTGGACGGGCCCGGAGTGCTTCTTTTGAATGGCTTTTTGCGCTGACCGGGTTTAGAGCCTTTGAATCCGGCATTGACTGCCGTATCCTCGGTATTGTTGCTGTTAATGCGGCGCTTGTGTTTGTTACGACGTGACCTTCCATTGCCATCCTTGGTATCCGAAGTACCATGGTTCTTTGATATGTTATTGCTGCGAGCCAGCCAGCTGTCTTCTCCCGCACAAAAGCGGGTCATGAGTGTTGTGAGGGCTGCCATAGATTTCGGCTTTTCCTGGCCAAGGTGCCGGGTGAGCCACTCGTCACGGATGTTGTGCTTAAAAGCTGCTAGGGCCTCTGCATCCGGACAGTCGACGATTTGATTTTTCTTTGTTAGGAACCGTGTCCAGAATTGCCTGGCCGATTCCTCTGGCTGCTGAATTATGTGGCTCAAGTCATCGGCATCTGGCGGTCGCACATAAGTGCCCTGGAAGTTGTCGAGGAATGCGGCTTCCAGATCTCCCCAACAGCCAGTGGACTCTGCTGGCAAGCTATTGAGCCAATGCCGAGCTGGTCCTTTGAGCTTGAGTGGGAGGTATTTGATGGCGTGTAGATCATCACCGCGGGCCATGTGGATGTGCAGGAGGAAATCCTTGATCCATACCGCAGGATCTGTTGTGCCGTCGTATGATTCGATATTTACGGGTTTGAAACCCTCTGGGATTTGGTGATCCATTACTTCGTCTGTGAAGCATAGGGGGTGTGTAGCGCCTCTGTACTGGGCTATATCGCGACGCAGCTCAAATGAGTCTTGCCCGCTGTGTTCGGCCCGGCCGGATTTACTTTTACTGTATCCGGCGTGACGGTTATCGTCTCGCATAGTGGCGCGCCCTCGTGATCCATAGATCAATCTTGCATGTTTTGCTTTGTCCTCCAATACGTCTCGCAGGTCTAGCATGTTTCTCCGTGCCTTGTCATTTTTATTTGAGTGGCATCGGGGTGCGGGGTGAGTTTTTGGCTGAAATGCCTCTCAGTCGTGGCCACGAGGTGGCCGGTTAGCTGCATCATATGCTGGAGATGTAGGTTTGAGTGCTTCCTCCTCCAGTCAGGGTAGCAACCTACACTTTGGGTAACTCTTGGAGGGCCGTTCGAGTTTATATTCCTCGGCCTCAAGGACTTCAGTCCATCTGTCAGCTAGCAAATCTTGATCAGCTTGAAGCTGCTGTTGCTTTTTCTTAAGGCTATTTGCCGTGGCTATAAGCCGGCGCTTGAAGCGCTCTTGTTCGACGGGATCCTCAGGCACGACGAATTTGTCATCGTCGAGGCTTGTCTCGTCTTAGGAGGGAGGCATGTAATTATCATCCTCTGCCTCTCCATCTGCCACTCTCTCGGGAGGGCTGGCTTCTCCATCCTCCTGCCCTAAATCTTGGTGGAGGGGATTGTTGTCGTCTTCGACACTGTCCGGAGTGGTATTATCTCCTGTGCCGGTGTCACCGTTTTTGCTTTGGCGAGACTTAGAGCGGCGCTGCTGACGTTGGCGCTTGGGTTGCTTCTTGGAGGAATCATTCTCCGCTGTCTCGTCGCCATTGCCTTCTTTGGGTGTTTCCACCATGTATATATCATATGAAGAGGTGGCTGTCCAGTGCCCTATGGGCATTGGTTCCTCTTCGCCTCCCGCATCGTCGTCCATGCCGTCGATGTCTTCGGAGTCGAAGTCGAGCATGTCGGTTAAGTCATCGACAGTGGCTACTAAGTGGGTGGTGGGTGGGCGGCGAATTTCTTCGTCATCCGCATCCCAATCCTGCCGGACATAGTTCGGCCAGGACTCTCCTGACAAGGAGAGAGACCTTAATGAGTTCAGTATGTCGCCGAAGGGCGAGTGCTGAAAGATATCCGCGGAGGTAAACTCCATGATCGGCGCCCAATCGGATTCGATAGGCACGGGCGCAGGCGGTTCGGAGTCCGTGGCCGGGGAGGAATCCGGTAGTTCGGCGTCACGGCTCCCGTGAAGGGTAAGGTCAATACTCGGCACGATCGCCGATGAGAGTGCGGCCTCCGTGGCGGGGTCTATCCACCCGTCCATGGATGGCGCAACTGGCTCCGAATTGAGGGTCGGAGCGTTGCTGGCGCGATCTCCTGGACACTGTCCGATGGTAGAGCTAAATCATGCTCATCGTGACTGTGTGGCGCACTAAGCAGGGGCTCGAATCCATCGAAGATCAAGTCTCCACGGATATCGGCCGTGTAGTTTAAGCTTCCAAACCTGACCTGGTGGCCAGGGGTGTAACTCTCAATCTGCTCCAGATGGCCAAGCGAGTTGGCCCGCAATGCAAAGCCGCCGAATACAAAGATCTGTCCGGGGAGAAAAGTCTCACCCTGGACTGCATCGCTATCGATGACCGAAGGAGCCATCAAGCCTAATGGCGACGACACAAAGGAACTCTCAATGAAAGCACCAATGTCGGTGTCAAAACCGGCGGATCTCGGGTAGGGGGTCCCGAACTGTGCGTCTAAGGCGGATGGTAACAAGAGGAGGGGACACGATGTTTTACCCAGGTTCGGGCCCTCTTGATGGAGGTAAAACCCTACGTCCTGCTTGATTATTCTTGATAATACGAGTAGTACAAGAGTTGATCTACCACGAGATCGGATAGGCTAAACCCTAGAAGCTAGCCTATGGTATGATTGTATGTTGTCCTACGGACTAAAACCCTCTGGTTTATATAGACACCGGAGGGGGCTAGGGTTACACAAGGTCGGTTACAAAGGAGGAGATATGCATATCTGTATTGCCTAGCTTGCCTTCCACGCCAAGTAGAGTCCCATCCGGACACGGGACGAAGTCTTCAATCTTGTATCTTCATAGTCCAACAGTCTGGCCAAAGGATATAGTCCGACTGTCCGGAGACCCCCTAATCCAAGACTCCCTCAATTGTCCTTCTCCTTCGACCACAAGGGGTTCCTCAATGAGGAGTATTTGACCAATCCCAGTTCTTCTTATGGCTTGAGGAGGAATTTCATCACCTACATCACAAAGACCACTTTTCTCCACTTGGAAGCTGTTATTTTCAGCAAACTCCATGTTACATGTCTCCTCAATGAGCCTATTGGACTTGTTGAGTACACGGTAAGCATGAGAGTGTTGGGGAACGTAGCATGCAATTTCAAAAATTTCCTACGCTCATGCAAGATCTATCTAGGAGATGCATAGCAACGAGAGGGGAGAGCATCTTCATACCCTTGAAGATCGCAAAGCAGAAGCGTTTATCAACGCAGTTGATGTAGTCGTACACCTTCACGATCCGTCCCGATCAAGTATTGAAAGTACAGCACCTCCGTGTTCAGCACACGTTCAACTCGATGACGTCCTCACCTTCTTGATCCAGCAAGAGGGGTGAAGTAGTAGATGAGTTCCGGCAGCACGGCGACGTGGTGACAGTGTTGGTGAAGAACAATCTCCGCAGGGCTTCGCCAAGCACTACAGAAACTATGACAAAGGATAAACTAGAGGGGACGGGGTTGCCGGCACACCGCTTGGTGATTCTTGATGTGTTCCAGGTGCTAGCCCTGCCCCTCTATTTATATGTTGAGCCCTAGGGTCAAAACTTGGAGTAAAAGCCAAATCAAAGTCGGTTTTTCCCGCAAGGAAGAGTTCTTCTCGGACTTCCAGGACCAAATGCCACGGTCCTTGGCGTCTGGCCCAGACGCCATGGGCCTCGGCGTTTGCCCCCCTGGCCTCCGCAAAACTCCTTTTGCACCGACCTAAAGCCCCGTGGGCTTCACCACTTGGCCGAACCATATCATTCTATATATCAATCTTTACCTCCGAACAATTCCGGAGCTCCTTGTCATGTCCGTGATCTCATCCGAGACTCCAAACAACAGTCGGTCACCAACATACATAACTCATATAGTATTATATCATCAACGAACGTTAAGCGTGCGGACCCTACGGGTTCGAGAACTATGTAGACATGACCGAGACACCTCTCTGGTCAATAACCAATAGCGGAACCTAGATGCCCATATTGGCTCCTACATATTCTACAAAGATATTTATCAGTCGAACCTTATGACAACATACGTAATTCCCTTTGTCATCGGTATGTTACTTGCCTGAGAGTCGATCGTCGGTATCTTCATACCTAGTTCAATCTCGTTACTGGAAATTCTCTTTACTCATTTCGTAATACATCATCCCGCAACTAACTCATTTTTCACATTGCTGGCAAGGCTTCTTATGATGTGCATTACCGAGAGGGACCAGAGATACCTCTCCGATACTCGGAGTGACAAATACTAATCTCGATTCACGCCAACCCAACAAGACACCTTCGGAGATACCTGTAGAGCATCTTTATAATCACCCAGTTACATTGTGAGATTTGATAGCACACAAGGCAGTCCTTCGGTATCTGGGAGTTGCATGATCTCATAGTCAAAGGAATATGTATTTGACATACATGAAAGCACTAGCAATAAAACTGAACGATCAACATGCTAAGCTAACGGATGGGTCTTGTCCATCACATCATTCTCCTAATGATGTGATCCCGTTCATCAAATGACAACACATGTCTATGGTTAGGAAACTTAACCATCTTTGATTAACGAGCTAGTCTAGTAGAGGCTTACTAGGGACAGTGTTTTGTCTATGTATCCACACATGTATCAAGTTTCCGGTTAATACAATTCTAGCATGAATGAGAAACATTTATCATGATATAAGGAAATATAAAACAACAAACTTATTATTTCCTCTAGGGCATATTTCCTTCGAAGAGTTTGTAGCATAACCAACAAATATGCCCACTTGAGCTGTAGGTTCAAATTTAGACAAATGAACATCTTTCTTGAGAATGAAACACTTACACCTGAACACCGGGAAGTACTTGAGGTTAGGCTTGTTACTGGTAAGTATCTCATATGAAGTCTTGTTCAAGCCTTTGTGGAGGTAGAGCCGATTGGATGCATGACATGCGGTGTTGATGGCCTCGACCCAAAAGTTGTACGGAGATTTGAATTCCACCATCATGGTACTTGCCGCATCCATCAACGTCCAGTTCTTCATCTCCGCAACACCATTTTGTTGACGGGTATATGGTGCAAAGTATTGATCCTTGATCCCCCAACACTAAGGAACCCATCCAAGGCGTAGTTCTTGAACTCGGTGTCGTTGTCACTTCTAATCATCAATATCTTTGCATCATGTTGACGTTGAGCTTCATTTGCAAAGTCGATGATGGTTTGTTGGGTCTCACTCTTCCTCTTAAAGAAGTATACCCATGTGTATCTTGAGTAATCATCCACAATCACCAAGAAATATTTTCTTCCCCCAAGACTATCGAAGGATGGAGGACCAAAGAGGTCCATGTGAAGGATCTCTAAGGACTCTTTGAGTAGATGATACTCATGGGTCGGTGAGCCGTTGTGGCGCCCCCGATTCAATCGTACACTAATCATACACGCAAATGTGTACGATCAAGATCAGGGACTCACGGGAAGATATCACAACACAACTCTACAAATAAAATAAGTCATACAAGCATCATATTACAAGCCAGGGGCCTCGAGGGCTCGAATACAAGAGCTCGATCATAGACGAGTCAGCGGAAGCAACAATATCTGAGTACAGACATAAGTTAAACAAGTTTGCCTTAAGAAGGCTAGCACAAACTGGGATACAGATCGAAAGAGGCGCAGACCTCCTGCCTGGGATCCTCCTAACTACTCCTGGTCGTCGTCAGCGGGCATCACGTAGTAGTAGGCACCTCCGGTGTAGTAGGGGTCGTCGTCGACGGTGGCGTCTGGCTCCTGGGCTCCAACATCTGGTTGCGACAACCAGGTAGAAGGGATAGAGGGAAAGAAGGAGAAAGCAACCGTGAGTACTCATCCAAAGTACTCGCAAGCAAGAAGCTACACTACATATGCATGGGTAAATGTGTAAAGGGCCATATCGGTGGACTGAACTGCAGAAAGCCAGAATAAGAGTGGGATAGCTAATCCTTTCGAAGACTACACTTCTGGCAGCCTCCGTCTTGCAGCATGTAGAAGGGAGTAGACTGAAGTCCTCCAAGTATCATCGCATAGCAATAATCCTACCCGGCGATCCCCTCCTCGTATCCCTGAGAGAGAGCGACCACCGGTTGTATCTGGCACTTGGAAGGGTGTGTTTTATTAAGTATCCGGTTCTAGTTGTCATAAGGTCAAGGTACAACTCCAAGTCGTCCTGTTACCGAAGATCACGGCTATTCGAATAGATTAACTTCCCTGCAGGGGTGCACCACATACCCCAACACGCTCGATCCCATTTGGCCGGACACACTTTCCTGGGTCATGCCCGGCCTCGGAAGATCAACACGTCGCAGCCCCACCTAGGCACAACAGAGAGGTCAGCACGCCGGTCTAAACCTAAGCGCACAGGGGTCTGGGCCCATCGCCCTTAGCACACCTGCACGTTGCGTACGCGGCCGGAAGCAGAACTAGCCCCCTTAATACAAGAGCAGGCTTACGTTCCAATCCGGCGCGCGCCACTCAGTCGCTGACGTCACGAAGGCTTCGGCTGATACCACGACGCCGGGATACCCATAACTACTCCCGCGTAGATGGTTAGTGCGTATAGACCAAATGGCCAAACTCAGATCAAATACCCAGATCTCGTTAAGCGTGTTAAGTATCCGCGAACATCGACCAGGGCCAGGCCCACCTCTCTCCTAGGTGGTCGGAACCTGCCCTGTCGCTCCGCCTCAAAGATCCACTCGCGGGTGCTCCTCAAGCCGACCCGTCTTTAGTCACCACATGTATCATGTATAAAGTATATAGTATATACCCGTGATCAACTCCCGAGTGATCACGGCCCGATAGTATAGCATGGCAGACGGACAAGGATGTAGGGCCACTGATGAAAAACTAGCATCCTATACTAAGCATTAGGATTGCAGGTAAGGTAACAACAGTAGTAGCAAGGACAGGCTATGCATCAGTATAGGATTAACGGGAAGCAGTAACATGCTATACTACTCTAATGCAAGCAGTATAGAGAAGAGTAGGCGATATCTGGTGATCAAAGGGGGGGCTTGCCTGGTTGCTCTGGCAAGAGAGAGTGGTCGTCAACTCCGTAGTCGTACTGGGTAGCAGCGGCGTCGGTCCCGGTGTCTAGCGAGAGAAGAGGGGGAAGAAACAATAAATATTTAAGCAAACAGATGCATAGCGATGCATGACATGACAAGTATCGGTGCTAGGGGTGCCCTATCGCGGTATGAGGTGATACCGGTGAAGGGGGGAAACATCCGGGAAAGTATCCCCGGCGTTTCGCGTTTTCAGACAGATGAAACGGAGGGGGAAAGTTGCGTGTTCGCTATGCTAGGGATGCGTGGCAGATAAACGGGCTGCGTATTCAAATTCCTCTCGTCGTTCTGAGCAACTTTCATGTACAAAGTTTTTCCATCCGAGCTACGGTTTATTTTATATTAATTTTAAAAGATTTAAATCATTTTTAGGATTTATTTATTTAATTTAATCAACATTATCCACAACAGTGTCTGCTGACGTCACCATGACGTCAGCATGACATCAGCAGTCAACAGAGGTGTTGACTGGGTCGCTGACGTGTGTGACCCACTGGTCATTGACTGTCTAGCCTAATCATTGTTTAACTAATCTAACTACTGTTTAATTAAATTAATTAGTTAGTTAGGTTAATCTAATTATGATTAATTAAATTAATTATTTAATAATTAATTTAATTATTATTATTATTTTAATTATTTTTATTATTAATTCTCTTTTTTTAAACGTTTTGTGCGGGGCCCCCATGTCAATGGCTCAGCGAGAGCCTTAGCGGGCGTTCGGGTAACGGGCACCGGCGTCGCTCGTGCGAAGATCGAGACCGACCCGGGGTGGGGGCAAGGCAAGGCCGCGGCCTCTCGAGGGCGCCGGCGCACTGCAGTAGAGGCCGGTGCGGGTGCGGCGGTGGCTGGGACAAGCGCGGCCCGGCGAGGTGCTTCGCACGGCAAGGAACGGGGACGGATCGCGGCGACCGCGGCGCGGTCGGCCGGATCGATGGCGATGAGCAGCGGGGCAGAGGGAGTGGCCGGCGGCAGCGCCAGCGGTGGGGAAAGGGGTGCGGCCCGGCGGACGCAGCGGCAGGGGCGCAAGAGGAGCGCGGGCAGTGGCGAGGCGGGCGGCCCTGAGCAGCGCGCAGCAGGCGCAGGCGGTAGCGCTAGCAGGGAGCGGGGCGGGGCGGCGCGGTAGTGGGCCTCGATGGCCGGGGACAGAGAGCCAGGGGAGAGAGGGAGGGAGGCCGGAGCTCACGGCGGGGCGTAGGGTCTCGGCAGTGGCTCGGGGAGGAGTCAGGGAAGCGAGATCCGGCGACGGGGCGGCGACACGACGGCGGTCCAGGTCGGTGGCCGATCCTGGCGAAGACGGTGAGGGGGCTCCGGCGGCGCGGTCCTCGTGCGGCGCCAGAGGTGGTCGGGGCACGATGCGGCGGGGCACACCCGGCCGGCGGTGCCTGGCAACGGCGAAGCTCCGGGGGAGGGGGGGCAGAGGGCACGGGGCGCTGAGGTGGTTGCCCCGATCCAGAAGGGGATCGGGGAGTGGGGAGTGAGCGAGTGGGGGGGGGGCGAGTGGGAGGGGTTAGGGTTTCGGTCGGGTGGACCGGGGTTAAGTGGTGGGGGGTGTGGGCCGGCCTGGTTGGCCCGATGGCTAGCTGGGCCAAGGCCCAGCGAGGGAGGGGGTTTCCCCTTTTTTTTGGTTTTGTTAGCTTTAGGTTTTAGCTTTTCTGTTTTGTATTTTCTCTTTTGTATTTACTTTCTTTTATTTATTTTCTTTTCTGTTTTTAAATCATTTTAAATTACTTAGGCATTTTATAAAAATGGGTTTGCTGCACCATAATTACCTTTGTAATATTTGGCGTCCACCGAACATTTTTGCCTCAAATTGGAAGACTTTTATCGTCGACTTTAATTTTAAGTTTGAATTTGACGTGTTTTCGAATTATCCCGAGATTAGTAACAGTAATCGCAGATGACATGGCATCATTAGGAGAGTTTTACTGTAGCCAAATTATCCGGACGTTACAAATCTCCTCCACTACAAGAAATCTCGTCCCGAGATTTAGGAGGTAGAAGGAAACATCGCGGGGTATTCATCGCGAAGACGATCCTCGCGTTCCCAGGTGGCTTCGTCTTCAGAGTGATTCGACCACTGGACCTTGAGGAACTTGATTGCCTTCTGACGGGTGCGGCGTTCAGTTTGGTCGAGAATGCGGACCGGATGCTCTTTATAGGAGAGGTCCTGTTGCAACTCGAGCACTTCATGGTCCACTGCTCGGATTGGGTCCTTGAAGCAACGGCGGAGTTGTGACACATGGAACACATCATGAACCTGAGAAAGGTTCGGCGGAAGCTCCAGTTGATATGCCACCTTTCCACGCCTTTCGAGAATAGTGAAGAGACCGATATAGCGAGGAGCTAGCTTGCCCTTGATCCCGAAGCGGTGAGCATCCTTCATTGGTGTAACTCGAAGATAAGCCTTTTCGCCAGGTTGATAGACCATGTCTTGGTGATGACGGTCATACTGACTTTTCTGACGTGACTGAGCAGTCTTGAGATTCTCGCGAATAATGCGAACTTGTTCTTCGGCCTGTTGGATAATATCTGGACCGAAGAGTGGTCGCTCCCCAGTTTCTGACCAGTTCAGAGGGGTTCGACACTTTCGTCCATATAGCACTTCGAAGGGGGACATCTTCAGACTAGCTTGATAGCTATTATTATAAGAGAACTCGGCATATGGAAGAGATTCCTCCCATTTCTTGCCGAATGAGATTACACAAGCTCGAAGCATGTCTTCGAGAACTTGGTTGACACGTTCAACTTGTCCTTGTGACTGAGGATGGAACGCAGTACTGAACGACAGATGAGTCCCCATAGCTTCTTGGAAACTCGCCCAAAACCTTGAAGTGAATAAGCTGCCACGGTCTGAACTGATAACCAGTGGGATACCGTGAAGTGAAACAATTCTGGCCATGTAGAGAGTAGCAAGCTGACTAGCAGTGATTGTCTCTTTGACCGCCAGGAAATGGGCAACTTTGGAAAGCCGGTCAATGACGACAAGAATAGCATCATTACCTTTCTGCGATTTGGGAAATCCAGTGACGAAGTCCATCTCAACATGGTCCCATTTCCATTCAGGAATAGAGATAGGTTGCAGAGTTCTAGCAGGCCTTTGATGCTCTGCTTTGATTCGGCGACAAACATCACACTCAGCAACATAACGAGCAATGTCCTGCTTCATATTAGACCACCAGAATCTTTGACGAATATCCTGGTACATCTTTGTACTACCAGGATGGATGGACAGAGGCGTATCATGGGCTTCTTGCATAACCCTTTTAGTCTTATCCAGGTTTTTCTTCGAACATGGTACCACTAGGCGGCCTTTGAAATACAAGGCTCCATCATCGACGATCGTGAAGAATGAGGGCTTTCCTTTTTTTAGGTCGCGCTTAATCTTGAGGACTTCATCGTCACATTTCTGTATCCATTTGATGGTGTCCACAAGATCTGGTTTCGCAACCAGGGTATTGAGAGAACCCTTGGAAACAACATGGAGGTTCCGTTTGGGGAAATCTTCGGGAGGGGGAGCGAGTGATCCCGGAGGAACAATATGGAGGTTCAGCCTTCTAAATTCTTCGGCAAGCGAGGGCTGAACTTTGTGGACCTGGAGGTGGTTGCAGTAAGACTTGCAGCTCAAGGCATCAACCATTACATTAGCCTTGCCGGGGGTATAGGATATACCCACGTCAAAGTCTGCAACAGTCTCCATCCATCTTTGCTGGCGTAGGTTCAAATCTGGCTGAGTAAACAGATACTTCAGACTTTGATGGTCGGTGAAGATCTCGCAACAATTACCGAGAAGGTAATGTCGCCACTGCTTCAGTGCATGAATGACAGCAGCAAGCTCGAGGTCGTGAACCGGGTAGTTTTCTTCGTGAGGGCGCAGTTGACGAGAGGCATAAGCAATCACTCTGCGCTCTTGCATTAGGACACAGCCTAATCCTTGACGGGAAGCGTCGCAGTAAATGACGAAGTCCTTCTTAGTATCAGGTGGAGCAAGTACGGGGGCAGAAGTCAACTTGTTTTTGAGCGCCTGGAAACTTTCCTGACACTTGTCTATCCAGTCAAACTTGACACCCTTATGCAACAGATTAGTCAGGGGCCTGGCAATCTTGGAGAAGTTCTCGACGAATCGACGGCAATAGCTGGCGAGACCGAGAAAACTTCGGACTTGCTTGACGTTCTTCGGAGGAGTCCAATCGAGAATAGCCTGAACTCGTTCAGGGTTGACGGCAATACCATCCTTGGAGATGACATGCCCAAGATAGGTTACTTCGGGGAGCCAGAATTCACACTTGGAATACTTAGCATACAGTTGATGTTCTCGAAGCTTCTCCAGCACAAGACGAAGATGTTCAGCATGTTCCTCCTTGTTCTTGGAAAATACAAGGATATCGTCCAAATAAACCACGACGAACTTGTCGAGGTAATCCATGAATATATAATTCATCAGACGAGAGAAGGTGGTTGGAGCATTCGTTAAGCCGAATGACATGACGGTGTACTCGTATGATCCATACCGAGTCACGAAGGCGGTTTTTGGGATGTCCTCTTCACGAACACGGATCTGGTGGTAACCCAACCTCAAGTCGAGTTTGGAGAACACTGATGAACCAGCCAGTTGATCATAAAGATCATTGATCCGAGGAAGAGGGTATTTATTCTGAATGGTAGCTTGGTTTATAGGACGGTAGTCTTGGACCAATCGGTTTGTCCCATCCTTCTTCCTAACAAAGAGAGAAGGTGCTCCCCAAGGAGAGCAACTTGGGCGAATGAAACCTTTGACAAGAGATTTGTCGATTTCCTCCTTAAGCTCAAGGAGTTCATGCGGCGGCATCTTGTAGGGTCGTTTAGCTATAGGGGTAGTCCCGGGTTTCAAGTCGATGATGAATTCGAGAGCTCTAGCAGGGGGAATCCCTGGAAGTTCTTCTGGGAATACATCTTGGAATTCACGAACGACGGGAACGTTTTCAATGCCCTCGAGTGGTGCAGCGTTCAACGCATTCAAGGCATAAAGTTGTGCCTCGGCGTTCTGAACTAGATGAGCTTGGTAAGCTATTATTTCGTCAGAAGGGTGTAGCAGATGGACGACCTTGGTGGCGCAAACTATAGAAGCAGTATGCGCTTTCAACCAATCCATTCCCAGAATGAGGTCGATGTTAGACGACTTCAAGATAATGGGAGAGGCATAGAATTCTAGCCCTTCGATTTCCACGGGGACATTGATGCCAACCAGTGAGGTTTGACATTGTCCCACGGGGGTTTTTACCAATACCGAAGTGTTCATCTCCTCACATTTAACGTCATGCTTGTATGCAAAATCTTCTGACATGAATGAATGCGATGCCCCTGAATCGAATAAAACAGATGCAGGTACTGAGTTTACGAGGAGTGTACCCATCACGGTAGCAGGCTGGTCTAGAACTTCATTGAGATCAACATGGTTGGCATGAACACGACCATAAGACTTGGCACTGTTGTTGCGAGGCTGGTTGCTTCCACGGCCAGTTGCTGGGAGGGCCAGTTGATTCTGGTTTTGATTGCAATCCCTAGCACGGTGACCTGGCTGACCACACTTGTAGCAGAGGCCATTATTGGGAGTGGGAACAGGAGCTTGTGGTGGTGGAGCTGGAAGTCTTGTCTGCCTAGTTGGAGGAGCAGGCAGACGAGGTGCAGCATAGGACTGCCTTGGGGCAGGTGCATCCGGCTGGTACATGCTGTTGGGGATCCATATCTTGCGCTTCTGCAAGGACGGGCCCGAAGATGAGCCCGTGTCACGGCTGCGCTTGTGAGAGCTCTGGTATTCCTGCAGACCAGTTTCGACGTTGATGGCTTTGTTCACCAAGGTGGCGAAATCAGTAAAGTCATGCACTAGAAGTGCGAGCTTGATGTCAGCTTGAAGGCCATCACGGAACTTCTCCTGTCTGCGTGCATCAGTTGCAATGTCTTCTTCAGCATAGCGGGACAAGTCCAGAAACTCCCGCTGATAAGCTTCCACAGTTTTATTGCCTTGGGTGAGGTTGCGGAACTCACGCTTCTTCCGGTCCATAACTCCCTGAGGAATGAAGCGAGCACGGAAGGCAGCTTGGAAGTCTGGCCAGGTGATGATTGTTCCAGCTGCCAGAGTACGCCTGTGGCTGTCCCACCATTGAGCTGCGGGTCCTTTCAGGAAGAAGGAAGCAAAGGTGACATAGCTGGCAGGGGCTACATCAGCAGACTCCATCTCATAGGTGATGTCACGGAGCCAGTCATCAGCATCTAGAGGCTGAGTTGAGCTGCGGTACACAGTTGGGTTCAGGCGCATGAAATCCTGTAGAGTCACTTGGGTTGGCTGCTGGTTCATATTGGGGCGAGGAAACTGAGCCATAATATTCTCCATGAACTGACGATTCAGCTCAAACTGTTGCATCATCCCAGCCATGTACTCAGGCGGTGGTGGGGCATTGCCACCACGACCACGACCACCTGGTCTAACCATCCTGCTAATATTTAACAGGGGTAGTTCAGCATTGAGAAATTTGCAAAAATAACAAGAGTCATTCATGATGAAACATGCAGAACGAAAGCAGCACGATAGATACTACATAGTAGTCGGCATATCTTACAAAAGAGATCATGCATGGAGTTCGTTACACAGAGTTTGGTACATAGACTAAGACATCATAGGCGGCACGCAGGCTCGCGGCGAATGCATCTAACACTAACAAGCAAGTCTACATCAGTCCCACGCGGTACTGCGGAGGTAGCTGTAGCCTGAAAGCTGGTAGTGTGGCATCGGGTACACCACGTCGGCAACCTGGGGTCCGCGGGTACTCTGGTGCAGAACCTGACGCTCAAGTGGCAGAAGAGGACCAAGTGCAGGAGAGTAGCCTCCCACATCTGGCCAGCCGACGCCCTGAGGCATCACGGTCCTGGCAGGGTAGACCGCAGAACGCGATAGATCACCAGATCGGACAGAGGGGTGCAACAGTGTCAGAGCACGGTAGAGGTGCTGACGAGTGGTGTACAACTCGTGGCGAAGAGCTCGGTTAGTGCAATCCAGCCCATCAGCATGCAGAACCAGGTTCTGATGGTAGAAGGGCTCTCGGGTGACAGTGGAGTAGGCAGCAGTGTAGTAACCCTCCGCACCAACATCGGATGCGATAGCAACGTGCCTGAAGGGGGAGGTATCCAACTCCTGATACTCTCCACGGAGACGTGTCAGAGCAGCATAAGCAGCGTCGTGGACTGCCATATCGATAGTCACTCCAACACCATGAGCAGTGTGCAGCACGGTAGTGGAGTCATACTCTCGAGAGTAGAGGTGGACGATGGCACGGTACTGCTCCTGGTTGAAGTCCTGGTACTCCTCATAGACGGTGTACTCAGGGTGCCAGCGATAACCCAGATAGGTCATCATCTCAACCAACACAGTAGGTGATCCTGAGGCACCAATGGCCATCGTGTGGCGCACGACCTGCCTCGTGGGTTCCATCTGAAAACAAAGATGTTTTCGCAGGAGTCAAATGACAATGTGGATAATGTTCAAGTACTACTCTAAAGAATAACTAGGGCTTATCCAACTTTGGGGTGAATGTCGTAACGGGATCCTAGTGTCAGAGTTAGTAAATTCGTTTAACCCGAGTAGAATAGAGTTCAGAGTCCCAGAGTAA
Organism: Triticum urartu; assembly: GCF_056163025.1. Classification (NCBI taxonomy): domain Eukaryota; kingdom Viridiplantae; phylum Streptophyta; class Magnoliopsida; order Poales; family Poaceae; genus Triticum; species Triticum urartu. The sequence continues at coordinate 487,610,487 of NC_141878.1, forward strand.
AGGTCGAGGAGTAAAAGATCCTAGTACCACCCGATGGCGACGTGGGCCCGTAAGGCACACAGCCAAGTTAGTAAAAGTTTTTGCAATGTCTAGACTCGACTTCGGCCAAGGAGTGTGGAAGGGGGGTTCCTACAGGCAGTCGGCTCTGATACCACCTTGTGGCGCCCCCGATTCAATCGTACACTAATCATACACGCAAACGTGTACGATCAAGATCAGGGACTCACGGGAAGATATCACAACACAACTCTACAAATAAAATAAGTCATACAAGCATCATATTACAAGCCAGGGGCCTCGAGGGCTCGAATACAAGAGCTCGATCATAGACGAGTCAGCAGAAGCAACAATATCTGAGTACAGACATAAGTTAAACAAGTTTGCCTTAAGAAGGCTAGCACAAACTGGGATACAGATCGAAAGAGGCGCAGACCTCCTGCCTGGGATCCTCCTAACTACTCCTGGTCGTCGTCAGTGGGCATCACGTAGTAGTAGGCACCTCTGGTGTAGTAGGGGTCGTCGTCGACGGTGGCGTCTGGCTCCTGGGCTCCAACATCTGGTTGCGACAACCAGGTAGAAGGGATAGAGGGAAAGAAGGAGAAAGCAACCGTGAGTACTCATCCAAAGTACTCGCAAGCAAGAAGCTACACTACATATGCATGGGTAAATGTGTAAAGGGCCATATCGGTGGACTGAACTGCAGAAAGCCAGAATAAGAGGGGGATAGCTAATCCTTTCGAAGACTACGCTTCTGGCAGCCTCCGTCTTGCAGCATGTAGAAGGGAGTAGACTGAAGTCCTCCAAGTATCATCGCATAGCAATAATCCTACCCGGCGATCCCCTCCTCGTATCCCTGAGAGAGAGCGACCACCGGTTGTATCTGGCACTTGGAAGGGTGTGTTTTATTAAGTATCCGGTTCTAGTTGTCATAAGGTCAAGGTACAACTCCAAGTCGTCCTGTTACCGAAGATCACGGCTATTCGAATAGATTAACTTCCCTGCAGGGGTGCACCACATACCCCAACACGCTCGATCCCATTTGGCCGGACACACTTTCCTGGGTCATGCCCGGCCTCGGAAGATCAACACGTCGCAGCCCCACCTAGGCACAACAGAGAGGTTAGCACGCCGGTCTAAACCTAAGCGCACAGGGGTCTGGGCCCATCGCCCTTAGCACACCTGCACGTTGCGTACGCGGCCGGAAGCAGAACTAGCCCCCTTAATACAAGAGCAGGCTTACGTTCCAATCCGGCGCGCGCCACTCAGTCGCTGACGTCACGAAGGCTTCGGCTGATACCACGACGCCGGGATACCCATAACTACTCCCGCGTAGATGGTTAGTGCGTATAGACCAAATGGCCAAACTCAGATCAAATACCCAGATCTCGTTAAGCGTGTTAAGTATCCGCGAACGTCGACCAGGGCCAGGCCCACCTCTCTCCTAGGTGGTCGGAACCTGCCCTGTCGCTCCGCCTCAAAGATCCACTCGCGGGTGCTCCTCAAGCCGACCCGTCTTTAGTCACCACATGTATCATGTATAAAGTATATAGTATATACCCGTGATCAACTCCCGAGTGATCACGGCCCGATAGTATAGCATGGCAGACGGACAAGGATGTAGGGCCACTGATGAAAAACTAGCATCCTATACTAAGCATTAGGATTGCAGGTAAGGTAACAACAGTAGTAGCAAGGACAGGCTATGCATCAGTATAGGATTAACGGGAAGCAGTAACATGCTACACTACTCTAATGCAAGCAGTATAGAGAAGAGTAGGCGATATCTGGTGATCAAAGGGGGGGCTTGCCTGGTTGCTCTGGCAAGAGAGAGTGGTCGTCAACTCCGTAGTCGTACTGGGTAGCAGCGGCGTCGGTCCCGGTGTCTAGCGAGAGAAGAGGGGGAAGAAACAATAAATATTTAAGCAAACAGATGCATAGCGATGCATGACATGACAAGTATCGGTGCTAGGGGTGCCCTATCGCGGTATGAGGTGATACCGGTGAAGGGGGGAAACATCCGGGAAAGTATCCCCGGCGTTTCGCGTTTTCAGACAGATGAAACAGAGGGGGAAAGTTGCGTGTTCGCTATGCTAGGGATGCGTGGCAGATAAACGGGCTGCGTATTCAAATTCGTCTCGTCGTTCTGAGCAACTTTCATGTACAAGGTTTTTCCATCCGAGCTACGGTTTATTTTATATTAATTTTAAAAGATTTAAATCATTTTTAGGATTTATTTATTTAATTTAATCAACATTATCCACAACAGTGTCTGCTGACGTCACCATGACGTCAGCATGACATCAGCAGTCAACAGAGGTGTTGACTGGGTCGCTGACGTGTGGGACCCACTGGTGATTGACTGTCTAGCCTAATCATTGTTTAACTAATCTAACTACTGTTTAATTAAATTAATTAGTTAGTTAGGTTAATCTAATTATGATTAATTAAATTAATTATTTAATAATTAATTTAATTATTATTATTTTAATTATTTTTATTATTAATTCTCTTTTTTTTAAACGTTTTGTGCGGGGCCCCCATGTCAATGGCTCAGCGAGAGCCTTAGCGGGCGTTCGGGTAACGGGCACCGGCGTCGCTTGTGCGAAGACCGAGACCGACCCGGGGTGGGGGCAAGGCAAGGCCGCGGCCTCTCGAGGGCGCCGGCGCACTGCAGTAGAGGCCGGTGCGGGTGCGGCGGTGGCTGGGACAAGCGCGGCCCGGCGAGGTGCTTCGCATGGCAAGGAACGGGGACGGATCGCGGCGACCGCGGCGCGGTCGGCCGGATCGATGGCGATGAGCAGCGGGGCAGAGGGAGTGGCCAGCGGCAGCGCCAGCGGTGGGGAAAGGGGTGTGGCCCGGCGGACGCAGCGGCAGGGGCGCAAGAGGAGCGTGGGCAGTGGCGAGGCGGGCGGCCCTGAGCAGCGCGCAGCAGGCGTAGGCGGCAGCGCTAGCAGGGAGCGGGGCGGGGCCGCGCGGTAGTGGGCCTCGATGGCCGGGGACAGAGAGCCAGGGGAGAGAGGGAGGGAGGCCGGAGCTCACGGCGGGGCGTAGGGTCTCGGCAGTGGCTCAGGGAGGAGTCAGGGAAGCGAGAACCGGCGACGGGGCGGCGACACGACGGCGATCCAGGGCGGTGGCCGATCCTGGCGAAGACGGAGAGGGGGCTCCGGCGGCGCGGTCCTCATGCGGCGCCAGAGGTGGTCGGGGCACGATGCGGCGGGGCGCACCCGGCCGGCGGTGCCTGGCAACGGCGAAGCTCCGGGGGAGGGGGGGCAGAGGGCACGGGGCGCTGAGGTGGTTGCCCCGATCCAGAAGGGGATTGGGGAGTGGGGAGTGAGCGAGTGGGGGGTGGCGAGTGGGAGGGGTTAGGGTTTCGGTCGGGTGGACCGGGGTTAAGTGGTGGGGGGTGTGGGCCGGCCTGGTTGGCCCGATGGCTAGCTGGGCCAAGGCCCAGCGAGGGAGGGGGTTTCCCCCTTTTTTTTGGTTTTTAGCTTTAGGTTTTAGCTTTTCTGTTTTGTATTTTCTCTTTTGTATTTACTTTCTTTTATTTATTTTCTTTTCTGTTTTTAAATCATTTTAAATTACTTAGGCATTTTATAAAAATGGGTTTGCTGCACCATAATTACCTTTGTAATATTTGGCGTCCACCGAACATTTTTGCCTCAAATTTGAAGACTTTTATCGTCGACTTTAATTTTAAGTTTGAATTTGACGCGTTTTCGAATTATCCCGAGATTAGTAACAGTAATCGCAGATGACATGGCATCATTAGGAGAGTTTTACTGTAGCCAAATTATCCGGACGTTACAGCCGTTTCATGTAGTTTTCCTTCAATACAAGCACTTCAAGCTCGATCTTTGGCAAAACTCACATTTGTTAGTCCACGAACGTGATCCTGCTTGAGGAGACTTTGCAAAGATCTCATATTGAGGTGGGCTAAATGGTTATGCCAAAACCACCCCACGTCAACTTTAGCCATTAGCCAAGTCGCGCTCTTAGTGGGTCGAAAAGTCAACCACATAAAGACCATTCTCGACATGCCCAACAAAGGCTACTTTAAGAGTCTCGCTCCACAAAAGGGCCACGGTATCAAGATCAAAGAATGTTGCAAAGCCCATGAGTCCAAGTTGACAAATGGAAAGTAAATTGTATGCAAGGATCTCAACAAGTATAACCTTCTCAATAGATAAAGCTTGAGAGATGACTACCTTGCCAAGATCCAATACCTTAGATGTTGAAGCATCACCGAATTGGACATGAGTGGGCATAGATGGGCTTGGATGCATGTCCACCACCAAGTCCTTGGTCCCGATCATATGATTTGTTGCTCCACTATCGAGCAACCATGACACCCCACCAGAAGCAAACTCCTACAAGAGATTAATGCTTGGATTTAGGTACCCATTTTTGAATGGGTACTTTGATGTTAGCAACAAGGGTCTTAGGAACCTAAATAGACCATTCAATGTACTCATAAGAAGAACCAACAAATTTTTCATAAACATGCCCATAACTAGCACGACATAGAACATAAGAAGGGTTAAAGTTGTCGGTTTTGTTGGGAGGAGTGGTCTTTCCCTTCATGGCATTACCACCCACACCCTTGTCCTTCTTCTTCTCATGAACACCCTCCTCCGCCTTGACGAAGATCTCCTTAAGCAGGAGAGGTTGCTTGGTCTTGCTCTTCTTCTTCTTTGACTTGGGTACAAACCCAAGTCCTTCCTTTGCCACAACTTCCTTTTGATTGCTCAAAAGGTCACTGAGCTTATGCTCACCTTGTATGCAAGTCACAAGGCCTTTCTCAAGTTGCTCTTTCAACTAGGAATTCTCCACCACAAGATGCACATGCTCACAACAAGGGTTAGTGATGTCTGCTAGAACTACGTCGGTATTTCCCCAAAGAGGAAGGGATGATGCAGCACAGCGACGGTAGGTATTTCCCTTAATGATGAGACCAAGTTTATCGAACCAGTAGGAGAACCAAGCAACACTACGTAAATAGCACCTGCACACAAATAACAAATACTCACAACCCGACGTATTAAAGGGGTTGTCAATCCCTTTTTGGTAGCGGCGCCAGAAATTGGCAACGGGTGTGAGAGAGTTGTAATAATTGATAGATCGAACGCCAAATAAAATAAATTTAAGCAAGGTATTTTTGTATTTTTGGGTTTAATATATCTGAAAATAAAAGGAAAATAAAATAGATCGCAAAGGCAAATAATATGAGAAAGAGACCCAGGGGCCGTAGGTTTCACTAGTGGCTTCTCTCGAGAAAAATAGCGAACGGTGGGCAAACAAATTACTGTTGGGCAATTGATAGAACTTCAAATAATCATGACGATATCCAGGCAATGATCAGTATATATGCATCACGTCCAAGATTAGTAGACCGACTCCTGCCTGCATCTACTACTATTACTCCACACATCGACTGCTATCCAGCATGCATCTAGTGTATTAAGTTCATGGAGAAACGAAGTAATGCAATAAGAACTATGACATGATGTAGACAAGATCTATTTATGTAGAAATAGACCCCATCGTTTTATCCTTAGTAGCAACGATAAGTACGGGTCGATTGCCCTTCTGTCATTGGGATCAAGCACCGTAAGATCGAACCCACTACAAAGCAACTCTTCCCATTGCAAGATAAATAGATCAAGTTGTCCAAACAAGACCCAAATATCGAAGAATAAATACGAGGCTATAAGAAATCATGCATATAAGAGATCAAATAAACTCAAATAACTTTCATGGATAAAAAGAGATAGATCTGATCATAAACTCAAAGTTCATCGGATTCGAACAAACACACCACAAAAGAATTACATCATATGGATCTCCAAGAGACCATTGTATTGAGAATCAAATGAGAGAGAGGAAGGCATCTAGCTACTAACTACGGACCCGAAGGTCTACAAAGAATTACTCACGCATCATCGGAGAGGAACCAATGGAAGTGGTGAACCTGATGCGGGGCTAACCTGGTGTAGGCCGATCTTTCACGATTGGAGTGGATTCCTTCGAAGAACACGGGGAAGAACAGGGAGAAATCACAAGGGGAAACACTCAAGAACAAGTCCAATCACACATCCACTAGACAATCAAACACACAAGATCCACAAGGTACATGAATAACAAAGGGAAAGATACAAGGTAGAGTTCATCCCAAATCCAAAGGAGATGGGGGCTTGATGATCTAGATAGATCCTTCCCCGAAGGGGTCTTGATATCCCTCGGGATCTTCTCCGAGGAGGTCTTGGCCTCCAATGGAGTAGTCTCTCTCTCTCTCAAGAGGAGAAGATAGGAGCAAAGCTCACATACAAATGAGCTATCACTTTGCTAACCCTAGAAAGGAGGTGGAGGTGGTCTATTTATAGTCTAAGCCACAAAGGGGTAAGTGGGGGAGGGATACAAGGCCAAAGGCCCGTGGCTGCGCATAGGCAGGTACCCGATGTCCGTTAGTGTCGGACATCCAATGGCTCGTGAGGTACCGGACGTCCGGTGTGGGTCGGACGTCCGCTGATTCTTCTCGGGTGTAGCGGCACCGGATTTCCGGAGGTTGTCGGATGTCCGGGCGCTGGGACTTGTCGGACGTCCGGTGGGCGTCGGTCGTCCGACCTCTATAGCACGCGTCAGCTATAGTTCTTCTGGCCGTCTGGGATACGTCAGGTACCAGATGTCCGGTGGCATCCGGGCGTCCGGTGGCTGTAGCTTGTAGCAGCTCCGTTTCTTCCGTCTTCTCTTCCATGCTTCCCTCACAGATGGTGTAGGTGTTCCTTGGCGCTTGCACTCCTCCTCGTCATCCGTGAAGCTCCGGTAATACCTATGCATGCACAAGAGAGGAATGTCAAGTAGTATACCATCCTCGAAGGGGTCAAGTGAACACGTGTAAAGGAGATGATTCACCTTTATGTGTGTGAAGTAGATGCCGCACATGTCACTTGCCAAATGGACTCTTGACATGGTGATCTCCGTAGGATGCTCCGCATCATATCCCCCACCCCCTTGGTAAAGATCCGATCTCGGATCGAAAACCAAATCACCAGGGGAAAGAGATGGCTTTGCCGTGTAGAAGTGGACGTTCACCAAGTACTCATCATCTTCAAGATCGCAATGGGCACTCTCCAATGTCGCACCGTCTAGTGATCCTTCAAAATGAGCAGGGACAACACACACTTGGAAAAACAAATGTTGTTAGAGTTAGTGCAAAACCAAGCATTCAAGAGGTGATTCACCAAATAAGTGTCATCATCATGCAAAGCATATGGTGTGACAAAGGATTGTGACATGGCATATAAGCACATAAATCGAGCACAAGCAAAGACATGATGGGGACAAGCATGTAAATGTGAGGTAGTGATGCAAATATGTGTGATAAGAGAATAAGCATCTACCTCAAGTTCATAGCAAGCATTCACAAATTGCTCAATGAAAGGTCTATGGAAGGCATAAGAATCATTCACAACACCAAATAAAATGAAGTGTCTAAACACATGGGACAAGTGCTAGACAATCCAAGCATAATGTGCATAGGGTGTAGTGAATATAGTGTGGCACTCAACACAATAGAAAGAGCAATTGTTCATCATGTGTGAGGCAATCAATTCAATCGTGTGACAAGCAATGGGACATGGCATATGTGAAGAAATGACATTGTTGCAACCAAGCATATGATAGGAGCAAGTAATCCAAGAATTGGATGCAACACACAAGGTATATATGTCATGAAGCATGGCAAAGTGGCGACCGTGGATGAAATCAATATCACTAACATGTGCGCAATCAAGGGGTCCAATATGACAAATAAGTCTCATGGTGCAAGCAACACAAGTAGTACGATCCATAATATGCATGCTCATGGTTTGGGGTTTCTCAAAAGAGAATGAACACCTTGAAAGCATGTCCTTGTGCGTCCTTCACAATGCCGAAGCGCAAGCAAAAGCGGTGTAGAAGCAAGTTGTGGTGGAATGTATGAGGCTCGCTCTCAAGACCTCGAATGGTCAACTCACATGAAGTGGAAGTCGACACAAAGTCCAAGTATCCTACACATGCACAAAACAAAGCAAAGAACGTATGCACATGGTAGATAACCACATCATCCATCATGATGGTTCTCTTCTCTTGCACATAACCATTAGAAGCACAAGTGCATGAATAATATGCTGCAACAATGGCTATATTCATGGCACTAGGTATATGGTGCAAAGAGGTAAGACAAGCATGCTTCACAAGGAATATGTCAAAATCTCCAAATATATGTGAGAAATATATGGGGGCAATCTCATTAGCAAGGCTAAAAGCATCATTGCACTCAATACATGGCAAATCATCTAGCATGAGAGAGGCAACATATGGAGATATATGACAAGAAGCAATAACAATCATGTGCAAAGCATGTAGATGGTTGTCATCAACCGCATGAAATGATCAAGTATGAATCATCGGTGATGCAACAAAAGCAAGCATAGTAATCAAGTCGTGCAAACTAGTGGAGTGAAGATGCAACACACTAGAGGAAATCATGGCAATCATGTCATGTGAGCAAATAATAGGCATATGCAATGCACGTGACATATCGCAAGCACGAACACAAAGCAAGATCATAGTATCATCATAGGAATGGGTCACAAAAGGAACATGGCAATAACTAGCAATATCTCCACCAAGCTTGCAAATAGACATACAAGGACGAGAATCAGTGATCATGTGTAATGCAAAGCATGGATCACAAATGCATGTCAAAGGCATAGGAATAAGCATATCATGCAAAGTGAACATGGCAAGATGGGCATAGAATGTGTAATGGACAATAATCCATAGCCAAGTGAGGGCCATGTAGAAGAAATGCACGAAGTTTTTGTGCAATGGGGACGGTGTGAAATACAATCCACATGATCCCAAGTCATCGTTGCTCTCTAGAGCTCGTTGTGTCAACTCATGGGATTGTGAGCTTGACAAGTATTTATGGGTACCTACACACAAGAGACACAACCAAAGAAATTGTGTGCATGGTAAATATACACATCATCCATCATGATGTGTATGTGCACGTGAGAGTTAGCACAAGATAAGCATTGCTCAAAGAAATTTGATGCATGGTATAAGAACATGTCATCCATCATGAAAGAATAGTTATTGTGTATAACACGATGGGGACACAAATTGAGAATGCAAGTATGTGGCACATCAATAGCATGTTTATGCATGGGGAGCATATGGTGCACACAAGTATTGGGATCATGCAATGGATGGGATGGATCAAAATCTCCTAACATGTGTGAGGAAACTATGGGGGTCTCCTCATGAGCAATATCAGAAACATCATATGGAGAAAATGGACAACATCCAAAACAATGCATATCCGAAGCTAGGTGGTCATGGCATGACATATGAGATAAATGATGCAAAGGGAGCATATCAATATCATCACAATAAAAACAAATGCCAATAATCATGGGCTTGTCATCTATGCCATATGTGCAAATTGGGTTCATTTTAATGGCATATGCATAATCACTACGAAGAGATTGCAAATATGACATGTGATTAATCTCATGCATAGCATATGACAAGTCAAGCGATTGTCAAACATGATGTGACCTAGAGAATTGTCACAAGAAATCCTATGTAACATGGCATCACAAGCAATCGTCCTACTCATCATAAATGGGCAATAAATCATCACATGAGGAAGTCGAACTAGCATGCAGCATGGTAATAGGTTGATCAACATCACGCAAGAAATAAATGTCAAGAATGTCCATTAGTGGGACTAGAGCATCACCTTCACCTATGTTACCATTGTCATTCCACTCAAGTGGTGTAGGTGAGGTGGGAAAGACCAAATGGTGGTCATCTTCATCATGATGGAACCATGTGGGGGTGCATCATATTCCACCATGGCCATCGTCTTGTCGAAAGGAAGGACGTAGTCGTCGAGTATCAGCGCGTCATCATAAATGGGACCTAGCACCAAATGAGAAGACACAATAGAGGTAGAGGTCAAGTTGTTAGAAATGCAAATGGCCTCATGAGACCTATCAACTATCACACTCTCTCTATGTGGTGTTTCACTCACTCCCTCAAAGTAGGTGCACTCAAACTCACATATGGTGGAGTCACTCATCTCACTCAAGTGGTGGGGGTTGTGGCTCTCCTCACATGGGAATTGGGGCAACTCGTCATATATGGGGCTAGTGGTGAACTCACTCTCACTCTCAATATGGTGGCACAAGTCACTCAAGTCATCATACGCCGCCATGGTCGAAGGGAAAATCCCATGCTCAACCATCTCGTTGTCGTTGCCGTGGATGAAGGCCGAAGATGGCACATCATCTCTCTCCTGTATGACTGAAGGGAAAATCCCATGCTCGATCATCTCATCATCGTCGCTGTGGATGAAGGCCGAAGATGGCACATCATCACTCTCGCATCCAAAGATGGAAGCATCATCCTTGCTCGCCACCTTGTTGCTCGCCTCCAAATCTTGGTCCTTGAGGGTCTCCGTAGTCGTACTCATCATCGCACCGTCTTGAAAAAGAGTCAAAGTAGAACCGGCATCATCAATGCCACAAAGAGGGATGGCGGTGAAGTCGAACTTGGGAGCATCGTCTTGGAGCTCGTCGGGCTTGGACATCTTCGTGGTACTATCCTCATGCTCGTTCTCATGGAGCTTGGTCGTCGTGAAGTGAGCTCGGGGTGGAGAAGCCTTGGCCTTCATCAATTCTTGTTCCGCCTTGAGATCACCAATGTAGTTGTCGTCGACAAACTTATAGTTCTCGAGGAAGATAGTCTTGGAGATGTCGTTGTTCAATCCCATCATGAAGTGGAACTTCATCGAAATGGGGTCGTCCACACCGGCTCTTCGCAAGGCATGCTTCATCTCCTTGAAGTACTCGTCGATGGACTTGTATCCTTGGATGGTGTTCTCCAATTGGCGTAGAAGTTCCGTGTAGGTTGGAGGCACGAACTCTCGCCGCATAGCTCTCTTCGTCTTGGGCTAACTCATGTTGTAGCTCTTCAGATGTGTGTGAAGCCACCATGTGGACGCGTAGTCGTGGAAGTTTCTTATGGCACACTTCACTTGCTCTTCAGAAGGGACTTGATTTAGCTTGAGGTAGTCGTCCATCAAGTGCTCCCACTCGAGATACTCCTTGGGTTCTAGAGTCCCATAGAAAGGAATCTCGTGGTCAGTGTCGAGGTCGTAGTAGCTCGTGGAAGTCACAGACTTGAGCTTGGGGAGCTTCTCTTGAGGTGCTTGTGGGCTAAGATGTCGTATGTCCGTAGGCGAAGATGCCTTGAAGCCACTTGGCGAAGATGCCAAGGGAGATGGTGAAGTCGTCGAGCAGTTGTTAGTGTTGAGCTCTTGACCTTCACATTCTTATCGGTGGTGGTGTCGATGCTGATGTGATCTTGCCGGAGATGGTAGCTCGGAAGCATGTGCACTTGAGCATCTTCTCCAAGATGAGGAAGACCGCCTATAGGCCTTGATGAGGGCTTTGATCTCCTCCATGTGAGCATGCATCTTTGTGTTGGTGGAGTTTTTCGTGGTATCAAACTCGTCGTTGTTATTGTAGACCGAAGGTGAAATGCCTTGCCTATCCATCACAAGACTCGAGTAGAGGTGAGTAGGAAATGCGATAAACAATATCAAGTTACCTTTTCCCAAAGTTGAGGATGTATCCCGTTTCACTCAATGTGAAATGAAAGAATAGTGGAATTGGTACCGGACTTGTTCACTCACACCTATCAAGTAAAGCTTATGGTGTAGCTTGGTGAGGATAGTGGCACAAAAATTTGATGTAAAATGTTAGCAAGAGTCAATAATGTTGAAAGAGTTTCACAAATTCGCAAGTGAAACAAGTAGACCAATAGCAATGAATGGCACACGGAAACGCACACACACGGATAGATAAATGGGGTCGTGCAACCAAGGAGTAAGCACAAAATGTGGAATCCACAAAAAACGCGCGTGTTGCACAACTCAAGAGAGACGCTAGCACGATTGCTCTATAGGCTGATACGACACTGGTGCACAACCTATAAGATACAAAATGGATAAAATTTCTATCCCAAATATGCTATATATGTATGGTTCCCGGTGTTTCTCACACGATGATCCAAGATGATCAAATATGATATATTGTAATGCACTATGATACGATGCTATGGCTCTTGCTTACAAGCTTCTTTGCTCACTCTTTTTCTTTGCTTAAAATCTTGTTCTTTTTTCTTTTCTTTTTTTGGATGTGGCCACAATGCGAAATGCACAAACCAAGATAGCAATTGTGTATATGCAGGAACAAACTTGTGACACAAGAGATGATATGATACCAAGATGATACCAATGTGACATGGTATGTATGCATTGGAAGGTGTAGACCAATGATCACTAATGTGCACAAGTAACGTTGCCGGCAATGCTCAAATGGCTAGTCTCGATAGGCAAGTAACGCAAAATGGGCTAGGGGTTATCAATGCAATTGCAAGGGGAATATACAATGATGTCGTCGAGGTTACCATCCGTGATGTACGATGACGACCTCGTGGCGATGATGAGTGGCGGTGTTCTCGATGTCGAACCATTCCTAATTAGCTGAAACACCTTAGGAAACGGAGAAACCGCGAACTCAAAATCTCAAATGTCAAATGTCAAATGATGGTAGCAGGATGCGGTGGTGGAATGATGAGTTATGCGAGTAGGCAATGCAGAAGTGGAGGTTATGGTGGTGTACTATACACGATGTCGAAGTTGAGGTCACCGTCCCTAAGTAGCCGAAACACCTTAGGAGACTTGAATCACTACTCAAACAACCACTAATTCTATATGGATCACAATGGGTTTGGTTACGGAAGTCGGTGGTGGTAATGGGGATGATGTGGTGAAAGCCCTAGGCAAAGATGCCAAAGTTGAAAATTTTGATGGAGTCAAATGATGTTGGTGGTATTTTTGTGGGAAGGGGGATGTCAATAGCTTCAAAACGATCTAAAGAACGTCAAAATCGGAGTTCGGATGAATTAGTTATGGCCGAAACAAAAATCAGCCGAAGTTAGAATCTACAGGTGTCGGACGTCCGAGAAGTGTCGGATATCCGGTGGTCGGACGTCCGGAAATGGTCGGAAGTCCGTGATTTCAGCTCGGGACCGGGGTGTCAGATTTCCGGTGGAGTCCGTACATCCGGTGGTTCCTGGGGCTCCGGACGTCCGGTGAAGTGTCGGTCGTCCGGTGGGTCTGGGTCAACGCGAGATGCGAGTTTCAGGATGCGATTTTGGGCGGAAATTGGAGATTTTGGGCTCGAAATTGGAGAGATTTTGTGGATGGAAAGTGGAGAAACTTGTGGAGATGCTAGATACACTCGAAACCAAGCAAACCCATGGATCAAAATCAACAAAACATTATCAAACCAACAAATCACAAAAAATGGGGCTATTTTTGGCGGAGATTTTCGAAATTTAGGACGAAATCCAGCAAAAGAAGTCTAGAAAATGACGGGAGGGACTCCAAATACGCGATCAACGTGGCTCATGATACCATATGATGCGGGGCTAACCTGGTGTAGGCCGATCTTTCACGATTGGAGTGGATTCCCTCGAAGAACACGAAGAACACAAGGAAGAACGGGGAGAAATCACAAGGGGAAACACTCTGTAGCGACCCAACCTCAAATGGTCAAGTCTCTGTGCTTCAGTGTCATCCCTGGATCGGTAATGCTGACACACACAGTACTCGAAGGATTTATAACAGAGTGGTAATCACACACTTATTACATCGAATGTCTCAAGAGAGAACTTATTACAATAAATATGGCTTAAGGCCATCTAATACGATAACAATGGAAGGCTTGGAAGATAAAGTGTGCCCATCAACTCCAACGGCATGGCTGAGTGCATGACAAACGACCTTTCGCACCTTACTCCTCGTCTGAAAAGTCTGCAACATGATACGTTGCAGCCCGAAAACGGGTCAGCACATGGAATATACTGGCAATGTAACACATGAGAGTAATGAATAGATAAAAGCTATCACTATATGGTTAATATGTTTTGTGAACAGCCAATTTTTCCCTACAATAAAGGAATATATTTTATTTAACTATCATGGTAGTTGAACAATATTGATAAGGTTCCTCCAACTCAATCCCAATTAAAAGTAATTATCAACCCAACAAATTATTTTAGAGTGATGAGATCCATATGATAATCCAAGAACCAGATACTCAAGATGTCCATAATCGGGGACACGGCTAACCATTATTAGTTTGTACACTCTGCAGAGGTTTGCACACTTTTCCCCACAAGACTCGATCTCCTCCGTTGGATTTCTCGCACTACAGGGTGTTTGAGAAACGGATGACCGAGACACAATCTTTCAGAAGCATTTGCTCTTTACTCCGGGCGGACCGGCACACCTACAATCCCCTACATCTACTAGTCCACCTCTTCAAGAACTCACGCAACTTACTCAATTATGCCAGAGCCCATAATGGCTTGTGGCTGCACACGGAAGTTTCTAGCATGAATAATCTTATGATCCCTTTGAGCCTGGGTGGCGGACCGTAGGATGATCACACGGGTACTCCGGGATATCCTAGGACAACACTGGATTCTCGAGGTGCCCACAAGCAATCCACCCAGACATGTATTAAAGTTGCCACCTTAAGTTGAACCATTAATTAACAATTCAAATCTTTCATGGATACACTCAAACCCAAACCACGTCTATGAGCATAGCATGGCAATATAAGCATAATGTAGAAGTAACTCCGAAGGGTTTGATAATAAAACAGGTAATAGGTACTACCTCATTATCAACGTCCCAGACCCACATATTAAGAGATCCTACTCATGCAATGTGTGAAGGTTGAAACTAATGCATAAAAACTGGGTGATAAAGGGGTATGATCAATGTGTTACTTGCCTTGCTGACGATCTGCAAATCCTAAAGACTCGTAGTAGCACGCTTCGCACTCCGGGTGTTCTATTGCAAAAAAACAATAGCATACATAAGCAATCAAGCAAAGATGCACGGGTAAATCTCAAATAAGAAGATCTAACCGGAAAGTTCAACTGAAGAACTCCGGTTTGCAAAAAGAATCAAATCAAACGGAGCAACGAAACTCAAACTGCGAAAGAAACAAGATCCGATTACTAATCTGGACTAAAGTCAAATTTTACAGTACCAAAATCTTGTTCAAGTTGGTTAAATAGAAAGAGGGATTCGAGACGAAGATCTAGGCGCTTGAATCGCATGGTTCCGATAAACGAGCGAAAAGATAAACTAAAATGAAAAATGAGGCAGAAATCACAATCGAAAATAATAGCGGAAAAACTCTGGAAAAAGACCGACGAACAGGCTAATGAACGAATGTTCGCTATCTGCGGTTAACGGGTGAAAACCGTTCGTAAAAACGAACGTACGAACGGGCGTTCGCTAAATAACTAAACCAGGAAAAAACCCAAACCGATCTATTAAAAAAACGGATCTATGGTTTTTACTAGAGAAACCGAACCGGCAAAGAAAACCGGCGGCGGCGGCGAACTCCGGCGAGCGGCCGGGCGGCGGCACGACGGCGAGGCGGCAACAGCAGCGTGCGATGGCGGCGGCTGGTGCGGTGGCGGCGCTAGGGCGGCGGCGGCTTAGGGTTTCGGGTGGGGCGCTGGGCTGTTGGGGTTGGGCTTCATGGCTTATAAAGGCCGGCCGGGCCAGGAGTCCTAGGCGGACACGACCCGATTAGGTCAGTTACTTTTTTGTTTTTTTATATAATTCCACGCAGAAAAACAAAGAAAAGAAATACTAAATGGACTCCAAAAATCCTGAAATAAATTTCTCCGTCATAAAAAATACGCCGGACAAGGTGAACATTTATTTGGACCTCTAATTCAATTTTGAAAAACACATATTTTTCCTAATTCAAATAAAATAGCGATAAAACCCCAAATAAAAATACAAATTGATTTTAATATTTTTCCTCCAACATTTCATTTGTTTTGGAGAAGTCATATTATCTCCTCTCATATAATTTTAATATGAAATATTTTTGAGGGAGAAAAATAATTAAAACCAAAGTGATCCTTGTTTCAATATTTGATAAAACTCAAATATGAGAACGAGGGAAAATCCCCAACTCTCTCCGAGGGTCCTTGAGTTGCTTAGGATTTCGAGGATCACAAGAACGAAATGCAATAAAATATGATATGCATGGATGACCTATGTATAACATTCCAAATTCAAAATTTGGGATGTTACAAACCTACCCCCCTTAAGATGAATCTCGCCTTCGAGATTCGGGTTGGCTAGAAAATAGGTGTGGGTGGTCTTTGCGTAGATCATCCTCTCTTTCCCAGGTAGCTTCGTCCTCGGTATGGTGGCTCCACTGAACTTTGCAAAACTTGATAACCTTGCTGCGGGTAACTCGGCTGGCAAACACGAGAATCTTGACTGGTTTCTCCTCATACGTCAAATCACTGTCCAACTGAATTGCTTCCAGGGGCACTGTATCTCTCATAGGAATATCGGCCATCTCGGCATGGCACTCCTTTAACTGGGAAACGTGGAACACATCATGAACTCCTGACAGTCCTTCAGGTAATTCCAACTTGTAGGCAACCTCTCCCATGCGCTCCAGAACACGGTACGGTCCTACAAATCTCGGGACTAATTTTCCCTTAACTCCAAAATGCTTAACTCCTCGCAGAGGTGACACTCGCAGATATGCTCTATCTCCGATTTCATAGACTACCTCCTTGCGTTTCGAGTCTGCATAACTCTTCTGTCTAGACTGAGCTACTTTCAGTCTATCTCGAATCAGCTTAACTTTCTTCTTGGACTCCTTAATCAAATCCGGTCCAAACAACTAGTGGTCACCAACTTCATCCCACATCAACGGTGTTCGGCATCTTCTTCCGTACAGGGCTTCAAACGGTGCCATCTTCAAATTGGCCTGGTAGCTATTGTTGTATGAGAACTCCGCGTAGGGTAAATTATCATCCGAACTAGACCTGTAGTCTAGTGCACAAGCTCTCAACATGTCCTCCAGAATCTGATTGACTCTCTTAGTCTGTCCATCTATCTGCGGGTGAAAAGTTGTACTGAACTCCAGCCTGGTTCCCAAAGTCTGGTGCAGTTGATGCCAAAACCTTGAAGTAAACTGTGTTCCTCTGTCTGATACGATGGTCCTCGAAACTCCATGCAGACATACGATCCTGGTCATATATATCTTAGCCAACTTTGCACTTGTATATGTGGTTTTCACTGGGATAAAGTGAGCTACTTTGGTCAAGCGGTCCACTACTACCCAAATAAAATCATATCCTGATCGGGTCCTGGGTAATCCGATGATAAAATCCATGCCAAGTTTATCCCACTTCCATTCGGATATCGGCATAGGCTGTAGTAATCCTACTGGTTTCTGATGTTCTGCCTTCACTCTCTGACATACATCACATACGACTACATACTTGGCAATATCCTTCTTCATTCCAGTCCACCAGAAACGCTCCTTCAAATCCTAATACATCTTGGTGTTTCCGGGGTGTATCGAGTATGGTGAGTCCTGAGCTTCCTGTAATATCAACTTCCTGATCTCAGCATTATTGGGCACATATATCCGGTCCTCGAACCACAAGGTGTCATGCTCATCCTCACGAAAACCTTTGGCTTTGCCTTCGCTCATCTTCTCCTTTATCTCGACAATTTCTTTGTCATCCTTCTGGGCCTCTCGAATCTTTCCCAACAAGGTCGACTGAACTTCCATGGTTGTAACAAAACCTTTGGGAACAATCTCTAAACGTAGCTCCCTGAAATCTTCTGCTAACTCCTTTGGCAATCCTCCTGTTACTAAGGTATTGGCATAACTCTTTCAGCTCAAAGCGTCTGCTACGACATTGGCCTTTCCCGGATGATAGTGCAACTTCATATCATAATCCTTTATAAGCTCCAACCATCTCCTTTGCCTGAGGTTCAACTCCTTCCGTGTAAAAATGTACTTCAAACTCTTATGATCCATGTACACAACACAATGATTCCCAATAAGAAAATGTCTCCAGGTCTTGAGTGCATGTACTACGGCTGCCAACTCCAAGTCACGTGTGGCATAATTCAACTCATGCGGTCGAAGTTGTCGTGAGGCATATGAAACAAATCTTCCGTCTTGCACAAGTACTCCTCCAAGTCCTAAGCGAGAGGCATCGCAATACACTTGGAAATCCTTGCGTATATCCGGCAGGATCATCACTGGGGCTATAGTCAAACGTTTCTTCAACTCCTGGAAACTTGCTTCACATTCCTCAGTCCAATGGAACTTGGTGTCCTTCTTCAAAAACATCGTCATAGGCTTCGCAATCTTAGGGAAATTTTCAATGAATCTCCGATAGTATCCCGCGAGTCCAAGAAAACTGCGGACCTCTCCAACTGAGGTGGGTGCCAACCACTCAGTTACTGACTGAACTTTGGTGGGGTCTACTGCTATACCTTCTCCTGATATAACATGTCCAAGAAATCCAACTTCCTTGAACCAAAACTCACATTTGCTGAACTTGGCATACAACTGATGTTCCCTGAGTTTCTCGAGTACTAAGCGCAAATGCTCCTTGTGTTCCTCTTCATTCTTTGAGTATACTAAAATATCATCAATTAACACCATGAAAAACTTATCTAAGAACTCCATGGACACCTTATTCATCATACTCATGAAATAGGCAGGGGCGTTAGTCAATACAAATGACATAACCGTATACTCATAAAACCCATACCTTGTGGTAAAAGCTGTCTTAGGTATATACTTTTCTCGAATCTTCAACTGGTGGTAACCTGGTCGCAGGTCGATCTTCGAAAACACTTTAGCTCCTTGCAGCTGGTTAAACAGATCATTGATCATCGACAGTGGGCACTTGTTCTTGATTGTCACTTCATTCAACGCCCGATAATCAACAACCATCCTTAGAGATTTATCCTTCTTCTCAACCGATAGCACTGGGGCTCCCCATGGTGATGAACTCCGTCGGATGTAACCTTTCTCCAATAACTCCTTAATCTATTTCTTGATCTCCTCCAGGTCATTCGCAGGCATCCGGTATGGTCTCTTTGATATAGGCCCGGTGCCTGGCAACATCTCTATCAAAAACTCGATGTCTCGATCTGGCGGCATGCCTGGTAACTCCTCTGGAAATACACCTGTGTAATCCTTCACAACAGGCACTTCCTCCTGAACAACTCCTGTGAGAGAATGTACTTGGGTTCTCCTTGGCGCATGCCTGGATACATACTTGATCCTTTTCCCTCCGGGGTAGTAAGCAGAATTGACTTACTGGTGCAATTGATGTTTCCTCCATACATCGACAGCCAACCCATTCCTAGTATCACATCCAATCCTTGCGACTCCAGAATTATCAAGTCAGAGGGGAAAACATGACTACCTAATGGCATCTGAAAACATCCATTGCTTGCCATATACTCAGCTCCGGGTGAGGTTACTAGCATAGGTGCCTTAAGAACTATAGTGGGAAACTTATACTTATCCACAAATCCCCTTGATATGTATGAATGCGATGCTCCAGTATCAAAAAGAACGATTGCAGTAAATGACTTAACTAAAAACTACCGATAACTGCATCTGGTTGCTCTTCAACCTCCTCCATGTTCATGTGGTTCACTTGTCCTTTGTTAAATGGATTGGGCTTCTTCCTAGAGCTCCCATTACCATTTCCGTTCTTTGCCGCTTCAGGGCACTCCGTGGCATAGTGTCCAGCTTTCCCGCACTTGAAACAAGTAACATGGCTTAGGTCCCTCTTGGTGGGTGTGGCTGGATTGGAACGGTTCTGATTGCTGCTTGCTCCATTCCCATTCCCATTCCTTGGGCCATTATGATTATGGGTACTTCCTCCATTGTGAGTGTGGCCTCCATGGGTATGGGTAAGCCCTCCCGAGTTCGGGGTAAAGCGAGGCTTCTGCTGAGCTCCTGAATTGTACTTCCCTTGTCCATATTTCCTTTTGCGGCTCTCTGTCTTCTGATGCTTCCCTTCGATCATGAGAGCTTTATCTACCAACTCCTGGTAGTTGTTAAATGTTGCCACCATTAACTGCATACTCATCTCATCATTCAGCCCTTCCATAAACTTCTCCTGCTTCGCGGCATCCGTGGCCACATCATCTGGAGCATAGCGGGATAACTTACTAAACTCCTCCACGTACTGGCCTACAGTACGGTTACCTTGGCGTAAGTTGCGAAATTCACGCTTCTTCATGCTCATAGCTCCCGTGGATACGTGGGCTGTGCGGAATGCTTGCTGAAACTGCTCCCAGGTGACATTGGCTATAGGAAAAGTGGCTGTGTAATTCTCCCACCATTCGGCTGCTGGTCCATCCAATTGGTGTGCGGCAAACGCACCTTCTCCGCATTTGTGCAACGTGCGGTGGTCAACTCCCTTCCAATCTTGCGCAGCCAATCATCAGCAATTATTGGCTCGATGCTACTGGAAAACACCGGTGGCTGCAGCCTCAGAAAACGAGCTAAGTTGTCAACTGGTGGTGGTGGCAGTGGGTTGTTATTGTTGTTGTTGCCTTGGTTCTGAACTAACAACTGCATCAAGGCATTCTACTGCTGGATCAACTAAGTGAGCTCCGGTGGGAAAGCAAAACCGGGGTCACGTCTCGGAGGCATCTGATGGGTTTAGAGGAAAGAGATTAGAATAGAATGAGGTCTAATGAGAAAGCAATACCCATATGCACATGAGACAAACACAATCATATCATATCACTCAATCAATCAAGTAAGGGCATACAATCGGTCTAACTATTGTTACAGTGCTCAGACTACTAATATTTACATGGGGGGGGGGGGTACTACTAATAGTATGGTGGTCTACTAGAAATTTTGATTGGTGGAAGACTCCATGATATCTGCTCCAGCTTCGTCTTCATAGTCATCATCACTACTATCCGGGTCGGAATCGGTGTCGTCTATGATGATGTAGTCTTCAGAACTGATCTCCTTGGGTTCGTCGTCTTCTCCTCCTGGCGCGGGGTCTCCCATAAAAACTCCTAGCTTCCTGGTCATGTCATCATTCCTCTCCACAAGTATCATCATTTCCTCCTCATATCCATCGCGTGTAGACTTAAGCTCCTCTTCTAGCTCCGTGATCCTGATCATCGCCTTCTTCAAATCTATCATGCTTGCACACATCTGGTTCTCGTGGCGACGAATGTGGTGGTTTAATTCCTGGATGGATGCTGCAATGGACCTGTCCTTCCTGGTCTTGATCATCTCCCATTGCTCATCTCGGCGTCCACATATCTGGTAGATAGTGTCCTTCAGCTCCTTGTGGTAAACTTCGCCGATGTGTCCTATAGCGATGTGGGCTGCCATACTCTTGCCTAGACTCCAGGTGGGTGCACCAAAGGAAAACTCTATGGGTTTAGTGACTGGCGTGAACGTCCTTCCTGGAACTTGAACTCGAATCATCCATCACTCCTCTTCTGGTAAAGTGGCGGTGTAGGTCCCGGTGAAGCTTGGTATTCCAATGTTCAGGTACTTAGTGACCTCCTTCAAGTGTCATCCGAAAGGTGTGTCTTCATCTGGTTGTGCAAACTTGTTCCTCGTATCCACCATCCTAAAGAGTAGAAAATGGAGAGGAGTCAGAAATAAGTAGAGAAGAGTGGCCTTTTGCTTTTCTTAGTGGTTGTGTCCTACATTTAGCGTGTGCTCTGATACCATCTTGTAGCGACCCGACCTCAAACGGTCAAGTCTCTGTGCTTCAGTGTCATCCCTGGATTGGTAATGCTGACACACACAGTACTCGAAGGATTTATAATAGAGTGGCAATCACACACTTATTACATCGAATGTCTCAAGAGAGAACTTATTACAATAAATATGGCTTAAGGCCATCTAATACGATAACAACGAAAGGCTTGGAAGATAAAGTGAGTCCATCAACTCCAACGACATGGCCGAGTGCATGACAAATGAACTATCGCACCTTACTCCTCGTGTGAAAAGTCTGCAACATGATACGTTGCAGCTCGAAAATGGGTCAGCACATGGAATATGCTGGCAATGTAACACAGGAGAGTAATGAACAGATAAAAGCTATCACTATATGCATATATGGCTGGTGGAGGCTGTATGGTTAATATGTTTTGCGAAAAGCCAATTTTTCCCTACAACAAAGGAATATATTTTATTTAACTATCATGGTAGTTGAACAATATTGAGAAGGTTCCTCCAACTCAATCCCAATTAAAAGTAATTATCAATCCAACAAATTATTTTAGAGTGATGAGATCCATATGATAATCCAAGAACCAGATACTCAAGATGTCCATAACCGAGGACATGGCTAACCATGATTAGTTTGTACACTCTGCAGAGGTTTGCACACTTTTTCCCACAAGACTCGATCTCCTCCGTTGGATTTCTCGCACTACAGGGTGTTTGAGAAACGGATGACCGAGACACAATCTTTTAGAAGCATTTGCTCTTTACCCCGGACGGACCGGTACACCTACAATCCCCTACATCTGCTAGTCCACCTCTTCAAGAACTCACGTAACTTACTCAATTATGCCAGAGCCCATAATGGTTTGTGGCTGCACACAAAAGTTTCTAGCATGAATAGTCTTATGATCCCTTTGAGCCTGGGTGGCGGACCGTAGGATGATCACACGGGTACTCTGGGATATCCTAGGACAACACTGGATTCTCTAGGTGCCGACAAGCAATCCACCCAGATGTGTATTAAAGTTGCCACCTTAAGTTGAACCATTAATTAACAACTCACATCTGTCATGGATACACTCAAACCCAAACCATGTCTACGAGCATAGCATGGCAATATAAGCATAACGTAGAAGCAACTCCCAAGGGTTTGATAATAAAACAGGTAATAGGTTCTACCTCATTATCTACTTCCCAGACCCACATGTTAAGAGATCCTACTCATGCAATGTGTGAAGGCTGAAACTAATGCATAAAAACTGGGTGATAAAGGGGTATGATCAATGTGTTACTTGCCTTGCTAATGATCTGCAAATCCTAAAGACTCGTAGTAGCATGCTTCGCACTCCGGGTGTTCTATCGCAAACAAACAATAGCATACATAAGCAATCAAGCAAAGATGCACGGGTAAATCTCAAGTAAGAAGATCTAACCGGAAATTTCAACTGAAGAACTCCGGTTTGCAAAAAAGAATCAAATCAAATGGAGCAACGAAACTCAAACTGCGAAAGAAACAAGATCCAATTACTAATCTGGACTAAAGTCAAATTTTACAGTACCAAAATCTTGTTCAAGTTGGTTAAATAAAAGGGCTTTGAGACGAAGATCTAGGCGCTTGAATCGCCTGGTTCCGATAAACGAGCGAAAAGATAAACTAAAACGAAAAACGGGGCAGAAATCGCGATCGAAAATAATCGCGGAAAAACCCTAGAAAAAGAAAACTGACGAACACGCGAACGCACGAACGTTCGCTGTCTGCGATTAACGGGTGAAAACCATTTGTAAAAAAGAACGTACGAACGGGCGTTCGCTAAATAACTAAACCGGGAAAAAAACCGAACCGATCTATTAAAAAATGGATCTAGGGTTTTTAGTGGAAAAACCAAACCAGCGAAGAAAATCGGCGGCGGCGGCGAACTTCGGTGAGCGGCGCGGGCAGCATGGGTGGCGGCGCGGCGGCGAGGCGGCAGCAGCAGCGCGCAGCGGCGCTAGGGCGGCGTCTTAGGGTTTTGGGCAGGGCGCTGGTCTGCTGGGGTCGGGCCTCCCGGCTTATAAAGGCCGGCCAGGCCAGGAGTCCTAGGCGGACACGGCCCGGTTAGGTCGATTACTTTTTTTATATAATTCTGCGCAGAAAATTGAAGAAAAGAAATACTAAACGGACTCCAAAAATCCTGAAATAAATTTTCCCCGTCCTCTAAAAATACGCCGGACAAGGTGAACATTTATTTGGACCTCTAATGAAATTTTGAAAAACGCATATTTTTCCTAATTCAAATAAAATAGCAATAGAACCCCAAATAAAAATACAAATTGATTTTAATATTTTTCCTCCAACATTTCATTTATTTTGGAGAATTCATATTATCTCCTCTCATATAATTTTAATTTGAAATATTTTTGGGGGAGAAAAATAATTAAAACCAAACTGATCCTTGTTTCAATATTTGATAAAACTCAAATATGAGAACGAGGGAAAATCCCCAACTCTCTCCGAGGGTCCTTGAGTTGCTTAGGATTTCGAGGATCACAAGAACGAAATGCCATAAAATATGATATGCATGGATGACCTATGTATAACATTCCAAATTGTAATTTTGGGATGTTACACACTCAAAACAAGTCCAATCACACATCCACTAGACAAGCAAACACACAAGATCCAGAAGGTACATGAACAAAAAAGGGAAAGATACAAGGTAGAGTTCATCCCAAATCCAAAGGAGATGGAGTGAAAGTGCAACTATCCCTAGGTGGTTTTGGTAATTCATAACAACATATAGCTCATTGAGCTAATGCTATTCCAAGATGATTATTTCAGGAAAGCTCAATGATTGGCATGGCATGGATGTGAAAGTGGAACCCTCAAAATGCTAAGGACAAAGGATTGGCTCAAGCTCAAAAGCTCAAGACTCTTCATTTTATATTTTAGTGATCCAAGATCACATTGAGTCTTTAGGAAAAGCCAATACTATCAAGGAGGGATGAGGTGTTGCTTAATGAGCCTCTTCCTTCATGTGCTTAGTGATATGCTCCAAAACCCTCAACTACTTTCCCATATCCACATATGACCTAAACCCTAAGCCAAACTCGGTCCTACCGATTCTTCCTATCCGGCGCCACCGAGTTTCACTTGTCATAAGCCACTGCCAAACCCTAGCAATTCGGTTCTACCGATAGGGATCTCGGTCTCACCGAGATGGGATTGCAAACTCTCTGTTTCCCTTTCGTAACTTTTCGGTCTCACCGAAAGAGCGAATCGGTCCCACCGAGATTGCAATGTAAATTCAGTGTTTCCCCTTTGTAACTTTTCGGTCTCACCGAAAGAGCAAATCGGTCCCACCGAGTTTGCCTGACCAACTCTCTGGTTAGCTAATTACCAAATTCGGTCTCACCGAGTTTGTGTAATCGGTCTCACCGAGATTACGTTATGCCCAAACCCTTACCATATCGGTCCTACCGAGTTGCATGTCAGTCCCACCGAAAATCTCTAACGGTCACTAGGTTTACATTTTCGGTCCGACCGAGTTTGTTGATTCGGTCCCACCGAGATTGGAAAACTGTGTGTAACGGTTGGATTTTGTGTGAAGGCTATATATACCCCTCCACCTCCTCTTCATTCGTGGAGGGAGCCATCAGAACACATACACCATTCCAACTCATATGTTCTGAGAGAGAACCACCTACTCATGTGTTGAGACCAAGATATTCCATTCCTACCATATGAATCTTGATCTCTAGCCTCTCCAAGTTGCTTTCCACTCAAATCTTCTTTCCACAAAATCCAAATCCTATGAGAGAGAGTTGAGTGTTGGGGAGACTATCATTTGAAGCACAAGAGCAAGGAGTTCATTACCTACACACCATTTGTTACTTCTTGGAGAGTGGTGTCTCCTAGATTGGCTAGGTGTCACTTGGGAGCCTCCGACAAGATTGTGGAGTTGAACCAAGGAGTTTGTAAGGGCAAGGAGATCGCCTACTTCGTGAAGATCTACCGCTAGTGAGGCAAGTCCTGTGTGGGCGATGGCCATGGTGGGATAGACAAGGTTGCTTCTTCATGGACCCTTTGTGGGTGGTTGCTTCTTCGTGGACCCTTCGTGGGTGGAACCTTGTGTGGACTCGCGCAACCGTTACCCTTTGTGGGTGGAGCCCTCCGTGGACTCTCGCAACCGTTACCCTTTGTGGGTTGAAGTCTCCATCAACGTGGATGTAGGATAGCACCACCTATCCGAACCACGGGAAAAACATCCGTGTCTCCAATTGCGTTTGAATTCTCCAAACCCTTCCCTTTACATTCTTGCAAGTTGCATGCTTTACTTTCCGCTGCCAATATACTCTTTGCATGCTTGCTTGAATTGTGTGATGATTGCTTGACTTGTCCTAAAATAGCTAAAATCTGCCAAGAACTAAAATTGGGAAAAGGTTAAGTTTTTAATTGGTCAAGTAGTCTAATCACCCCCCTCTAGACATACTTTCGATCCTACAAGTGGTATCAGAGCTTTGGTTTCTATTTTCTTTGATCTCCATAGCTTTTGGTGGTCATAGCCTTGGTTTCACAACCTAGGAGAGTATGGCGTCTAGCGAGGGAAATTATCACCGTAGAGGTCCCTACTTTGATGGTACTAATCTTGCTAGTTGGAAGCATAAAATGAAAATGCATATTCTTGGACATAACCCCGCCGTTTGGGCTATTGTGTGTGTTGGTTTGCAAGGTGACTTCTTTGATGGGAAAGAACCAAACCGTGAAGCTACCGCGGATGAGTTGAAGATATTGCAATACAATGCTCAAGCTTGTGATATTCTCTTCAACGGATTCTGCCCCGAAGAATTCAACAAAATCAGCCGTCTTGAGAATGCGAAGGAAATTTGGGACACTTTGATTGATATGCACGAAGGTACCGACTCCGTCAAGGAATCCAAGTTGGATGTGCTTCAAAGCCAACTTGACAAGTTCAAGATGAAGGATGGTGAAGGTGTCGCTGAAATGTACTCTAGGCTTGCTCTCATCACAAATGAGATTGTCGGCTTAGGAAGTGAAGAGATGACCGATAGATTCATCATCAAGAAGATTCTAAGAGCCTTGGATGGAAAATATGATACCGTGTGCACATTGATCCAAATGATGCCCAATTACAAAGATCTCAAGCCAATGGAGGTGATTGGAAGAATTGTTGCTCATGAGATGTCACTTAAGGATAAAGAGGAACTTCACAACAAATCAAGTGGTGCCTATAAAGCCTCATGTGAAGCCCCTACATCATCAAGTGAGAAACAAGACTTCAATGAAGAATTGATCTTAATGGTGAAGAACTTCAACAAGTTCTACAAGAGTAGAAGCAAAGATAGAAGCTTCAAGTCAAGGTCCTACAATGACAAAAGATCTTCTAGTCGAGAGCAAAACTGCTACAGTTGTGGAAGACCCGAACACTATTCCAATGAGTGTACGGCTCCCTACAAGAGAAGAGAAGATTCTCCAAAAAGAAGAAGCAAAGAATCACCACCAAGAGAGAGAAGGAGTAGAGATGATCGTTATGAATGAAGATACTCACGGAGAAGCAAGGATTCGGAAAGGAAGGAAAAATCATCAAGGAGCTACACAAGACGAAGACATCAAGCTCATGTTGGTGAATGGGTATCCGGCTCCGACTCCGACAGCCACTCCGAGAAAAGTTATCACTCTGACTCCGAAGATACTCAAGATGAAGGTGTTGCCGTTCTAGAACTAGTGTCAACCAACTCCTACGACATATTTGACTCACCAAATGAAGGAATTGGAAGATGCTTCATGGCCAAAGATCCTAAGGTAACACACCCCGAGTATGTTGATTTCAATAGTGATGAAGATGACTTGTTAGGTGATGATTTGCTTATTGACAACTCTAGTGATGAATACTATGATGAAATGTCAATTAATCATGCTAATCAAGATAAAACGAATGACAATGATAAGGAAAAGATTGAGGCTCTAACTAAAGAACTAAACACTCTTAAGTTAGCTCATGAAACTATCTTCGAAGATCATCGAGAACTTTTAAGAGCTCATGAGAAATTACGTTTTGAAAAGCTCAATCTTGAGCAAGAGCATGAGTTCTTAAAAGCAATCAATGATGATCTCCGTAAGAAAAGTTCTTCTTACATTGCCAAGCGTTTACTCTTATCCACTTACATGCCTCAAGTCAAGTCTAGTAACAAGAACAAGAAAGATTCTTCCTCTAGAAGTAACAATGATCATGCTAAATCCAATATTGTTGCTTCTAGTAGTTCTCTTGATTCCACTAATGACTCTCTTAGCCAAGTTACACTTGAGCAAGAAAATAGCTTATTGAAGGGAATTATAGAGAAAGGAGTGTACAAAAGCCTTGCCGGGAGCAAGCAATTCGAGGAAATTGTGCGCAAGCAAGGAATGCACCGGAAGAATCAAGGCGTTGGTTTTGAACGAAAGTTCAATGCCAATGGAGTTGAGTGGGAAGAAGATCAATACCCCAAGACAAAGTTTGTTCCTCAACAAGAGAAGTATGATACTTCTTTCAAGGGGACACAAGCTCAAGATGATCTTCCACCACAAGACTACAAGCAAAAAGGCAAGGACAAGCTTCAAGAGGAAATTGACGCATTTAAAGAAGCTCCTAAGACCTTAGTCAAGTGGATTCCCAAGACTACTTCAAGTTCCACTTCATCAAGTACGACTACAACTCCAAGGATTCCCATCAACATGATGTGGATCCAAAAGAAGAAGAACTAGAGAGTCCTTGAGGGTGACTCCGCCAACATACTTCACTCTTATCATTTTGGCAAGAACAAGTGCAATCAACTTCCACATCCTGCACTAGTTCAAGGAGTCACAAACCCTCTTGTTGGTAAGACAAGGGACAAGGTAACCTAAAAGTTTTCATGGACATCATCTTGTGTGTGCATCACTCTATGTCTATGGATATCCTTGTTTGTTCCTTGTGGGACTAACCCATGTAGGTATTGAAAGTGCAATTCACTCAAATGGATAGCTCCAAGTGATCTACATCAACATTGAGCATCCACATCTTCAACATCTACATGAAGTCATCATCGACGAAACCCAAGGTTAGTTCATCCCTCCAAGGGGGGATATCACATCTAGGGGGAGCTTTACTCTAAGACTTGAGCTAAAGCAACTCTAAAGATGTGAACACAACAATGCTTTATGTAAAAGTGGTAACCCCACTTGAGCTTAAACGACGAGTATGACCTATGATCAAGTGTTCTCACTTGACTCCTAAGTCAATATACTCATATATAGATGACCTTGTCATCGCAAATTGCTTGATAGATGCTAGAATTGGTTGTGCATGCCTTGCCACATATTTCATTTGCCATCTTATTGTGTGAGCATGCCGGTTGCATATTTTACTCATTCGAGGACATCCACTTGTTGTTTTGATCGTTTGGGTTTATTTCCTTTGCCAAGTGGATGGACAAGAATGCCTAAGAACCTCCTCTAGCTATCTATGCTTTTCTCGTCTCAAACTCTATTCATGCTGCATCACAAAATTTGATCAAGTCAGATTCGAACCACTCTGTGTGAGGAGCGCTCGGAGTCCCCGATTCGTCATAGACTTAAACTTCCAAAACCTCTTTATGATTCTCGGTCTGACCGATACCCCACTTTCGGTCCTACCGAGATCATTAAGTTGATCTAGGTTTTCGATCTCGGTGCAACCGATTTGAACATTTCGGTCACACCGAGTTTCAGTAACTGCATGCAGTTATGAATCTCGGTGCCACCGAGTTGTTCCACTCGGTCACACCGACAGGGTCGGGCTATATATAGTCACGGGCAAAATTTGGAAATTTCTCCGAACCCCTTCGCCCGCGCGATAGCCTACTCTGCCAACGTGGTCTCCGGATCGTCTTCTCGCCGCCAGCCGCCTCCAGTCGCTGGTCTCCATCGCCGTCAACGGGAATTCTGCCCCGCCGTTGCCGCCGTAGCGAGTCTCCGCTGAGCTAGGGTATGGACTCGATCTTTGTGCTATTCTCCAATCCAATTCTCAGCACATTGTGATCATCATGATTCTTGCCACGATTGAAACACTCCTATCCAGTCAATACGCCCGTAGATTAGCTTTGATTCGAAAATTTTAGGGTTAGGTTTCTGCCAAAACCATCTCGGACCCACCGAGTTGAAAAACTCAGTCCCACCGATTTGGCTTATGCCATTGCACAAGTGAGACTCGGTCTGACCGAGAATTACTTATCGGTGTGACCGATTTTGGAACTCTGTGAAACCCTAGCAGTCTCGGTGCCACCGAACTGTGACTCGGTCCAACCGAGTTCACTAGTTTAGGTTCCAAAACTGCTTCGGTATCACCGAGTTTAAAAATCGGTAGATCCGAGATGATTTCAGTGGGAAACTAAAACTAAATTTTTGGATCATTCTTTTGCAAAAATCTCTGCATTTTGTGATGCTCATCTATTCTACCTCATCTATAAACTATTCACAGGGTCAGCAGTCAGAGCTTGCAGCATGTCTGATCAGAGTGACAGCCAGAACTTGTCAGAGCAGCAAGTGCAGATGAGTGAGGGCACTAGTCCCTCCAGCTCTTCAGATGATGGCAGCAGAAGTACCCCAAGCAATCTGCCAAAAGCTGCCACTAGACAAAGGAAGAAGAGAACTTCTGATTCTGAAGATGAAGATTATGTGGCAGAGGAAGAGGCCACATCAAAGAGAGTTGAGCCAGCTCAAGGCACAAAGCCAGGACTGAAGATCAAAAGGCCAGTAGGCAGGCAGCCTATGTCAAAGGCTAGGGCTTCAACTGAAAAGCCTGCACCCAAAGAGCCAGTTGTTGCTGAAGGCAAGAAGAGGAAGGAAAGGGTCAAGAAGACCGTAGCCAGAGTGCTTGGAAAGGCTTCCATCATGGAAGAGGAAGAGGAAGAAGAGGTAGCTGCACCAGCACCTAAGGCACCCAAGCTGATGGGTGATGCCATAAGATCAGGGGCTACTGCAGCCCAAAGTTGCCTCCAAGCCAAAACCAAAGAGGAATACAAGGAGCATTCCTGCAGCTGAGAAGAACAAGGCCCCAGTGCCTGAGACTGTTGCTGAAGAAGAAGATGAAGAGCAAGTTCTTAGAAAGCTCAAGCCCAAGATCCCAGACCACAACGATGCTCATCCTGTGGCTGAGGACATGAAGCTCAGGAGAGATTCAGGGCTGAGGAAGTGGAGAGAAGCAGACCCGTATGCTTCAAGGAGAAGGACTGCTGTGGATTACAGATTTCACACCAAGGAACAGCAGGACTTCTATGAGACAGTGCTGCTAGATAAGAAGCCCATTGTTTGTGACATGAGATGGGTCGACTGGACCTACATGAAGGAAAATGAGGAACACTACCCTGGAGTGTATGACAGCTTTAGTGCTTGTGGAGTTGCTGACTTTGTTGGGCAGAAGCTCACAAAGTGGAACGAGGAGCTTATCATGCAATTCTACTCCACGGCACACTTTTATCCAGATGGGAGGATAACTTGGATGTCTGAGGGTACGAGGTACCAATCTACAGTTGCTGAATGGGCTCAACTGATCAATGCCCCAGAGGAGTAAGCAGATGACTTGGACATTTATGCCAAGAAAAAGATGGATCATAACTCAATGTCCAACATGTACAAGGAAATTCCAAATGAAGCTCTTGACACTTTCAAATTTGGCTCAGTGCATTATCTTCTGTCAGGGCCGCCAACCATCAATTGGATATTGAGGCACACCTTATTGCCCAAGTCTGAAGATCACAAGATGATCAGAGGCCATGCAATCAACTTGCTTCACGTCTTTGATGTGCCACAGAAGTTCAAGGTCATGAGCCTCATAGTAGAGACTATCAAGAGGACTGCAGCAGATCAGAAGAGGAGCTGTGGATATGCACCTCAAATTCAGGAGCTCATCAACTCTAAGATGGGCACGTGCATATATTTATTGGACAAGGAACACCTGCCCATCCGTCCAGATTTTGAGGACAATCAAGTTGTCATGACTGAGAATGAGCCATCGTCTGCCCAAGCACAAGCAAAGAAGGAGAAGGCAAGGAAGGAGAAAGCTGCCAAGATGCCAACTCAAGAGGAGGCATCTGAGTATTTCTTGAAGACCAAACAAGAGCAGCTTGGTTACCTAATTGCATCCACCCTGCGGATTGAGAAAGGACTAGCCACCCTAACTCAAAACCAGGCAAGCCTAGAGAGAATCATGGAACAAAAGTTCTATGACTTGGATGTCAAGGTGACAGAGATTCAGACTGCAGTGGAGCAGCTCCAGGATGACATGCAGGAGAGGAGAGGCAGGACTACCACTCATGCCTTTGCCAGAGTGCCACGAGGTCCGAGGTCGTCTGCCGTGCCAGTTGCTGACACAAGAGCCACCACTTCTGCACCAGCTACAGCTTCAGTTCCACCAGCTCCAGCATCTACTTCAGCTCCAACTCCAGCGTCTACTTCAGCATCTACAGAAGCCTTCGTCCTTGGAGTGATCCGGACTCCACCACCACCAGAAGATCAAGCCTGAGCGTCGATCTAGCACTATGCATTTTCTAGGAACTTTTTGGTAACTTGTTGCCAAAGGGGGAGAAGATGTATAGATCATAGGCTTCGAGAGAGAGAGTGTTTTTTCTCTCTTGCTTTATTTGGTGGTTTTTCGAACTTGTTTGCTTTTGAGTGCTTGAGATACTATGTCATTGCTTGTGAGACATTGACGATCATGTGTTTGATCATAAGCTACACTTAATGCTTGCTTAATGCTATTATCTTATCTATCTTATGTGATCATTCACTATTCTTGGTGATGAGTGCATGTATTTCATTCTTATCATTTTAAGCGCTCCACCAAGATGTATGTGACATGGAAGAGTAACCCATGACTCTAACTCCTTGTGCATATGCAGTCCAAAGCAAATTTTAAATATGCACAAACTTAGGGGGAGCTCTTACTTATCACATACTTCTCAAAGCGACGATATATTTCATGCTTATTATCATTTGTCGAAGCTTTGATCTATATGTTGTCATCAATTACCAAAAAGGGGGAGATTCAAAGTGCAACTATCCCTAGGTGGTTTTGGTAATTCATAACAACATATAGCTCATTGAGCTAATGCTATTCCAAGATGATTATTTCAGGAAAGCTCAATGATTGGCATGGCATGGATGTGAAAGTGGAACCCTCAAAATGCTAAGGACAAAGGATTGGCTCAAGCTCAAAAGCTCAAGACTCTTCATTTTATATTTTAGTGATCCAAGATCACATTGAGTCTTTAGGAAAAGCCAATACTATCAAGGAGGGATGAGGTGTTGCTTAATGAGCCTCTTTCTTCATGTGCTTAGTGATATGCTCCAAAACCCTCAACTACTTTCCCATATCCACATATGACCTAAACCCTAAGCCAAACTCGGTCCTACCGATTCTTCCTATCCGGCGCCACCGAGTTTCACTTGTCATAAGCCACTGCCAAACCCTAGCAATTCGGTTCTACCGATAGGGATCTCGGTCTCACCGAGATGGGATTGCAAACTCTCTGTTTCCCTTTCGTAACTTTTCGGTCTCACCGAAAGAGCGAATCGGTCCCACCGAGATTGCAATGTAAATTCAGTGTTTCCCCTTTGTAACTTTTCGGTCTCACCGAAAGAGCAAATCGGTCCCACCGAGTTTGCCTGACCAACTCTCTGGTTAGCTAATTACCAAATTCGGTCTCACCGAGTTTGTGTAATCGGTCTCACCGAGATTACGTTATGCCCAAACCCTTACCATATCGGTCCTACCGAGTTGCATGTCAGTCCCACCGAAAATCTCTAACGGTCACTAGGTTTACATTTTCGGTCCGACCGAGTTTGTTGATTCGGTCCCACCGAGATTGGAAAACTGTGTGTAACGGTTGGATTTTGTGTGAAGGCTATATATACCCCTCCACCTCCTCTTCATTCGTGGAGGGAGCCATCAGAACACATACACCATTCCAACTCATATGTTCTGAGAGAGAACCACCTACTCATGTGTTGAGACCAAGATATTCCATTCCTACCATATGAATCTTGATCTCTAGCCTCTCCAAGTTGCTTTCCACTCAAATCTTCTTTCCACAAAATCCAAATCCTATGAGAGAGAGTTGAGTGTTGGGGAGACTATCATTTGAAGCACAAGAGCAAGGAGTTCATTACCTACACACCATTTGTTACTTCTTGGAGAGTGGTGTCTCCTAGATTGGCTAGGTGTCACTTGGGAGCCTCCGACAAGATTGTGGAGTTGAACCAAGGAGTTTGTAAGGGCAAGGAGATCGCCTACTTCGTGAAGATCTACCGCTAGTGAGGCAAGTCCTGTGTGGGCGATGGCCATGGTGGGATAGACAAGGTTGCTTCTTCGTGGACCCTTTGTGGGTGGTTGCTTCTTCGTGGACCCTTCGTGGGTGGAGCCCTATGTGGACTCGCGCAACCGTTACCCTTTGTGGGTGGAGCCCTCCGTGGACTCTCGCAACCGTTACCCTTTATGGGTTGAAGTCTCCATCAATGTGGATGTAGGATAGCACCACCTATCCGAACCACGGGAAAAACATCCGTGTCTCCAATTGCGTTTGAATTCTCCAAACCCTTCCCTTTACATTCTTGCAAGTTGCATGCTTTACTTTCCGCTGCCAATATACTCTTTGCATGCTTGCTTGAATTGTGTGATGATTTCTTGACTTGTCCTAAAATAGCTAAAATCTGCCAAGAACTAAAATTGGGAAAAGGTTAAGTTTTTAATTGGTCAAGTAGTCTAATCACCCCCCTCTAGACATACTTTCGATCCTACATGGAGGCTTGATGATCTAGATAGATTCTTCCCCGAAGGGGTCTTCATATCCCTCGGGATCTTCTCCAAGGAGGTCTTGGCCTCCAATGGAGTAGTCTCTCTATCTCAAGAGGAGAAGGTAGGAGCACACTTACAAATGAGCAATCACTTTGCTAACCCTAGAAAGGAGGTGGAGGTGGTCTATTTATAGTCTAAGCCACGAAGGGGTAAGTGGGGGAGGGATACAAGGCCAAAGGCCCATTGAGGGAGTCCTGGATTAAGGGGTCCTCGGGCGTCCGGGCTATGTGACATGGGCCGGACTAATGGGCCATGAAGATACAAGACAGAAGACTTCCTCCCGTGTCCGGATGGGACTCTCCTTTATGTGGAAGGCAAGCTTGACGTTCGGATATGAAGATTCCTTCCTCTGTAAACCGACTTTGTACAACGCTAGGTCCCTCCGGTGTCTATATAAACCAGAGGGTTTACTCCGTAGAGGCAATCATAATCATACAGACTAGACGTCTAGGGTTTAGCCATTACGATCTCGAGGTAGATCAACTCTTGTAAACCCCATATTCATCCAAGATAATCAAGCAGGAAGTAGGGTATTACCTCCATCAAGAGGGCTCGAACCAGGGTAAACATCGTGTCCCTGTCTCCTGTTACCTTCGATCCTCAGACGCATAGTTCGGGACCCCCTACCCGAGATCTACTGGTTTTGACATCGACATTGGTGCTTTCATTGAGAGTTTCGCTGTGTTGTCATCGGAAGGATCGATGACTCCATCAGTCATCTACAATAATGCAGCCCTGAGGGAGGTCTTTCTCCCCGACTGATGACCCACAAGTATAGGGGATCTATCATACTCCTTTCGATAAGTAAGAGTGTCGAACCCAACGAGGAGCAGAAGGAAATGATAAGCGGTTTCCAGCAAGGTACTCTCTGCAAGTACTGAAATAAGTGGTAACAGATAGTTTTGTGATAGTATAATTTGTAACGAGCAACAAGTAACAAAAGTAAATAAGGTGCAGCAAGGTGGCCCAATCCTTTTTGTAGCAAAGGACAAGCCTGGACAAACTCTTATATAGAGAAAAGCGCTCCCGAGGACACATGGGAATATCATCAAGCTAGTTTTCATCACACTCATATGATTCGCGTTTGGAACTTTGATAATTTGGTATGTGGATGGACCAGTGCTTGGGTGCTACCCTTACTTGGACAAACATCCCACTTATGATTAACCTCTATTGCAAGCATCCGCAACTACAACAAAAGTATTAAGGTAAACCTAACCATAGCATGAAACATATGGATCCAAATCTGCCCCTTACGAAGCAACGCATAAACTAGGGTTTAAGCTT
This sequence comes from Triticum urartu, assembly GCF_056163025.1. Taxonomy (NCBI): domain Eukaryota; kingdom Viridiplantae; phylum Streptophyta; class Magnoliopsida; order Poales; family Poaceae; genus Triticum; species Triticum urartu. The sequence goes on from NC_141878.1 coordinate 487,646,335, forward strand.
CTATCACTCTAGCAACCCATCATCTACTTATTACTTCCCAATGCCTTCCTCTAGGCCCAAACAATGGTGAAGTGTCATGTAGTCGACGTTCACATAACACCACTAGAGGAGAGACAACATGCATCTCATCAAAATATCGAACGAATACCAAATTCATATGACTACTAATAGCAAGACTTCTCCCATGTCCTCAGGAACAAACGTAACTACTCACAAAGCATAAACATGTTCATAATCAGAGGGGTATTAATATGCATATAGGATCTGAACATATGATCTTCCACCAATTAAACCAACTAGCATCAACTACAAGGAGTAATTAACACTACTAGCAACCTACTAGCACCAATCCCAGACTTGGAGACAAGAATTGGATACAAGAGATGAACTAGGGTTTTGAGAGGAGGTGGTGCTGATGAAGATGTTGATGGAGATTGCCCTCTCCCAATGAGAGGAGCGTTGGTGATAATGATGGCTATGATTTCCCCCTCCTGGAGGGAAGTTTCCCCGGCAGAACAGCTCTGCCGGAGCCCTAGATTGGTTCCGCCAAGGTTCCTCCTCGTGGCTGTGGAGTTTCGTCCGAGAAGATGGCTTCTTATTTTTTTCCCATCGAAAGACTTCATATAGTAGAAGATGGCCACCGGAGGGCCACCAGGGGGCCCACGAGGTAGGGGGCGCGCCCAGGGGGTAGGGCGCGCCCCCACCCTCGTGGGCAGGGTGTGGCCCCCCTGGTGAACTTCTTCCGTCGAGTATTTTTTATATATTCCAAAAACGTCTTCCGTGAAGTTTCAAGACTTTTGGAGCTGTGCAGAATAGGTCTATAATATTTGCTCCTTTTGCAGCCCAGAATCCCAGCTGCCGGCATTCTCCCTCTTTATGTAAACCTTGTAAAATAAGAGAGAATAGGTGTAAGTATTGTGACATAATGTGTAATAACAGCCCATAATGCAATAAATATCAATATAAAAGCATGATGCAAAATGGACGTATCACCGGCCAGATCTTTGTGTTCGACGGCTTCGCACTGCGGGCCAACTCACTTGGCCATCTAGAGCAGATCGACAGCTACGCCCCAGGTCACCAGATTAGTTTTGGAAATCTGGATTATGTCGCTGATATCGGAGGAGACTTGATCTTCCAAGGGTTCGCGATTGAGGGAGTCCTGGATTAGGGGGTCCTCGGACAGCTGGACTATATACTTTGGTCGGACTGTTGGACTATGAAGATACAAGATTGAAGACTTCGTCCCGTGTCCGGGTGGGACTCTCCCTTGCGTGGAAGGCAAGCTTGGCAATTCGGATATGTAGATCTCCTCCCTTGTAACCGACTCTGTGTAACCCTAGACCCCTCCGGTGTCTATATAAACCGGAGGGTTTAGTCCATAGGACAACAACAATCATAATCATAGGCTAGCTTCTAGGATTTAGCCTCTACGATCTCGTGGTAGATCAACTCTTGTAATACTCATACCATCAAGATCAATCAAGCAGGAAGTAGGGTATTACCTCCATCGAGAGGGCCTGAACCTGGGTAAACATTATGTCCCCCGCCTCCTGTTACCATCAGCCTTAGACGCATAGTTCGGGACCCCCTACCCGAGATCCGCCGGTTTTGACACCGACATTGGTGCTTTCATTGAGAGTTCCACTGTGTCGTCACGATAAGGCTTGATGGCTCGTCTTGTTGTCAAGGACAACATTACGTCCGGGGGAGCCCTGGCTGTAGGCCAAACTCTCCGACTAGGCGGCTTCGTCATGTCCTCCGGCTCTCACTAAACCCTCCGTCTGAACTAAAAGGGTGTACTCTCGTAAGTCACCCGATCCAATTACAAAGAAACCAAAGCCCACTACAGGGCGTGGAACCGTATTGGAGGGATGTGTCATTGGGCCATGCAAAATTCACAGTACACCGAATACCATGCCAACACATAGCCTTAGGGCATGTTGGATACTCCGGCAGGTGGCCAAGAGCGGCGAGGATCTCCCCATCAACAATACCATAGAGCACCATCCCGTGGAAAATAACAATAGAGTACTGACAGTCTTCGAGACTTACGCCTCAAATAATAGGCGCAAGCGAGCACTCTGCAGCCTCGCCGAAGTCTGCCACGTTGCAACAATAAATCCATGGAATGATACGGCTATAACCTTCAATGCCAGTGACGAACCTCAATTCCGAACAGCCCGAGCACCAGCCACTTTGGTCCTTAGTCCAATTGTGGACGGCTTCCGGCTTACTAAAGTTCTCATGGACGGTGGCAGCGGATTAAACCTCATCTACGAGGAGACTCTTAGCAAAATGGAAATAGACAAGAGCCGCATTGAGCAAAGTAGCATGACCTTCAGAGGAATCATCCCTAGTCGGGAGGCACGATGTGCGGGAAAAATCACACTAGATGTGGTATTCGGCACACCTGAGAATTATAGGTCCGAAGAAATCACATTCCAAGTGGCCCCGTTTAGTAGCGGATACCACGCCCTTTTAGGGCGGGAGGCATTCACGATCTTCCAAGCTATACCCCATTACGGGTACATAAAGCTCAAGATGCCCAGGCCCAATGGAATCATCACTCTAGCTAGTGATCCAGACATAGCACTCCGCATCGAAAATAAAACCGCCGCACTGGCCTTCGAGGCGTTATCCGAAGCCCTCGTGGCCGAAGAACTAACTGCGCCGCGCTCCACAGTGGACAGGGACGACGTGATACTCGACAAAAGACCCAAGTCCACCTCTTTTAAACCAGCGGACGAAATAGTCAAATTCCAGGTCCACCCAACGGACCCTACAAAAACAGCATCCATCGGGGCACAACTGAACCAAACAACAGACGCCGCACTACGGGAGTTCTTGCATGAGAATTGGGACATCTTCGCTTGGCATCCTTCAGACATGCCAGGAATCCCACGCAGGCTGGCTGAGCATAGCCTAAACATTCTAAAGGGATACAAGCCGGTCAAGGAGACTCTTCGGCGTTTCTCAGAGCCCAAGCGACAAGCCATGGGAGAAGAGCTAGCCAAGTTACTCGAGGCCAGATTCATTAGAGAAATAAAACATCCAGACTGGCTAGCAAACCTGGTGATGGTACCAAAGAAGGACAAATCCTGGCGCCTATGTGTCGATTTGAAGGACCTTAACAAGGCTTGCCCCAATGATCCCTTCCCCCTCCCCTGCATCGATCAAATTATCGATGCTACCGCAGGACACGACTCATTGTGTTTCCTCGACGCATACTCCGGATACCATCAAATCAAGATGGCGGAGTCCGATCAAGCCGCAACGACATTCATCACTCCATACGGCCCCTTCTGTTTTAACACCATGCCTTTCGGGCTCAAAAACGCCGGTGCAACTTATCAACGCATGATTCAGACATGCCTGGAAACACAAATTGGAAAAACAGTGGAGGCATACATAGACGATGTGGTCATTAAAACCAGACACGTCGAATCTTTAATAGACGACTTGAGGCTTACGTTCGACAATCTTCGAACATATGACATCAAGCTCAATCCAGAAAAATGCGTTTTCGGCGTGCCCGCCAGAAAGCTCTTGGGCTTCATCATTTCCAATAGAGGAATTGAAGCAAATCCGGCTAAAATCCGAGCTCTGTCACAGTTGGCTATCCCAACAGACCTCAAGCAAATCAAGAAATTAACCGGATGCGTGGCTGCCTTAAGCCGCTTTATCTCCCGATTGGGAGAAAAGGCATTACCTCTTTATCGCCTTCTTCGACGCACCGAACATTTCGAGTGGATGGATGCGGCCACGGCCGGATTGGAAGAAATAAAGGCCCTCTTGGCTAGCAACCCAATCTTGGTCACGCCAAATATCGGCGAACCAATGCTGTTATATATAGGGGCAACACACCAGGTTGTAAGCGCAGTGCTCGTCGTCGAACGAGAGACGGACGGACATAAGTTCCCGCTTCAAAAGCCGGTATACTACGTATCCGCTGTCCTCACTCCATGCAAATCACGGTACCCACATTATCAAAAGATAGCATATGCGGTCTTCATGGCATCCCGGAAACTACGACACTACTTTCAAGAGTGTTCAATTACGATGGCCTTTGAAATACCATTCAATGACATAATAAATAACCGCGATGCCACGGGTCGGATTGCTAAATGGTCTATTGAGCTCCTCCCGTTCGACATAACATACAAACCACGGCGAGCCATTAAGTCGCAAGTACTGGCTGATTTCGTCGCTGAATGGACAGAAGCCAAACTCCCTAAAGAGTACGGCGCGTACTCTAGTTGGATCATGCACTTCGACGGCTCTAAGATGCTGGCTGGTCTAGGGGCAGGCGTCGTCCTGACACCCCCCACCGGAGATACAGTCCAATACGTACTCCAAATATTATACACAGACTCCAACAATGCAGCAGAATATGAGGCCCTGTTGCATGGTCTCCGGATGGCAGTCTCCATGGGCATTCAATGCCTAGAGGTGCGTGGGGATTCGAACCTCGCAATATCTGAAATAAATGGAGACTTTGACGCCAAGGACCCAAAAATGGCGGCTTACCACAATGCCGTCCTCAAAATGTCAGCTCGGTTCGAGGGGCTCGAATTACACCATGTGGTCCGAGAAAACAATCAAGCGGCGGATATCCTCGCCCGCATCGGCGCTAAGCGCGACCCTGTCCCACCTAATATCTTCTTGGAAAGGCTGTTTAAGCCATCCGTGGTGTGGGAAGGGGAGACCGGCAACAACAGTCCGGATCCGGCCATAACACCGGATCCCGAATACTCTGACGTAATCGGAGGCTCCGCCACCAAAATAACACCTTTGACCCACGTGATTATGGCTGTCATCGCCCCGTGGACAGAACCCTTCTTGGCTTACCTAAATAGGAAAGAACTCCCTGAGGACCTAAATGAGGCATGTTGCATTGTGCGGCGGTCTAAAGCCTACAAGGTCCATGAGGGAGAGCTTTATAAGAAAAGCGCTATCGGAGTACTTCAAAGGTGCATCTCCGAAGAGGAAGGACGGCAACTTTTGGCAGAAATTCATGTTGGACTCGGCGGCCATCACGCCGCAGCTCAGGCCCTTGTAAGCAAGGCCTTCCGTACAGGTTCCTACTGGCCGACAGCCCGAGCAGACGCACAGGACCTCGTCTAACATTGCATCGGTTGCCAGCTTTTTGCAAACCAAAGCCATATGCCACCTACCGCTCTCCAAACAATCCCCATTACTTGGCCCTTTGCGGTCTGGGGGCTTGATATGGTCGGACCCCTTAAAGGAGGAAGCCATAAGAAAAAGTACCTATTGGTCATGGTGGATAAATTCACCAAATGGATAGAACCCATACCTATTAAAACAGTCGAGTCCGGACCAGTGATAGAATTCATATCCGGGGTTGTACACCGTTATGGTGTCCCCCACAGCATCATCACCAATAACGGCTCGAACTTTACAGCTGACGAGGTAAAAACTTGGTGCGGCAATATGGGCATTAAGCTCGATTATGCCTCCCTCTATCACCCCCAAACAAACGGTCAAGTCAAACGAGCAAATGGTCTTATTATGAGCGGCATTAAACCCAGATTAGGGCGATCCTTGAAGGAATCAGATATGCACTGGGCTGAGGAGCTCGACTCCGTACTATGGGGGTTGCGGACCACGCCGAATCGCACTACCGGATACACACCGTTTTTTATGGTGTACGGCGCAGAGGCGGTATTGCCCTGCGACATCATTCATGACTCACCTCGAGTGCGCATGTACAAAGAGAAAGAAGCTGAGCTTGATTGGCAGGATAGTTTAGACGCCCTGGAGGAGGAGCGTGACGTTGCAAAAGCCCGCTCTGCATTCTATTAGCAACAGGCTCGATGGTATCAAAGCAGAGAAGTACGGGCCAAAACTTATAACGTTGGCGAACTCGTTCTACGCCTACCTGAGAAGAAAAAGGACAAGCTCAAGCCCAAATGGGAAGGTCCCTTCATCATCGACAAAGTTCTAACCGGTGGAGCATACCGTCTGCGTTATGCATCGGACAATCAACTCGAGCCAAACCCATGGAACGCGGCCAGACTCCGAAGGTTCTACGCCTAGTGCCGGACTCTATGTTCGTCTCCTTACCTCCGCCTTTTTTATATATATCCGCTATCTGTCTTTCTTTCTTTCTTTCTTCCCTTTTTCTTCATGACCTTAAAAGGTTAAAATGTGTCTTGACTACACAATCTTGACGCACCATGCGTGCTCATTACACCTGGGGGATTCTTATACAGAAGCTTAATATAATTATGTTCCGGGCTCTATGCCCCCTGCACATGTGTTACTTTTCCACATGTACCTTTTCTTCGCCATTATATGCATCGATATGACTTAAGTTTTGGCCAAGCGGGTTGCCTGGCTCTTGTGTTTATGCCCTACGTTCCCATTAATTCGACTACGGCATAAGGGGAGCACCTCTGCGATTGTTACTGCCGGGTCAGCCGGATGTGTACCTCAGACTGGGTGAAGCCGAAAGCTAGCATTCTTAAGGGAATATTCGGTCGGTGAACAAAAGATGACTTTTACTTATTGCAATACATGCCCCCAGATGTTTATATCCCGCGTCTCTTTTTGCAGTTCGGACATGCACATTAATGCATGCGTACCCAGGGAAAGGAACCCTTAACGGAACTATTCTCCCTGGAAGACGTTTCTTACTATCCATGTAATATAACATAGCTAGTTGGTACTTGTCTGTTCAAGCACTTATGACCCCTACGCCTGGTTTCCACGCGTACCCCGGTTTTTACATAACTGAGCGGGTATTCAGATACACTCTGGACTGTCGGGTCCGGAGGTCGAAGCGAAAAGGTCCACCATGAAAAATGATTTACATTCCGGCTAGGGACAAAATATGTCACTTGAAGTACACAGTCACTTAGACTGACTAAATTCTTCTTCTATACCATCCAACAGGCTGTCTAGCCTACAATCCTATTGGGAATACTTTGCGGCTAATTTTACCTGGTCATATACCGGACTAACGGGGATCTCTTTCCCATCAAACCCTACAGGTCCAACCTCGGCCATGTGGTTCGGGTCAGCCTTGGTATGTCGCGTATTCAGCATGGCCCAGGCTTCCCTTGTACCTTGTCGGCAGGCAGATATCTTCCATAATCGGAAGCGCCGCCGCACTCGCTTGAGCATCTCTACGAGCTCCCCCATGCCTCCTGGCAGGGAGGCGGATGGCCACAAGGCCTGGGCAATGCCCTGCATCACCCACCGTACTTGTTCGTGCAATTGTGAGAGATCTGGTAGAAGATCGCCCGTAGATCCGGGCATCTCCTCTTCGGGACGACCCGTCAGCATACCTACAAATATAACTCTGTTAGCCGGTTTCTTTGCCGAACTCTATAAAAGTTCGTTCAAGCACTTACTAAAAATGCCGCGTCGAAGCCTCTTATTCTCCTTTACGGAGTCAGCTAGCTGGTCCCGAACATCTTTCAGTTCAACGCCCAGCCGGGTATTGGCATCTTGGAGATCATTTTTCTCCTGCCTAACCCGCGTAAGCACGCGCTCGCCAGCCTCTAGCTGTCGTTGAGCATGTTGCTCATCCCCTCGCACGATCTTCAGATTCACTCTGGGATCATCTGCAGAATCTATTGTTAGATTTGCATGCATGTCGAATACTAACTGGTACATGTCATTTCATTCTTTTCGATCAGGACAAGTATTACTAGATGGGGCCTTCTTGGACTCCTCCATTCCAGCAACTGCGGCCCGTAGCTGGGCTTTTCACTCCTCCAGCTCTTGAGACAACTGGGTATTCTTCTCCATAAGAACCTACACATATAATGATCCTTAAATCAGCTGTGCCAACTGTTTCAAGTCTCAGGGGCTACTGATATACATAATTATCAGATTTTCTTACCCGTATATCCTTTACATACTGGTCCGTGCCTCTGGCAAGGCCATTTTGAGCAGCTTGGATGTAAGCATCTCCTGAGTTGAAGGCATCAAACGCCTCTTCGGAGAAACCAGGGTCGCGAAGTACGGCCCGGCGACGCCTGTGATTCATGGCACTCTCCACTTCAGAATTTGTAGCGAACAGCCTATCCGCATCCTCTGTAGGAGGAACATCCGGTGTTGTCCCCACGTTAGCATCTGCCCTCGGAGCCCCTAAGTCCGGCAGGCTCTTCGGACACGGTCCGACGAGCGTTTTTTCTGCCAGGAACCATGGACGTTATTATATTTTAAAGACGACAACCATGGAGCAGGTTTTTTTTTCATACCTCTGCGATGGCGTCTCAGTCCTGTCCGCCTTCCTTTTAAGCCTACCCGGCTTCGGTGCCTCTTGTTGATGAGTCACCGCGGGTTCGGCATGGCGCCCCGAGGGCCTTCCTTGTAGGACGCAATACGTGTGCGGTGGGTGAGGTGCAAAAAAGGGATCCTTCTCAGAAGTTGGGACTCCGGTTTTACTTACATGCGATGCAGGGAGCAGGCCAGGATAATCGGCTATGATGGCCACCAAGGCACCGTCGCAGCTTAACGGATAGAACGTCCTGTCGACGAGCTCCACAAATATGTCCGGATCTTCTTCAAGTCCAGGGTCGAGGGCCCGGTCAGGGTCCTCTGGCTGTACAGACGGGCTGTGGACCTCCCTCACAGCTTTTCACAGTTCCTACTATGAAATAACAAGGTAAATATTTATGATGAAGAATGCGGGAAGGACTGGAGTAAAAGGTAACAGCTCACCTAGTGTGGGGGGTTGTACATGGAGAATCCATCCCATTGCTTATTGCGGATGAACTCCTCTTCCTCTCCTTTGTACAAATCAGACAGTATTTTCGCTAGAGCAGCGGCGGAGTCCAGACCTTTACGACCGCAGCAGGTGGCATCATCTTCTCCATTGAAGTGCCACATGGGTTTCCCCCGATACTGGAGTGGCTACACCCCCCGCATTATACATATTGACATAACTTCGACTATTGTCAGTCCTGATTTGGCCAGCGTTTTTATCCTGCCCATCAGGTAAAGGATCTCTCTGTTATCTTCCTCCTGGGGGCTCCGAGGGCGCCAGCTGCGGCGTTTCTTCAAAGGGGCATTGTTAAACTCAGGAAGTCAGCTGCGGCGTTTCTTCAAAGGGGCATTGTTAAACTCAGGAAGTCCCATCCGAATAGGGTCCGGAAGGGGGACGTCCTCCATATAAAACCACTCCGAAGGCCAGTCTTCGAATGTCTTCTTTGGAGTACCGGATAGGTATCCGGTCCGGGCCTGCACCATATTTCGGCTCCGCCCACTTGATATATTGACCCCTCCTATGTACGGGGTACGAGGCAGAATAGCCTCTTCCATAGCTCCAAATGAGCTTCGCAGCCCAGAAACAGCTCACGAAAGGTGACGTAGCCGGCGATGTGTAATATGGAGGCGAGAGTAAAGTTATGCAGCTGGAGGCCGTAGAACTCCAGGAGCCCGCGGAGGAACGGATGGATTGGAAATTCGAGTCCCCTCAATAAGTAAGGGACAAGGCATACCCGCTCCCTCCTGGATGGGTTGGGAAAGCTCTCCGCTTGCTCCCCGCCATTATAAGTGGCTAGTCCGGCTCGGATGGGGACCATATACGCAGGAGGGAGAAACCCTTGGGTCTATAACTCTACTAATTGGCTGTGGGGGACGGAACACTTCTCCCAAATGCGTGGCTTAGTGCTACGGGAGCGAGAGGAGGAGCTGCAATGGCTGGCCATGATGGGATGGACTTTTTCGGGCGTGCTCCGATGGATACTCGCTATGGGAGGATGGTGTGATCTGGATCTAAGGATCCCCGACTCTTTAAACAGACAATTTACCTACATGGTTAGGGTGGCAAATGTAAAAATGCCCCGACTTCTCGCATTTGCTCGACACATGGAAGATAGCCATTATTAAAGCATAGAAGCCGAGGAGTGCAACATTCATGGGAAGCCGGACACTACTCGTTACGACAGGTACTCGGGATTTGAAGAAGAACCCGCCTTGCAATGTCAAAGACAATCTACGCGCCGGACTCATCGTCATTGAAGCCTGGTTTAGGGGCTACTGAGGGAGTCCTGGATTAGGGGGTCCTCGGACAGCCGGACTGTTGGACTATGAAGATACAAGATTGAAGACTTCATCCCGTGTCTGGGTGGGACTCTCCCTTGCGTGGAAGGCAAGCTTGGCAATTCGGATATGTAGATCTCCTCCCTTGTAACTGACTCTGTGTAACCCTAGACCCCTCCGGTGTCTATATAAACCAGAGGGTTTAGTCCATAGGACAACAACAATCATAATCATAGGCTAGCTTCTAGGGTTTAGCCTCTATGATCTTGTGGTAGATCAACTCTTGTAATACTCATATCATCAAGATCAATCAAGCAGGAAGTAGGGTATTACCTCCATCGAGAGGGCCCGAACCTGGGTAAACATTGTGTCGCCCACCTCGTTTTACCATCAGCCTTAGACGCATAGTTCGGGACCCCCTACCCGAGATCCACCGGTTTTGACACCGGCAGCAACCCCAACCTCCGCTCTGGCTTTAAATCCGGAGCGCTTCACTAGGTCTGAAGACAGGATTCCCGAGCCCGCCGGACTCTCCGCGGCTATTAAGCCTAGTACGGGAGAGCCGGAGGAAACATCATCACCGGCAATCATCATGAAGCCGGACTCTTCTTCGAACACTGGCTCCGAACCCTCAGAGTGAGCATCGTGTGAGCTCGGCCAAGGAGTTTCCTTCCCACCGTACTCCACGAACTCTCTTCTCCCTGGCCGAACCTCGCCTTTAAACAAGGCTCTGGACTTAATGCGATCCCTCGTCATTACAGAGAGGCAACATCCAAACTACGCCCAACCCAGACTAGGGGCTGAGAGCAGGGAATTTTACGTCCCACCTACCACCCACTTCATAGCCACTGTCGAGGACTTAACCTACATGCTTGATCACGACTCCGAAGACATCGATGGTATGGACGATGATGCCGGAGAAGAGCAGGCCCAAAACCCACCATTTACCGGACGCTGGATGGCCACCTCTTTGTATGACGTGTACATGGTGGATAGACCCAAAGAGGTCAACGTCGATAATGAGAAAAATCCAGTTGAAGATACACCTCCTGAGACTTAACCAAAACGTCGATGTCAGCGGCGCCGCTCTAAATCATGCCGTGGAAAAGAAAGCAATACCGGCAACAGAAACGATAACACTCCGGAGAATGCCGAAGACCCAGACGCCCCCGCCAAACCAACATCCGAACAGGACGATAGGGAGGAGGGGCAGGCTAAACCTGACGAGCCAGTCAGAAACGAGGACTCGGAGGACATTAATTATATGCCACCCTCTGAAGACGAAATAAGCCTTGACGACTATGACTTCATCGTGCCAGAGGAGCCCCTCGAGCAAGAACGCTTTAAGCAACAGCTCATCGCAACCGCGAGGAGCCTGAAAAGGAAACAACAACGGCTTCAAGCCGAACAGGATACGCTCAACGACAGATGGACTAATGTCCTGGCAACCGAGGAATACGGCCTCGCACGACCAACCAAAAGCTACCCGAAGCGCAAGTTGTTACCCCAATTCACCATTGAGGCGTGTGAGCCCCTAACATCAGCGCGTAACGCAGCCGATAAACCTAACCGGCCACCGCATGGCCGAGACAGAACGACTACCCAAGACAAACACCAGCCCACATTACCCCGCTGTAAAGGCAGGGAGACAGTGGCCCAGGATTACACCTACGACCTATGGCAGAACCTGGACACTAGGGCAGGCCTAGCTAGATCAATCTACAGTTCAAGGGGACGTGCTCGAACATGAGTGGACGGCTATCAGGCCCGACGTGATCAACACAACCTCACTCAGGGTGAAAACCGCATAGGGACATCCACCGAACTCCGTCGTGACGTCGCCCATTATAGAGGCGCCGCACACCCCCTGTGCTTCACCGAGGAAGTAATGGAACACGAATTCCCAGAAGGGTTTAAACCTATGAATATCGAATCATATGATGGAACAACTGACCCCGCAGTATGGATTGAGGATTTTCTTCTCCATATCCACATGGCCCGTGGTGATGATCTCTATGCCATCAAATACCTCACACTAAAATTAAAGGGACCAGCCCGACACTGGCTAAACAGCCTCCCAGAGAACTCCATTGGCAACTGGAAAGACTTGTAAGACGCCTTTCGCGACAACTTCCAAGGTACTTATGTCCGGCCCCCGGACACCGATGACCTCAATCACATCATCCAACAGCCCGGAGAGTCAGCCATGAAACTCTGGACTAGGTTTCTAATTAAAAAGAACTAAATTGTCAACTGTCTGGACACCGAAGCCCTCGCTGCCTTTAAACATAGCATTCGAGATGAGTGGCTCGCCCGTCAACTCGGGCAAGAAAAACCTAAGTCCATGGCAGCTCTTACCTCACTGATGACCCGCTTTTGCGTGGGAGAAGATAGCTGGCTTGCTCGTAGAAGCAATAGCACCAACGATCCCGACACCTCCGAAGCCAGGGACGGCAACGGCAAGCCACGACGCAATAAAAACAAGCGTCGAAATAATAACGCAGGAACCCAAGACACGGCGGTCAACGCCGGATTCAGTGGCCCCAAATCCGGTCAACGGAAGAAGCCATTCAAGGCAAACAGAGATGGTCCATCTAGTTTAGATAGTATACTAGATCGGCCCTGTCAGATTCATGGCAGCCCTGACAAACCCGCTAACCATACCAACAGATATTGCTGGGTTTTCAAACAAGCCGGCAAGCTCAATGCCGAACACAAAGGGAAGGGGCCGCCCAGTGACAGCGAAGACGAAGAGCTCGCCAAGATAGAAGCAATTTCCCCCCAAAGTCAAAACATTAAACATGCTATATGTGACGCATATCCCTACAAGAGAGCGCAAGCGCGCACTACGAGACGTCTACGCCATAAGACCGGTCGCCCCAAAATTTAACCCATGGACGGCCTGCTCGATCACTTTTGATCACAAGGTCCACCCAACCAATATCCATCACGGAGGTTCAATAACTCTGGTCCTCGATCCAATTATCAATGGATTCCATCTCATACGGGTCCTTATGGACGGCGGTAGTAGCCTTAATTTACTTTATCAAGACAGTGTCCGCAAGATGGGCATTGACCCCTCAAGGATCAAGCCCACCACAACTACCTTCAAGGGAGTAATACCTGGCATCGAAGCTCACTACACGGGTTCAATCACATTGGAAGTCATCTTCGTTTCGCCAGACAACTTTTGAAGCGAAGACTTGATCTTTAATATTGTCCCGTTCCGCAATGGCTACCATGCACTGCTCGGATGGGCCGCTTTTGCTCGTTTCAATGCGGTCCCACACTATGCCTATCTAAAACTTAAGGTGCCCGGTCCAGACGGCGTTATCACGATCAACGGAAACACGGAACGCTCCCTCCATACCGAGGAGCATACCGCGGCCATCACAACCGAAGTACAAAGCGGCCCTGTCAAGCTGCATATCTCATCGGCCATTAAGCCGCCGGCCTCTATTACACAAGACCGGCCAATTCTAAAGCTGGATTAGCAGTTCCGCCTCTGTCGTTCGCCACATATACCCGCGAAGTTCGTATCGCGCATGCATAATTATGCACTTAAAATACCTTGGTCATCGGCGGAGGCACAATACTAGCAGGCCTACAATACGGTTCACCCTCCTACAACATTTTTTCTCTTTTCTAACTATATCTTATCTTTTGCTACAGGTGAATCAAAAACGGTTCATCCTACGGACCTACAAGGACTCTTTCTGAGCTCGGTTTCGTACAAATAACCAAAGATTACTCCTTTTAAGGAATACTTTTCGCTGAGGCAACGACAGCGCAGATGTGCGACAGGAGGTCCAAAATATTTTCTATAGACCAAACACTCTATTTAAAACCTGTATAGAGTCTTTTTCCTCAGCCTTCGACCCCTGGCATGTAAAATGGCCTGGGTAGTGGTGTTATAATCTCTAAGATTGCGTTCGACGTATCAATCAGATTCCAGTGAACATAATCCGTCTTCAGTATTTGGTTTTCCTCATAGAACTACATTTTTCGGTTTGTTTCACGCACACACCTCGGCACAAATCACCAGGGGCTCGATATGACAACATATGGGTTACCGAAAATTCCGAACAGCTCTACAACATACTTCGGCGTCACGAGTTTGGCATTATATGCATTAGCTCCGAATCATGTCTTTGGTCAATAGTTGGGTTGCCCGGCTCCTGTGCTTACTACCTTACGTTCCGTCTTATCGGCTAGGGTAGTAAAGGGAGAACTACTGCGATTGTGTTTCCGGTTCACCTGGTTAAACACCTCAGTAGAGAAAGCCGAAAACTGACTATCATGATGCGGCGAGAGCTGGTCAACCACTCGGAGACTTATTAGAATCTTTTGCGATTTCTTCCGTACTACACGAAGGACCGTTCTTTATTTTTTGGTCACCTATGTAATGCAACCGTATTCGGATAACCGCGTACATACCAGGGGCTACATAGTAGACCCACATAAAACTCCCATGGCTAAGTGAAAGTGTTAAAGCCCTATAGTCCGATTGCCTAGTTCGCCGCACTTACAGCTCCGTTACGGACCAAGACGTTGGGTCAAGAGTGATCAGGTGCTATTCCGAACACCCCCGTATTATATGCGAGGGGGCCGAAGCCGACGACCGGCAAACTTTCAGATTACAAAAGACGGCCGCATAGGAGGAAATAACTTTCAGGCAAAGATATGAATATAACACAACCTTAATGTATCATAATATTGTTCTCACAATTCCGATGCATTTATTCGAACATAATATCCTTTGAGCACTAACCCTCTATCAAGCGGGCGCCCTCTAGGACATCCTCCACATAATGCTCCAGCGTGCGATGGTGCTTGCCTCCGGGCAGGCCCTTAGCTGTAACATCAGTGGCCTTCATCTTTGCCCTGTACATCTTGATGCGGGCGAAGGCCATCCGGGTACCTTCTATGCACGCCGACCGCTTGACGGTGTCGATACGCGGCACTGCATCGACAAGTCACTGCACCAAACCAAAATAGCTATTCGGAATGGGTTCAGCCGGCCATAGCTGGACCACGACGTCCTTTATGGCAGTTCTGGACATCTTGTGGAGCTCAGCCCACTGCGCCATCTGTTCGTTCAGCAACGCCGGACGCCGTGGCATGTTGAATTGTGACCAGAAAAGCTTCTCCGCAGCACGTCCTTCCTGAACTTGGAAGAACTGCGATGCATCGGAGACACTCTTCGGCAGGTCCAAGAACGCGTCTGGAGAACTCCAAAATTGGTTAAGCAGAGCATATTTCGGGTCGCCGAACTTAGTCTGTAAAAGAAAGGGCTTACGAGCCACTATCTCCCCTGCTTGCCGGATCTCCTCCCGAGCTGCTCTAGACTCGAATCGTGCTTCTCTCACCTCTTGTAAGGCCTTGTCGAGTTCGGATGCCTTGGCTTTGTTATCCTCCTCGAGTGATTTGCATTTGCCAGTGGCATCCTTCAGCTCTCGCTCCATGGCAGATATTCTCTCCTCGCACTGGCACCGAGTGGCCTGTTCGGCCTTTAAATCAGCAGCCGCCTTCTTGGCAGCCTCATTACTTACTATGGCCTGCTCCTTGGCCTGGGCAAGCTCGGCCCGAAGGGTCTCAACTGCGGTAGCACCATCTACAGTTATGCATGTCACAGTGTATAATTTTCAGCTTCGTGCTCATACTATTATACATGTATAAGCGGGCTGTCCCAAAACATACCTTGTGCCTTGTCGAGCCGCCTGTTAATGAGGGTAATGTCCTCATCAGCTTACTCAAGTTTATGCTTTAAATTTGCAACTTCCGCAACTTGGGCAGTCACCTTTGACATAACAACCTGTTTTCAAATTAATTATGTTACTTCCTGAGCATATCTTTTTTTGATCCTCTGACCGCCTCCCTATGGAAACCCACCAGAGTCTTAGGGGCTACTATCTATACACAGGCGCATTTTTGCATGAAAAGAGCGGTTAAAGATATTACATTGCATACCTCTAAGCCTCTCAGCAGGCTCGTGAAGGCTTCATTCAATCCGCTTCTCGCGGACAAAATCCTCTCAACTACCGTACCCATTAAGGTACGATGTTCCTTTGAGATGGTGATGACCCACAAGTATAGGGGATCTATCGTAGTCCTTTCGATAAGTAAGAGTGTCGAACCCAACGAGGAGCAGAAGGAAATGATAAATGGTTTCCAGCAAGGTATTCTCTGCAAGTACTGAAATAAGTGGTAACAGATAGTTTTGTGATAAGATAATTTGTAACGAGCAACAAGTAACAAAAGTAAATAAGGTGCAGCAAGGTGGCCCAATCCTTTTTGTAGCAAAGGACAAGCCTGGACAAACTCTTATATGATGTAAAGCACTCCCGAGGACACATGGGAATATCGTCAAGCTAGTTTTCATCACGCTCATATGATTCACGTTCGGTACTTTGATAATTTGGTATGTGGGTGGACCGGTGCTTGGGTGCTGCCCTTACTTGGACAAACATCCCACTTGTGATTAACCTCTATTGCAAGCATTCGCAAATACAACAAAAGTATTAAGGTAAACCTAACCATAGCATGAAACATATGGATCCAAATCAGCCCCTTACGAAGCAACGCATAAACTAGGGTTTAAGCTTCTGTCACTCTAGCAACCCATCATCTACTTATTACTTCCCAATGCCTTCGTCTAGGCCCAAACAATGGTGAAGTGTCATGTAGTCGACATTCACATAACACCACTAGAGGAGAGACGACATACATCTCATCAAAATATCGAACGAATACCAAATTCACATGACTACTAATAGCAAGACTTCTCCCGTGTCCTCATGAACAAAAGTAACTACTCACAAGGCATAAACATGTTCATAATCAGAGGGGTATTAATATGCATATAGGATCTGAACATATGATCTTCCACCAATTAAACCAACTAGCATCAACTACAAGGAGTAATTAACACTACTAGCAACCTACTAGCACCAATCCCGGACTTGGAGACAAGAATTGGATACAAGAGATGAACTAGGGTTTTGAGATGAGATGGTGCTGATGAAGATGTTGATGGAGATTGCCCTCTCCCGATGAAAGGAGCGTTGGTGATGACGATGGCGATGATTTCCCCCTCCGGGAGGGAAGTTTCCCCGGTAGAACAGCCCCGCCAGAACCCTAGATTGGCTCCGCCAAGGTTCCGCCTCGTGGCGGCGGAGTTTCGTCCGAGAAGATAGCTTTATGATTTTTTTTCCATCGAAGGAGTCCATATAGCAGAAGAAGGTCACCAGAGGGCCACCAGGGGGCCCACGAGGTAGGGGGCGTTCCCAGGGGGTAGGGTGCGCCCCCCACCCTCGTGGGCAGGGTGTGCCCCCCCTGGTGAAGTTCTTGCGCTCAATGTTTTTTATATATTTGGAAAACATCATCCGTGAAGTTTCAGGACTTTTGGAGCTGTGCAGAATAGGTCTCTAATATTTGCTCCTTTTCTAAAATAAGAGGGAATAGGCATAAGTATTGTGACATAATGTGTAATAACAACCCATAATGCAATAAATATTGATATAAAAGCATGATGCAAAATGGACGTATCAGATGGACGCGTGTTGCAATGTGCCCATCAGTGTATCCGGCACCTCCGGATTCTCGGAGGCTACTACAGGAGTACGGACTCCCTTCAAAAGGGTACGCTTACTCGACCCTAGAATCGTCTTCGGCTGTAAATCGGATAGTTCGGGGCCCTCATTGTTGGTCCCCGTGGGGGCTGCCTCCCCTGGACCCTTGACGACCGAAGTATCACGTTCCGGCGCTGTCTCCATTGTGCCCCGCTGTCGGTGTCAAAACTGGCGGATCTCGAGTAGGGGGTCCCGAACTGTGCGTCTGAGGTCGATGGTAACAGGAGACAAGGGACACGATGTTTACCCAGGTTCGGGCCCTCTCTATGGAGGTAATACCCTATGTCCTTCTTGATTGATATTGATGAATACGAGTATTACAAGAGTTGATCTACCTCGAGATCATAATGGCTAAACCCTAGAGGTCTAGCTTGTATGGCTATGATCATGAATATCTCCCTCTCCGGACTAAGTCCTCCGGTTTATATAGGCACCAGGAGGATCTAGGGTTACACAAGGTCGGTTACAAAGAAAGGAATCTACATATCCAGTAGCCAAGCTTGCCTTCCACGCCAAGGAGAGTCCCATCCGGACACGGGTGCAGTCTTCGGTCTTCGTATCTTCATAGCCCATCAGTCCGGCCCATGGTTAATAGGTCGGACGCCCGAGGACCCCTTAGTCCAGGACTCCCTCAGTAGCCCCTGAACTTGGCTTCAATGACAAGGTATCCGACGCATAGATCTGTCTTCGGCATTGCAAGGCGGGTTCCTCCTTCCGAACTCCAAAACAGTCTGTCCGGATCTGCAACACACAGCCGTAGAGAGTATAGTATTCCACGAATCCAATCGGCTGACAACTTTAGTAATGTGATGTCATGCTTCCCGGTCATTATTTCGAACCGTTTCCCGTCCCGCCGTTCCATGTTTCGGGCGTGGTTTTTATTGGCACGTCTTGTCGAAGCAGAGATCATGTCCCCTTATTGCGGGATTTTTCATCAATATGAGCGTGGGTAACCCAACTGTCCTGCGGGAAAGACTCCTTAGGAATAGGCAGGTTCTTAGGCTTAGGAGGACGCGTTCAATACCCGCTGCTTTTATAAAGGAACCAAGGGCCGTCTCTTTATGCCAACCTCTCCTTAGCCTTCCCAACCCCGAGTTCTAGCACCCAAGGTTCGACTTCATTGCTTCAAGCCTCCCCATCATGTCTGGACCCAGCTCTCAAGGCCGATGGGTGGCTTCCTCCGTTACAGAAGAGGATATCACAAAGCTTCGGGCGGCCAGATATTTGACCACGGAGGTTCACCACAGGCTTCTTGCTCAAGGACAAGTTATTCCGACCCCCAGATCTGGCGAGAGGGTCGTATTCATCTCCCACTTCCTCTAGGGGCTAGGGTTCGCTCTTCACCCCTTCGTCCGGGGGCTAATGTTTTATTACGGACTAGATTTTCATGATCTAGCCCCGGACTCTATCCTCCACGTCTCGACATTTATCATTACATGCGGGGCCTTCCTCCGAATCCCCCCACACTTCGGCTTATGGCTCAAGACCTTCAGTGTGAAGACGAAGGTGGTTGACGGGGAACATGCGGAGTGTGGTGGTGCTGTAGTGAGCAAGCTTACCAACACTCTGTGGCCAAAAGGCACTTTCACCGAAACCTCCCACCAATGGCAGCGAGAATGGTTTTATGTCATGGAACCCCGCAACACCAAGTGGGAAGCAATTCCCGCGTTCCGCTCCGGCCCTCCACCACAGCTCGCATCATGGATTAACAAGGGGATGGACTGGGGATCAGTTGATGAAGTACAGAATCTACAGAGCCACATCCGAACCCTCCTTGAGAGAGACATCGATCTTGTCAACGTGATTCAAGTGATGCTAGTTTGCCGACTCCTGCCCTGCCAGCGCAGGTCTCGCCGCATGTGGGAGCTCAATCCGAAAGGACCACGAACCCTCCAACACTTCTTCGGCACTACGCACGAAGGGATGTGGAAGTTATTTTTTGGGAAGCGAAAACACTGGCCGGACACTACCGAGGACACTGGCCTTAACTGCAACTGCCCGGATACCTCGGTAAGCACTTGTCTTCCGAACACTTTGTAATTATGCATACCGTAATACGGTACTGAGCAGACTATCTTTCTCCAGGGCTGGATAAAGAAGGCGGAACTAATTATGTGTTCGGCCCCTCTGCCCGAAGGCCCGACGACTCCTGTTTTAACAAGGATGCTAGCCCCGGCACCATACCAGATGCCTGTGAAGGAGGGCGAGGCGGAGAGTGGAAAGACCAAAGATGGCCCCTATTCCAAGGGTACATTAGACATTGTGTTCGGAGGAATCAAAATTCCCTCATCCAAAGACAAAAGTGAAGGGGGGCACTACCTCTTCCCCTCATGGGAAGAAAAGGGCTGCCTCCGAAGATTTGGAGAAACAAGCTCCTAAGCGAGGCAAGATGCCTCTGTTGGATGGCTCGGGCTTGAAGGACGTCGAAGCACAGTCTCATAATGAGGACAAGCCTCAGGCCAAATCGTAAGTGAACTAGGATGTTTTAAACATATCCCGTTCTGTTCTCGTAATGCTTAGAATATATATTTTTTGCAGTCCGGCGCAGTCTTCTTCAACAATCCTCTTCCTCGGGGGACCTTCTCCCAGAGATGATGGAAAGCGAGACGCCTCCACTGGCCTCTCCGGCCAATAGGGCAGACGACTTCGAGGTGTCGTCGCGGAGGGTCTCCTGCGACCAACAGGTGGTGCACGGAATGATGAAGACATTGCCCGAAGGTGACACTTCGGTGGCCCAGGGTTCGGCGACCAACAATGAAGGCCCCGAACAGTCCGGTCTATGATACGTCCATTTTGCATCATGCTTTTATATCGATATTTATTGCATTATGGGCTGTTATTACACATTATGTCACAATACTTATGCCTATTCTCTCTTATTTTACAAGGTTTATATGAAGAGGGAGAATGCCGGCAGCTGGGATTCTGGGCTGTTTCCAGCAGCAAATATTAGAGACCTATTCTGCACAGCTCCAAAAGTCCTGAAACTTCCTGGAAGTTATTTCTAGAATATATAAAAAGTACTGAGCGAAGAAAGTTCCAGAGGGGGGCCACACCCTGGCCACGAGGGTGGGGGGCGCGCCCCTGCCTCGTGGGCCCCCTGGTGGCCCTCTGATGCCCATCTTCTGCTATATGAGGTCTTTCATCGAGGAAAAAATCATAAGCAAGCTTACAGGACAAAACTCCGCCGCCACGAGGCGGAACCTTGGCGGAACCAATCTAGGGCTCCGGCAGAGCTGTTCTGCCGGGGAAACTTCCCTCCGAGAGGGGGAAATCATCACCATCGTCATCACCAACGATCCTCTCATCAGGAGGGGGTCAATCTCCATCAACATTTTCACCAGCACCATCTCATCTCAAATCCTAGTTCATCTCTTGTATCCAATCTTTGTATCCAAACCTCAGATTGGTACCTGCGGGTTGCTAGTAGTGTTGATTACTCCATGTAGTTGATGCTACTTGGTTTATTTGGTGGAAGATTATATGTTCAGATCCATTATGCATATTAATACCCCTCTGATTATGAACATGAATATGCTTTGTGAGTAGTTATGTTTGTTCCCGAGGACATGGGAGAAGTCTTGCTATTAGTAGTCATGTGAATTTGGTATTCGTTCGATATTTTGATGAGATGTATGTTGTCATCCCTGTAGTGGTGTCATGTGAACGTCGACTACATGACACTTCACCATTGTTTGGTCCTAGAGGGAGGCATTGGGAAGTAATAAGTAGATGATGGGTTGCTAGAGTGATAGAAGCTTAAACCTTAGTTTATGCGTTGCTTCGTAAGGGGCTAATTTGGATCCATATGTTTCATGCTATGGTTAGGTTTACCTTAATACTTCCGTTGTAGTTGCGGATGCTTGCAATGGGGGTTAATCATAAGTGGGATGCTTGTCCAAGTAAGGACATCACCCAAGCACCGGTCGACCCACATATCAAATTATCAAAGTACCGAACATGAATCATATGAGCGTGATGAAAACTAGCTTGACGATAATTCCCATGTGTCCTCAGGAGCGCTTTACTTCATATAAGAGTTTGTCCAGGCTTGTCCTTTGCTATAAAAAGGATTGGGCCATCTTGCTGCTCCTTACTTACTTTTATTACTTGCTACTCGTTACAAATTACCTTATGATGAAACTATCTGTTACCGATAATTTCAGTGCTTGCAGAGAATACCTTACTGAAAACTGTTTATCATTTCCTTCTGCTCCTCGTTGGGTTCGACACTCTTACTTATCGAAAAGCTAAGATAGATCCCCTACACTTGTGGGTCATCAAGACTCTTTTCTAGCGCCGTTGCCGGGGAGTGAAGCGCCTTTGGTAGGTGGAATTTGGTAAGTAAAATTTATATAGTGTGCTGAAATTTACTGTCACTTGTTACTATAGAACATAATCCTTTGAGGGGCTTGTTCGGGGTATCTTCACCCAGACCAGTAGAGCAAAGAGTTGCTCCTCAACCTACTGAACCTACTGAAAATGTTAACTTTGAAATTCCTTCGGGTATGATAGAGAAACTGCTAGCTAATCCTTTTGCAGGAGATGGAACATTGCATCCCGATTTACACTTAATCTATGTGGATGAAGTTTGTGGATTATTTAAGCTTGCAGGTATGCCCGATGATGTTATCAAGAAGAATTTCTTCCCTTTATGTTTGAACGGAGATGCATTGACATGGTATAGGCTATGTGATGATATGGGATCATGGGACTACAAGCGATTGAAATTGGAATTCCATCAGAAGTTCTATCCTATGCATCTTGTTTACCGTGATCGTAATTATATATATAATTTTTGGCCTCGCGAAGGAGAAAGCATCGCTCAAGCTTGGGGGAGGCTTAAGTCAATGCTATATTCATGCCCCAATCATGAGCTCTCAAGAGAAATGATTATTCAAAAAATTTATGCTCGGCTTTCTCTCAGTAATCCTCCATGCTCGATACTTCTTGTACTGGCTCTTTTATGATGAAGACTATTGAATTAAAATGGGATTTATTGGAAAGAATTAAATGCAACTCTGAAGATTGGGACCTTGACGAAGGTAAGGAGTCAGGTATAACACCTAAGTTTGATTGTGTTAAATCTTTTATGGATACCAATGCTTTTCGTGAATTTAGCACTAAATATGGACTTGACTCTGAGATAATAGCTTCCTTTTGTGAATCCTTTGCTACTCATGTTGATCTCCCTAAGGAGAAGTGGTTTAAATATAATCCTCCCATTGAAGTAAAAGTAGTTGCACCTATTAAAGTTGAACAAAAGACTATCACTTATGATGATCGTGTTGTTCCTACTGCTTAGTTGAGAAACCACCTTTCCCTGTTAGAATAAAGGATCATGCTAAAGTTTTAACTGTAGTCAACAAAAGTAATATTAGGACACACAAACCCCCTGAGCAAGTTAAATTTGAACCTAATATTGCCATGGTTAAAGATCTCTTGGCTGATAACATTGATGGGCATGTTATTTACTTCTGTGATGAGACTGCTAGAATTGCTAGACCTGATACTAAAAATAAACATAGACCTGTTGTAGGCATGCCTGTTATTTCAGTTAAAATAGGAGATCATTGCTATCATGGCTTATGTGATATGGGTGCTAGTGCAAGTGCAATACCTCATTCCTTATACAAAGAGATTATGCATGATATTGCACCTGCTGAGATAGAAGATGTCGATGTTACCATTAAGCTTGCCAATAGAGATAGTATTTCACCAATTGGGATTGTTAGAGATGTTGAAGTCTTGTGTGGGAAGGTTAAATATCCTGCTAATTTTCTTGTTCTTGGTTCCCCACAAGATAGCTTTTGTTCCATTATATTTGGTAGACCCTTCTTGAATACTGTTAATGCTAAGATAGATTGCAATAAGGATATTGTTTCTGTTGGTTTAGGGGATATGTCTCATGAGTTTAATTTTGCTAAGTTTCGTAGACAACCCCGTGATGAAGAATTGCCTAGTAAAGATGAAATAATTGGTCTTGCTTCTATTGCTGTGCCTCCCACTGATCCTTTGGAACAATATTTGCTAGACCATGAAAATGATATGTTTACGAATGAAAGAAGGGAAATAGATGAAGTATTCTTTAAACAGGGACCTATTCTAAAACACAATTTGCATGTTGAAATCCTAGGGGATCCTCCTCCACCCAAGGGTGATCCCGTGTTTGAGATCAAACCATTACCCGATACTCTTAAATATGCTTATCTTGATGAAAGGAAGATATATCCTATTATTATTAATGCTAACCTTTCAGAGAAGGAGGAAGAGAAATTATTGAAAACTCTAAAGAAGCACCGTGCTGCTATTGGATATACTCTTGATGTTCTTAAGGACATTAGTGCCACTCTATGTCAACACAAAATAAATTAGGAGAAAGATGCCAAACCAGTTATTGATAACCAATGACGGGTGAATCCTAAGATGAAAGAAGTGGTAAGAAAGTAAATATCAAAGCTCCTTGAGGCAGGTATAATTTATCCCGTTGCTGATAGTCAGTGGGTAAGTCCTGTCCATTGTGTCCCAAAGAAGGGAGGTATTACTGTCGTTCCTAATGATAAATATGAATTGATTCCACAAAGAATTATTACAGGTTATAGGATGGTAATTGATTTCCACAAATTAAATAAAGCTACTAAAAAAGATCATTACTGACGTGGAATAGTCACGTCAGATGTCCTAGCGAAAGGACTTAGTCGTAGGGCCATCGCAACTAGGAAGCTTAAAGGGGTTAATCGGGACAATGGACACAAGAGGTTTATACTGGTCCGGCCCCTTACGGTGAAGGTAAGGCCTAGTACAGTTGATGTTGTATTGCTAGGTTTCGATGACCAAGGAGCGAATCCACTAGCTTGGCTATCGATCTATTGATCCTTCCCCTAAGCCGCCGCCGGTTCGTCCCCTTATATACACGGGTTGACGCCTGGCGGCCTACAGAGTCCCGGCCGACTCATAAAACGTGTCCGGCTCGGTGACTTCTTTTATATGCCTTTCTTTACAAGTCTTTCTTTACATATAGTAGTTTATAATATTGGGCCTTAAGCCGCCTCTGGGCTTAGGCCTTCTATAAGTCTTAATAAACTATCACCTTGAATATTACTGGGCTTCTTTTTGTAACCCGCCATTGGGGTTGACCCGGCCCCTCCCGAGCGGGTCATACCTGGTAGCTATATCCCCAACATTAGGCCCCAGGTTGACTTGAACTCTGCTCTTTGTCAATCTTCAACACTTAGATGAAATCCATCTTCCTCTGTCTGTAAAAACTCTGTAACCCGCCATGACGTCATCTTCCGAAAACATGAAAGCCTGCTATGACGTCATCTTCAACGGATCTTTATCTTTTAATGTCTTTCGAGAATCGAGGCGTCTGTTTAGCTGGATAATCATTATTTTGGTGTTCCTCAATTTTCGCGCCTGCCTGTTCACTTATCCCCTTATAAATAGGTTCAGCCGGTCCTTCCTCTTTCTTCTTCTTCCTTCCATCTTCTCGCCACCTCCCTACCTCTCGAGCTCCGCCATCACCATAGCGCCCACCGTCGCCCTCAATGTCGGCCGCTGCATCACCCTGAGCTCGTCTAGAGAACCACGGTGACCCTTCGCAGTAGATCTGCATTCGTAAGTTCCTACCTTTCCGCGCCCTTAGATCTGTATTAGGGTTGCAAGTTCGTCGGTGTTCTTTGCCGTTCATCACATACCTTCTTGTAGTTTCTTCTCCATATCCTCTTTTGATATAGAAGAAATGTAGAACTTATGCGGTAGCTGTTTTGCGTCAATTTTTGATACTAGTAGATCCCTTTTTCCTGTACAGAGGCCTCATTATAACTCACGAACTCATCTGTACCAGATTATTAGGTCTAGAACATTTTCTTTTCTGAACGGCCATTTGATCCAAAATAATAGTGGCAGCTAGATAAACTTGTTTGTGTCAACACTTAGCCAATTCTGTTTCTGGCAACCTTCGAATTAGTTTTTAGTCATGGCGGCTTATGACTCCGGCTTATTTTTCCTTTATATGTCATTAGCCCTTATTTAAGCCGCCATTATTCATCTGTATCATGAACCTGTAATTTCATCAATAAATTGAACCGACAAATTACTTTCTTTTCAGCTTTGCCCTTTCATCATGCCGTCAAAAGCACCAACTATCTGCAACTGGGTCCTTTCCACAGTTACTGAAGATACCTTGAAGGAATTTGTCACCATAGGATTTTTGCCAGAGAAAAATGTTATGCTTATCGTGCACCTGACCTGGACGAAGAATGGCCTCAGCCCAAAGACGGCGAAGTTATCATTTTCACTGATCACATGAACCAGGGATTCTCTCCACCCGGCTCAAAGTTCTTCCGAGACGTTCTGCATTTTTTTCAAGCTTCGCCCACAAGACATTGGACCCAACTCTATCTCCAATATCTGCAATTTTCAAGTTCTTTGTGAGATATATCTTCAGGAAGAACTAACCGTGGAACTCTTCAGAGAATACTTTTATCTAAACCGCCAGAATGAATGCACCAATGGCCTTAGTTTGGATCTTGGTGGAATCTCAATTCAGCACCGACAGGGCGCCGTCTTTCCCTTAATAGTCTTACCGAGCCATCCCAAAGATTGGAATCAGACCTGGTTCTACTGCCAAGATACATCACCAGCCAATGAAAAACCACTGCCGGGTTATCGCGCGGAGCGTCTGGATTCCAAGTTTGTGCTCCCTGATAAGCTTACCGTTGCTGAACTCAAGAAGCTTATTCCATCTATTAAAAGGATTCAAGCTTTATTGGGGAACGACTTAACTGGAGTTGACCTGACTCGTTGCTGGGTCGCATGGCAGGTCATCCCTCTAAGCCGCCGATCCAAGTTAATGTATGAGTATGCTGGAGGCCCAAATGACTCTCTATGTTATAGCTCTGTTCAATTGACTGAAGAAGACATTGTTGCAATGTCAACCATCCTCTTGAACGGCAAATACGAGGACTGCAGTAAGGTTGGGTTAAACCCCTTCTGCAAACTTTACCCGGCACCAGAGGTGAAAACCCCTGACCTCTTTCTCTTTGTGTTTCCCTCAGTAGTTTAAATACTTGCATGACATTTTAACCTGCTTATTTGTTGACAGGCCAAATCTGACTTCTGGAAGGCCAAGTATGATCATGAAGCTGCCAAGAAGGCTTGAGCCGCTGCCATAGCCGCCAAAAGAACAACCCGGAAGCCCAAGAAGAAGAGGACTGCATCTGACATGTTCCAGCTGGATGATTCTGAGTCGGAGGTAGCCCTTGACTCCCTTGGCCATTTTTAACTATCTTATTGACACTGACTATTGCCAGGACGACACTGGGGCCATCCAGGCCGTGGAAGAAGAGGTAACTATTTCCTCCGACTCAGCCCCTTTGCCAAGACAGAAACTTCGACTGGTAACCTGGAAAGTAAGGTTTTCGCACCCTTTAGCTTATTTGGACCCTCATTTTCTTTTGAAAAAGCAGCAACATGAGAGCCGCCGTCAAGCCCGGACTAATGATGATGATGAACCACCTTCCGACTTACAAAAAACTCCTCGAAAACGCCAGAATGAGGTTTCTTTCACCTTTGTCCTTTGTTTTTATCCATGAATCTATTTCCTTATATTCTTTAACTTTATTTTACCTTTCTAGGAGGTTTCTCGCTCTTCTGGCGACTCGTCGCAAACTCAATTTCCGGTTTTCAAGACTGCCCCTGGGTAAGGACAATCATCTTTCTTCTGCATCTTGTAAAAACTGCATTGTTACACTAACTGTCTCATAAAATCTTTCTTAGCGGTCAAGCCAAATCCAAGAAGGCCAAGGTGATTAAGCCGTCAGAAGACCCGAAAGTTCCTGCACCTGAGCCGGCCATGCCAACTCCCTCTCAAACTGAAGCACCAGAAGACCCGGCTGTTCATACTCAATTGGACCCTCCTGAGTTGTCGGCCGATGAGGCCACCCTTAATCCGACCATTACTGAACCATCTAGCTCAGCTAACCCACCAACAACTGCCGATACCGATGTATTGATTACCGGTAGCCGATTTATGGAAACGGGGACTCCCACTATATTAGCCCAGCATACTTCTAAGCAATAGGCTTTAGAGAAGCAGAAAGTGCAGTTTGATATCTCCCATTACGCTCACCTCAATGTCAATGATGTACTATCCGGCTATCTCAGTCATGTGCACTCCAGCCGTGACTCAAAAATCGAGATGGTCAAACAACTGCAGCTAAAATATAAGGTATGTTCTCCAGTTTACTTATACTCTGCCAGCCCCCAAGTCTTCAGATGATGAACTTGAATGATCTGTATACTTTATGATATAAGTTGATACTTTGCCTATAGTTTTTTTGAAAGTCCAATAGAATAGCGTAAACTTCACCTGTAGTCCCCAAGAGCCGGCTCAATTTATCATAAATGAACCAGTACTTAATTGCATAACTGTTTTTTACTAGTCCCAATAAGTATTGTGATCCGGCTCAATCTTGAAAAACTTTTCTGAATATCATGCATTAGCCCCCATGTGCCAGGCGTTGTTAATTTGTAAAACCCTTGGGACTTGAAACATATAAAAGTAAAAAAAATTGCTTTGGCAAACATTATCCCCCAAGTGTCAAGTGGTATTGCGGTGCAAAGTACTTAAGACTTGAACCCTTATAACTTTTAGTTTAAGTCTTTACACACCTGTGAATGTTTTTATAGAACGCCTTATCTGAGTTGGGCTCTTCTATTGACGGATGCCAAGACCCGGTTAGCGGAGCAGGAGACAGAGATAAAGACCATTGACTCTAAACTCCAATTGGGCCTCTCTAAAACTGAGAAATTGAAGACCAGCTTAGCTGCAAAAAAGAAATCCTGGGCCAAAGAAAAGACGCTGCTGATACAACGCACTGAGACAGCTGAGGCGGCTCTTGGGGGGGTTACCACAGAGCTCACCGGCTTAAAAAATTGTCTGTCTCAAATGGTCTCCGCCATCTTTGGTAAGTCACTTGTATTAATCACTTGTACCTTATTTTGACCAGGAATATAAGCCGCCTGCTGAGCTTTTGTTAAAGAACACTCGCAGGTCCACGAAGCAAAAATCTGAGCCAAGACAGTGTGACAAAACTGAAGGCGGTTTATACCTTTGTGGAGCAATTGTATACTGGCGCTCAATGAGCACTTGCTACTATCTCCACTACCAACCAAGGACCCAACCGGTTGAGTGACGTTTTGAAGAAGTTATCGATCTTACCTGCCAGGTTTCAAGAGGTCAAACGATCTTGTGCCAGAGCCGGAGCCCTGACTGCCCTGAGCCGCTCCAAAGCGTGGGTGTCGGATCTAGACCCGGTGGATGTGGCTAAGGGGTACCCTACCGTGAAGGAAGACGGGACTCCATTTGAGCAGGATGACTTTATTGCCTGTGTGAGGGGAGTTTGTCCTCAAGCTATCATTCTTGGAGAGGAGACCAACATTGATAAATATCAGCCGGGTTTTGATTTGGAGAATAAGAAGATGGCGACTCCCTCTTATAAAGTGATGGATCTTATCCCGCCGGTTCATCAACATACTTTTGCCCCGGAAATTGACCCGGCCAGCCTAATTGACGATGAAGCTGAGTTCATTGCTCTGAACGACTTTGACTGGTCCAATCCCAGCTTTCAACCAGCGGAGGGAGGTGAGCCGGCCAGGGGGAGTCATAACCATCTTTTGGGCTCTCAATGCCTTGTAATAGGTTAGTTTGAAAACTGCATATTTTGCCTATGCCATCATGCATAAGATGTTGCATATGACTCTTTGCCCATGATGTCAATATATGCGTTACATCCGTGGTTACATTTGTAATGTTTTAACTCTGTTCCTGTAAAAGTTGAAAAAATTGTCCTGGCGGCTTAGCACCGGACGGGTCAAAAACACCCGATATATGACTATGAAATTATCATAGTGGAAAAAACAGAACCAGATGTAAGATAAACAAGGCTGAAAAAACCTTTGACTAACGAAAAGACGCGGAGAAACTTGTTCATGAATGACACTGTCATACCTGTGTTCTTTGAACCTGGACTGCCAGTTTACATGACCCGGATGATGAGGTTAATAACCCAATCTTTTGTAGAAGTCAATACTTCCATATGTCTGATGACTGTTATGCCTTGGCAACTCATTGTCAAATAACTGAGCCGGTTTAATTTGAAACCACACTGACAGTTAAATTTGAGATGATAAAAAATAGTAAGACAAAACACTAGGCTTCAGACAATCTAAATCAAAATATTTAAATAAAAACTAGAGGCTTCTAATTCAAATACGATTAGTAAACCGGACCAAAGGGGTTAAGCTAAGATTGGAATACGATCATATAGCCCCCAGTGGTTTTGGCGTTGTGCCGATCAAGAGGGTACCGACAGCTATGTTCTCTTTGGTTCGAATATGACCTATGTTTGAACAGGAAGCCCCCAAATGACCTTGAGAGTTTTTTAACGACCCTGATTCGAATACGATCCAAGTCAGACCCAAAAGGGGTTAAGCTATGATTCAGATACGATCAAGAAGCCCCCTAGCGAGTTTGGCTTTGAGCCGATCAAGAGGGTTACGACAGCTATGTTCTCCTTGGTTTGAATACGACCTATGTTTGAACAGGAAGCCCCCAAGTGACCATGAGGTTTACATCTAGATTCGAATACGATCATGAGCCAGACCAAAAGGGTTAAGCTAGATTCGGATACGATCAGCCCCCTTTTGGTCATTTTGAATAATGAAAATAATAAAGATATATGATCATGAAAGGGAAAAGGACAGAGGTCCTGCTTTATTACTTATCATAATATATACAACATCAAAGTATGTACATGACGAGAGCCGGTGGCTTAAGTATAATATGGCCGAAGTTGAGCGATGTTCCACGGCCGGCGGGTCTCCTCCTCCGACTTACGCGAGTCTTTGTGCTCTCGAACATCAATGAGGTAATATGACCCATTGTTTAAGTTCTTGCTGACCACAAAGGGTCCTTCCCAAGGCGGGGA
Organism: Triticum urartu; assembly: GCF_056163025.1. Taxonomy (NCBI): domain Eukaryota; kingdom Viridiplantae; phylum Streptophyta; class Magnoliopsida; order Poales; family Poaceae; genus Triticum; species Triticum urartu. Next base: position 487,676,978 of record NC_141878.1, read on the forward strand.
TAGTTTGTGTGCATCAGACAGATCTTGGATGAGCCGGAGCACCAGTTCACCTTCTTGGAAGGTCCTGGACTTAACCCGATGGTTGTGATAACGACGCAGGTCATGTTGATAAATTGTTGATCGAGCCGCCGCCAATTCTCTCTCCTCATCTAACAAGTCAAGTGCATCCTGTCGGGCTTGTTCATTATCAGCTTCAACGTAAGCCGCCACGCGAGGCGAGTCATGACGGATGTCACTAGGCAGTACTACTTCTGCTGCATACACCATGAAGAAAGGTGTATAACCTGTAGACCTGTTAGGAGTGGTATTGATACTCCACAGCACCGAGGGTAATTCCTCTACCCAACAACCCGGCGTCCATTGTAAGGGAACCATAAGCCGGGGCTTGAGACCTTTTAAGATTTCTTGATTTGCTCTCTTAGCTTGACCATTAGATTGGGGGTGAGCTACTGAAGAAACATCAAGCCGGATATGCTCACGTTGACAAAATTCCTCCATAGCACCTTGGGACTAATGCTGTGTGGAAAACCAAAGCGAAAAATCACCTTTTTTCATGAACTGAACCGCCGTGGCTGCATCACACTTGCTCACTGGCTCTGCCTCAACCCATTTTGTGAATTTGTCAACTGCCACCAAAAGATGTGTCTTTTTATCTTTTGGACCTTTTGAAAGGACCAACCATGTCAAGCCCCTAGACTGCAAACGGCCAAGTGATTGGAATCATCCGCAACTCTTGAGCCGGCACGTGTGCTCGTCGTGCAAATTTTTGACATCCATCACACCTACTAACCAGCTCCTCTGCATCAGCGTGAGCCATTAGCCAGTAAAAACCATGACGAAAAGCTTTGGCCACAAGAGACATTGACCCGGCGTGATGACCACAATCCCCTTCATGGATCTCATGAAGAATTTCTTGACCTTCTTCAGGAGAAACACAACGTTGAAACGCTCCAGTGACGCTGCGATGATACAACTCACCATCAGAAATTGTCATTGACTTGGACCACCGGGTTATCTGTCGGGCCAGGGTCTCGTCCTCTGGCAACTCGCCCCAGGTCATGTAAGCTAAGAACGACACTGTCCAATCTGGAATGACATGAAGAGCCGCCACCAACTGTGCCTCCGGGTCAGGAATGGCCAAATCTTCCTCTGTAGGCAACTTAACAGACGGGTTGTGTAAAACATCCAAAAGGTTGTTAGGTGGCACTGGCTTACACCGAGATCCCAACTGGCTTAAGGCATTGGCTGCTTCGTTCTTTCGGCATTCAATGTGTTCCACTTGATAACCCTTAAAATGCCCCGCACCAGCATCGACCTCGCGGCTATAAGCCACCATGAGAGGATCCTTAGAATCCCACTTACTTGAGACTTGTTGAGCCACCAGATCTGAGTCGCCTAGGCATCGTACATGTCTTAAACTCATTTCCTTAGCCATTCGAAGACCATGAAGCAAGGCCTCGTACTCAGCTGCGTTGTTAGTGCAAGGAAACATCAATCGTAACACATAAAGAAATTTGTCACCTCGAGGAGAAGTTAGAACAACTCCAGCCCCGAGCCTTCCAATTGTCTGGACCCATCAAAGTGAATCGTCCAATATGTGTTGTCTGGTTTCTCCTCTAGCATGTGCAACTCTGTCCAGTAATTAATGAAGTCAACCAGCGCTTGAGATTTGATCACAGTACGTGGCACATACTTCAAACCATGAGACCCAAGTTTAGTAGCCCACTTGGCGACTCGTCCCGTGGCTTCTCTATTTTGGATAACTAGCGGGGTCACCCGCGCATTTGCGCGGCTAGGTTTAGTAGTGTTGTTTTGTTTCTGTTTCCTCATATACTATTACAATTTGACATTAGTAGGATGTTAGGTATTACAATTATAGCCAGAATACATATTGAGAAAAAAGTTATTCAGATTGTTTACTATCTAGTCATTTGTTTCCATAGGTTTTAATTTTACTTAGGTCACCACTACACAACATATGATGTACCATTCAAATTATAGAAAATCGTTGCAGACGATATGGATATCTTCAGGAAAAGTATCTGGAATTCGATGGGAGTACCTCTTTTCATTGAGTGTACATATTAGTTAGCTTATAAGGCATGTTTCTTCATGCACAAAGCTACATTTTCTTGATTTTTATCTTCCACTTCTCTACATTTGTTAGTGTCTAGCTTCAAACAATAGTTTGCAGAGAAAATTTACATCGAGAATAACATCGAAACTTTGATACTTTGTAGATTCAAAGGTCTAAGACAATGTATGATTCACCATGCACACAATTAGAGTATCATAATGTTTTCTATTTTTCTCTTCCAAATCTCTGAATCCATTGGTGTCTATATTTCTAAAAACGCCCTCTTTAGAAATTTAACGCTAACAACGATATCTAAACATTGATCAAAGTCTTTTTTATTTTCTCCTTCTTTGTGCTCCATATTCGTTTTATTGCAGTTGCTAATCTTGATTTGTGAATACTCTTGCCTCAAAATGCTTCCACGTATGTTGATTTTTTTGTGGGAGATGCGCGTCTTGATTTTATCTATCATCATTTATATTTCTTGGCCATCTAAGGCATTATAATTTTATCTATCATTAGTTATATTTATTGTCCATCTAAGGCATTCACCAAAATAGCTAAATATTCTCACACATTCCATCTCGCTAATTTCTTGCTAATTGTGCTTAATTATCTGGGAATATGCCCAGATTAAAATATTTATCAGGCTTGCCATGCTCTGTTGCTTCCAATTTATTCCTGCACCCGCTTCATCATTTTGATTTGTGTGATAAGTTTGCTGATGAAGCAATGGCATCATGTAGCTATTCTTATGATTGTACTTGTAGTAATTTGGAATTCACTCAATTCCTCATAGTAATATTTCCGACTTGTACTAAATGTACTGATGGATTTATATGCTTCTTTCAAAAATAAATATTTAAGATATAATAGAGAAGATTTGTCTTGGAAATAAAACTGTTATTCTTCGTCATACAGACTTGATATATTCAAGTAGGGTTATTTCATAGGTATTATGCTTCTATTTTTGGACTATATGTAGACTGTATATCACAACTGGATTATTATTATTATTATTTGTTATTATCGAATTTAACTGTTTAAATAATATAGTTATAATGTCTTACTTTACGCTAATACAACTGCTATAGACTCTCTTGAACCTTTAGAGAAGGTGTGAGGGTGCCAAATTCCTTACCTTGTACGTAAAAGTTTGTAATTATTTCTAGGGACAGTATTGTGCTAGCTTGTGTGCATGCATGTGATATAGTAGTAGTTAAATCTTTCCGAAAAAAGTAGTAGTTAAATCAATCAGGCCACGCAAATCAATGGAAAACTGATGTTGTGTGCTTCCGTGTGTCTCTGGAAACTCAGGCTGTATTTTTCCTTACTGTGCACGCACGCGGCCGACTTGGATACACCAGTTTAGGCCCGTTTAATTTATTTATTTTTGAAATTCAAAAGGCAGGTTCAATTCTAGTGCGCAGGTTGTTTTTCCGTGCATGTACCATTGATGATATGCATAGACGTGACAACTCCTTTTGGTATGAGCAAAAAAGACCCCAAAAAAGTGCGTGGAACGCTATTTAGAAATGGTAAAATTTGTCTTTTTGGCGGAGCCAAAATAAAAATTATTTACTCACAAAACATTGGGCGGCGCACATATTTTGCGCAGATGTACGCATGATATTTTTTAAAAAAATTGTTGGCATTTTGAAACCCATTTTAGAAAAGTGGGTGTAGATATACCCAGGTTCAGGTCGTCCTGACTCATGTTTCCCAGCTATGTAGTTCGTATGGAAACATTTTTTTTCAAAAATATACTTTAGCTATGTGTAAAAAATAATAATTTTCTTGATCCACCTAATAATAGTTTTATGCATAACTTATTTTGTATTTAGCAATTTAAGTTATTCGTGGTGTTTGCACTAACTTTTTCATTTGTTATACTTATTTCTTATTACTGTATACCAACATACAGACATATAGTTCATTTCTATAAATCAAAAGCTAATTTATTTATAAAGATATTTTTAGTTGAGGCCAATCAGTTTACCAAGTAGATGCTTTATGTATTTGTTATTTTAGGAAACTTACGGATATATATACATGCTGATATCAACGTGACACCTGTGCATCCACTTCCAACATTATGGGCCCACACGCTGGCCCGACCTCGAGCATGTATTTTGACTATAGATCTTATGTATGCGTATGTTTGTAGAAAAATTGGAATTTCTTTTGTAAATAGAAAAATATTTGGTGTAAGATATAGCAATTGTTATAATTTTTTTTTATCTTAGTACAATCTCTCTAACTCAGTATGAGACATGGACTCGGAAAACATCTTATAAAAAGTTATAGAGAGAATACTAAGCAATTATTCCAATATTTTCTTAATCTATATGTATCATTATTTGTCTATTCCTGTTGTAGTGATCAAATTTCCTAATTTGGTGTCGACATAATAGTTGGACATAACGATGTTATTAAAAAACACAAATAGCTGTTTCTGTATATTTTTATATTTTTCTATCACTAGACATGGTCTATATGCAGTGCATCGATATGTCCATAGGCCCGCTCATGTTTTTCTAATTGGGTGGCCCTTTTCTTAGTTTGCTTGTGGGCAGGGGCACGTGTACCCTGTCTCCGTATTTGACTTGTTTAATTTTCTTTCAACCGGACTCTTTCTATCAATAGGATTGCCTTGTGTCACACCGATTAGTATTGCAACTCCAGTATTGCCCCCGGCCTCTAGATGCATGTGTAGACGTAGCATCCATGTAGATTTTTTATCTAGACTTGTTTCTATATGTATTACCATATATGTGTGTGCACGTGACAGATTCAATACGCTGACCTGTCAACAATAGCATGTTACGCAAAATCTTTTAAATCTCAGCCATTATTATTCTAATCGAACGGTCGAAATAATATTAGCATATGTGGACAAACGTGATGGCTTATTTGTCTTCTCTCTTAATTATATAATAGATGTCTCCTAGAGGAGCAGAGCTAACCACAGTGATTGGGTGACCCTGAAAGTAATGCTCGAGCTTCCAGCTTGCCATGAACACCCCATAAACAAGCTTCTGCCAATGTGGATATCTTTGTTTAGATTCAATGAGCACCTCACTGACGTAGTAAACTAGCCGTTGGATAGGATGTTCTTTACCAGCCTCCTTGCGCTCCACAACAATGGCCACATTGACAGCACGTGAGTTAGCAGCCACATACAACAACAACGGCTCTTTTTCAATCGGAGCAGCAAGAATCAGTGGCTCAACGAGCTGTTTCTTCAGATCCTCAAAAGCAGAGTTAGTAGCGTCACTCCAGACAAAGTCATCCGCCTTCTTCATCATTTGATACCAAGGCATCGCCTTCTCCCCTAACCGGCTTAAGGCTGCGACGCGACCTGCCAACCGCTGAACGTCATTGATGCACGCCGGTTTAGCCAGAGATGTAATTACCTTAATTTTCTTCGGGATAGCCTCAATACCTCTGTTAGACACCAAAAAACCCAAGAGTTTGCCAGCTGGGACTCTGAAAACACACTTAGCCGGGTTAAGCATCATTTTGTAGACCCGGAGGTTATCAAAAGTCTCCTTCAGATCAGTTACCAAGGCTTCCTTCTCTCTGGACTTCACCACTATATCATCCACATAAGCATGAACATTACGCCCAATCTGATTGTGAAGGAAATTCTGCACACATCGTTGATAAGTCGCCCGGGCACTCTTAAGCCCAGAAGGCATAAATACATAGCAGAAGGCTCCAAACGGAGTGATGAAAGTTGTCTTCTCCTGGTCCTTAACTGCCATCTTGATCTGATAATAACCCGAATAGGCGTCCAAAAAACTCAAATGCTCACAACCCGCCATAGCATCAATGATCTGATCAATATGAGGGAGAGCAAAAGGGTCAGCCGGACAAGCTTTGTTCAAATCTATATAATCCACAAACATGCGCGAGGTGCCATTCTTTTTAAGCACAAGCACCGGGTTAGCCAGCCACTCCGGGTGAAAAACTTCAACAATGAACCCGGCCGCCAAGAGCCGGGCCACCTCTTCTTCAATAGCCTTGCGCCTTTTCTCGTTAAACCATTGAAGAAGCTACCTGACCGGTTTAAATTTCGGATCAATATTGAGAGTGTGCTTAGCGAGTTCTCTCGGGACAGCGGCATGTCAGAAGGCTTCCATGCAAAGATTTCCCGGTTCTCACGGATGAACTCGATGAGCGCACTTTCCTATTTTGGATCCAAGTTAGCACTGATAATGAATTGTTTGGATGAATCGCTAGGCAGAAAATCAACCATCTTGGTGTCATCAGCTGATTTGAATTTCAACGCCGGTTCATGCTCCGTAGTTGGCTTCTTCAAAGACATCATGTCTGTCGGGTCAACATTATCTTTATAAAACTTTAATTCCTCTGTTGCACAAACAGACTCTGCATAAGCAGCGTCACCTTCTTCACATTCCAGGGCTATTTTCCGGCTTCCATGTACTGTGATGGTGCCTTTATAACCCGACATCTTGAGCTGCAGATACACATAACACGGCCAAGCCATGAACTTGGCGTAAGCCGGCCGTCCAAACATGGCATGATATGGGCTTTTGATCTTAACCACTTAAAAAGTTAACTTCTCAGACCTAGAATCGTATTCATCCCCAAAGGCTACTTCCAACTCAATCTTACCAACTGGGTATGCCGATTTACCAGGTACAACACCATGAAAAACAGTGTTGGATTGTTTAAGACTGTTGCCAGTCAACCCCATGCGACGAAACGTCTCATAATAGAGGATGTTGATGCTACTGCCTCCGTCCATGAGCACCTTAGTAAACTTATATCCACCAACCTGAGGCGCCACCACTAAAGCCAAGTGACCCGGATTATCAACCCGGAGAGGGTGATCCTCCCTACTCCACACAATAGGCTGTTCTGACCATCTCAAATAACGTGGAACCACCGGCTCAACATCGTTTACAACCCTCTTATGAAGTTTTTGGTCCCTTTCGCACAAACTAGTGGTAAATACATGGTACTGCCCACTGTTCAGCTGTTTCGGGTTACTCTGATACCCGGACTGTTGCTGTTGTTGCTGCTGATTACTTTGGCCGGATTGCTGATTATAACCACCTTGGTTACCCGAATGGCCCTGGCTGTGAAAACCGCCTCCGCCTGAGCCGGCGCCCGGGCCATGGAAGCCGCCACCGCTTGAACCGCCGCCAGGTCCGTGGTTACCATCGAACATGTTTGAATTTTTAAACGCCTTCATGATCATACAATCCTTCCACAGATGGGTAGCTGGCTTCTCCCGGGTGCCATGTCTCGGACAGGGTTCATTCAGTAGTTGCTCAAGGGTGGGACCTGACCCGCCTGACCGAGGAGGTGGCCTCCCCTTGCGCCGTTGGTTGTTGCCCTGTGTACTGGCATTAGCCACGAACTCGTCAGCCTTACATTTATTACCTCCTTGATTCACCGGGTTATGCTGGTGACCCTTGCCATTGCCGTTCTTTTTTCCCTTCCCTGCCTTCTCTTCATCAGACGTGATATCCTTAGTACTATCAGAATCAGCATATTTGACCAGAGTCGCCATCAACTGGCCCATGTCATGACAATCATGCTTGAGCCGCCCCAGCTTCTGCTTCAGAGGTTCAAAACGGCAATTTTCCTCCAACATTAAGACCACAGAGCCGGCATCCATTTTATCAGATGAATGTATTATCTCCTTGACCCAGCGCACCCAATGGGTCATGGACTCACCTTCCTCTTGCTTACAGTTAGTCAAGTCCTGATTGACATAGGTTGCTTACATGTGTCCTTGAAGTTCTGAATGAACCAAGCTTTTAACTCCGCCAATGAATTGATGGAGTTGGGTGGCAACCCTTTCAACCAAGTGCGAGTTGTTCCATCCAACATCATAGTGAAATATTTAGCCATTGCTGCATCGCTGACCTCCAACAGCTCCATCACCATCTCATAACTTTCAATCCATGCCCCAGGCTGCAAGTCGGCCGTGTAATTAGGCACCTTACGAGGCCCCTTAAAATATTTTGGCAAGCGCTCATTACGTAGAGCCAGTACCAGGCAAGGGACACCTCCTGTCCTTGTGGCCACTCCTGCCTCAACAAAGGTTGCTGGATAAACTGGAAAAGCCTGATGAGTCGCCTGCTCAGCTGCCAGTTGAACCGCCCGCTCAGCTTCCTGACGGATCCTCTCCTGATCCATCAAGTTAAAGGCTCCATCATGCGTCGGGTCATGCCTGCGCAGTTGGTTACGGCGTTGTGCATTGCTTGACATAGCCGCTGAGTTCATATGCCTGCTAGAGCTCGGGCTCCGGCTTGGACGAGGGGTTGAATGGATTCTGTCTCGACTATAAGAGTACGCGTCCTGCTGTGCTAGGGCTGTCTGAAGATGTTCTCTGACCCTTCGTGTTTCAATCGCCGTTGGAGAGTCACCTTCCATTGGGAGAGCCGCCAGACGAGCCGACGCAGCAATTAAAT